>NC_080542.1:59935313-60621563 GCF_028640845.1 Ahaetulla prasina
GGCGACCCCCAGGGGGAGAGCCTTCTCTGTGGGGGCACCTACCCTCTGGAATGAGCTTCCCCCAGGACTTCGACAACTTCCAGACCTCTGGACCTTTCGCCGCGAGCTTAAAACATATCTATTCTTTCGAGCAGGACTGGCTTAATAGGGTTTTAAATATGGATTTTATTGGGGTTTATTTTATATTTTGTATTGTATTTTAAATTTAGGCTATTGGAATAAGTTTTTTAAATATTGTTTTTACTGAAATGTATCGTTTTTATTTTATCTGCCTGTTCACCGCCCTGAGTCCTCCGGGAGAAGGGCGGTATACAAATTAAATAATTATTATTATTATTATTATTATTATTATTATTATTATTATTATTATTATTATTATTATTATTATTATTATTATTATTATTATTATTACTGGTGGCAGCAGGCAGTCCCGTAAATATCCCGGTCCCATGCCATGGAGCGCTTTAAAGGTGATGACCAAAACCTTGAATCGCACCCGGAAGACCACCGGCAACCAATGCAGCCTGCGCAGGAGAGGTGTTACATGGGAGCTATGAGATGCTTCCTCGATCCCCCGCGCAGCCGCATTCTGCACTAGTTGGAGCCTCCTGGTGCTCTTCAAGGGAGCCCCATGTAGAGAGCATTGCAGTAATCCAGGCGGGAGGTAATGAGGGCATGAGTGACCGTGCATAGAGAGTCCAGGAAGGGGCGCAACTGGTGAATCAGGCGAACCTGATAAAAAGGTCCCCTGGCAACGGCCGTCAAATGATCTTCTAAAGACAGCCGTACATCTAGGAGAATGCCTAAGTTGCGCACCAATTCCCTAGGGGCCAACGATTCATCCCCCCACAGTCAACGATGGAATTAGCTGACTGTGCTGGGATGCTGGTATCCACATCCACTCCGTCTTGGATGGGTTGAGTCGAAGTCTGTTCGTCCCCATCCAGACTCGAATGGCCTCAAGGCACTGGGACATCACATCAACGGCTTCGTTGGGGTGGTTCGGGGTAGAGATGTACAGCTGAGTATCATCAGCGTACAGTTGACAACTCACCCCGAAACCACGGATGATCTCCCCCAGTGGCTTCATGTAGATCTTGAACAGGAGAGGCGAGAGAATCGACTCCTGTGGCACCCCACAAGTGAGGTGCCTAGTGGTCGACCTCTGCCCCCCTGCCAACACCGTCTGCGATCGGTCAGAGAGGTAGGAGGAGAACCACTGAAAAATGGTGCCCCCCACTCCCAAACCCTCCAACCATCGCAGCATGGTCGATGGTATCAAAAGCCGCTGACAGATCTAACAGGACAAGGACAGAGGAACAACCCCTGTCCCGTGCCCTCCAGAGATCATCAACCAACACGACCAAAGCCGTCTCCGTGCTGTACCCTGGCCGGAAGCCGGACTGGCACGGGTCTAGATAGACAGTTTCCTCCAGGTACCAGGGAAGCTGCCATGCCACCACACTCTCAACAACCTTCGCCACAAAGCGAAGGTGGGAGACAGGATGGTAATTAGCCAATATAGCCGTGTCCAGGGAAGGCTTCGTAAGGAGGGGCCTCACCACCGCCTCTTTCAAGGCGGCTGGGAAGACTCCTTCTACCAAAGAAGCACTAATAATTCCCTGGAGCCAGCCTCGTGTAACCTCCTGTGTGGCCAGCACCAGCCAGGAGGGACACGGGTCCAATAAACATGTGGTAGCATTCAGCCTCCCCAGTATCCTGTCCATGTCCTCGGGAGTCACAGAGTCGAACTCCGCCCAAATAATATTCTCAAGAACTGCCTCCGTCGTCCCACCTGAATCCACCCAATCAGCGTCCAGCCGGTCCCGGATCTGAGCAATTTTATCGTGCAGATACCCTCCAAACTCCTCAGCATGTCCCTGCAAGGGGTCCTCCCGAGCCCCCTGAAAAAGAAGGGAGCGGGTCACCCTAAACAAGGTGGCTGGGCGGTTATCTGCCGATGCGATAAGAGCGGAAAAGTATTCCTGCTTTGCCATCCCTATCGCCTTAGATAGGCCTGAATATGTGACCGTACTAGTGTTCGATCAGATTTGGAATGGCTGGCTCTCCAGACGCTCTTCAGGCGTCTTTTCCGGCGCTTCATCTCTCTCAGCTCCTCAGAGAACCAAGGAGCTGGTCGAGAGCAGTGCCGGGTCAGAGGCCGCAAAGGCCCGACGCGGTCCTAAGCCCCCGCCGCCACCCTTTCCAAGGCGGCAACAAGTTCTTTGACCGAGCTGTGGGCTGGATCCTCAGGGATCGGCCCAAGCTCCGTCAGGAACCTAATCGGGTCCATCAGGCGCCTGGGACGGAACCACCGAACTGGCTCCGTCTCCCTGCAGTGTGGGTTTGTGGTTCGCAAGTCCAGGTGAAGAAGCGAATGATCCATCCATGGCAGGGGAGTAATAACTAAGTCCCTCAATTCCAGGTCATTCAGCCACTGTCTCAAGACGAAAATCAAGTACAGCGTGTGTCCCCCAATGTGTGTGGGCCCATTCACTAACTGGGTCAGGTCCAAGGCTGCCATGGCAGCCATGAACTCCCGAGCTGTCGACAATGCTTCGCCTACCGACGGCAGGTTGAAATCCCCCATGACCATAAGCCTGGGGATGTCAACCGCCGACTCGGCTATCACATCGAGCAGCTCAGGCAGGGCTGCCGTCATGTGGCAGGGAGCCAGGTACGTGATCAGCAAGCCCACCTGAAACCCCTGGCCCCATCATACAAGGAGAGATTCACATCTGGCTGTCTGCATGACAGTGACCTCCCTCGGCTCCAAACTCTTGTTGATAATAACCGCTACCCCCCCACCCCTACCTTGAACCCTCAGCTGATGAAATGCTCGGAATCCCGGTGGGCACATTTCAACGAGGGGAACCCCCCCTTCCATGCCCAACCAGGTCTCCGTAATGCCCATCAGATCCGCACCCCCCTCTTGTATCAGAACTGAAATGAGGGGGGCCTTATTAATCACGGACCTGGCATTGCACAACATCAGCCAAAGGTCAAGGCCCTGAGGAATCCTGCCACTCGGGGAACGGGAAAAAACAGAGGGGCCGGAGCATGCAATCGCTTGCAAACAGCGAGGGCGCGCTCCCCGAACATGATATGGTCCCCCACTTCCGCCATATCTGCCCCTCCCATAGACCGTGCCGATTGAATAGCCCTGGACACGGGCACTACCCATTTGAACTGCCTACTTTTTTTCCCCAAGAGTTTTCATTTTTTCAGATAAAGTATGGCACTCGGGTATTATCTCTGAATGCCACTTGATATATTCATTTCTAGTCTTTTTCTTGATGCTATCAGCTTGAAGAATGCCAAAGTATATGTAGTGATTATCTTCATCCAGATCTTGATGTTATTTCCATAGGGCATCTTGATTCCGTCAGTTTTCACTATTTTTGCCTGTTTAATGGTAAGCTTGGCATATTTCTCCAGCATATTTCTCCAGTCCAGCAACATTTTTTTAGATAAGATCATTGTTATTGTCATTTTTTACTGTGAGCACTGGCACACATAAAAATGAAATTCTGTTTCCCGCTCTCAAAAAAAATTGTGTGTGTGTATCTCCCCATACCCATGCATAACACACACATACATGCTACACACACACATACACACACACACACACACACACACACACAGACAAAAGGGAAGCAGTATGTTCCCTCCCATATTTGGGTAGACCAGGTTGGTTTGATAGGGGGAAAAAAGCCCCACTATATATATTTCTATGTATGTATGTATGTATGTATGTATGTATGTATGTATGTATGTATGTATGTATGTATACACACATGTATATACACTCATACATACATATATACATATATTGGAAAGAGTAAACTTAAGGGTTCACAAGGTTGACACTATATGGAACAAAATTTTGACCAAATCCGGATGTTCTGCTTTGAATACCATGAAGGTATCAAGGAAAACTGGTCATGGACAGACTGTGTAGCATCCCTGACAATACTGTGGATCCTACTCAAGCAGCACTTATATGCTATGTCTGGATAGAAGAAAGTGAACTACCAGAAATCTTTTCTGCTGTCCTCACTGCTCTCTGCCCAGCTTTCCTATCTGAAGCAGTAATGCTTCCAAAGCAGATAGTAATGCAATTGACCGTCCCTCAATATAAAGTTGTAAGGACGGGAAGGAAGATGTACTTTTCTCTTGCGACACAAAAGTGGCGACCAAGCCAACTTATTTGTCAGCTGCAAACTTGATGCTAACCACCTCCACCTGAATCATTAATGCAGAGGTGTCTAGCTGTGTCTGGTTTTTCTGAAATTGACAATGATTCCCCCCCCCATGTTTAAAATGAGACTATTTTTATTAAACCAGTTCATCAAATCCTCTACCTTCTTCTGAAAAGCTGCCTCATTGTCATCCTGAATAAGACCCACTACTGTTGTATAATCCACATACAATATGGTTGATGGCAAACCTTGCACAACGGTCATGGGTCAACAGGGTGAACAACAGCAGATTTAGGACACAGTCCAAAGGAGAACCTGTGTTCAAGAACATTGTGTTAGAAGTATTAGTCCCAATTCATACATACTGGGGCCTATCAATAAGAAAATCAAGAATCCAGTTGCATAAAGGAGTGTTGAGGAATGATCATATTAAATTATATTAAATGCCGAACTAAAGTCGACAAACAGCATTCATACATGAGTATTTCTTTCCTCTAAGTGCACCAAACTAAGATAGAAGAAATAGCATCCTCTGTAGAGCAATTTGGATGGTAAGCAAACTGAAGCAAGTCAAGTGCTGAAGGGAGGCTGGATACAATAATGTCCTTTATCAGCCTTTCAAAACATTTTATAATGATGGATCTATGTGCAACAGGACTGTAATAATCAAGACCCATAATTGTAGACTTTTTTGGCACTGGCAAAATAATGGCAGTCTTAAAACACGATGGAACCACTGCCTGCTACAATGAAAGTTGAAAATATCTGTAAGAACACAAGCCAACTCATCTGCACATTCCCTAAAAACACACCCAGGGATATTATCTGGGCCTGCTACTTTCTGAACGTTTTCTTTCTGCAGTGTTCTCCAGACAGAGGTAACATCAAAGCTAAGTACTTGCATGTCAGGATGGGGCACAGCTTTCCTTGCAGAGGTGCTATTTGATGCCTCAAATTTTCCAAAAAATGTGTTCAGCTCATTTAAAGTCTTTGTCACCCTTACAAGATAGAGCCACTTTATAGTCTGTAATGGCCTGGATGCCTTGTCACATACACCTGGTGTTTGTAGGGAAAAGTTCTGAATTTTCTGACAATGGGCTTGCTTTGCTGTTTTTAATGGTGTTTTTCAAATTGACCCTGGCTGTTCTAAGTGCTAGCATGTAGCAGCTTTAAAAGCCACATTCCAAGCTTTCAATATCTTGCAACTCTCATTGTCCATGGTTTTTCATTAGCCCTCACAACAATGTTTTAAGGATACAGATATCCTCAATGCACTTCTGAATATATGCGAACACAGTGGTGGCATACTCCTCTAAATCTATGGTTTTTTATCTGTTGTCACTTCTTTAAACATGCCCCACTCAAAAGGAATCTTGTAATGCTTCTATAGCTCCCTCCCTAGGCATATAAAAGGGTCTGCATTTGATAGTCAAAAGCTCCACATCAGGGGAGCGCAGATTTGAGACCATCTTGGCATTATTGTATCATATATCATTTATATAAAAACAGACACTTCCTTCAAAGTATTTGCCACTAAGAGCAAAGCTCCAGTCCAGCCAAAATGTTGAAAATCTCACCAAGCTAACAGCACTATCAGGGACGGAGTGCTTTAAACCAAGGGTCTCCAACCTTAGCAACTTTAAGACTTTAGCTTGCTGGCTGAGGAATTCTGGGAGTTGAAGTTCACAAGTCTTAAAGTTGCCAAGGTTAGAGACCCTGCTTTAAACAGTGATGACACAGGAGTTACTCACCTCCTGGGTTGTTATTAAACTTGCTGTTTGGTTTTCTTGCAGTTTTTATTACCAAACTTGGTACCAGTATCAGCACTAGGAGTGAGGTTTGTTCTTATTTTTAGAAATGAGTGGCTTGCCCTGTCAGTATTGGTGAATGTGTTCTTAGTGGTTCCTTGGTTAGGATGTTTACTGTTAGCTTGTTTGTCTGCATTACTAATTCTTTTATTGAAGTATTCTTTACTTCCTGATTATTGGTCTACTGTTAAATTTAATATAAAAATAAATATTCTGAAGATATGCTTCTTGAGATTGTGCATTTCACTAATTGTTAAAACACATTCCCTTAGCTAAAAGACTGAAAAAAACTTTATTCAGAGGAAGAGAGGAGATAATTGATATATTTCACCCAAGCCTGGTTTAGGGGGGTGAAAATTTATATATTTCATCCTGCCTTGTTTCCTCCTCCCAGCTCATGTTAGCACCTATGAGTTTATTAAAAGGTTTTGAACTCCCCAGAATTGCAGAAGCATTTTTAGAAGTAGAAGTTGATTATCATTTATAATAACAGTGATATAATATTGAGCAAGGATACTTCTAATACCTGTGCACTGCTCAGCTGGTTTTGTTATCTATAACAGCAAGCTAAACAGAAATTTGGGGGCTGAAGCAATCTAAAAAGCTAGAGTTAGGATGATTCTGGCAAGGATTTAATCATATCACAATTTTCTGTTTGATATGATGCTCTGCTATCATGATCTACTATGTCGAACTAAGACCATTATAAATTTAGACAAAAGCTGGATCATTACAAAAGTTGAAGAAAAAAATTATCCAGCTAAATTCTGCTAATCATTGAGAATATTTTGGATTGCTAGAACATATAATCTACTTCTAGATAAAGTTAGACTGCTCTGACTTTATTCATAGTGAAGATAAAATTTAAGTGCTTTAGAAACCCAATGTTAAGGCAAGAGCCTTTGAAACAAATAACCTGATTGCAATACTGACCCAAGCACACATGGCCTAGGAACAGAATGCAAAACTACTTTGAAATTTTGACAACAGACTGATATAGTCCAAACATTTTGTAAACTTTTCCAGCTTTACATAAATCTTTTTTGAGCAATAAGATCCTTCCACATAACCTGTTGTGAAGATCAGATTTTGATAGCTAATACCCAAAATTCTGATCTTCAAATAAGGTAGGGCCTCTCACATTCACACCCAATTTTTATCCCATTGATGGAAACACCCACCTTCAAATGAACTGATAACCCTAGAGGTTCATACCTTTTTTCCCCCACACACAAATATGTAGTTTTGGATCATTTTCCTAAATAAATGAATAAGTTTAGTATTTTTGACAGATCACATTTTATGTCATGTTTATGCTGAAACACTGAAAATTCAAAAAAGATCACAAACTTTTAAGCACCACTGTACCAATTTTGAAGTTATTCCTTGTTTTCCCTTTTGTAATACCTGTCAATGGACAAAACAGGAATGATTTTTTTTTAAAAAAGCAACAGATTTATGTAAGCAGATTTATATAAAAATGGTAGAGCTAAAGTATATCACAGAACACAGTAAAGATAATATAGGAATCCTCTAAAAAGTTAAAAGTACATTTGCTATTTAATGACCTTCAACTACATAAGACAGAATTTTAAAGGTTTTTTTTATGTTTAATAAAGAAACTGAACAAAAGCATTAATACATTTATGCTTCTTTTACAGCAGGCGGATTGCAGGATATTTGCTTATCAGAAAATCCAGGGAAATGTAAACATTTTTCATATAATATGAAACCTGCCACAGTAATGAAAGCAAAACACACCAGATCCAGGCATGAAAATAAGACTCTGCTATAGCATAAGAAGGGGAGCCTGTTGATTATTCATGGACATTTTACAGTATCTTTAATAGTAGTTTATCAGTATTTTTATTTAAATGATTTATATTTTTTTAATATATAATGCTGAGACTCAGGTATACCAACTTAATGGTTCCCTGTTCTTCACAATAATTAAAATTTCTCTTGATATGTTTCTCAACATTTGTATATGATTCTCTTTGTTTGATTTAAGCTATTGTATTATTTCATTTTATTTCAGATAATTTTTAAATGTTAATATCAAATGTAAAGAGCTACATTTTTTATACAAATCAGAGATTGTATAAAATGCATTTTTAATTTCCAGAAAAAATGACTTTTCATTAATACAAAGAGTTTCCAACTAAATATTTTCTTTAATATAGTGTATTGACTGCCCCAGATCCTGGAGAATGAGTGGCTAAATATATATTGAAATTGTAATGGAGGTCTGTCAACCACTGCTCTTGAGCTTCATCACTTTTCAAGACCTGTGAATCAAAAAACATAACTATTACTTGAAATAGAAAAAATGTTTCTCTTATTTATAACTCATGTAGATACAAATGTAAGATACAGATGGTCCTTGACTTACGACAATTTATTTAACAGCAAAAAATAACAATTTATTTGAATTTAGGACAACGCTACGTTAGGCCTATCCCAGCTTGGACATTCAGGAAAGAAAGACCATTGACTCAATTTGCAGTGAAGATTATACTTTTACTGAAGCCAGTAGTTACAGCATTACAAAGGCGGATCTGAGGATTTCCCATATAATCATAATTTTCTCTTCTCCCAGGCACTTCCGCTTTGATCATCATGGTGGTGTCCAATAAGGTTCAAATTTGGTGTTTTAGTTACAGTTCCACATTTTAGTGCCATGGATGGCCATTTCACATTCTATTCACAGGCTTCTATCCTTGGATTTTCAGTCATTGTCTTTGGGTGGCACTCTGGTTCCAGTCATCCTCCTCCCTTTCCCACTCCCTACATTTTATGGCAGGCTGCCATCAAAGCGCAGCAAAGCTAAGCTGAAGTGGCTTTATGGCAATCTGACAAAATAAGTGACTTATGACCAGCACTCACACAACAATAGTAGCACCCCGTAATCACATGATCAAAATTCAGGTGCTTGGCAGCCAGCATGAACAACAGTTGCAGCATTTTGGATTTATACGATCACCATTTACAACTTTCCATTGGGCTTCAGACAAGCAAAGTCAGTAGGGGAGGTTGGATTTGCTTAATGACTACACCGATTCACTTAATGATCATGGCAGAAAGATTGTAAAATCAGGCACAACTCATTTAATAACCCAACCGCTTAGCACCTGAATGTCCAATGCTGGTTGTGATTGTAAGTCAGGGACTACCTATACAATTATCTAGGAGATCCATAGAATACAAAAAAGGAAAAATACTGATTTTTTAAATTAAGAAAGCACATATGTGTTTTGGTTTTACAATTTTTGTAACACAACATGCCGAGCAATAGGCAAATTAACTTTGTCTACATATTAGCAAGCAGATGCTTATAATTAAAGAAATACTATGGAATTCTACTTCAATATTTTCTGTTTCCCTGGAATGGAAATCAGTGAAAATATTGCTATGGGTAAAAGTCTAATAGAACTCAATTTAATAAATTATTCAATTTATTTTATGATTACATTTCTAACCTACTACTGCAATCTAGTGACACTTGGCAACTTACTTGACATGGAAAAACTAACGTACATACAATCAATCTAAATGAATAAATCAGGAAAGTGAAAAAAAGGGATGGCACTAACTGACTAGAATGCTTTCCCAGACTTCTCAGTTATTAAGTCTTGAAGGCTATCAAAGAAGAAATAAATCTGATCTCTGAAAAATAGGGTTTGCTAGTTTCACTCTTTACCTCCTGCAAGCAAAAAACTAGAAACAGTATCTCTTTGGATAACCCAACTGGTCAGGTTGATTTGGGTAAGAGTAGGTTGTCTTACACATATCCAGTGTCAAGACATAAATGGCTTTATGGGGAACCAGCATTTTAAATTATATCCAGAAATCAACTGAATGCATCCTTCTGAATGCTGCAAAAAGTTTCTGCAGTGCTATAGACCTTGTTAATATAGCAGAACAAAGCAGTTTGTCTCCAGGCCACATGGTAGTGACCTGAATCAACCGCAATTTTGTGGGCAAGACAAACTGGAGTGATTTCAGAAATCGCACCATATAGCTGCACAAAGAAGCAATCCATTCCAGTGGTCTAGAAGGCCTCACAGCTTTTCATATGGCAAGTGAGGAGGAGGGCCTTTGGCCAGTGGAGTGGGAAACAGGCCTAAGATCTGGGGGGACCTGGGGGGATTGGGAAAAGGCTTGTGTGTACCCAAGGCATAGAAAGTGGAGCACTGGTATCTTGGAGGATGTGTCAGGAGGGCCAGGGCAAATGGGCTTGGGCCTGTGCTAGGCTTCCAAGGACCTCCCCCACCATGAGGCATCTTCCTTCTAATCTCACCCTTAGATTCATTAAGGAGAGCTGGAATGGGAACATTGTTAGGTGAAATGCTTAAATGTGGCATCATAAGGGCAGGCTCCATTACAGTCATATCTTGAAGACTATCTGTAGGCTTCCTTTTGCAATTAGTTGGCCAATGTGATAAAGCTGGTCAGTTGTTCAGTCCAGCAAGTTACTACTTATAATCTTATGTTCTTAATACAGTTAATACAAGCAGCTTCCACACTTGTAAGAAGACAATGACAACCACTAATTTCCAGAGTGTCTAATGCACAGCGAAGCCAGGATAACTAGTATATGTGTGATCCAGGTGGCAGAAGATCACATAGAAAGTGCCCTATTCACTTATTCTGAATTTATATGTCAAAAAAAATTACAGATAACATGGCAAGATCACAAAAAATGATCATAATCCATTAAAATTTAGGAAGCTAAATGTAAAAAATATTAATTGTGGTCTGTAGAATTTATTACGATCTCACAAATATTAGAAATAAAGGGAGATTAAAGAGGGGATGTTGGGGGGGAAGCCTTGATAACAGCGGAATAACTTTATGGTTTCTCATTTTACAGAAATTATAGTTTCTTATTCAGAGAAGGATTTCATATAACAGTTATCAACTGCACTGGTTCCAAAGTGGAGAATTAAGCAAAGATAATAAAGATGGAATCCTTGATTATCTCTGAGCATAGCTGTTTGATGGCATAGGTTTCATTACCCAACTAGTAACATCCTCAATGCACTGAAGGTGTTACCTAGTTGGGTAATGAAATCTCTGAGCAAACAACCAAGCTCAGAATATATATTCTTATATAGATAATGAAGTTAACATCAGAGCCTTAATAGTCAACACAACTGGATCCTCCTTTAGTTGCCAATTTGTCATCCCTAAGTTATGAAGACAAATTCTGTGGAATATGAAGAAAATTTTAAAAGAACTGTATGCTCACATACAGTTCTGCCTTCAATCCAAACTAGGAAGGAATAAAGGAATTGTAATTCTATTTCCTCAGTTTGGAAACAGAAAACATGGTTAGTCCTTGCCTACTGGAATTAGGGGTTAAAATGGAAATTATTTTTGGAGAAAGCCCATTATCATTCTTATGATAGAAAAGAGAAGAATGACTCTTTATCCTTTAATGACTAATGGGCCAAGTTCTTTCAGCCTTTTTTGTGACCAGTTGCTTGGAAAGACCAACCAAGACCATGAGAAAAACTTACTTTCCAATTCTATGAGACAAACAACTTGGCTTTAGTAGCCTGTGACTAGAATAGGCTTCTTACCACAATATCTTTGACAATCTGTTTCACCAGGAACTCACTGGTCTTCATATGAGTCTGAAGCTGCCTGTGTTGCATTAGCAGACAAAGAAGCTGAGCAAGAACAGGCAGTTCATCCCGGGATGCTTGGTTCACTTGAAGAGTCTGCAACATCATTCTCAAGATCTGAAGTGAGGTGCTCAGAATTGAGATACAGGAACTCCACAGTACATCCCTGAAATCAAAATTGAGGAAGGGTGGGAAAAGTAGATGTGCACAAGTTTAGCTATATTTATAGTGCGAAAGAAGTAACTTCAAACCAGGCAAATAACCACATTTACTAGTTGTACTATAACTATATCTTTAACCCAGAGTCATATGCAAGTCAGATGGGCAGCCGTATACATTTAATAAATACATAAAAATAAAGAATTCGTAGATATAATTTATTTACAGTCTCCAAGGGGCTAACAATTTATTACAAATTTACAGTTGTAAAAAAATCAGTCATTCTGTGTACAGCTATGGTTAAAAATGGGGACAGTGAGCTTTCTGCTCCAGTTAATTGTAAGAATATATTATGTATTGATCATTACTAAATTAAAAACACCCAAGCCTTGCTTAAGCTTGCCTTTCAGGCAGAAATTAAATTTCCCACAAGAAAAAAATTATAATAAAGTAAATTTCATAAAATGTAATATTATTTTTAGAATATTGTAGAAAAGGAAAAACAAATCTTAACCAGAAATTCAAAGTCCACAGTGATTACTGTCGAAGTACAAATAATCCTCAACTTACTTCATTACCTCATTTAATGACCCTTCACAGTCAGTCATAAAACAGGTGCTTTATGACCTATAAAGTACTTCTGTGCATTGTGCCAGCTTCTTTAGTCATATGATCATATTTTGGGTACTGGACAATCTGTTCATATTTACAAGCAATTTCCAAGTGTTCTGCAATCAGATGATTGTTATTTGCAATCTTTGCTGGCTTCCCCAGAAAATTAATAAAGAAGCCAGCAGGGAAGGTTGCAAGTCTTTCTTGGAACATTGGATTTGACATCCATTCCCCCACATGCCAAAGTGTTCTTTTTTTCCGTCTGCATGAAGGGGAAATCCTCCTGTGCAGTGGATGAACAGACTTCATCTCTGCTAGGGAGCCTTTCAGAACACCAGTGTTTGCTAGCGTTTTCTCTCTAAATTGCCAGCATTCAGAGAGGAAAATGCTAGTGAAGTCCAGCGTTCTGAGCCCAAGGGGAAAAGAAAAAGCTAGCAAACACCAGCATTCTAAGCTTTCCAGAATGCTGATGTTCACTAGCATTTTCACCAGATTTGAGGATTGTTTCTCCAGTATGCCAAAGGACCTCAAATCTGGTGAAAAAGCTAATGAGCGCCATTGTTCTCATTATCATTCTCTCTGGGTCTGGTAGAAAACCTGGGACCCCTCCCTTGCACTTCACTAATAACCACAACTGGGAGAGCTGGGGTTGCAATCACTAAGCAAAGCAGTCTAGTGGCATCTTGTTTAATAATCACATCACTCAATGACCAGTTTTCTGGGTCCAATTGTGATCACAATCGGAGGGCTATCTGTACAACTGAACTAGTCTTCAGCTACAATAAACAAGAGCATATATAGATACACACATGCATACAATGCTTGGAAAGTACCAATATTTTAATAAAATCAAAAATTAAAAAGCTTACCTCTTCTGCATGTGCTCTGTGTCCTCCCTCTCTATTGTTAAGAGAAGGTAGAGAACACTATAACACAAAGAAGCTAGGAATCTGGAAGCATTTTCATTAAGGACATATACTTGATCCAATAGATTACTAAGGGCACACAAAATAGCACCAGCAGTGCTATCAGGTACTACAGTCAGTCCTACCTAGGAAACAAAAATAATTTCAGATTAAACAATTCTTCCCACAACCTTTGAGCACAAGTATTTTATCTGTATCTTATATTTATAAGAGACGAATTCTGCTAAAATAATTTCAAATATCCTTTAAGATTCTTATATTTTATCTGTTGAATATTTAGACATTATTAAAAAACTCATTCAGAAATAACCAACATATTTCCAACATATAATTGTCTAGCAACTGCAGTTTAGCTGCAGAATAGTATTTTTGAGGGGTTACAACTATGCAAAACATCGAATAGTACTTGAATTACACTGTGAGGAACTCTCTGGTTACCAAGATGGATCCATTAAGAAAGATAACTTAGTCTAAAGCAAGAAAACAAGGCTTATTGTCTCTGGACAACCCTTCTCTTCAGTCACATGAAATGCTTTTGGCTAAAATGTAGCCTAAAACTAATGACTATTCAAATCCCAGTACTGTAGGAATCCACTGTCGTTGATCTTATAGTATCCATACTAATAACTAATACTGTTACTTTATGTACTCCCCCCCTATTTCTCCTTTTGCTTCATCGGATCTAGAAGACCATCTGCTTTTCAGACAACTTGGAAACCAAAACTATTACAAAGTTGTTCATAGTGGGTTCTGCTATTTAGGCTCTATCTTCCCAAGAAAGCCACTTCTTCAGCAGTTCCATTTTGATGCTCCCATTCCACTTGCCATATATGAAAAGATGGGGGAATAGCATGCCTTCTTGATCTCTAGGATCTCCCTACATGCATTCCAAAGAAAGAAGGGACCAAATGATATGGCCTCACGAAGAGATGGATAGCAGACAAATTTAATAAAAACATTTTTGTCCAATTTAATGTCTTATCTTTTTAATATGCATATGAGATTGCCAGGTGAGATTATAGATAGAGCTATGCTGAACAATCAGCGCAATGATGGAGAAGGTTACATTCAAGTATTGGTTCAAAACTGAGTCAACAAACAATTTCAATAACATAGATGTTGGCGAAATGATCAATTGAGCCACCTAAACTTCTCATTTTGGTTGGGTTTATATTACTCCCCTTCCTAGAGAATTAGTAGATAATCCTCAATCCATGCTCAAATGGTGGCAATGATTAGGAATCAATTACAAAAGGCGCTTAGCACGTTTCAGAATCCTGTGAGTACAATTTGATCTTTCTATTGAATTCACACATTAAGACATTAACAAATTATGTTATGTTTTACAATCTGGCATTCCAACTTGCTCCAAAGTTTATATAGGTGAATAAAATACAGAATAGGCACTGTTCTTCCCATTTTTGTGATAGAATGCTCTACAAAGGGAGATCCACATTGTAGGTCTTATTATTTATTACTTATGTAGCTTTATGGGAAAGTTTTTATATAGAACTGTGGTGGCGCAGTGGTTAAAGTACAGTCCTGCAGGCTACTTCTGCTGCCTGCCTGCTGCCTGTAATTTGGCAGTTCGAGTGTCATTGGCTCAAGGTTGACTCAGCCTTCCATCTTTCTGAGGTCAGTAAAATGAGGACCCAAATTGTTGGGGGTAATATGCTGACTCTGTGAACTGCTTAGAAAGGGCTGAAAAGCACTGTGAAGCAGTATATAAGTCTAAGTGCTATAGCTGACTGATGGAATGACATCTTGGCTACTATTAATAAAATATTTGTTTAGAATTTTAAATTGTTATATTTAAATCTGCTTTACTTTGTTTGATTTTACTATGTTTAGAAACAAAGGCAGGTTTACATTTTAAAGACAAGCATTAAGAATTTCAGTATAGGGGCTCCAGTGACGTCACCCTCCTGCTGGGTGCTCAAACAGAGCACTCCGTGTTAGAAGATTGTAAAAGTCAGTGAAACAGAAAATAAATCACTGTTCACTGAGCTTAGCATAATCTCTGGGTGAAAGAGATTATCAGAATTGTGGAAGAGTGGCAGGTCTGACAGGGGGTTTGCTCTTAAGAGCGAATTTTCCTGGATTTATGACCCCACCGAATTCCACTCCTTCCAACTTCAGCACGCCCCTGTTTTTATCAGGGAAAAGGAGAGGAATGTTGCTTCTGCTCTAGAGAACTTATTAAATTGATTGATATTCCAAGCAGACGGGAATTTCACAAGCGTTCGAACTTTGATGTAGAATCAGCACGGCAAGTACCGACTCCTTTTGAAATTTGAAACCTTTCTTTGTCTTTGATTAATTGACTTTTAAAATGGCGTCTAAAAGTGAAAGTAAAATTTTTAGTACGATGAAGCAGCGTTACTTGTGGATTGTTACAAACGGAGTTTTTATACTGAAAGGAGGGAAGGAGAGTTATTAAGTTTGAATTCCTGATTCTTTTGAAGACAGAATGGCAGCTAAACCTTTAAAGCCTTCTGGAAGAAGGGGATCTGAACCAAGTCTTGAGGAAATATTGAAAGAACAATTAAAACTTTCTGAAGATAGGCAAAAAGAGATGATGGAGAATTTTAATGCAAAAATAAGAGAAGATATTCTTATGGCAGTTCAAGGACTGAGTAAAAAAATTGAAGGATTGGAAGTGGAAATGCAACAGATCTCTCAGTCAAATAAGTATTTAGAAGATGAAATGAAAGGTGTTCAGAAAAAAGTGGATCAAAATGAAGATCAGGTTGTGATATTACAATATAAACTTATGGAAGGAGCTCTTAGAATTCGTGGTATGCGAGAAGAGCGTGGAGAAGACTTAAGAAAAATTATATCAGAAGCATTGGCTGAATTTATTGAAGCGGACCCCCAAGAGGTAGCTTACCAAATTGATAAAATATATAGAGTTAATTCTTGGATTGCAAGACAGAGAAAGCTTCCTCGGGACATTGTGGTTTATTTTGTGAAAAGGACTATGAGAAATCAAATTCTGCAAGTTTCATATCAGACAACTTTAAAAATTGGAGAACAGGAGTTGAAGGTGTTGAAAGAGATTCCTTCAAAGATGTTAAGAGACAGGAAGCAATTTGCTTTTTTTACACAAGAACTTAAAAAACATCAGATTCAATTCAGATGGGAGGTGCCAGTTGGACTGACACTATTCTATCAAGGAAGGAGATATAGAATTGACACGGTTTTAAAGGCAAAGTTTTCTTTCTACAGTTTTGAAAGTCGAAATAGAAGTGATAGAAAAACTTCAAGAGACTCAAGAAGGCGTGGTGACCCAAGAGCCTTTATTGCTGCCAGTATTAGAGGAACCACAAGAGCAAAGGGTGGCAAGAGAGGCCCTTAAGCGTAAAGAAGAGCAACAGTCTCAAAGTAAAAGTCAGGATCCCATTATGGAAGCTGTGGGAGGAGCTAGACGGAAGATACCGGAGGAGGAGCTTCCGTTGTCTGCTTCAAAGCTTCAGGAGGCCAGTAATGGCAAATAGAATCTTGTCATGGAATGTTAATGGCTTGAATTCAGCTCAGAAAAGAAGGAAAATATTTCACTACTTGAAACAATTTAAAAATGATGTGATTTGTTTGCAAGAGACACATATAAAATTATCAGACCAAAAATATTTAATTAATTCAAAATTGGGTAACCATTTTGTTGCATCAGCTTTGGAAAAGAAGCATGGAATTGTTGTATATATCAGGAAGGATATACCAGCTAAGCTAACTGGGGCAGATATTCAAGGAAGATTTATTGCTATTGAACTGGTGATAGATGCAAAAGACTTTGTTGATAGGTATTTATGCACCTAAACAGCAACAAGAAAAGTTTTACAAAATGTTACATGAGAGGTTGACCCTCTGGGATTATAGTTCGTTTATTTTATTAGGAGACTGGAATGGAGTAATTGATACAAGAAGGGATAAGAGAACTCCTCCAAGAAGATACCTATACATGCAAAATTACCAAAATCCTTTTTTGAAATGATGGAAGACTTTGAGTTTAGAGATATATGGAGGTTACGGAATCCAGATGAGAGAGATTTTACTTTTTTCTGATAGGCATCAATCTTTTCACGCATTGATTTTATTTTAATTTCTAATGACTTGCTTTCTAGGGTGAAGAAAACGAAGATATTTCGAGGTGTTTAACTGACCATAGCCCAGTATGGATGGAATTATTACAAGGGAAAAAGGTGGTAGAACATGGAGGTTGAATGAAAATCTGTTTAGATATGAGGATAATGTAACTTATTGTAAGAAACAGTTAAAAGAATTTTTGATTTTAATATGTACAAAGGGACACCTATAGGAACTGTGTGGGAAGCGAGCAAAGCGTTTATTAGAGGATATTGATTTATTTGGACAACAGGCAAAGGAATAATAAACAAAGGCAGCGAGATATTTGGAAGAAGAAATTCAAAGGAAGCAACAGTTATTAATTCAAAACCCACAAGATCATAAACTTAAAGAGGCTATAAAAATATTACAGAGTCAATTTAATATGTTAATGGCAGACCAGGTGGCAACGAATATACAATATGCTAAACATAATACCTTTTGTAATGCAAATAAACCTGGGAGATGGTTGGCATATAATTTAAGGAAGAAACAGAAAGCACGTGTCATACAAAAATAGAATATAAAGGTAAAGAGACATATCAACAGGATAAAATTAAAAGGCATTCTCAGAATTTTATACTGCACTATATGCAAAAGACAAAATATTGATAGGGACATTTATGATTATTTGAAAGATTATAAGGTGAATATTCTAACATTAGAACAGAGGAGGAGCTGAACCGGCCGATAGCTACTGGAGAAATAGTGGAGGCAATTAAACAATTAAAATGGGAAAACCCTGGTACAGATGGTCTTACAGCAACTTATTATAAAAAACACAGGATGAAATATTAGGCCCACTTAAAGAATTATTTAATCAGATACAATTAGGGTGGAATACCCCGTCATGGAAAACATCTTTTATTTCACTGATACAAAGAGGAGCAAGACTGCTCTAAACCTGGTAACTATAGGCCGATTTCACTTTTAAATAATGATTATAAGATTTTTGTAAAAATAATAGCAAATAGATTAATGTTAGTTTTACAACAAAGAATTCATACTGATCAATCTGGTTTTATAAAAGGGAGGCAGATGAGGAATAATGTTAGACAGATTATTAATATATTGGAATATTTGGAAAAGAAGAATACTTCAGCGGCACTTATTTTTTTGGATGCAGAGAAAGCCTTTGATCGATTGCATTGGGATTTTTATTTAAATTATTAGAGAAATGGCAATTTGGAGCCTGTTTTATTAGAATAATTAAAGCGATTTATGGAGAGCAAACAGCACAGATTATAGTAAATGGTAGTTTGACAGAAGTTATTAAGATTGCGAAAGGAACAAGACAGGGATGTCCCTTATCACCATTATTGTTTGTTTTGACTCTGGAACCATTATTAGATAAAATACGAGAATTAATGAAAATAGAGGAATTAAGATTAGACAATATGAGTACAAAGTTAGAGCTTTTGCAGATGATGTAGTGGTTACGTTAATGAATCCTATAAATTCAAGTAGATTTTGTTGGAAGTAATTGATAAATATGGAAAGGTATCAGGATTTAAAATAAATCAGAATAAAACAAAAGTGATAATTAAAAATATGTCTATACAACAGAAACAAAAACTAGAGGAAATGACAGGATTTGAGGTAGTAAAAAGGTTAAATATTTAGGGTCTATATTAGCTCATCGAACAAGAAACTTTATAAGAATAATTATGACTTGCTATGGCAAAAGTTCAGAATGATATGAATGGCTGGAAGAAATTGCAGTTATCCCTATTGGGAAGGATTGCGCTATTAAAATGAATGTGTTACCTAGATTTTGTTTCTGTTCCAGATGATACCTATAATTAAAAAGGATAAAAATTTGGAAGATTGGCAGAGGGATTAATAAATTTATATGGCAGGGTAAAAAGGCGAGGTTAAAATGAAAATAATACAGGATTCACGGGAAAGAGGTGGTTTAAGAATGCCTAATTTTAAACTATATTATGAAGCAGTAACCCTTTCAGTAATAAGTGACTGGTTTAACTTAACAGAGGAAAGAATTTTGAATATAGAAGGTTATGACTTGTTATATGGATAGCATGCGTACTTATTTTATGGAAAAAAGTGGATAGGGCTTTTAAGAATCATGTGTTGAGAAGTGCTCTTTATGGTCTGGAATAAATATTCCTATAAATTAGATTATAAGATTCCTATATGGGCGAGCCCTAGACATGCAATAGAGAATATAAATATAGAACAGAAACAGGAAATGATTACATATAAAGAACTTTTGTATGCTGAAGGAGGTAGATTGCAATTAAAATCATTACAGGTATTAAATGAAGAAGGAGGAATTATACTTGGTTTCAATATGGGCAAATAAGTGCTAGATGGAAAGAAGATCAAAAATTGGTATAATGCAAAGGAGGAAAATTTAATAAAGCAAATTAGAAATCAGACCCAGGAGCATATAAAGAGATTGTATAATGTGTTGCTTGAAATAGATTCGAAAAGGATTTGGTAAAGGATTGTATGATAAAATGGGCACAGAATATTCAGGAACCAATAATGTTGGAAACATGGGAGAAAATTTGGGTTAGAAATGTTAAGTTTACACAAGCACAGAATTTAAGGAAAATTTTTATAAGATGTTTTATAGATGGCATTTAGATCCCAAAAATTATCATGTATGTATCCTAATATCCAAGCGAAATGTTGGAGGTGTGATTGTGATGATGCTACATATTTTCATATTTGGTGGACTTGCAAGAAAATTAAGGTCTTTTGGATAAGAATTTGGTGGATTATTCAAAATGTACTGAAGAAGAAGATAAAGTTCCTGCCACAATTTTTCCTTTTGGGAATTATAATGGATTGTACAGGATTGAGACTAAACTGATTTTGAACTTAATAACAGCAGCAAGACTGTTGATTGGACAATACTGGAAGAAAGAAGAGATACCTACAATAGAAGAATGGATATTGAAAGTTATTAACTTGGCTGAGATGGCTAAAATCTCAGCGTTTTAAAAGACAATACGCAGGAAAGATATTTAATTGAATGGAAAAATGGATTGATTATCTACAAAACAGATATCAGATTAAGAAATATCAGATTGCCTTTGAATAATTAGAAAGTTATTTTATGTAATGGGAGGGGTTGGGAGACTAAAAGCTTTGGATGTGGTTATTTGATTGGACTTTACCTTGTGATTGACCCGGGAAGCCGGGGGTGGGGGAGGGAGGGGGGTGTTTTGTTTTGTTTTTTTTTTTTGGGAGGGAGGGGGAAAAAAGGGGGAAAATGTTTTTGTTTTTTTTAAAACTCTTTCAATAAAAAAAAAAAAAAAAAAAAAAAAAGAATTTCAGTATAGTGATTACACATTTATATAACAACCAGCAGTAAATAAATGGTTTCATATATTACAGAGAAACAAGTATATTTTACTTGGCCAAAAGAAACTACAAAAATATAACATTTTAAGTAAATACATACTGTGTATACATATTCATATACTATTTTTAAAAATGTGCATAATATATTTTAAATAAAGTGGCATAAATCAACCAAGAGATACTTAATGATAGTAAATAAGTAACAAATTGATTCCAAATTGGTACCTACCAGATATTTACATATTCCACTTTGTATAATATCAATGCATTGGCTTCGTGAAGGAATAGTGGACAGGCATTGGCTCACCACCTATTTTAACAGCAAAAATGTTTAAAATGTTTACCATATTTGATTATATAATATACTAAATGATTTTAAAATTGTAAGTTGCGTAAGAACACTTACCGTATATACTCGAGTATAAGCCGAGTTTTTCAGCACGTTTTTTGTGCTGAAAAACGTCCCCTCGGCTTATACTCGGGTCTATACGGCTTATACTCGAGTTTTTTTTTTTTTAGCCCCTCGGCTTATACTCGAGTATATCGGCTTATACTCGAGTTTTTTTCTTTCTTTTTCACATTTTACCGGACGGTGCTGGGAAGCCCTGCCGGTGCAGTGAGAGGGCGGGCGGGGAGCCAGCCTTCTCAGCTGAGGGAGGGAGGCTTTCCCCAACCGGTAGGTGCCTCATTTCCCACCCTCGGCTTATACTCGAGTCCCCAGTTTACCCCAGTTTTTGGGGTAAAATTGGGGACCTCGGCTTATACTCGGATCGGCTTATATTCGAGTATATACGGTAAGCAAAATATGGTTATTATGAATTTGAAAAATTGTTGCTTAGCCAGATTCTGCTTTAATTTATCAGTTTCACATCTGGTCATATTATTTTACAAAACTGACTACCAATTTTCTGTAACTGTGCAGTTGTCAACAGAAAATAGTGCTTTCCAATAATATGCAACAACCAACTCATGCAACAAAACATTTTACACTTTCATTCTGATCATGAACCCCAGATATATTCAAGAAATAATCCTTGATTTATAACAGTTCATTTAATGACTGTTCAAAGTTATAACAATACTGAATAAAGTAACTTATGATTATTTCCCACACTTATGACTATTGCAGCAACACTATGGTAATCAAAATTCAGGCACTTGGCAACTGACTCATATTTATGACGGTTGCAGTGTCCCGCAGTCATGTGATCATCTTTTGCGACCTTCTGACAAGCAAACTCAATGGGAAAACCAGATTCACTTAAAACTGTATTACTAGCTTAACAACTGCAGTGGTTCACTTAACAACTGGGACAAGAAAGGCCATAACATAGATAAAATTCACTTAACAAATATCTCGCTTAACAACCAAAATTTTGGGCTCATTAGAGTTGTAAATTAAGGACTATCGGTACAAAGTATAAAGCACTTTTTGTAATAAAAAAAAAATCCTGCCTGAATGGCCACTGTCCATTATAAAATAAACTACAACACACATATAAACTTCAAAGATTTTACAAGTTAAAAACAACATATTGAGGTTTAGAAAGATGACCAGTAATGTTTGACTGCTGGAATTTATCTCAAAATTGTGTTTGGTTACTGATCCTATTCAGCCATACGCCCCTCTGTAATCCCATAAATCTGTACAAATTACAGACTTAAAGAATTAAAGAATTAATTAAAGAATTAAAGGCTAATTCATACAAAGAGATCACATTTTCACTATTGGTCCCATCTTAAATAATTTCTTGATTAAAGAGTCAATTTTATGAAAGACTAAAAGGTTATGAAAGACTTAACATTTCCTGACTAACATCAAATGTGTATAATAATATCCTGAGAAAGTAATACCAGCATGCATAGATTTGAGGATATACATATGTATTCACAGTAGTGATCACAAAAGCATCATAAGTAGAGAAAACTCAAATATAGATTTTGATACTGATGATTACACAGAACATAGAAAACAGAACAATGGGGTTGAAAGGTACCTTGGAGTTCTTCTAGACAAACCCCTACTTAGACAGATCAAATACTCTTTCAGAAAATTGGTTGTCCAACCTCTTCTTGAAAACCTTAAGGAGCACTCACAATTCTGTAGGCATTCTCCGATTAATTGTTCTCACTGTCATGAAATTTCTCCTTAATTCTAGATTGCATCTCTCTTTAATAATCTTTCTTTCACTCATTACTTCCTGTCCTCTGGTGCTTTGGAGAATAAGTTGACTCACTCTTCTCTATGACAGCCCTTCAAGTATTGGAAGACTGCTCTGATATCATGCCTAGTCCTTCTATTCATTAGACTAAAAACACCCAGTTCCCGCAACTATTCTTTGTACAGCTTAGCCACCATCATCTTTGTTGTTCTTTTGAGCATTCTTTCTAAAGTCTCAGCATCTTTTTTCTACCATGGTGACCAGAACTGAACTTAATATTCCAAGAGTGGTCTTACCAGTGCAGAATAAAATGGTACTAACACTTCACATGATCTTGATATGTTAATGCAGCCTAGGACTTACTTTGCGAGCATATTGCTGGCTCATATTTAAGTGGTGGTCTATTAGAATATCTAGATCCTTATCATAGACATTGCTGTTGAGCCAGGAACTAATAATTCTATATCTCTGTATTTGGCTTTTCTTTCTAAGTGTAAAACCTTAATTTTTTACCACTAAATTGCATTTTGTTGAATATGGTCAAGTCTATCAAGATCCTTCTGTATCCTGAGTCTACCTTCCAAAATGTTAGCAATCCCACCCACCCCAGTTGGTGTTACCTGCAAATTTGATAAGCACCCGTTCAATACCCTCACCTAGGTAATTTCTGAACATGTTGAAGAGCACCAGGCCCAAGAGAGAAACTTGATGTACTCCATTGCACGCTTCCCTCTACACAGATGTATTCCATTCAGGACCATATGTCAAGTGTGGTTGGTTAGCCAATTGCTAATCCATCTGGTGACTATCTATCCCATATTTTTATATCTTACAAAGAAGTAGGTTATGATTTAATCTGTCAAATGCTTACTGAAGTCTAAATAAACTATGCCCACTGTATTTCCCTGATTCACTAACATAAACACTCTGTCAAGGAAGGCAATAAGTTTTGTCTGGCATGATTTGTTTTTAACAAACCCATATTGGGAGTCTAGTAATAGATTTGTCTGCTTCTAGGTACTTGTAAATCTGCTGCTTATCTTTCCCAGGATTTTCTCTGGTATTGATGTTAGGCTGATTGGTTGGTAGTTTCCTGGATCCATTTTTTATTTTTTGAAGATGGAAAGCACATCCATATTTTTCCAGTCCTCTGTAGTTTTCCATTCCTCCAGGAGCTTTGAAAGATATGATTCACTTGTTCTGTGATCACATCTGACACTTTCTTCATAACCCTTGGATATATATAGCTCTGCGATCAGAACTCCAGAATAGATAAGTGTTCGCTTACCATTTTCTTGCCTATTTTAACTTGTATTCCTATTCTGTCTTCTGAGGTACTGCTTTTAATAGATTAGACTATTTTTGCATAAAGAATGAACTAAGCATTTCAGCTTTCTCCTGCTAGCCATTATTACCTTGCTGTCCTCTACCATTAATGGATTAATAATTTCCTTGACTGTTTTCTTGTTTTTACATATTAAAAGATACCTTTTTTTGCGGGGGGGCATTTGTTGCTAATTTTAGTTTTACTCTGAGTCTTAGCTTTCCTGATCCTTGCAGATTTGGGCTATTTGCTGATATTCTATTTTAGTTGTATCCCTCTTTCTGTTTTTTACTTTTTTTTATTGTATCTCTCTGTTTATCAGATAATTATTGAAATCATGCTGATTTCATCTGTGGTATCTTTATCCCCCCCACCTCCATAGTGCTATGTTAAACTAGACTTTTATAATCTCAATTTTCAGAGATTCCCAAGGAACTTGAATTGTTTTCCGTTCCAAGACCTCTATCCATGGAATCCTTCCTAAGCTCTAAGATTGTTGGAGTTAACCTTCTTGACTTTTTTTGATTACTTGTCCCTACATTATGTTGAATTCCAATGACATGGTCACTCTCTCCCAAAATTCTTGCAAGTCCATCTCTTCTATCATTTAATCCCTATTAGTAAGAATTAAGTCCAATACAACTGACCTTCTGGTTCCTTCCTCTATTCTTCTATCTTTTGGATGACTATGTTGTCTGCCAGGTTCTTTGGTAACTAGTTTGACATTCCATTCCACAGAGTTTGTCTTCCAGTTATTGTCAGGGTAATTAAAGTCCCATAGTGATGTGCTTCCTGCACACCTTAGCTAACCGATTAGCAAAGTTACACACCTATTAGCATAGATATGAATTGATAGCAATGTCATACCTTTTCCTTTTAAAATTTATATAATTACTATGTTGTTTGATGCATTGCACAGTCAGCCAGATGTTCAGTCTGGATTTGGCATTTTATCTATCAATCGAGTCCTTTCCCAACAACTTGGGATACGCAGATGTAGATGTTTGATGCTCTTAAAGGTATGGTTGCAGGATGTAAGTTATTCCAAGCAAAGCAGCCTTTTGCAGCTAATGGCAAATTTATCAATCTCAATGATGTTCAAGTAGTGCTCCACTTGTTTTCAGATTGCACCCAAGGTGATTATTACAATTAGTACTATCTTTGATTTCTTTTGCCACAACTGTTCTACTTCTATTTGTAGGTCTTTATATTTTGTTATTTTCTCCAGTTCTTTCTCTTCTATTCTGCTGTCTCGAGGCACTGCCACATTCACTATCCAAACTTTTTGGTCCTTCTTATTGACAATTGTTAAGTCTGGCATATTATGTGGAAGATGCCTGTTTTTTAAAAAAATTCTAAAGTCCTGGAGCACTTTAGCCTCTTCATTTTCTATGACTTTTTCTATTTTTTTTGTTCTACCAGTTCTTGCTTACAGGGAAATGCTATTTCTTGCAGATCTTCCAATGCACCATTGTTGCTACTTTGTCATGCCTTTTTTTTGGTACTCAGTCTGTGATCTTCTTACAGCAGCTGATCAGGTGGTCCACTGTTTCTTCAGTTTCTTTGTAGAGGTAGCATTTGATTTCTTCTCAGTTCTGGGTTTATATGAATTTTTTCTTAAGGCTTGGTCTTGTGCAGCCAGAATTAGCCCATCTGTCTATTATTATTATTATTATTATTATTATTATTATTATTATTATTATTATTATTATTATTATTATTATTATTATTATTATTTACACAAAATGACAGTATACACAGCAAACGAGATAATTATCCTGGATTTCGTATCACAGATCACCAGTCGAACACTTCCCAAGCATTTAAGACTGCGTGATGTATCGGCGAATTATTCGAGCAGATCCCAGTAAGGTGGCCTTCTGCAGCTGACCAATGGTGATCTTGTCAGCGCCAATTGCTTTTAAGTGCTTGCCTAGATCTTTAGGAACAGCTCCCAGTGTGCCGAGTACCACTGGAACCACCTGCACTGGTTTATGCCAGAGTCTCTGCAATTCGATTCTCAAATCTTGATATCTGGTGACTTTTTCAAGTTGTTTCTCATCAATTCTGCTGTCACCAGGTATAGCAATGTCGACTATCCACACTTTTTTCTTTTCCACAATCGTGATGGTGATAATGATGATGATGATTTAAATTTGCTTGCCACACATCTCACTGCAAGGCAATTGGGTGGCTTAGAATATACTGTATGTTATATAAATATAAAAATATAAAATATTAATATAAAATATATCTGCATTTTACATTTCCCCTTCATCAAACAGCTCAATTTCTCACCAACAGCACATAAACATTTCATTTTAGGATAAATGAAAATCACTTAAGGAAGATTCTTTCAGCGCAGAAAATTTTACCTCCGCCATAGTCCAATGATATGAAAATTGTTCCAAATCTGTTAAATAGAGTTGGACAGGAGAGAGTAGTGTTTGGTTTATGTGTGGTTTTCCCCTAATGCTCTGAAGATTACTCAACTCTTCAATGGAAAAGCCTGAAAAGGATGATAAAGAATCCTATTAGGAGCACATTTCAAAGTAAACACTTATTATTTTTCTCTATGGTTCTTACAAACAAAATAGAAGCTCAACATTCCACGTTTCACTTCATTTAATAAATAGATAAATACAATAGTATTTAAAGATTTGTGAACCCTTCAATAATTCTCCATTAATATAGCCTAAAACATGATTTGTTCTCCACACAAGTCCTAAAACAAAAATCATAGGATGATAGGGCTTTGGGGTTTCATAGTCCAATCTCCTGCCCAAGGCAAGAGTCTTTGTCCTTGTCAAGAATACTATCCAGGTCAAATGACTGTCCAATCTTTTCTTGAAAACTTCCAGTGATGGAGCACCCACAACTTCAAGAGGCAAGCTATTCAGCCAATTCGCTGTTCTTGCTTTCAAGAAATTCCTCCTTAGTTCTAGGTTGGATCTCTCTTTGATACTTCTGCCCTTTATTTCTTGCCCTGCCCTCAGGTGCTATTAAGAATAAATTGACCTCTTCTTCCTTATGACAATCCTTCAGGTATTAGAAGATAGCTATCATGTCACTTCCTAGTACTTCTCTTCATTAAGCTAAACATACCTAGTTTCCTTCTTCATATACTTTAGCTTCCAAAACCCCTTACCATCTTTGTTATTCTTTTCTGCATGCTTTCTAAAGCTCTCAGCCTCTTATCTATATCGTGATAACCAGAACTGGATGCAGTATTCCAAGTATGGTCTCACCAGAGCAGTATAAAGTGGTATTATCAGATCTTGTTATATTGATACTATCCCTGTGTGGATGCAGCATTGGCTCTTTTGGCAGCTGCAGCATATTATTGACTCATATTTAGGCAGTGGTCTACTAGGATACCTACTAGATCCTTTTTACTACTGTTGAACCAGGTACTGCCTAGTATGTACCTGGCTCAACAGTATTCTGTTTATCCTGCATCTACCAGGACCTAACTTTTCTCACCACTGAATTGATCTTGTTGCAAAGGGTGTGATGCTCAGTCTGTCAAGAGCCTTTTGTATCTTGGGAGTTAGCAATTCGGGCCCAGCTTGCTATTATCTGCAAGTTTGATGAGTGCCTCTTCAATCCCCTCATCTAAGTCATTTATAAAAGTGTTGAAGAGCAATAGTCAGAAGCAGAACCTTAAGAGACCTCATCTAATGTTTCCCTCCATGCAGATTAGAAAACCCAATTAAACAAATGGGGGGGGGAAATGGTTCATTTTTTTAATTGAGGAAATAATCCAGAGCTACATATTGTTGTGTGGCAAAAGTATGCAAATCTCTAGGATTATCAGTTCATTTAAAAGAAAAATTAATGCCAGGTGTTTCAACCATTGAGATGGGAATTGGATGTGAGTATGGGAAGTCCTGCCTTATTTAACGAACAGAATTTTGCTATCAAAATCTGATCTTATTGGCTGAAGCAAAGATTTCCAGAGTGTGAAAGACAGTTGTTGAACCTCACAGTCTGGAAGCATTTATAGAACTATTTCCAGAAAGCTGTTTGTGAACTGAAGCTCAAAGAAAGTGGGTCATACAGCAAGACAATAACCCAAAACACACACTGCACAACCAAAGAATGATTAAAACAGAAAAAAATTAATGTTTTAGAATAGCAGCAGTTATTGCTGCCCAAGGGGAACTCACTGGTTACTGAAAGCAAATTGCATACTTTTGCCACATACAAATATGTAGATTTGGAAAGGCTCTCAGAGCCTAGTGAAGAAATTTGAAATGTAAATTTGTAGCTTTGGATCATTGTGGTCCATAAATAAATATGTTTGTTTAATTAACTGGATTCTTTTTATGTAGTTTTAGGACTAGATCACATGATCCTAGGGACATTACAAAGAGCAGAAGTACCATTTCTTCAGCGTCATTTGCAAATTTGAACAGGCACTAAACGAGTGGTCATTAAGCAAAGGCCACCTGTATGGAATGCTGTCATATAAAAAGAGTCCAAGACTGAATCAAATTCTGGTAAATTTTGAGAACCATGATTATGAAGTTCAGATCTGCATTGAATTCCTCTTTGAGTAACGTAAGTTGCTAAAAACAGTTTAAAGGCCTGACTAGTCTTGTTTCTTATTTCTATTTCCAACAAGCCATGTTTATGGTAATTATCTGGGGAGTTGTTTTTTGTTTGTTTTTTTATTTGCATTTATATCCCGCCCTTCTCCGAAGACTCAGGGCGTCTTACACTATGTCAGGCAATAGTCTTCATCCAATTGTATACTATATACAAAGTCAACTTATTGCCCCCCCAACAATCTGGGTCCTCATTTTACCTACCTTATAAAGGATGGAAGGCTGAGTCAACCTTGGGCCTGGTGGGACTAACATCTACTGCTCTTTATTCTAAACTGACCAGTACTTCAAAAAGTACTGGAACTTCATAAAAGAAATAAAAAAATATGGATGTACATTTGAAACAATAAAGCATATATTTATCACCTGAACTAATGGAAATAAAATGCAATAGAAACATAGAACAGGTAAGTAAATTCAAGTGAAGTCAACAAGTGAAAGTAAATATATATTTACAAAATATATATTTAAATCAGTCTTCTAAGTACTCCAGCAACATTAAGATTGAAGTAAATTTGTACGAATTACCTGTAAGAGTTGAAAACAAAAAGCTGAAGTAACCCATGTCAGTCATTGAACTGCTCTGTGCTGGATATTTCCATGCCATAAAAGAGGATCTATTATCAAAACAAAAAAAATAGGGGGTGGGGGAGTTTGAGAAAATTATTTAAGATGTGTTGTAATTCAAACCCAAAGAAGGTATGATGGCAAAAGACATATATAATATAGATCCACTCCCAAACTTATTTAAAGTAGGAAAAATGGTGAACCTTGAGTGAGAGTGACCACGTCATATTGGAATTCAATATAATGCGAACACACGCACTAGAATAAAATCCAGCTAGTGTCTTAAACTTTAAAAGAGCTGATTTTAACAAACTCCGAAAGCGCCAAAGAAAAATTCCATGGATAAAAATCCTAATGGGGAAACTCTGAAAAATATGATCATAAGAGCACAATACCAATGAAAAAGAAAAGCAAGAAATCCAAGAAGAAACCAGCATGGTTGCACAAAGATCTTTCTGATAAACTGAAAGACAAAAAGGCTAAATACCAAAAATGGAAACAGGGACACATAACTAAAACAGAATATCAGCAGATAGGCCAAATCTGCAAAGATGCAATCAGGAAAACAAAGGCTCAGAATGAACAAAGATTTGCAACAAAAGTCAAAGAGAATAAAATGTTTCTTTCAACATATAAATAATTTTAAAAAGTCAAGGACCACTAAAGAGAGAAAACGGCAAGGAAGTAACAGGCAGTAGAGAGAAAGCAGAGCTGCTTAACTCGTTCTTTGCATCAGTCATCACACAGAGTGACTATAACCCAACCTACCAAAACATAACTGTAAAAGACAGATTAGAAATTAAAATTAAAATAAGCAAAAAAATGGTAAGAGAATATCTGGCTGACCTTGATGAAAATAAATCACTGGGACCTCTGAAGTGCTGATTTGGTGCCATCTTTAAAAAAAAGGGGGGGGGAGAACAGACCCAAAAACCATAGACCGATCAGCCAAACATCAATATCTGGGAAGATACTGGGGGGAAAAAACAGATCTGTGAACATCTAGAAACAAAGTTATAACTAGAAGCCACACAGCTTTGTTAAAAACAGATCATGCCAAACCAATCTGCTTTCATTCTTAGACAAAGTGATTAAAGTAATAGACCAGTGAAATGCTGTGGCATAGTTTATTTAGACTTCAGAAAGTCATTTGACAAAGTAGACCATAACCTACTTCTTGGGAAGCTAGAAAAATGTGAGATAGACAGCATCACGACCAGATGACAAACCGTACTCAACAAGTAATCCTAAATGGTACTACATCTACATGGAGGGAAGTAAGCAATGGGGTACCATAAGGTTCTGCCTTAGGACCATAAATGACAGAATAGAAAGGAAACTCTTCAAATTTGCAGATGAGACTAAGTTGGCAGGAATAGCCAACACCCCAGAAGACAAGCACAGGATTCAAAAAAATCTTGACAGACTTGAACAATGGGCCCTATCCAACAAAATGAAATTTAATGTGGAGAAAAGTGACATTTTACAACTGGGCAGGTAAACCAAGTACAGATTAGGTGAAACCTGGCTCAAAAACAGTAAATGTGAGAGGGATCTTGGAGTCCTAGTGGATGATCACTTAAACATGAGTCAGCAGTGTGTGGCAGCAGCCAAAAAAGCTAATACAATCCTTGGTTATATAAACAGAGGCATAGAATCAAAATCATATGAAGTATTAATATTAAAGCCTTAGTAAGACCACACCTGGAATACTGCATCCAATTTGTTCACCACATTACAAAAAAGATGTTGACACTTTGGAAAAAGTACAAAGAAGAGAACCTAAGATGATTAAAGGGCTGGAGACTAAAACATATGAAGAACAATTGCAGGATTTGGGTTTGGCTGGTCTAGAGGAAAGAAGGACTAGGGGGGACATGAAGACATTCCAGTATTTGAGAAGCTGCCACAAAAGGGACGGGGTCAATTTATTTTCCAAAGCACCAGAGGCCAGGACAAGAAACAATGGATAAAAACTAATCAAGGAGAGAAGGAACCTGGAATTAAGGAGAAACTTCCTAACAGTGAGCACAATTAACCAATGGAACACCTGCTTAGCTGCTGCAAGAAAATTGCACAGACAGCATGACAAAGTAGCAACAGTGATGCATTGGAAGAAACACCATTGCCTGTAACCAAAAACTGGTGGGACCATAAAATAGAGAAAGTCATTAGAAAATGAAGAACCTAAAGTGGTCTTGGACTTTAGACTTCAGAGAGGCAACTGCCATATAACACGCAACTTAATGTTGATAAGAAAGACAAAAAACATCTGGATAGTGGATGTGGCATTATCTGGAGACAGTTGAATAGAAGAACTAGATAGGGTAACAAATACAAAGACTTGCAAAGAGTAATAGTACAGCTGTGTCAAATTAAAGCAAAGGTAGTAGAGACAGTCTACTATGACTGTCTCTATAGGTACCTTCAGTGCAATCCCAAAACAATTGGAGCACTACTTGGAGACCATATGCATTGACGAATTCAGTCAATTGCAAAAATCAGCTTTACTTGGAAGAGCTTATATCTTGCAACACTATCTGTAATATCATCAATCATCCACAGCTGCCTATCCGAAGTCCTTGGGAAGGAGTCAATAGGCAGACAAAAATGATAAATCCAATCTGAATATCAGGCTGACTATGCAACAAACCACAACAGTAACATTACAATAATACAGTAACATCATTAAAACATCGACATCTGCCTACCCCAGGTCTTTGGGAAGGACTTAATGGGGGATTAAAATGCCAAATACAATCTGAACATTTCGTGATGAACCCTAAAAATATCCTTAAAATATACAAGATTTCATTCCATATGTTAATCGAGTTCTCTCAGGAAAAACAAAACAGAAAAGGCTAGTTACCTTATACGCAGTATCCTAATAAGAGTGGTAGTTAACTTTATAGACAGTTTTCCCGTAATGCAACAGCGGCTGAGAGAAGCAAGGAGATTGCTTGATAAATGAGGCACAAAGTAAAGTAGCTGGACTAAATGTTGCTGGGATTCAGGTGGCAGAAGAACCACTGCGCCATCTAGTGGATCTATGAAATTCAAGAAATTAAGTATTACCTGCAGGATTATGCTGTTTGCTATCATATTATTACCTTATGCTATAATAAAATATAAACTAAGAATCAAGCATTTTGGATAGGCAGATTACAATTCTCTGTAAAAGACAAAGTACATTGCAACTGAACTGAAAAAAATAAATAACAGTTTTTCAAAAACAATTAGAAAAGGCCTTGAATTAACACACAATCTCTTCCTAGAACTATATAACATGAAAACATATGGTATGCTTTCAGTAAATAAGGCTGTATCGCTTTTTTCAAGGGAATATAACAGTGGTGAAATCCAAATCGGTTTGCTGGGTGCACATGTGCTGCATGCCAAACGCATGATCCGTGCACATGTGCAGTGTGCACTAAATGTGCGCTCTGCATGTGCATGCACATGCCAAAAGGAAGCTTGGGAAGGTAAGTAGAAGCAAGGGAGGGGGATCAGCTTTGGCGCATGATTTAGTTTTGCTAGAAAGCAGGATTTCCTGCTTTCTAGCAAAGCTAAACCCCGCTGCACAGCTGATCATCAGAAATACCAGTTTGGAGGAACCGGTAGTTTTTTTAACTACCGGTTTGCCTGAAACAGGTAGCTTTTTCTTTTACTATCGGTTTGCATGAACCGGAGCGAATCCCTTTTATCACTACCGGTTCACCAAACCAGAGCGAATCGGTAGCATTTCACCCCTTGAATATAACCTCAATGAAGATTTAAATCAGAATAACATTTTGCTTTAAACTGGTGGAAGTCCCATATCTATTAATATCAAGCTTCAGGAATATTATGGGTATGAATTATTCTAATTAGCAGCACACAAAAAATCAGCAATTAAGCAGAAGTTAAACAAGTTCAAGATAAGAATTCAAGGTAAGCTTCAGGAAAACAAAAGGCAAATATCAAATATGCAATTACACAAAAAGAAAACCAAAAAGGAGGCTGAATCCAAGTGCAGTACACACTTGTCTTTTCAGTCATGAAATGAGAGTACATGGTATCACCAAAACATGTAGGAACTAATTCCCTCATATATAGGGCAGTACTACTTCATAAACCTGTTACTTAGGTGAACACAAAGTGCCTTAATTCTCTTATTACCCTTGAGTTGTACAAGTAAGGCTCTGTCTGCATGGACATCTGGACTGCAAATTATACTTTCAGATGGTACTAACTCCTGGACTGAAGTTCAATATTTTGTGAAGATAACTGCTGTCTGTAAGATGAGTCTGAAAGAACTTTATCTCATGATGACTAATACAGGAAAAGAATGATAGAGTAAGTCTAAGCAATGAACAGTAATTCAATAAAAATAGAGTGCTTTTAAACTCTTGCCTTTTTTCCTTGGCTTTAGTATTTTTATAAATAACTCAAGTCAGCAAATTGACTTGGTCAATTAATACTCCTAATACTCCTCGTTTTCTCCGCAACAACCCTTTGAGCTAAATTGGGATGAAAAAGAGTTAGTTCAAAGTCACCTAACTGTCCTTCATGTCTAAGGCAGACATATAACTCTTACTTTCCTGGTTTCTAGCCTGGTGCCTTAACAACTAGATCAAACTGCACTAGAACAGATATGTTAAGGATATAATATTGCACATTGTGAATGCAGAGAAACTTCAGTTGGGTGAAAAGTTAGTATCTGAAAAATGGAAAATAGAAGACAGGGAAAAAATAGAGATAGTTCTCACTTAACAACTCATTCAGTGACAACTGGCCCTCACTGAGATCATGATCCAGTCGCTTGGCAACAGTTTGCAATTACATCACAGAATCTGTGGTCATGGGATCACTATTTAAGACTTGCCAGCTTCCAACAAACAAAGTCAATGGGGAAGCCAGCAGGTCACAAATGATGATCATCTGATGTTTGCACTTAACATCGTCACAGGATTCCTTTAATAGCAACTAGAAGTGCTGTCATGCTTTATGACCATGCTATTTAGCCATGAAAATTCCAGTTTCAACTACCATTTTTAAACAAAGAGTGACGCAGTGGTTAGAATGCAGTACTGCAGGCTACTTCTGCTCATTGCTGGCTGCCTGAAATTTGGCAGATCAAATCTCACCAGCCTTCCAGCCTTCCAAGGTGGGTAAAATGAGGACCCAGATTGTTGGGGAAAATATGCTGACTCTGTAAACCACTTAGAGATGGCTGTAAAAGCACTGTGAAGCAGTATATAAGTCTAAGTGCTATTGCTATTATCTGTAATAACAAATGATAGGGAAAAGACAAAGCTCTTTGACTTCCACTTCTCCTACTGTAGCTTCTTTCCCAAAGGAAATCTATTTCAGATGAAATAGTTGTCATATAATATCTAACGAAGAACTAGGGAGTAGTTGATCAAGTCAATTAAAACCAAGAGTCTTACAGAGGTCATCTCAGAGAGTCATTCATGAAAAATAATTTAAAATAGACAGAGTGCCAAAAGCCTGGAGAATGGAGAAATATTTTCCCTATCTTCAAAACAGATAAACAGAGGACCCAGATAATTATAGACTTATGTCAATATAGGGCAAAGCAGTACCTTTTATTACCTTATAATAACCATAGTTGAGACTGTCAAAATAAAGATAAATAAAGATATGTATTCTATTGTACCTCTGTAGCAATCACTGGTATACCAGACATTGATACAAGCTGTTAAAGGAAAGCAATTCATTCCCCTCTGCAGCTTCTTTTTCTGCTACCCTGATGGGCGTAATAAATTTAACCTGGCATACGCAGTTGCTCCAATCCTATTTAAGCCATTGTGCTCTTTAAACTATAAGAGTTAAAAGAGAAAAAACAGAAATGCAAGAGGCAACTCTCTACAAAGATAGTTGAGAGTTTCTGGCTAGGATAACAGTGGAAGCAGTCTATTATTGTAAGTTATCAAAACCCTCTTAATACACTGTTAAACTAATCTTACATGAATGTAGTTCAATTATAACTTTTATCATAAAAAAATCCTGAGTCTATTGTTATACTTTCAAATAACAGCTTCAAATGGAAAAAGCAAGTGGAAATCTTACAGAATAAATCCTTTCTAACTTGTTTTAATTTTCAAAATATTTTTCTTAATAATAATAACAACTTGGAAGGGACCTTGGAGGCCTTCTAGTCCAACCCCTGCCCAGGCAGGAAACCCTACACCATCTCAGACAGATGGTTATCCAACATATTCTTAAAAGTTTCCAGTGTTGGAGCATTCACAACTTCTGCAGGCAAGTCATTCCACTTGATGCAGTTTAGTTTGTAACCAGTCTAGTCCTCGAATGTGAAAATAATAATTACCATATATTAGAGGAGCAGCAGCCTGTAAACTCTGTAGAATTTCTTTGTTCGCTCGAGATGCAGCAGAATAAATAATACCAATCAATTGCTCTGAAAGTTCAGGATTTTTTAAACCAAGAAGAACAAGCTGCTGAGGCAGACCAGCCAGCCAACAAGTTAATACTTTACTTTGGCTTCTGCAATGCACAAGAAAAAAACAATAACAAGTAAGTAACTTCATAGTTATAATACAGCCACATGCACATTACACAAACTTTGAAGGTATTTTTGAGGCCCAGAAAATAGGTTCTTAATTCATAACATATTTGAGGTTCTTAATTCACAATATTTTCATGGATGAATTTCAGAAGCATTATATTAATTTGATGAATAGGATTATAAAGTTTCAGACAATATATAAGTATATTGTGGGTTTATCAATGCATGCTCCCGCATTAGCTTTTTAAAGAACAAGACATTTACAAAGTGACATTAAATTGGCTGCAAAATGTTATATTGGAAATTTCAACCCAAAAAAATATCAAAAATTATTTTTTTTTATATTATATGACACAACATTGAAAGTAATATATATTATTACCTATTTATATGAAGGTTCATATCTTCTTTTTGATAAACTTTGGCAAAAAAATTCAAAAGTAATGTACGTACAGGAAAAGGAAGATTCCTTTGCTGATAAAATGTGTAGACTGCTTTCATCAAAGTTTCTGTTGCTGCTAAATAAGAGGATAAAGATAAAATCAGTAATGATACTTTACTTTCTTTATATTTTGTAGAAAAAAATCTACATTAGATATTAGAATTAGGAGAGCATAATTTAAGATGTGGATAACATGGTATAAGCAGTATAAGGTTAATGTAGATTTCAAAACCACTGTTAATATAGAATAAATTAACCCTAACTGAGGCTGTGCCAAAAAGTGCCTTATGGTTCTTAGCACAAGAAGCACTATAATAACAAGAAAAAGCAGGTAATGAGATATAGTTAACCTATCAAGAATGGACAATGTAAGATGAAATCAAGAGAAATCAAAGTTGCAGACGGATTACATTTTAAATGGCATACACAGGTAAGAGAAAGATTCAATATAAAAAACAAAACATTTGATACTGAGCAACAGAAGAGAGAATGTTGAATTATGTACAAAAATGAACATGTAACTGCCAAAATGCATCTTGTTGAACTTTAAAATAAACACATGAAAAAGTCTATTGTAAAATGGGCTAAGAATTTTGGACATAACAAATTGTTGGAACAGTGGGAAATTACATGGTTGAAAGGATTGGTATATGAGTTCAGAAAAATTATCTAAAATATATAATAATACATAGAATAGAATAGAATAGAATAGAATAGAATAGAATAGAATAGAATAGAATAGAATAGAATAGAATAGAATAGAATAGAATAGAATAGAATTTTATTGGCCAAGTGTGATTGGACACACAAGGAATTTGTCTTGGTGCATATGCTCTCAGTGTACATAAAAGAAATGTTCATCAAGGTACAACATTTACAACACAATTGATGATCAATATATCAATATAAATCATAAGGATTGCCAGCAACAAGTTATAGTCATACAGTCATAAGTGGAAAGAGATTGGTGATGGGAACTATGAAACGATTAATAGTAGTGCAGATTCAGTAAATAGTCTGACAGTGTTGAGGGAATTATACATCATACTTATGTTGAAAATGTGACTGAAGGAGAGTCATTTTATCATGGCTGGTGGACTTAAAATAAGCTAGAAAATTCTGGGTTCAAATATGTATTATGGTGCAAAAAATTTCAAAAATTAAAAATCAACTGAAACAAAATTGATTTTATTGCTATTACTGGACAACTAGAAAAAAGCTTGAAAAATGTTTATACATGCTGAAAGTCAATTATATGTGCAAAAATGGAAATATTATGAAACACTCATTAACGGAAGAATGCTTGGTAAAAATGATAGAACTAGTAAAGATGACAAAATTAGTTTGTTTATATAGCGAAAGATAAACTATTACATTTATTAGCAACTGGAAATCCCTTTTGGATTTTTTGCTGAAAGAACGAATAGATGGTTTATGAAATTCATGATTACAAAGAGTAGATTACTGAAAGGATACTTTGGTATAAACTTAAACAAAGAGGGTAAAATACAATTTTACTTATAACTGCTGTTAAGAACAGAAGCCTTTTTCTTTTTCACGTTTCTATTCATTTCTATATTATTTTTAAGTTAAAATTTGAATTGCCCCAAATGTGTATTTTTCAGAAGACAACTGGACTTTATTTCTCAGGGTTTTTTTCCTTTAAAAATGTTTCACTTCTCATCCAAGAAAATCACATTAAGGAAGACAAAAGCCTAAACATTGAAGTTTACAGACAATCCAGATGAAGATCAGTGTTTAGATTTTGATTTTCCCACTGGAGCACAAAATGGGAATGATCAGAACCCTACATCACTGGGCTGAAAGTTTGTCTACCAATAAAGAAGAAAAAGAAAAAGAACTAAAACACATCAAGGGATCCCTCAGAACTTTTAATTATCCTAACTGGACCTTCATCAAATCCAGAAAAAGAACCAGGAAGTTCTTGTTTAAGCTTTTTGAAGTATACTTCCAACATGGCAGGAACAGCTATTAACAGAAGGGTTGGCATAACCAAAGGAGAAACCCACGGTCATGAGACAGTGGGCAAGGTGAAGCGTCCCCGATGTAAGTGACATCAAGTTGGTCATGCCCACCCACCCAGCCATTAGCGCAAAGAACCAGTTGTTAAAAAATTTGCAGCCCACGACTGATCCCAAGGATAAAACACCCAGAGACAAACTGAGCAATGTAATATATGCAATTCAATACATTGAGACATGTGCAGATCTGTACCTGTCTCCTATCCATTGCTTCTTGTCCTTCTCTAAGTGCTATGGAGAGTAAATTGACACCCTCTTCTCTGCCACAGCCCTTCAAATATTGGAAGAGTGCTATCATGTCTCTCCTAAGTCTTCTCTTCTTTAGGCTAGACATACCTACTTTCCTTAGCCATTTATCATACAATTTAGCCTACAGATCCATTATAATCTTCATTGTTCTTCTCTGCATTGTTTCTAAGGCCTTGGCATCTTTCTTTTTTTTGTACTGTGGTGACCATATTTGGATGTAGTGTTTCAAATATGGTCTCACCAGGGCAGTGTAAGGATTACTATTACTTCTCATTGTTTTGATTTGATGTATCTCTTGATGCAGTTGCAACTGCATTGACTATTTTGGCAGCTGCAGAATACTGCTGGCTCATATCTAAGTTGTGATCCACTAAGGCACCTAAATCTCTCTCATAATTACTATGTTGAGCCAGGAACTGCCTATTCTATACCTGTGAATTTGGTTTTCCATGATTCAGTGAGGACTTTACCTTTAATCAATCACTTTCAGTAATTTCAGTTCTGAGCCTGCTGGAATTTCAGCATTCCAAGCAGGCATGGAGCTGAAATCCTTTGGTAGGAAGCTCTTTCAGCCAGCTCTGAGACAAAACCCAAGTAGAATTTTCATTCTGTAAGCTGAAAAAGAGCGTACTAAGGTAAGGAGTGCAAGAACCTCAGAGTGCAGGGAGGAGGTCGTGGGAGGCTAAGTGGAAGCCACACGAGTTTATGCCTGCTTAGGGGGGAAAAATCCTGCTTGGATTTCAGTAGGGAAGATTTTCAGCTTCTAAGCAGAAAGGAAGAATGGTAAGGTAAGAAGCATGAAGTGCCTTGTGGGGAGGTCCAAGGAGACAGGCAAAGGTTGCACATGAGTGTCTCTCTGTTCAGGGGTTGAAAATCCTGCTTGGATTTCAGCAGGCAGAATTTTCAGCTCCTGAGTGAAGTGATATTCACATGTGGCCTGTGCCAGCCTCCCAAAATCTCCACCTCCCTCAAGGCACCCTGCATTCCTTACCTTACAATGCTGTCTCTCTACTTAGAGAGTGAAAATCAAGATCAGTTAAGAACTGAAACCAGGAATACCAGGGTTGTGGTAGTTGAGCAAAGCAGTCATGTGACATTTCATTTAACAACCATTTTGTTCCACAACTGAGAGTCCAGTCCCAATATGGCTATTAGTCAAGAACTACCTGTAATTAAAGTAAAATGAAAAAGCTACTACATTTAGCATAAAATAAATATCTTACCTGTCTTCATGTTACCTAAAGATCCGTTGTGCAGAAGACAAGGCAAGAAACAATGGGTTTAGATTACAAGAAAGTACATTTCCTGTAAACATCAGAAATATTTCCTAACAATAAGAGCTGTTAAACAACAGAACTGCCATTGCATATGGTGGATAATCCACTGAAAATGTTTAAACAGGTTACATAGTCATCTGTCAAGAAAAGTGTAGCACACTGAGTTTTTACATTGAGCAAGTAGTTGAACTAACTGAGTTCCAAATTCCTTTCCAACCCCTGCATGATATGATTTTTATTATTAGAAAATATTGGCATTATAGCTATGCATAACCAAATAAAATCTTTATTATTGTTATAAATCAGCATAAATTAAGTGTGATATTTTCATTAAAGCAGAATTTCTCAACCCTGGACCATGGCCCAATGCCGGGACACAGGCCATTGGAAACCGGGCTGTGAAAGTGGTGGGTGACTATGTACATGTGAGCGCACGAAGTTGCACTTGTAAAAATGGCACACACATGCAAAATCATCTACTCTTCCCCCCTTGCAGCCACTGCCACTTCTGCCAGTGCACCAAGCCAGAAAGGGACCTAGGTGATATAAAAATATATAAATTGAAACCTAAATGTATATATAAGAAGCAAAAATCTAAACTTCTGAAAGAAGGGCTAGAAACATTTGATGTATATAGGTTAATGTGTGGAAGACTGTATCATGTAACAAACTACTCTATGAACTAAGTGGTCACTAAGTCTAATTTATAACACAGGCCTTCATCCAAGTAATTTTGAGTGCCGCTGCACAGAATCCAGCAACGTTCTACGTAATTCTACGTAGTTCTACGTAGCAAGTTTGATATCTGAAAACAACTGGATGGTTTAAAACTGTCCTCTGCAGCCTTGTTATTTATATAGTAATGGTAAGAGGAGACTAGTATGAATAGCTCTGCAATATAGGCACAGGGAAAGCATGCACTCTGTTATTTCTGTGTGTCCAGTTACAAGGTATTGTCTCCCTGGGAAAAAACCTTCATGCCTTGACCTTCAAAAAAAACTGAGGGGAGGGAAGGGAATGACATCGTACCAGAGTAAAGGCCCTTTTTTGTTTAAATACCTCAAATTTAGTTAGGCATGCGCAGGGAGGACAGGGTAATTTGCTGGATTTTCTGGCAATAAAGTTTGGGATCCTAACTGGAACTATTTGGTGCTCCATTTCTGCTACACATTATTTAATAAGGGTTTCGGCATGATCATAACCAATACTGAGTAAAAGATCTCAGAGAAGTCCAAAGAGATTTCAGTTGCCACTGCCTGCTTCCATGCATACCGAAAATCATTACTCTTAAAAGTCAAAGGGGGAAAAACTCTTAAGACAATAATTGATATAGTCATCCATTCCATCCTAAAATTCCATGAAACTTGTCTGTAGACAGAAGGCGGCATTAAAGATACAATTAGAAATTTGAAGAGTTAATCTTAAAAACTTGGAATGTACAAATTCTAATGGTGCAAAATTGGAAAAGGGGTTTAGCTAGACACTATAAAGAAGTTGAGTTATTGGCTTGAGTTCAATAATTTTAGAGCTTCTGGTATGTAGCGACAACTTCTTCCCTTAATATATTTAAGAGTGACAAATGATCTCATCTGTGGATTTTCAACAACAGTCTCTTTGAGCTTTCTTACTCCCAGCAAAGTAAAGGACCACCCCCAAGTATTTGAAACAGGAGATTTATTCAATTTTATAGCTATGTTCTAGAAATGCCTCTTGAGTTTCTAGAATAAATAAGCTAGTGAAATTTCTCTAGTATATAACACAGCACCAAACAAAGTTTGGGTGACTATAGTGCAGCATATATTCATAACATCTTACCTTTGTTTAGCTGGATTTCTAAAAGTCTCCAAGTCACTCTGAGCAATTTGTTCAGCTGCTTACTGTTTAATTTACAACCATCCTGAAGAGTTTCTATTGCAAACTTTCTAATCAAGTCTAGCCATCGGGCATCCGTACGCAGTGTTGAAGTATTTGCTAGTGAGACCATGATTTCACATAAAGTTAAATTCAGCAAAAGATGATCAATATTGTTTGAAGATGTCTTATAATACTTGTTGCTAAAAAAAGACACACACAACAGATGTAATTTTAAACAAAAATGAAATAAAGTGTAACTTCTACAGCTTTAAGATTTTTTTTTTCATTAGACCTACAATAAAAATGTTTTCTGTCATGGAAAAAGCACATCAGTGGGTTCTCTGCTCGAAACCACTTCAGCAAAGGGCCAAGTTCTTTTAATAAAACTATGATTTAAAAAAACTTCCTCAGTTTCAATAAATGAAAAGACTCTAGAGATAATTTGAATAATAATCAAGAAAGAGCCTGCCAGAAAAAAAAATCTTGACTAACACAATAAATTTCTAATCCAAATAACTATGATTTGGAAAGAATTAAAACTTGAAGCAAAAATATGCTAAGACCTTTTTTCACAGTTGGCAGAATGTAGTTTTACCCTCTGCAATTAACCAAAGATCCAATTAGAGTCTATTGAATCTGAAGATGAATGCACAGAACTTTTCTGGAAATTAAGGTCCCCAGTTCAGAAACGACCTTTGTCTGAAGTGATCTATATTAAGAAAAGCTATTTTCCAATTAAATATCACTTGCTTCTCATTCTCAGACTAGTATTAACATACAGCTTGTAATGAAGGATAGAAAGAAAAGCCCATTAAACTTTTCCCATCAATTTTCCCTAAAAATGAAGTTCCAGAGACTGCAAATTGTCAACTGGGCTGAATTAGACATGAACAGCGATTATAATTTAGTGCTAGCTATATATCTTCCAGGCCTAAATTGTTTTCCAAGTCTAGACAGCCTAACTGTTCTCAGCATAAATATTCGGCATTGATTTTATAGAAGTTACTTAAAACACTGATTAGTAAATTCATCAATTCTAATTTCCATTAAGAATGATGAGTGTTTAGTTTAGGTTGCTAATGAGTGGAGGTTAGCATCAATATAAGTAAAAAGAGAAAGGAAAATTTGTTCCCAAAGGACAGAAATGCTTTGGATCAATATAATTCTTGGGGTCTTTTCAGGGTTCACCTGATTAATTTATTTCTAATCACAATGAAAACTGATTGCAATCCATTTGCAAACAGAAGAGGTTCCAGTGTTCTCCTGAATAAAGGCAAAGATGGTGTGCTTCCCAAGTTGTTCAGTTCAAGAGATCATAGAACTCATCATTATTGCAGCTGATCTCCAGAAAATAAAAGAATTATTTTATCTCCTAAGTGTAACTAATTACTGTAGAACAAATATAAAGAATTATTTTATCTCTTAAAAGATTATTCTCTTAAAGATTGTCATTTAAGATAGTACCCTCCATTAAACATATATAGGTTTTCCCTTCCTAAAATGCAATAAATGCTTTTCTTCAGTACATACGCTCATGGTGAAATTAATACTTTAGTCTGCACAAACAAGAGCATTATTTTTATTGAAAAGGAATAATATATGCTGTCATTACTGAATCAGATTTTCATTGTCTACAGGGATATTTCCATTTAATCTGTAAAAATGAGTGAAGACTTACAAAGATTATTTCGATTAGATATATATTCACCATCATTTACCATCATACTCCTAATTTTGGTATTTAGATACAAACTCACTAATAATTGCTAGACAAAAGGTCACACATTCAGAACCAAAGATAAATGGCTGCTACCATAGCAACTCTGAATTATAACTTCTCTACAAAATTTAAAATATTGTAAGAAAGAGCCATGTAGTTAATTGTCCTAGATTCCTGGCCACTCATTACCAACAGTGTCTTTAGAATGCAGAGATCTCAGGAAGAACAATAATAGTCTAATTAATGGCACTACAGCCTTTTTTATTAAATGGAATCTATGTTGGCTATTCATCCCAGATAATTACATTTCATGTCCTTGGACTGAGGCATTTCTAAAGAAGCTCTTTGTTAATGTCTGGTGGGTAAGCTGAAATTGAGACAGCAGTCCACCTAGCTAGCATTCAAATGTCTAAAATATGACTGAGAAGTGGGGGGAGATAATTGTAACTGTCAACTATCAATTTTCTATGCCAAGAGGGTCTGCAGTTTACTTTGTGCCCCCAGGACTGGACATTCCCTACATCTTATTGAGCAAAGTAGTTTTCAAAAACTCTTGACCAGATATCAGGGACCATCTAATATTTGTGTTGAAAGTCAAGACTACTGCAAATAGTAACCTGCATTTTGGTGCAACATCAATTCTTCTCTCTAGAGGACCTCCTAAGCGTTTTCATATAGTGGTAGGAATATACAGTACCACAACGCCCAAAGTAAAAAAAGAGCAACCTGCTTAGATCTATTGATTGAAAGTGAACTTACAAAAATCATGCATTAATCTCCAGAGTGTCTATAGTCTATGCCCATCCAGAATGTATTTCTTACTATAAGAACAAGTGATGAAGATAAGAGACAGGTTAAGAAAGTTGCAAAAATCAACTTTCTGAGCATCAAGTCATCTCCACAGTCATTTCCCGTTATGTTGTAAACACGGACCCCTACAACTACAATGTATCTCATTCTCCTTGCTATGTAACAGTCTTATTCATACCTTTTCAAATGATCTTTCTTTCTCTTTTTGATTGTTTCTTCGAAAGAGTAAGGAAAACAACCCATAAAATGGTGCTTGAAATCGATCAGGTAATTTGCTCGAAGCCATATTTCCTGTTGAAAAAATACTACATATCAATAGAGATAAGCTAAGGTAATCATTCTATCTAAGCAATCCCAACAAAAGTTTTATGAAAAGCAGAACATTTTCATAAACTGGTGAAAAGCAAAACATTTTCGTAAACTACTCCAACAAATTAAATAATTTTTTGGTATAAAATAAATTAAATAAATGCTTACTACTTTCTTTAATCAACTGGAAAAAAATGACATTTTTAATTCTGCCAAATATTATAAAGCATAGAAGAAACACTTTACAAAAGAAAAGCCCTTACACGAATGAAAGCAAATATACATGTCCCAGAATAATGCTGCAGGATCCAATCTGAGTCACTCATTTGACCCATAGGTTTACTCTTCCGAGCTTTTGGACTCATACCGAAGCTCATCCTCAGAATGTATGGTGAGAGAGAAGTTCCTTGAGGATGGGCTTTAGCATGAGTCAGAAAGCTCGAAGACTAAACCTCTGGTCTAAGCGACTGGTCCAAATTGGATCCTGCAAAGCCCTTACTATTTGTAGTAAGGTACTGTACTTGGACTACTCAGTGAGGCCACAGAAAGCTATGTTGAAATTCAATCTAAACCCTTTGTTGTCTGTCCCTGAGAAGGCAAAAGATGCTATTTACCTAGAAGTAATAACTTTTGAAAATGGAGATTTCTTTCTTTCTTTCTTTCGGTTTCTTATTTTTCAAAATATAACAATCAATCTTTCCTTAAACAGTGTGTTGTCTGGGTACAAATATCTCAACAACTTTCAGCATTTACAACCTCATTCACATTAATATTAATTCTCTAATCTTAAAATTATAGTATATTAAGCAGCTGAACATTATAAGCCTATTCATTTTTCCTCTTAACATGTATTCTAATAAAAATACAATGACATTATTAAACATAATTATTCTCATCAACATAATACTATTTTCTTCTTATTTATACCTCTATCTTAACATATTTTCTATTTTTCTTTAATCCTCTTTTATTTCCAGTTTCCCTTATTATCCTCTAACCTATCCCATATCATATATTCAGTTTCTTTCTTCTTAATTGCTACTGTTCATTTCTGCACATTCTAATATTTTCCTAATCACTTTCTCCTCAATAGGAATCTCTTCACTTTTCCAGTGTTGTGCAAATATAATTCTAGCTGCAGTTAAAACATGGATAATTAAATAAGTTTATTATAACTTTCAGGTAAAATCCCCAGCAAAAATATTTTGGTTTTAGCTCAATGTGTTCTAGCCATGTCTTTCTTTTGGTCCAATATTTTTTGGCTTCTACAAAATCTCCAATGCTTCCTTCCTGCGGCTGTCCCAGCTTCGGTCCAGTACACAATAGCTGTCTTTTCCTCTCTTTCGGATTTGAGAGCCTTCTCTGGATCAGTCAGGGAGTTTGTGGGCTCCCTGAGATCAGCAGAGTATGCTCTCTTCGTTCATTGCCCCTTCAAGGCGGTTTCAGGTCCAAATAGACCTCCCAGAGGCTTGGATTTCGGTGCTGTCCCCAGACTTCCAAGGGAAACATCGTCTCGCCGCAATATTAGCAACGCCCCTCAAAAATGGAGATTACTTTGGAGGATTAATAATTCTTGGACCTGGCCCTTGTATAACATTATTTCTAAACATGCAGCATATATATAACCCAACTCTGGTGGCTCTGGTGGCTCAGCAGACTAAGTCTGTCTGTTATTAACACAGCTGCTTGCAATTACTGCAAGTTCAAGTCCCACCAGGCCCAAGGTTGACTCAGCCTTCCATTCTTTATAAGGGAGGTAAAATGAGGACCCAGATTGTTGGGGGCAATAAAAGTTGACTTTGTATATAATATACAAATGGATGAAGACTATTGCTTAACACAATGTAAGCCGCCCTGAGTCTTCGGAGAAGGGCGGGATATAAATTCAAATTAAAAAAAAACAAAACTCCTGCTCTCCTAGAATTTTGAATTCTGAAATGTGCCTAGAACATGCCTGATTCTAATGCTCATTTAGCTTGTTTCCTGATCACACTGTAATTATTTTTTGCACTATTTTGGTAAACATGCAATAAGACATTCATAACTATTAGTAGTTATGTATTAGTAATTAGTATTAGTATTTGTAATTAGTATTAGTATTTGTAATTCTAAGTAATTAATTTTTCTTAGGTTCAGCCCATAAATTTTCAGTTTGAAATTTGAAAACATAATCCTGCTCCCCACATAAAATCTGCCTATTTTGAGGAAGAAACACACTTCCAGGTCAGTTTAGTATCAAATTGTCAGACAATCTAAAAAACTGTTACAAGAAAAAGCTGCTTCAATTAGAAGCTGAATTTGTTCAAAAAAAATACCACCTATGTTTTGATAGAATCCTCAGACTAATAATTATTAAAATTATTTTCTATTGAGAACAAGGCAAGCAGTATAAGGAAGATGAGAAGAATTTTTAATATTTAAAATGAATATTATATTGTACAACCCATATAGGCTATGTAGCCTTTTTCTACTTTTCAGGAAAGAAAACTTTAATTTTCATTCAATATTTTAAAAGGAAATACTCTTTCTCTTAAATTCATATTATACATTCTGACTACTTGAATTTCATTTAATTTCATTTACCTAAACAGAGAAACTCTGTCTATTAAAAAATAACATATTTTTCATATTTATGTAGTAGACAATGCACTTCCAATATTCATATAATTTCAGCAATTTAGCTTCTTACCATTTCATATGGATCTTTGTTTAGTTTTGCCAGCTTCCATAGTAAATGAATGATACCAAGTACCGCCTCCATAATTTTCTGAGATCCAAGTTCCAGAATATTTCCAAGAACTGGAGTTGCAAGTTGTGTAGGAGAGGCTTCAACCCAACAATCAAGTAGTAATGGTATTATTACTTGAATGAAACCTTTTAAATTGTTCATGGATGCTAGACCTTTTTCATCAATATTTGTCATGCTTAAAGACCTAAAAAACAAAGAGTTCACTTTTTCTTTTCTTTTATGTCCAAAATATTTACTCAGAACCAAATGTTATCAAATATATTTAAAAATACATTCCTAAGCATATTTACCAGAACAAGATTTAACATATACATATATAATACATCAGCACATTAAATATTTCAGAACTAGTTAGTAAATAGTCCAATTTACGAATAGCAGTCCAGAATCACCTTGTAGGGAAAATGGGCAGCATAGAAATTTAATAAATAAAAATAATTTTAAATATTGCTTCTGGAATAATATATTTATATAATTTCAGATTCCCTGTGCAACATGACATCTTTCTGCTACATTGAAGCATATTTACTGTTTATGTGCATTTGTTTATACATTACATTCAAAATAAGAAAATTGGGGACTTTTTCAATCAGCACATCTTTTTTGGCAGAAATAATAACGTTCAACACTTCCATCACAAAGTTTTTCTATTCTTACTTTGGGAATATTGTCACATATTCTTTACAAACGTATTTTGCAAGAAAGAGTAGGAACAATTAAAATGTTCTATATGTCTTACATCTCACCACAGATTTTCTATAATAGCCCAGTCTGGGAGCTCTCTGGGCCATTCAAAATCTTTATTTTCTTAAAATCTTCTAATCCAACTTCCTGCTTAAGCAGGAGACCCTATATCATTCCAGTAATGGAGCATCCACAACAAAGGCAAGTTATTCCCTTGGTTGATGGCTCTCAGCATTAGGAAATTTCTCCTTAATTCTGGGATGCTTATCTCCTTGGTTAGTTTCCATCCTTGTTTCTCGTCTTATCTTTTTGATGCTTTGGAAAGCAATTTAACCATTCTTTGTATGTTTTAGCTCCAACTCCCTAATCATTTTTGTTGCTCTTCTCTGCAGTCTTTCCAGAGTCTCAACATCTTTTTATATTATGATGACCAGAATTGGATGCAGTATTCCAAGTGTGGTCTTTCTAAGATTTTATAAAGTGGTACTAGAATTTCATGTGATCTTGATTCTATCCCTCTGTTAATTATATTTTTGTCCTATTGAAATGTAATTAATTTTTACCTTTTAGATTCAATTTTTAACTGATTATGGAATATTAGATCTAGGATATGTTGATATTTAATTGAATCCATTTTTTTCTTGTGCCACAAATTATCATCTATTCCAAAATGTAACAGAATCATACCCATGTTTATCCATTGGCCAAGTGTTTTTCCTTCAAGGATAGAATAAAACAGCCTTTAATTCAGTTACTGCCAAGTATAGTATACAATTTCACAAAATCATAGGGTGGGAATGAACTTTGGAGGTCTTCTAGGTCAACCTATGCCAGAGGCAGAAGTCCTTATGCTGTCCCAGAAAAATGGTTGTCCAATGTTTTCTTGAAAACCTCCAATGATGGAGAACCCACAACTTCAGGAAATAAACTGTTCCACTGATTAATTTAATTCTTCTCTGTCTGGAAATTTCAATTTTAAGATTGGATCTCCCTCTGATGAGGTTCTACCTATTGCTTCTACCTCAAGTTCTATGGAGAGTAAATCAATATTCTCTTCCTACAACAGCCATTCAAGCAGTGGATGACTGGTATCTTGTGTCCCCTAAGCTTCTGTTCATTAGGCTAAACATACCTAGTTTCCTTACTGTTCTTAACCGGATTTGGCCTGTTTCTAGAGGCCTCAGCATCTTCTTTCTTGTGGTGGCTAGACTGGACGCAGTATTCCAATTGTGGCCTTACCAAGGCATATAGAACTGTTATATCACTTCTCTTAATCTTGATATATTCCTCTGTTGATGCAGCCTGGATTGCATTGATTTTTTTGGGCAACTGCAGCACATTGATGAATCATGTGTAAGCACTGGTCCATCCAGACATTACCTCCCAGAGGCACTATAGTGAGCCTCTATATGCCTATCCTCTATCTGTGCATCTAGTTTTTTTCTGCCTAGGTGCACCATTTTATTTTTCTTGCCACTGAAATGGCAAGTGGATTGGGCCTTATCCACGTTGTTGGATAAGGTCCAACAAGGGCTCAAATCTTTCAAGATCTTTTTCCCGAAGTGTTAGCAATACCCCCTCCCAACTTTGCAAATTTGATGAGCACCTTTCAATCCTCTCATCCAGGTCATTTATGAAAATATTTAAGACCAATGGGCCTAAAAAGAACCTTGAAAAACTCGACTACATGCTTCCCTTCACCCAGATGTAGTCCACTGAGGACCATATAGGAGAGTGGTTGGTCAGCCAACTGCAGATTTATTGTGGTAATGTAGTGGTAATGTCTCTCCCACACACTGTTTTATTTTACCAGGAAATAAAATGTAGACTACTTTATGAAATATTGAAATCTAACTATACTATATCAACAGCATTTTCTTGGTCCACTAATTTAGTCAATTTATCAAAAATAATATGATTTTTTTTGGTATAACCTATACTTAACCTATACTTAATCCATGCTGGATTCTGGGAATCATCTGTTTACTAGAACCAGAGAAAAAATAAATACATTCTAATGTTTTACAAAAGCAAACTCCTACTGAAGTATACTAAGCTTTCAACAAAGAATGCATAATTAAAATTTAAAAGAATATAATAAATTACAACAGTTTTATTAAATTGTTTGATAAACAATAACTACTAAGTGTAACATTTTAAACTAGTTCCAAGCATACAAATTTCTTACCTTAGTGTAAACAATGAATTAATTTTAGGATATAAGTCACCATTTTCATACAACTGGATATGCTGTTGGCCAGCGGCATGTTCTTGCCAATTGACACATAAGGACTTCTGAATTCCTACACTATGAATTCGCTCTTTCTGCCCATCACTGTCAATTTCTAGTACACTACAATCTTCTACCAAGATCTGGAGGAATTTTTGGAGTCTAACTAGAACATTCAGCCTCCATTGTTGAGATATCATTCTCCGGCTAGGATTAACAGAAATCATCCAACTTATTTTATCTGTACTTTTGTGCTGTGTTGACAGTTGCTGATGAGAAATAAGTTCCACAAAGTTATTCAGTAATACAGTACTGCGATCCCTCAGGAGAGTAGGGTATTCTTTCAAAAAAATATCCAATACCTTCAGAGAATCTTCCTGAATTTCTTCACTGATGTGAGTCATGGCACTAGAAAGATGAGCACTCATTAAAGGGAAGAATGGAGAGATATGCTCAGCTCGTATTTGGGGAGCCAGGAATTGAAGAAGGCAGACTGCTGCTTTTCGCACACTAGAGTCTTTGTCTGTAAACACAGCGGCTAACTCACTCAGTATATTTGAAAGGTGAGCATCAATTATGAATGGATACTGAGACAGCAGGTCCTTGAGTCCAAACAGTGCACTTTGTTTAACTCCTGCACTATAGTGATTCATCTGTGAAAGCAGATCCTAAAATATAACATAAAACATTTCTGTTAATACTCTTTACATTGTAAAATGTTTTAGAATTTAGATATATCACATTATATTTTAAGCATTTTCCTTTGTAGTTGCTTTTTAAAAGTATATTTTTTAAAAAAATTGGTAGTGAGATAAATAGATTGAAAATTCTAATATAAAGAGCTGAGCGTGATATGCAGGATATAACTGACATAAAGCAGAGAAAACTATTATTTATAACAGACAATAAACTATGGTGACTAAAATTTACCCCAGAGTCATTCTAACTATAGCATCATTGTTTAACTAAAATTAAAATTGAAAAACATGGAAAACTTATTAAATTATACAAAGATCTGGACTATATATGGAAATGAAATATTAGATTACATAGAAATCTGGACTATATATGGAAAAATGCTCTTTCCCATGTCTGGTAAAATGCTTAGTTTTACACAAGTTAATTTCTGTTAAAATTGGTCTGAAACTAATTAAAACAATCAGGCAGGGTACTCAAACTTTTGTTTTTACCTTTATATTAAGCTTTCTATTATTTGTTGGAAGTATAGTACCCTGTCTCAGTTGCTCAGGAAGATGTATAGTCTTTGTTCTGAAATTTGTGTCAGTTGCATTTTCTAGTCGAGGCTTCTTTTTCCCAACTTTTAATTTCAATTTATGAAAATCTTCTTGATGTTTTCTCTTTTTAGTCATTTTGAAATTCTGCAAAAACAAAAAAAGTTAACATTCTTAGAGAAGAAAAATACTTGCAATTGCACTGATAAAGTAAAATATTCATTGAGATATTGCATTTAAAACTGAATAGTCAAATCTTTTAGTTCATATCAAATCTAAATTAAGGACAAATTTTATTGAACCTTAACCATTCCCCAACATAAGCTACCTGAGTATCCACAAACAAGGCTATCTTCTTTTAAGAAAAATGGAGAATTAAAATATATTGCATTTGGCTGTCATACTAGAGTTTCTAACAGGAAAAACATATTTTTTTATTTTAATCCAATTTTCATTATAAAAATGAAGTTAACACAAAGGACAATTAAAAATAATTTTGCATTATAACATAAATTTATATTACATTTACATACATAACTAATTCAATGCAAACCTCTAAAAATTCTATATTAAAATCATAATACAGTATAAAATCCAAGATGCACGACAAGATATATAAGGCACAGAGATACTGATTTTAATAATGTCTGGATGAAAACTGTTTCATAAAGTGAAACTAAAAGACAGTTGAAAGAAAGTATTGAAAAGAGACATATTCATTATCAGTATTAATTTACAGATATAATAGAACTAAACAGAAAATCTACCTCTAATTAATATTCTTATTCTAATATTCTGCTCAAAACTAGAATCAGTTCTTAACTGCTTGGGGGGAAAAACGTGACCATGTTACAATTTCATGGTTAAAACTGACTTATGATATTTTAAAGTCTTATCTGCTGAAAACAGTAAACACTTTAAATGTGAAGTGGTATTTTAGTTTCCAGCATTTTCTGCATGAATGGAATTCATTTTAAGTTAAAAAATTTGAGTCCAAGGAGCGCTCCCCGGAATCAACAAGAATACCCTAAAAACCATCCGAAAACATAAACTTGATGAATAATCTAAATTTAAACTCAGAAACCGAAATTCTCCTCATCGGCTAAATATCCACCATGTTTAAATACTCTTTTTAACAGGACTGTCGTGGCCTATACCATCCGAAAAAAAACCCTAAGCGGTTAGCAGGGGATCATCTCTCGTGTCCGAAGAATCCAACGATTTATTATTTTTGCAGAGCTACTTTCAGAGCAACCTTTCCTTTGAAGGGAAAGGAAAGCTCCTAAACCACCGAAATCCCACTCGGCCGCAGGCAAACGGGGGCAGGAAACTGGAGGAAGAGATCCTCAAAAACAGGATCTCGGCTAGAAAAGCCCTTAGGTGCCCCCGAGGCATGGAAAGAGTTGGGCGTTAAGCGGGCTCCGTTGATAAATGTCCTTTTGGCCTTCCAGGTAAAGTTTGCTCCTCGGTCTAGTTTTCCTCCTTCCCGAACCTCCCGCAAAGATACTCACCCACCCGGTTCCGATCAATGGAAGAACCTACTGGCGGCCACGATCGCTGTCTTCGAGATTTCCTCCCGAGTCGAAGTCGAAATCCCGCATCCGGTCACATTTTCCGGAAATCGCTGTAACGTTTTCTCATTAGCGCGGCTCGCAACAGTTCGTGATTGTGTTGTCGGAACTGCAGGTTCCTGCGATTGAGCGGAAAGGGAATGGAAAGGAGCAGGAACAGGGCTTCCGCTCAGCAGGAGCAGAAGAATAGCAGTATAATTTACATGGGAAGTGTACAGTTACACCAAACAGACTTTGAAATTTCGGTCAAGCCACCTCTAGGTTAATATTTTCCAAACCCGGCACACATCTTAAAATTGGGATAGCAAAGCTAAGGAAACGGTTTCTTCGTAACCTCATTCAAGAATGTAATAAGGCTACCTAAGGATCTAGTGGGGCTTCATAGCATCAGTAGCATCATACAATCATAATTGTTGCATTCCAGTCATGTGAAACCAACCTCAAATCGGGAATATAATGTGTGTGCTTATAGTCATAACAATCATGGGTCTTTGGTCTACTAAAATGTAGACCAAACGATTTTTAAATAGGTTTCACCCGAAATTATTCTCAATTTCAGACTACAATTCTCAAATTACAGAATTTTATTTATTTATTTGTCAATCATATATAAGATAACAGGTAAAAGTGTAAACATAATTTGGATACATGAAAAGAGTAAGTAAAAAGGAATATTAGGACCAGGACTGTAGGCACGCAGGTGCACTTATGCACGCCCCTTAAGCAAAATAAGCCAAAATATACAGGTTTGTGTTTGTGCCAATGTGATGCAAAAATATGTAACAATGTGGATGTGGAAGGTTGTGGTATCTGGCCGTGTGCAGCAAACTGCTATGGACGGACTGCCTACACACCTTGCATGTCTACATTATCTCATTCTGGCTCCGATTTGCATTACCTCACTTTGACTTCACCATCAGAGCCCCTGGTTGGTATTTCAGGGGGGAGAAGAATCTACCAATGAAAACACTGTTACCAGTTTGCATTATTCTGCTTGTAAAAACTATAAAAGTAATAAACGCTGCACAGGCAATGAGAAATCTTTGCACCTTGAAAATGCCTGGACCCTGATTACTATAAACAATGCCATTTTCGTAGATTCAGAAGAAAGCAAAAATTGCACAATACATCACATCATGAATAAAGGCAAATATACCTGTTACCTGGATAAACTTGGAAGGTCCAATCTGGGTTGGTCGCTGAGACCAGAAATTCAGTTTTCCAAGCTTTCAGACTCGTGCTGGAGCACATCCTTATGGAATGTCTCTCTACCAGAATGTGTGCTTTGACCTATTCAATGGGTAGTATTTATGTGGTGCCTGGTGTATGGCTTTTTAGTTGTTGATTGGGGTGTTGATGCACAGCTATTAAGTCTTTGGCTGTTGTGCGCTTATCCAGATTTCATCCTGCAATATGTCACAACACACAAATAACATACAGGTACTCTGACTTATGTCCATTCATTCAGGGACCATTCAAAATTATTGTGACACAATGTATCAGCTGGTCACTGCAACCTCTATTCCCCAAGAACACCCTCCACCACTCACCTGGGGTACTCCCACATTCCTTGCGTGGGACTCCACTTTTTCCTCTTTAATGACTGGTGTTGTCCTGGGATTATGATGGCAACCAGAATTACTGTTGCTAAGTGATGCAGTCATTTTATATCATGTTTTACAACCATATCATTTAGAGACAACAATTCCAAACCCAATTACTGTTGTAATCTGAGGACCAATTGTATCAATTACGCATCCAGAAACTTTACATGATGGAAAGGGATAACTTTAAGTGCTTGTTGCTCTTTGAACCTGATGGCTTTCTTGCATTATTTCATTACTAAACTAGGTAACATTATCAGTAAGGTTTGCCCTTATTTTTATATACTAGTGGCTCACCCTGTCAGCATTGGTAGGAGTGTTCTTGGTGGTTCCTTAGTTCTGCTATGCAGTTTATTAGAGATTTGTATCTGACACTACTGGGCCGGACATGCTGTAATAGGTATTCATGCAGAAAGAATAATTGTTCCTTGATGGAAGAGTGCCTACATGCAAATTTCTCCCATTTGTGCTTTATGAAGTATTTGATTTTCATATGTATTGACAGAAAAAATATTTAGAATTAGAATTAGAATTTTATTGGCCAAGTGTGATTGGACACACAAGGAATTTGTCTTGGTGCATATGCTCTCAATGTACATAAAAGAAAAGATACGTTCATCAATGTTCATGATATGATCAATATATCAATATAAATCATAAGGATTGCCAGCAACAAGTTATAGTCATACAGTCATAAGTGGAAAGAGATTGGTGATGGGAACTATGAAACGATTAATAGTAGTGCAGATTCAGTAAATAGTCTGACAGTGTTGAGGGAATTATTTGTTTAGCAGAGTAAAGGTCAGAGTTGAACTGTGGAGTCCTTGGGGCTCTTTGAATTTGGTGGTTTTCTTGCAGATGCTTAGTTAACAAACTAGGAAATTAACAAAGAAATGAATTTCTTATTTATAAGTTGGATTACATCACAGCATGACTCAAAAATATATGTGAGACACAGAAGAAGTTTAGAAATATAATTGTTTTAAATCTGCATGATTGTCTTAGTCAGAGATGTATACCAAATATATGCATAAGGAAGATGTAATATTTTTTCAAAGTCTGTCTGACTTTATTTAATTGGATTTAAGTGGCCACCCATCTGACATAAGTGACTATGTCAGGCACACACAATTAAAAATGTCAAAACAATTAATAATTAAAAAAACTAAAACATTAAAATACAATTTAGATAATTTAAAAATATAAATAACACAAAAATCACAGTAGAGTGGATTCAAAGTTACCAAAAGTATAACTATTTCACAGTATCTAGAATCTTCAACCATTATATTCTTCTAGAATTCCTTACTAAATTAAAATACAGCATGATAATGATTCTAGCAAGTTTGTGGTTAATAATCAGAATGTGTTGTAACACATGAGATGTGCTTATGAATGAATTCTTTAGGATTTTTTTCTCCTCTCCAATTTTAATATAGACCTCAGTAGACAAAATTATTTTGAGATATTCCACCAGGGTATCAATGGTACACAGCTCTATGTCCATCTTCAAACTTTGGAGCTCAATAAATTATCAGAAACCCTAAATAAGACAGATCTACCAAGATATTCCTGTCAAATGTGGCACAAAAGATAAGAGCCATGAACGAAGCCATTCTCCTGAGGCTGTGTTTCCCTCTGCCTGCTTCCTTTTCTACTGACACAAATGTTTTTCAAGACAATGGTTGTATAGTTCTCCTTTGTGGGATGTTGTTAATCTTGTTAATATTTTTCTAATTTATTTATATATATTCTCTTTACATATAATGGGTGCTTGCTGAATAGTGTACTGTCTGAGTCAATTTGCTTACATAGTAATTCTTTTTAACATCCTAGTTTCTACCTCTGTTATCGTGATAAAACAAGTCCCAAGTTCGAAAATACCCTGTGTCTTCTTTTTCTTTTATCTTCAGTGTTAATCTGTCAATTTCTGCAGTCTAATCATTTTTTTATTTTATCTTCTTCCGTAAGTGTTTCCTCGTTTTTCCAGTATTGGGCGAATACAATTCTTGCTGCTGTCAAAACATGTAATATCAAATATACATGTAATTTGATTTTTTAATTATTTTTTAAGTGGGCTTTGATAAGCAATAAAAAGTACACGTACCAATAATATAATTTAATGAGAGAGAGAAAGAAAACTTCTACTAGAAATTAAAACTAAAATTAAATTAAATTAATTAAATTAAATTAAAATTAAATAAAAATAAAATAAAAATAAAAACCATTCATGTCTCTAGTTATCTGAGAATATGTGCATGAAGAAACAGACAAATAACAAGGAACAGCTTTTGAAATTGACATATAAAGCTTATGAAAATAACAGCTGCTTTAGCAAGTCAAGAAGAGGTGTTTCATTCTTATTAAAGCATGTTGCAGTGCACTTCATTTAAATATTTTGACAACCCAAATTCCCAGTTATACAGTAATACATTTAAAATGATGATTTTAAAAAACCCCAAATACCTTGATTTCTAAAACAGGACATTCAAGCTTGCTAAATTAGTGTATAAACAATCTAGTCCTGCAGCTGAAAATACGTTTACACATATAAAAGTAAAGGTAAAGGTTCCCCTCGCACTTACATGCTAGTCGTTCCCAACTCTAGGGGACGGTGTTCATCTCCATTTCAAAGCCGAAGAGCCAGTGCTGTCCAAAGATGTCTCCGTGGTCATGTGGCCGGCATGACTCAACGCCAAAGGCACACAGAACGCTGTTACCTTCCCACCAAAGGTGGTCCCTATTTTTCTACTTGAATTTTTTTTTTAATTCAAAAAGTTTTACAGAAATTTTTTTCCCCCTCCTCCCCTCCCTCCTCCCTTTACAACCCCCTCCCCCCGATTTCCTGGAACGAGCACAAGGTATAGTTAAAAATAAAACAAACATATGCTAAAAAAAATTCGTCCCAACTTAATTATACACTACAATCATCAATTCCTAACTTCCCCCAAAAACAATAAAAAATAATACATCATAATCATTCATCAGAATATCTTCTCTTATTTTTTTATTATTCTCTTCTCTTATTTTCTCATTATTATCCATTATCTCCTTAAACTTTTCTTCAAAAACTTTCCCTTGTTCTTTAATCAAATCTTCTAAAGCTGGTTCAGAACCCCTTCTACCCCCAGTCTTAGGTGGTTTAGTAGCCATTTCAGTTTTTAAGATTCACAAAATATAAGTCTTCTCTTTTCCCCTTTAAGTATAGGAGAGCTCGCTTCACTTCATTAAAATCCACAGATAACATTTCTTAGCTTCTTAGTTATACAGGCTGTTTAGAATTCCATTCTTCACTTTCACTCCCTGTCAGGCGCCATCTTAAAGAGTCAGTTGAAACAAAGAAAAAAAAGTTTCTCTTTTTAAAAGGGTAGAAGTCAGGAAATCAAAAATACTTGCAATCCAGTAATTGTTCACTCGTGCTCATTCCGTCTGCTTATAGAAATCCATAAAGATAAGACAATTAGCAGAGATGGACACTTTCTTCTTTTCCTGCTTTTGCAGGCGTGCACTGAAGGACGGAGCTTGGCAGGATGATTTATGGGACTCGACCCTCAGGGCTCTGCTTAATAAAAAACAAAGCCCCTGGGGAGGTCTACCACACCCCTGCAGCTCTTATCTTTCCCTTTCATCCAGGGAAAAAGATTAAAGCCGGTGTTTTCCTGGCTTTTACGAAGTTCAGTATGGAGCTCCTTAATTAGGAACTCATCGAAGGTGGCGCCACCAGAAGTCCCTACTTGCATTTTTTACGTGCTTTCAAACTGCTAGGTTGGCAGAAGCTGGGACAAGTAACAGGAGCTCACCCCATTACGCAGCACTAGGGATTCGAACTGCTGAACTGCCAATCTTTCGATCAACAAGCTCAGTGTCTTACTCACTAAGCCACCGTGTTCCTTAAAATTACACATATACCAATTATCATAAAATGTAACAATTGCTGCTACAGACCCCTCACATTCTGGACTTAAATTGTTTCAACTTCTACCCTCAAAATGATGCTATAGGGCAAGGATCTCCAACTTTGGCAACGTTAAGACTTGTGCTTTGCTGGCTGAAGAATTCTGGGAGTTCAAGTCCACAAATCTTAACGTTGCCAAGGTTGGAGACACCTGCTATATAGGGCACTGCACACCCGAACAACTAGACACAAGGACAGCTTTTTACCTCCAATGCCATTACTCTGCTAAACAACTAATTCCCACAACAGTCAAACTATTTATTAAGACTGTATTACTATTATTCTTCTCATCCTTCCTATTACCTATCTCCTCCCACTTATGACTATAACCATGTTGCTTGTATTTTTACGATTTATATTGTTCTGTTCATTTCCTAGTATGATTTGATTGCCTATTAGTAATCTATGACTTTACCATGGCTCAGGGGCTAGGATGTTGAGCTTGACCTCTAGAGTCGACAATGACTAGCACGTATGTGTGAGGGGAACCTTTACTTTATTTAACCTATGACTATCACTAAGTCTTGTATCTTATTATTCTTGATGAATGTATTTTTTCCCTCTTTTTTCTTTTTTCTCCCTTTTATGTACTCTGAGAGCATATGCACCAAAGACAAATTCCTTGTGTGTTCAATCACACTTGGCCAATAAAGAATTGAATTCTATTCTATTCTGTTCTGTTCTGTTCTATTCGGGGAGATTTGTTTGTTAATGTTAGCTAAATAAAGTTCCCATCTTTAGAAGTGCTACATTTCTGAAAGTCAGCTTCTAAACTCACAATTCTTTTCTGAATGTCCACTACGGAGGAAACATTAATAGAAGCTTGAGCTCAGCTTGAATTATGCAATCCTTGGCTCTCTCTGAGTTGGCTGGTTACTTGCAAATGTTTTGTTACAGATAATATCTTCAATACTCAGTAGTTAAGATTACCTAATCAGATAACGCAACATTTGCAAGGAAACAGCTAACCTCAGAGAGCACGGGAAAAAGGGAAAAAGGGGCGTGCATAAGAGCACAAGCGTGCCTACCCCCATTGTTTCCTTTCGTTATATTCAATTAATATAGTTATTACATACTCATGCTTATATATATGCTCATATATTGTATAGTTATTTCATGCTTATGCTTATATATACTGTGTGACAAAATAAATAAATAAAAATAAAATAAAAAGAATGACAGCTGAGGGGAGTAAGACGCACTCTATCCAAGTCCTTCAAGCCCTTCGATGAACCGCAGGCAACGGGACGAACGTAAACGAAGGTCCTAGTTGTAAACCCAAACCCCGGCGGCTCTGCTTCAAAAACATCCCATAGGCTGCCGTCCGCCAGTTACCGAAAGACTGTTGCGCACGCGCAAGTTGGCTCTTCCTACTTTTGTCGGAATAATTACCATCAGTTAGACGGAAAACCCTAACTGGATAACCAGGAGAGGGAACGGCATTACACGTTTATGTTTTATTGTTCTAACGAAGGGTGGTGGTGTAATCAAGCTAATAAGGAAAAGGAAGCAAACCGCTGTTTTTTTGCTCATAATTACATACACTTGGATTTGCTAGCCACTTTAGTGCGCAGGGAATTGCAGATTTTTGCTAAACAGTCGGTCTTCCCTACGCTGTCCCACCGTGTCGGAATTTGAGAAGAGCAGGAAAGGGGGGCTAATAGTGTGACTGTGGGAGGGACAAAGAGGTCTAGCCTTCCACCCCAGTTTCGAAGCGGGTGCAGAAAATAAAGGCCGGTAATGGTGGTGCATTATTAACTAAAGATTGCTATTGTCTTTCAAATCTAAGGCGCTGGCGTTGCAATTGCAGAACATTTTTTTTCTTTCTGTCCCATTACTGTTTTTTCGGAAGTAGTGATAGCAACAACCACTACAAGACCAACATTCTGTTTGGATCCAGCTTACGTCCCTTTATTTCTAAATCTACGACCGCTGTGCATATATGTGCATATAAATTGCCGCTGTGCATTATATGTGCATATAAATTGCTGGGCCATTTTTTTGTCAGGTTAACATCTTTGCTTTCTTTTATCTAAACCAAGAAGAGGATATCGGCAGCATCGAGGAGAAAGGAAGGGGAAATCTGAGAAGGCCTTTATGCACAGAAGCCTGGTAACATACATGCATATATATTTGTGTTTATTTAGAAGAAAAAACCGTTTCAGAAAAGCACTTTGAAATCCTCTCTCCTCCATTATTTGCCTTAGGCCATGCTTAGAATGTTTTATAGATGGACGCAGATTTATTTATTTCTTTACTGTTCTCAACAGTAAATCTCTCAGAAATCACAAAATCTCAGTATCTAGGAGTAAGCCTCAATGAACAAAGTTGGGTACCATTGAATAAATGTGTTGCTAACGTTATTTAATGTAAGCAAGATTAGATACAGTTTTCTGAAAACGAAAATGAATAGAATACTTTATAATTCTGTTTTAATTAGTTGTTTTGGTTCCAAAATTGGAACTACCATTTTAAAAGACTTCCTTTTTTCCCACCAATTTTTTAAATACCGGTAAAACACTGTGATCTTGAAAACATCCAGGCAGATAGTGTTAAGACAAATTTATCCTTTAATAAAATCTCTAGTAAAACCTTGATTTTGTATTTTTGCATGTGACTTTTTGCAATTTTGGCGAAGTTTGGATGCAGTCAACTTTCACAAGTTATACAATCGTTTTTCTGGAAGTAAAGAATAGATTGTACTTATACTTTACTTAGAAATTTACATTTTTCTCTTGATTTTGCTTGGTTCCATTGACCAATACAGTCAATTTTTTCAGATCTTACACGTGTGTTTGTGTGGGTGGGATATGCATATCCCAAGACAGTGCCGAGGTTCTTCATGTCTCACCTTTGTGTCCAAAACTGAGTCAGTTGGCTATTCTAGACCAGAAGGACCTCAAAGGGCGTGTGGCAAAATGGGTAATTAGGTAATACACTAACAATTTTGATTTGCTTGAGAGTTGGCCTCTATATCACCTAGACTTGTTAATTTTAAAAAAGAAGGGAAGAAAAATAAATAATGCTTAATTTTGCCTCTGTTCTGTTAAACTGTTGCTTTTTCAGGGCATTTGGAGGTGTCCCTTATTCCAAGCTTAGTATGATCTGCTATATTATTAACTCAAACATATTTAGTAGAAGATTGATTTAAAAATATTAAAAACTATTGCTAAGAATATTTACCTGAAATGTGCCTTTATTTCAGGTCAATATTCCAACAGCTAGGCTCTACATGACAAAACATATAGGGTAGGCGCCTTGCTGTTTAGAAAATGGGCAATTAACTGTTGGAGTACAGTATCTAAACACAGTAATATGACTTATCTGTAAGTCAGTTTATTTTAATGCTCCTGTCAAACAACACAATTATTTTGTTCAAACAGTTTCCTAGAAAGCTTAGTTTGATTCACTAATCTTCATTATGGGCAGGAAGGAGGTTTGCCTATTGAAGATGACAGCATATAAGATTAATTTTATATTTGTAAGTTCTTCAGTATTTTTAATTACAGTTTTTATGTTGCTGAAATGTCAGGAAGAGTTGGAATATAAATAAATACATTTAATTACAACTTGTTAGAAAATTCTTTTGAGAAGTTCAGGAAGAATCATAAACATATACCTGAGAAAAGTTTTTAATCCATAGTTTTATGTTATTGAAATTTGATTCTCCTAAATTTCAAGTGATACCAGGAATCCAGAAAAGGAAGATATGTTTGTCTCAGTTGATGATTGAATATAAAAGCAAATTGAGCAAATATTCGTCACTTACTCATGCTAATCTGTCTCCCATAACTGTATCTTACATATGATGTAAATTTAAATTCGCAGGCTTTTATTTTATTTTACATCCTCAGTTTTATACTCCTCCAGTTTTCATGGTGATACTAATACCTTATAAAAGTGAGGAATATATTAACAATGCAGGGTCTATATGCTCATCTCACCTTTTATATTTGATTTTTCTCTCCGTAAATATTTATCCAGGAGAACTTAAAGAATATAATATATTTTTGGATAGCTTTGACTTATTGCTCAAAAGTCCTTTTCCTTTTCCTTTTATTGAAACAAAATCAAATAATGACAATGTGTCATCAGTCCATTGCTGCAAATTTAGTATACATATCTCCTTCCAACATTGCATATTTTTTTATCAACCTCCATGCCTCAGTTCTTGGTGCCTTGATAGATTCCAAATTCCAAGAGTAGCAATGCAAAAGAAGAAGAAGAATAGAGGCATCATTAACACTCAGTGATTGTTCTTACTTAATTGTTATGAATGAATAAATATTAGTAGACTTACTGATTTCAGTCCACCATACGCCAATAAAGGAACAATCAAATCTATATGAGTTAATGTTCCAAATCTTTTTGAAATAACATTTCCAATAACAGTATGAATGCAGCCAACCCTTATTAAACAGATTCCAGAATCAGTGATTAAAAATCATAATGTTTCCTATATGGAACAGAGTATTCCAGTTAAGCAAAGAGCACTGAAATAGTGATCTATGTCCTGCATAGAACACATTGAGCCAATATTCTGTGTTTACATCAGAAAAAACAGGTCAGCCCTAGGATAAATAGCTCTCAGTAAGTTGAACCAAATGTTCAATCAAATGAGATGACAATAAGATGGGACTTTGATTATAGGAAACTTCTTCGCCCCTTATGGACCTCTTGTGTAAAACCGAAAAAATGAACTTAATCTATAGTTTTGACAAATAGGCTAGATTATAAAAACAAAAACACATCTTCATCAATGACTTGGACGAGGGGATAGATGGGGAACTCATCAAATTTGCAGATGACACCAAGCTGGCAGGAATAGCCAACACTCCAGAAGATAGGCTCAAGTTACAGAAAGATCTTGACAGACTTGAACATTGGGCGCTATCTAACAAAATGAAATTCAACAGTGAAAAAAGTAAGGTTCTACATTTAGGCCAAAAAAACAAAATGCACCAGTACCGTATATGTGGTACTTTGCTCAATAGTAGTACCTGTGAGAGGGATCTTGGAGTCCTAGTGGATAACCATTTAGATATGAGCCAGCAGTGTGCAGCAGCTGCTAAAAAAGCCAACACAGTTCTGGGCTGCATAAACAGAGGGATAGAATCAAGATCACGTGAAGTGTTAGTACCACTTTATAATGCCTTGGTAAGGCCACACTTGGAATATTGCATCCAGTTTTGGTCGCCACGATGTAAAAAATATGTTGAGACTCTAGAAAGAGTGCAGAGAAGAGCAACAAAGATGATTAGGGGACTGGAGGCTAAAACATATGAAGAACGGTTGCAGGAACTGGGTATGTCTAGTTTAATAAAAAGAAGGACTAGGGGAGACATGATAGCTGTGTTCCAATATCTCGGGGTTGCCACAAAGAAGGGGGAGTCGGGCTGTTCTCCAAAGCACCTGAGGGTAGAACAAGAAGCAATGGGTGGAAACTGATCAAAGAAAAAAGCAATTTAGAACTAAGGAGAAATTTCCTGACAGTTAGAACAATTAATAAGTGGAACGACTTGCCTTCAGAAGTTGTGAATGCTCCAACACTGGAAATTTTTAAGAAAATGTTGGATAACCATCTGACTGAGATGGTATAGGGTTTCCTGCCTGGGCAGGGGGTTGGACTAGAAGGCCTCCAAGGTCCCTTCCAACTCTGTTGTTACGTTATGTTAAGAGAGTCATGAGGTAACTTTAGAGAAAGGTAAATGTACAATTGTTCTCATAACTGCTTGTAAGGAAAATTGGAAGCCCCTTTATATTTTCTATTCTATCTTTTTTTCTTCTTTTTTACTCTTTAGGATTCTCTTTTATACATTTTTCTTTTTGCCTTCATACTCTGAATTAGATTATCTTTCCTCTTGTTTTTAAATTTTCAATAAAATTATATTTAAAAAAGACTATAGGGACCATCCCCCTCAAAACACATGCATACACACATAAAAGTTAAGTTTACTTTATTGTCATTGCAGCTCGTACAGCAAAATTAAATGCCATCTTCAATGTACATTAGAACTATAAAATAAAACACAAACACATATCCTTCACATTCTATACAATTGAATTGAACACCCGATATTGCATTAATATTGCACTAGTATTGGCACTAGAAATACTACTTACCATATAGTCTGCCATTTACAACAGATTCCTGAGGAAATAAATTATGCCCCAATCAAAAGAGATATATCCCAATTCAGAAAAATAATGTTTTGATTATCATTATGCTTTTTCTGTTGTGGTACTTGCCCTGTGACTTGATGCCATTCTGAGACTTTACTACAATCCTGTTAGCATTCAAGAAAGCTTTGAAGACTTGGCTATTCTCCTGGGCATTGGGGCTTGGAGGCATAACTCTGATTGTTTTTTTCTTTTTTTGTATACTAGGTAGAATCACAGTTATGAATTGGTCAGTCATATAATTCATTTTAATAAGGCTGGAAATGGCTACAAATCAAGCCAAAATCTTTGGCCTCTTTTAATCCACAATCAGGCAGACAATGTATAAATGAAGAAAAGGCAAGCTAATTGTTACACTTCCCAGAAATGGTGATGCAACAAAAATCACCCAAGTGCAAGGTATGCAGTATTGTGGGAGACTGCAGTATAGAAACTTAGAATAACGGCAAAAGATCTGCAGACTATCTAATGTGAGTATTCATGAGTGCATTACAAAGAGGATATCAAACAAGAATTGAATAAAACCAGGGAGAAAAATGTTCAATATTGCCACCATCTTCAGTTTGCGAAGAACCACCAGAATGACCTAGAAACTTTTATGATTGAGATAAAAGCAGAGTTTTATGGCATGGATAAGAAACTATGAACAAGCTAAAAAACGATGTTCAAGCAAAAAAACAACAACAACAGCATCCCACTATGAAGCATGGTGATGGAAATATCATAGTTGGGGGCTACTTTGCAGACTCAGCAGTTGGAGGAACAATGGAGTCTGGATCGTACTGAAAATTCTGAAAAAGAAAGTCAGAATATCCATCTGTAGCACAAAGTCTAAATGAACATGAGTCATGCACCATGACAGTGATCCTGAACATACAAACATGAAACAAAATGAATGAAACAGAAGAAAATTTTATATTTTGGACTAGCCAAGTCAAAACCAAGTCAAAGCTCTAAACAGAAGTAGTAGTTCATGCAAGACTACCTCAAAACATCAATAAACTGAAGCAGTTTTCTAAAGAGGATAACAATATGCCAAACAATTACGCAGAATTGATCCATAGGTACAGGAAATGTTTGGCTGAAATTATTGCTGCTCTGGTTTTACGTAATTTTGCAACAAAGTGAAGTCTTAAAATATTCCTACTATCCCATGTCTGAAGAATATTGGAAGTGCAGAACATGGAAGAAAAAGTTCTGGTAAGATTGACAACTGCATCTGGATTTGACTAGGTAGGATTTTGCACCTATAGTGGTAATGATGAAGTTAACATCACAGCGAGACATACAGAAGATTGGGTGAGAAATCTTTCTGTGCAACGATAGGCTTACTAGTAGACCTATGCCTTTCCAATGAAAACCCAGGGATGGAATTATAAAGAGGAACAATTATCTCCTATTAAATTGCAATGTATAAATGGTAATGATGGGGCCTAAGAAGGACAAGCAGTCTCCCTGCTGTTTATGTGAGTTTTTATAATTGGAGTCAAGCATTAGAAGATTGCATCTTTACTATGCTAAACAATTTGTCATTCAAAACCATCATTCAGAGTAGAACAAATGCTATTTTTGATAGCTCCCTCTCCCCCCGTCTCTGTATCGATCGATCGATCAATCTACCTACCTACTTACCTACCTACCTTTTAGCCTGCCATTTACTCATTTATATCTTGTTGCAATATCTTGCTATATTTTAAATCATGGGATTTGCTGCTGCTTCAGAGCACTGTTTGCCTTGTACATGTAGTCCTTGACTTACAACAATTGAGCCCAAAATTTATGTTGCTAAGTGATACATTTGTTAAGTGAGTTTTGTCCTATTTTATGACTTTTCTTGCCACAGTTGTTAAGTGAATCATTATAGTTGTTAACTTAGTAACTCATTTGTTAAACAAATCAGGTTTTCCCATTAACTTTGCTTATTAGAAGGTTGCAAAAGGGAATCACATGACCCAGGACACTGCAACTGTCATAAATTGCTAAGCATCTGAATTTTGATCACATTACCATGGGGATGCTGCAACAGTCATAAGTATGAAAAATGGTCATAAGTCACTTTATCCAGTGTTGTTGTAACTGAACGTTCACTAAATGAACTGTTGTAAATCAAGGACTACTATATTGCCAGCAGATGCAAGAATGACTGCTGATTCCTTTTTTGCCACGTCAATCCTTTTTATTAGTTTATAATATAAAATACAAAAATATAAAAGCAAAGAGGATAAGTAGGGAATGGAAAAGGGAAGAGAAAAGTGTACAGAAGGGAAAAAGAAAGAAAATGAATTGAATTCCAATTCCCTTCTAGAATAAGAAGAAACAACAAATCTAAACTTTTTATTTTAAACAGTAGTATAAATTAGCTTTTTCTACAACAATAGATCTATCTAATCAATACAATCCAAAATCAAAGTTTTATTTTTTTCCCACCTCAAGCACAAAGTCCAGAAGTGGTTTCCAAGTAGAAACAAAAGAAGTAGTGTTTTTTTCCTATATAAAAACAGTCAATTTAGCTATCTCTGTTAACTCCCGTCAGTTTTTGCATTCATTGTGGGGATTGAAGCATCCTTGAATTTTTGTGTATAAAGTAATCTTGCTACTGTCAACATATATAACATCAATGTTCCAATTTTATCCCCAAGTTTTTTCCCATTCCCCCCCCCAAAAATTTGTTTCTGGTTTTTATATTTACTTTGAGAATCTTCTGTATTAGAATATGAATCCTACTCCAATATTTCTTTGATTTATGAGATGTCCACTATAAATAATAAAAGTCCCTTCTTTACATTTGCATTTCCTGCATGCATTTGAAATACCTTTATATATTCTTGATAACTTGTGTCAAATGCCAACTATCGATACATCAGCTTATAAAAGTTTCTTTTAAATTGTAATTTAATGGACATGTTAAACCTCTAATCCACATATTAGCCCATTGTGCAAGCTTTACATTATATCCAAAGTTCCTTGCCCACTGAATCATACAGTGCATTACATACTCACCTTCCAAATTCAAATTCAATAACATTTTATAGATCTTAGCAATATTATGTTCATCACTACCACACAATAGGATTTCCAATGTATTTTAAATGATGTCAAATGCATTACTCTTTTTGTCTAATTTCAATCTTTCTAGTGTAAGTATGTAAACCAGTGGCAGACAAGTCCTTCCGATTCTAGCCCTTAGACTTGAGGATAGGATCACCAAAATTAAAAGATATTATTTTACCGTAAGTCCACTAGTCTGGCCTCGCCACATTTCTTTTCTAAAAAAAGCTTCCCGGGGGAGGGCGGGGACACACATCCAAAAAACCATCTTCGTAGAAAACCTTGTTTTGTATTTTTTCCAAACTCTTAGAATGGCATGTCTAACAAAATAACAAATCAGCATTTACTTTAACCTTCTCATACTATAGATAACCTTGTCATCCAAATCTTAATTCATGACCTTCTAAATCAGGGGTGTCAAATTCAATTTCAATGTGGGCCGCATCACATTATGGTTGCCTTCAAAGGGCCAGTAGTGGGGTCACTGCAACTACATGGGCATGGCTGAATGGGCATGGCCAGCTCAATGTTGTTTACTGGGCATGTCTGATTCCGGTACAGCTGGGTTGGGACGGAACAAGTTGGATAAGTTGATGTTGGGACAATTTGGTGTCCCACAAGCTCTTTACCTCCCCAGACTGCTTACAGCCAAGTGTGCACCTGCGCAGGCACAAACACACATATAAACCACATTCCAAGTTTTGGGACTTTTATCCACAGAGGAAGGAGAGGAGCTTTCTCCATCCCTATTGGCAGTTTTTAAGCTCAAGATGTGGATAAAAGTCTCTAAACTTAGAATGGGGTGTGTGTGTGTATGTGTATAGCATGCAAAGATGTTTTTCTCCTAATCCCAGACATCATTGGCATTTACCAGTCCAGCAAAGCAGGGACAGCGTTGCTTTGTGTGGAAGCACAAAGGAGAAAGTTTGCAGGAAGCAGAGTCCGACTTCTGCCTTAACAGGTCTCCGGAGAGCAAGAGGAGGCTTCACAAGGGAGGTTGGCCCATCTCGAAAGGAAATCCCCATTTCCAATCGTGTGTGGTAAAGATGCTGTCTTGTTGGGACAGCTTTCCCTTATGCAGCTTCCCTACTACTGCCTCTTTCTCTTCAGAGATCTGGAAGGCAAGGCATAGCCTCCATATTGGCCACTTCTACCTCTCCAAGTCCCCCCACCACCAATTAAACATACATTGTATAAATTAAAACACAGCCAAAAATAAAACAGTTAAAACACTAATTACAGCTCTTCACATATTTTCTGGAAAAATCACCTTTATTTATGTTAGAAAGAAAGAGCAAATCTTATTAAGAATTCTTAACAGGACTGGCTAGTTTTGCAGCCAGGTGTTTGGTACAGACCTTGCCAATGTGATTTTAATAGCCCGGGAAGGGATAGAAAAACACAAGGAAAACTTGGAGATCAATAAACCGTGGTGAACTACGCTTGTTTTGCCCTATGTTGATTCTCTTCCCCAGCAGCAGCCTGTCTAGCCTTCAGCCTCCTGATCTGTGCTGATAAGAAACCTTCTTGCCTTTTGGCACGGTCAGGCCATATGTCTGCAACCAAAGGAAAAAAAAACCCAAATGTGGTGGGTCAGAAGGCAGCCCAGCCAACGCACCCCTCCCGTTCCTTCTCAGCCCCTGGGCCCAGATGCAGTTGCTGCTCCTTGCCTTAGCCAGGGCTGGACTTGCCATTACATCCGCTCAGCTCATCCTGTAAAGTGGAGCTCAGCCAGCACCCTTGTCCACTGCCATGCCGGGAGCCCTGACTAAAGGCCGAGCGCTCCAGCCTTGCCCTACCAAGAGGGGGTGGCAGCTGAGGCTACACCATGTCTCAGCTAAGGTTCATTTGGTGACCCCGTCCTCTCCCCCAGTGAGCCTGAGTTACTTGTTGCAGATTTTGTCAGGGTCGCTCAAACAGTTCCCCAACTTTATTCTGGAATTTCGGGATTGGAAAGTAGAGGGGCAGTGCCATGTTTGTAGGCACCAGCTGTGCCTGCTAGAAAGCCTCCTTTTCCCCCTCTCCTTCACAGCTACCTCCTTCGGAGCCTTCCTGACCACGATAGCAGCCCCAGCAGGTGCGGTTGACGCCTACAAATGCAGCACACACACCCCTTCTCGGACAGGGCTGCCTTTGTGGTCAGGAAGACTCCGAAGGAGGTAGTTGCAGGAAGGGGAGCAGGAGGCTTTTCAGCAGGCATGGCTGGTGCATACAAATGCAGCACTGCTCCTCCACTTTTCAACCCTGAAATTTCAGAATAAAGTTGGGGCAGCGATTGAGTACCCCTGACAAAATCCGCAAAAAGAGGCAAGTAACCCAGGCTCACTGGGAGAGGGGAAGGGGTCACCCAATGAATCTGAGCCCTAGAGACATGGTGTACTCTCAGCTGCTGCCCCCTTCCTTGACAGGGTGAGAATGGAGTGCTCAGCCTTTAGTTGGGGCTCCTGGCATGATGGCGGAGGAGGGCACCTAGTGAGCCCCGCTTTACAGGACAAAGTGGGCAATGTAATTGCAAGTCCAGCCCCACTTATGATGAGGAGCAGTGGCTACATCTGGGCCCAGGGGCCAAGAAGGAACGGGAGGGGTGTGGTGGCTGGGCTGCCTTCTGACCTGCTGCCTTCAGATTTTTCCTTTGGTTGCTGGCTGGGATAGGTTGAGGCAGTGGGGCCTGGTCCCTCTCTGTCTTCAGAGCGAGCCCACAGGCCAGTTCTATTCATCTTGCGGTCGGATTTGGCCTGTGGCCTTGAATTTGACATGTCTGCAAAAGGGGATCCCATGACCCAGGGATACTGTAACCGTTATAAATTTGAACCAGTTGCCAAAAGTCCAAATTTTGATCACATGACCTCAGGGATACTACAATGGTGGTAAGTGTGAAAAATGGTCATAAGTCACTTTTTTCAATGCTGTTGTAACTTTGAATGGTCACTAAATAGTGGTTTAAATCAAGGACTACTTGTATTGATTTTATTCCATTCAGTTCAATTTCCACTGCTACAAATCTACCGTGAAAGAACGTATCTTTTTTTTTATGTACACTGAGAGCACATGCACCAAGACAAATTCCTTGTGTGTCCAGTCACACTTGGCCAATAAAAATTCTATTCTATTCTATTCTATTCTATTCTATTCTATTCTATTCTATTCTATTTTATGTTCATCTTATAAAAGTAACTTAGGTTTAGATTAGGGTTTTGTAACGACTCCATTAACTCCAGCAGATATAAATCGCTCCCCTATTATTTTATTTATTAAATGCTTCTTGTAATTTTTTTAATATGTGCTTCTTGAAAGCAAATTATATCAACATTGTTTCCTTAAGTAATTAAGTACCCTGTTTCCCCCAAAATAAGTCCCAATCGGAAAATAAGACCCAGCCGGAAAATAAGCCCTTAGCATGATTTTTCAGGATGCTCATAATATAAGCCCTTCCTCCAAAATAAGCCCCAGTTAAGATCATCAACCAGACGGTGGTGTTTAGTACTGTATTTCCCCCAAGATAAGACCTAACTGGAAAATAAGCCATAATGGGTCTTTTGAAGCAAAAATTAATATAAGACCCGGTCTTATTTTGGGGAAATACGGTATTTTTTACGTTTAGATGGGGCATTTCCCCCGTTAATATTTTATGCTATGAACAATCTCCAGTGGATAAAATAGTAAGTTCTTGTACAGGCATTTCAGCCACATCTTTAGTATCAACCTTTTGAGGTTTATTTACTTCTAGTTATTTGTCTGCACAAATTTCTTCGTCTGGATCCAACATTAGTTTATTTAATCAAGAAGTCCTTGGCTTTTTCTATAGGATTCAGTCTAAATCTTTGCTCTTTGATAAGTGAATCATCCTTCAAGTATGTCCCAATGGAAGGGAACTTTTCTCTTCCTCAGTAAGAAAGGAATAAACTTTCCTTTTTCTCAAAATTCTGACGGATTTCCTTCAAAACAATTATATCCACGTTTTTCATTTTTACTTTAGATTTAAAGTGGCAGTCCAAAACATCTCTTGTTCTTACAAAGTGGATTAAAACATACCTTGGTAGATTTCTCATAGGTGCAAATCTAGAATTTATTCTATAAATTTTGTCTGTTTCAAGGTTAAGGGTCTTTTCTTCTCAATTAATTAACCTGGCCAAGCCTTTAATCATCCTTGGTCTAATATCCTCTCCAGACAATTCAGGAATTACTCAAAATCTTAATTGGAGTTGCTTAAATTATAGTTCCAAAAGAGATCTTTCATCCAAACCAGCTTCAGGCTGGAGATCTTTCTTCTCCAATTTATGCTCCATCAGATCCACTCTATCCTTCACCTATTTAATATCTCCAGTCAAATGTTATATCTCCTTGTGAAGTTTTTTTGAAAGTACATCAAGTTTTGTTTCAAGTTTTGTTCCCATTCCTTGAATTAGTTCATTGTTTTAGCTGTATATATATCTAAAAAAGATCTTAGAGATTCTGCATCTTCTGCATCTTCTGATGTTCTTTCAGTTTTTTTACAACTAGTCATTTTTGAAGTTCTAAAATTTTAACATTAAATACAATGGGTTTAGTATATAAAATAATGTAACTGGAGAGTTAGTAAGAATTGATAATATTACAATCTTTTGGCTCCTTTGTGTGGTCAAACGACGTCACTGCAATGTAAGCTACAAAATAAACCTGAAATAGGTGCTTCTTTGTTTAACATCCCTCACAGCTGTTCCAAACAGAGGCAAGTAAAATCAGAATTATTTCTCCCCCTCTTCACAACAGAAAACACCTTTTAGGCAGTATTTGTTTTAAAAGCAAAGCAAAGATGTTCAGCAGAGTCAATTAAAGTTAATAAAATCCCTTCCACAGTAATTTCCAGCTTCTTTATTTTGGCTTGGATACCAATTCCTCCCCTTCTCGCCATCTTAAAGTCATGAAGCTTCAGAAATGATGATATTTCAACAAAAAGGAAAAAGTATCCCAAACTTTCTTAGGAAAAAAAGGCAAGTATTAGTGACAAGAGATTCAATTCTAAAAGGAAAATAAATCATAGCCTGCAGACCAGGCAATCAATCTAAGGAGATATGTTGTCTCCTTGGAGCAAAAATAAAAAGATGTAACTGAAAACTAATCAACCCCACAAATTACTACCCCTTTCTTCTACACGTGGGGTTGAATGGTACAACAATGAGTCTGAAAGCAATAACAAGATTATGAACAGTTAGAGAAGGAAGTTGAAGAATTAAGAGCATCAATGATGCTCTATACTTCCCCAAAAAAAGGTCAACGTTCAATGAGGGAGCAATAGATTTTGGAATGAGCCACTGGCTTAAAAACTGGTGTTGTCAAGAGATATTTGGTTTCCTAGACCAGGGTCTTAATTACCAATATAAAGGACTCTTGGCAAGGGATGGACAGCATCTCACAAGAACTGGAAAGAATATATTCAAAAAAGGACTGGCTCATCATATCAGAAGGGCTTTAAACCAGGGTGGATTTGATTTAAATCAAGTCAATTTAAATTATGATTTAAATCACCAGTAAAAAGGTTTGATTTAAATTGACTTGATTTAAATCATAATTTTTAAAGAGCAGCTGTCATCTCCGTCCTGCAGCGGCTCCTTCTCTGACCCATTGTTGATTCAAAGACAGTCCCATTCAATTTAATTCAATTTAATCGGATGACTGGTGATGTGGCAGTGACACAACAGGTAAAGGTCATGGCAGGCCTATACACTAACATTCAAAGTTTAGGAACAAACAGGGTGAACTTGAAATGCTACTACGTAAGGGCAATTATAACTGCCATTACAGAAACTATAATGATGCATACAACAAAGCATGAAGGCCTTCTAGAATACATATGGATCAACATATAAGGAAAAAAGAATGACATTGCCATAGATGCATACTACAGACCACCCAACCAAGCAGAAAAAAATTGATGAATTTTTTGCTAATAAGTTAAGCAACATATATAGGAAACCCACAACAATAGTAATCAGGGACTTTAAACTACCCTGACATCAATTGGGAGACAAACTCTGCAACAAATGGGAGATCAAACAGATTTCTGATCACCTAGTTGACAACATCATCCAAAAAGTAGAGGTGACAACTACAGGGACAGCTATTCTGGACCTTACTCTTACCAATAGAGAAGAAGTGATAGAGGGGATTGAAATTATAGGAACTTTAGGGGAGAGTGACCATGTAATACTAGAATTCAGTATAAAATAGACTTAAGCAACAGAACATAAACCAATGTTTTAGGCTTTAAAAGAGCTGATTTTAACAAATTTAGAGCTTTTAGGAAGGATCCTATGGATGAAAACCTTAAAGGACAAATCAACTCAAGAAGTTTGGGAATCCCTGAAAAATACAATTATAAAAGGACAGTCCAGTTCAATACCATGAAAAAAGATAAGAAAACAGCATGATTTCACAAAGTGTTCTTAGACCAACAAAGAGGAAAAAAAGGAGAAGTAGAAAAAAATGGAGAGGGAAACATAACTAAGGCAGAATATCAACAAAGCACTCGATACACTGTACAAAACACTGTAAAGATGAAGTTAGGAAAGCTAGGCTTTGAACATAGTAAGACTTGCAACAAATGTCAAAAACAATTTTAAAAAGTTTCTTTAAAAACATAAAAAAACAAGGAAAAAGTCAAAGAAACAATCTGTCTACTAATGGGAGAAAATGACAAAGAAGTAATGGACAGTAGAGAGAATGCAGAACTACTTAATTCTTATTTGCATCTGTCTTCACGCAAAAAGAAACTACTACTGAACTTACCAAACACAGAAGCATAAATTAGACATCCTTGGTGCTCTCTGAACCTGCTTGTTTTCTTGCAGACATTTCATTACCCAAACTAGGTAACATCTTCAGTACCAAAAAGGAGCGCTGTTTGCTGTCTGTTTATATTCTAGTGACTTGTCTGTCAGTGTTGGTGGGGTTGGTCTTAGATTATTTGATTTGGCTGTTTGCTATTGACTTCTTTGGCAGTTTCTTGATTGGGGTATTGTTTACTTGATAGTTGGTCTGATGTTAACCTTGGAGTTAATATATATTGATCTGATTGGTGATGGAGAAGTGCTTTTGTCTTTTTGTTCCTTTTTGGGCTGGTTGATTGTCTCTTTTGCATAGTCTATAGGTGTTGTTAATGTATATTTTATTTTTTTATTTTTTATTTTATTTTTCAAATTTATATACCGCCCTATCTCCCTAAGGACTCAGGGCGGTTCACAGGCAGTTAAAATACATATAAATACAAATTAAAAAACAACAATTAAAAAACTTATTCTATTGCCTAATTTAAAAACAATATAAATAATAAAAAAACCCCTTAAAACCAATAACTTTAAAATCTAATCCAGTCCCGCGCAGATGAATAAGTGCGTTTTAAGCTCGCGACGAAAGGTTCGGAGGTCCGGAAGTTGATGAAGTCCTGGGGGGAGTTCGTTCCAGAGGGTGGGAGCCCCCACAGAGAAGGCCCTTCCCCTGGGTGTCGCCAGACGGCACTGCCTAGCTGACGGCACCCTGAGGAGTCCCTCTCTGTGGGACTATTGTCCCATATGTGTCTATTGATGACTGATTTGTCAAAGTGCCAGGTTTCTAGAAATTCCATGGGGTTTTTGGAGTTGGTTTGGTCCAGGATGGTCACATTTTCCCAATTGAAACTATGGTTATATCTGTCTATATGTTGTGGAATTAAAAGAATTTTCATTATATCTTCTGATTGCTAGCTGGTGTTCATAGATGCGTTCTGGCAGTCTTCCGCCTGTTTGTCCTATATAATGGTTGTTGCAGTCCTTACATTGTATATTATAGATGATTCCTGGTTTTTTTCTTCCTCTGGGATTGTTGAGTCTTTTGGTCTGCTTACAATGTTTTGAAGGGCTTTATTTGGCTTGTGTCTGATTCCATGTGGTTATAGTAGTCTGTTGGTGGTTTCTAAGATATTCTTGATGTATGGCAATGTAATTCTTTTCAGGGTTTGTGTTGGTTGTGCTGTATTGGGTCGAGTAGTCAGGGACTTTTTTGATAAAATTGCATAGATATCCATTTTGTTGGAATATGTTGTAGAGATTGGGTGTTGGCTTACCTGAACACCCCTTCTTAGAGGTTTTCGTCTCGGTCCTAATTGGCTAGCAACGAGGGAAACCCAGCCTGACCAGCATTCCCACTGACAGAGAGAAGCTCTATTTCCTTTTTCTGCCGTTCTGGGTTGCTGCAGTGTGTTGGGCTCATCTAAATAGCCCTTACGTATCTTCTCTTATGAGAGGTTGCATGTTGCTTTGGCAGTGGAACATCAGGTTAGTATGAGTAGTTTTTCTGTAAACTTGCATTTCTAGTTTGCCATTGTGGTCTCTGCTGATCAGGATGTCCAGAAAGGGATAGTTGTTTTCTTCTCTAGTAAACTGGATTCCTTTAAAAATGTTATTGATGGTTCTGTGAATATTCTTTAATTAGTTATTTTTTTATTATGGTGAAGGTGTTATCTACATATCTGATCCATACTTTTGGTTGTATTTGTGGAAGTTCTATGGCTTCTAGACATTGCATGATGACCTTCCCCTATAAGTCCTGAAAGTGGTGATCCCATAGGTGTCCCTTTAATTTGTTGGTAAATTTGGCTATCAAATTGGAAGTATGTAGTTAAGCAGAGGCTTATGAGATCCATAATCCTGGGTGTCTCGGTCTTTGTGTCTTTGTCTGCAAGAAAACAAACAAAGTCAGAGAATACCAAGGACCCCTCATATCAACGTTGAGCTGCAAATATTCTCCTTTATTAGAACCATAAATGACAGGTTAGGAATGCAAATTAAAATATGCAAAAGATAAGGTAAGAGAATACCTGTCAGCTCTAGACAGATTCAAATCACCAGATTCTGATGAATTACATCCCAGAGTTCTGAAGAAATTGACAGGCATGATTTCAGAACCATTGAAACATATCTTTCAAAGTTAATGGATCACTGGATAAATACTTGAGGACTGAAAAAGAGCTGATAATGATCCCTGACTTCAAAAGAGAGGAAAAAAATAGATCCAGGAAATTACAGACTAATCAGCTTGACATTGATACCTGGGAAGATCTTGGAAAAAATAATCAAGCAACAAATCTGCAAACACCTACAAACAAGCAAGGTGATAACCAGAAGCCAACATGGGTTTTCAAAAACAGATCATGCCAAACAATCTTATTTCATTCCTCAACAAAGTGACGAAATTAGTACATCACTGAAATGCTGTGGTATTCTTAGATTTTAGTAAAGCATTTGATAAAATAGACCACAACCTACTTCTTGGTAAGCTAGCAAAATGTGGGATAGACAGCATCACTACCAGATGAAGTTGTAAATAGCTGAAATTGTATTCAACATGTAGTCCTCAATGGAACTGCATCCAAATGGACGGAAGTAAGCAGTAGGATGCCCCAAGATTCCATTTTAGGCCCATAATGATCTAAATGAGAGAATAGAAGAACTCATCAAATTTGCTGATGACACTAAGCTGGCAGGAATAACCAACACTCCAGAAGACAAGCTCAAGATCCAAAAAGAGCTTGACAGCCTTGAACAATGGGCCCTATCTAACAAAATGAAATTCAACAGATAAAAGTAAGGTTTTACATTTAGACAAGGAAGTTGTATAGGTTTAGACTAGATGAAATTTGGCTTAATGCCAGTAACTATGAGAGGGATCTTGCAGTCCTAGTGGACAATCACTTAAATATGAGCCAATAGTGTGTGGCAGAAGCCAAAGCAGCCAATCCACTCCTAGGCTGCTTTAATAGAGAAATAAAATCAAGATCACGTGAAGTTCTAGTACCACTTTACAAAGCCTTAGTAAGACCACACTTTGAATACTGCATCCAGTTCTGGTCACCAATCATCATAAAAAAGATGCTAAGACTTTGGAAAGGGTGCAGAGAAGAGCAGCAAGATGATTATAAGGCTGGAGACTAAATCATACGAAGAACTGTTACAGGAACTGAGTACGTCTTATCTAATAAAAATAAGAACTAGGGGTGACATTACAGCACTATTCTAATATTTAAGGGGCTCCTAAAAAACCCCCAGGGTCAAACTATTTTCCAAAGCACCAAAAGGAAAGACAAAAAAATGTGGTTGGAAACTAACCAAGGAGAGAAACAATCTAGAACTAAGGAGAGAAATTTCCTAATGGTAGAGCAATCAACAAATGGAATAGCCTGCCTTCAGAAATTGTGGATGCTCCATCACTGGAGACTTTCCAAAAGAGACTTTGTCTGAAATGGTATAGTGTCTCCTGCTTGAGCAGGGGGTTGGACTAGAAGACCAACTCTAGGTCCCTTCCACCTTTGTCCATGTTCTATGAAATACTGGCTGCAGTTACACTATAATCTTGCTATGAGTTTGATGGACAATGTCATGTCTATTATCAGGCAGGATCAGAGACAGAATATTTGCCTCATAGCTGATGCATAAGAAGGACCGCTAAATCTGTTGCAGTGCAGTTGCTATAAATACTTGATTCTAAATTGTCTAGCAATTTTGATAATTTGATTTATCAATTGCACCAATTTTCCTGTTTAGGGTCATTTTATTTGTGTGTGTGTGTGTGTACGTATTCCTTTTTATTTTTAAGATTTATGGTAATCTTTGATCATAAAAAATCAAATGAAATTAAATGTTAGAACATACAAGTTGTTTCCACTTATCAGACATAATTAGGACATGTACTCCATGGCTAAGCAACATGATCCTAAGACACAGTCATGTTACCACTGCAGTTATGATGCCAGTTCTGACAGTCCCTATTGGCATCGTCAAGTGAATCCCACACAGTGGTAGCATCCCATGTCCATGAAATTGCTGTTTGCAATCTCCTACCAACTTCCCTGTTAACTTTGTTTGCCACAAGCTGGCAATGAAGGTGACAAATCACAGTCATGACTGTGGGACACTGCAATATTGTAATTATGAGCCAGTCACCAAGTGCCCAATCACTACCCAAATTACAGTACAATTTCATGGCTATGGGGATTCGGTAATGGTTGTAACTATGTACATTGTAAATACTCCTTGTTTGGTACAATGATAAGTTCAAACAGTCACTAATTGAGTGGTTGTTAAAGAGGTCTACCAATAAAGGACAAAAGCTAGAGCTATAAGAATAAACAAGGCAACATTCACAGCCAGAACTATGAAGGAAATAACAGCATAAATGATACATTTTAAAGAAAATGTATATTTGTAGATCAATAAATATTCAGTGTTATTATCTATACCTGATACATTTGCCCAGACTTTTAAATAGCAAATTTATAACTGACTAATATTGGTCTTTTGACAGAGAGGTGTTTTTTTAAAAAAAATCAGCCTAAGAAATGATTATGGTGGTATTCTTTCCAGAATTTCACTAGTGGTAGAATTTCACTAGAGTGGTAGTATCACCAAAAAGATGACCCACCTTGAAAAGAAGCCCTATCACGTTTTTGAGCGCATGCAATCAAATTAAGTCCCACCCACAAAAGTAGCCCTAATTAAGACCATGCCCACCCCAGGGTACAGTGGTGGGGCAAAGCACATGGGTAAAAAATAAGCTAGGGTGGGGATGTGGGGTGGAGCTGCCCTACTTACCAGGCCTCGCACACCCTGACACCTGCCTCGTCATCTTCTGCGGCCGCTTGCCACCACTCACACGCATTGCCCTGGCCTCCATTTTGCCTTCGGATGTCTGCCGGAAGGCATCTGCAGTCGATAGCAGAGCTCCGGATCAATCTGGAGTTCTATTATCGGCTGCAGAGGGCTTTCCAGAAGGCATCTGCAGCCAATAACAGCACTCCAGATTGATTCGGAGTTCTGTTATCAGCTGTAGATGCCTTCCGGCAGGCATCCAAAGGCAAAACACAGGCTGGGGTGATGGATGCGAGTGGCCACAGAAGAAGTGAACTCCTGCTGGGCAAGGCTGTCGGTGCCACCAGTGTGAGGTGAGTCAATAATTAGAACCTTCCAAAAAGAAGGCCTAGCCATTTTTTCAGGGGTCAAAAGAAAATAAGACCCGTCGTTTTTTAAATATCCCACGATAAAATTGATAAATGTTTTGACTGAATAAGTCAACATTAAAAATATTTTTATTATGTAATACTGAGTCAAATGTATATTTTTATATAATACAGCCCTTCCTAAGATTGCATATTTTCAAATTGACTATATACCCATACTTTTCAAAAAAAAAATTATAACTTCTTAAATATATGGAAACACGAAAAGCAACTGGTGCACATACTTCAATCGGAGGCTTATTATAAAATATCATTTTAAATATTGTAAAATTTCTTCTACAGCTTCACTATAGTTCCCTTTAGTAAAGTTTACATAACCAATTTTGAAGGCTTGAAAGATCCTGCTGATTATGCAAGTTACTCTCTGATTTTCTACTAAATTTTGCTACAAAAATATTCATAACAATGCTGGCATGTAAACTACAGCTGGTATTATCTTTGATTATTCATCTTGTGATTTTATAAAAAGCCATCAAACTGATATTAGATTACTAATTAACACTCTAAATCACATGTGTTCAACCCTGCAACTTTAAGACTCCCAGAATTCTTTACCCAGCATTAATTAGTAATCTAATATCAGCCCTTGATATATTTAGAAAACCTGAAATCAGTCATTTTTGCTGGATGTGGAAAAGGATTTTGCTATAATAGCTCTGGGAATAAATAAATAAATTTTACTCAAAGATTTTCACTTTTTTACCAAGTAGATTAAAGTGGTATTCTATTGGCTTCAATAGAATTATTATATATTCAACATACTTTCATGTGAAACTGATAAAGGATATCCCAAAGGTGCTTTTTTTTCAAAAGGCAACTGGACTTCGTTTTTTCTTGAAGACATTTCACTTCTCATCCAAGTTTTTTCAGTTCTGAACTGAATGGTGGAGGAGGGAAGAATTTATATTCGTTGTAGTCATCTGGTTCTTAACACTCTTCTAAGAGTTGTTGAGGCCACTTGCAAGTTTGTTTTGTGCTCCCAGGAACACCTGAATAGTGCAAATGGGCGTGCAACCTTGGAAATGCTGAAAGGACTGTGTTAGGTCTTAATGTAGATGGTCTCTTTGACCCATCTTTCAAACCAGTGGTTCTCTGTCCAGAATGTGAACTTTGCTGTCTTCAAAAGAGTGACCTTTGTCTTTCAAATGCAGATGGACTGCTGGATTTTATCCTGGTGGATTTGTTTTCCTGTGTTGTGCCATATGTTTATTGAATGGTTGTTTTGTTTCTCCAATGTACAGATCTGTATATATTTGTATATATCACTGCATTGTACTGCATATATCACATTGCCCAGTTTGTGTTTGGGTGATTTATCCTTGGGATGGGCAAGCTTCTGCCTTAGTATATTTTTGGGTTTAGAACATGTATGTATATTGTGTTGGTTGAAAATCCTCCTCACCATTTCAGATATTTCTACAGCATATGGAATGACAACATTGTTTCATTTGTTGTTCTCTTCTTTGTCTATTATGGAGGAGTTCCTGCTGGGTCTTTTTTTTTAATTTGATGAAGGTCCAGTTGGGTTAGTCACAAGTTCTGAGAACTTCCTTGATGTATTTTAATTCTTTTTCTTTTCCATCTTTATTGGTTTAAACTTTAAACTTTAAATCCAGTGTTGTAGGGTTCTGATCACTCTCATTTTGTGCTCTAGTGGGTGCTGAAAATAAAAATGTAGATATTGATCTCTGTGTATGGATTTTCTGTAAACTTTGGTGTTAAAGCTTCTGTCTTCCTTAATGTGTAATGCACAGTCCAGGAAGGTGACACTATTATCCTTAACATCTTCCAAAGTGAACTTAATGTATCTGTCCACAGAATGGATGTGTTTGGTGAAGGCTTCTAATTCCTGTGCTTTAATCTTGACTCAAGTATTGTCTACCTACCTATACTGCCAGTGAGTGGATAGAATTCCTGTGAAGGAGTTATTATGGCTTTAATTTCTGCCTCTTCCGGGTAGAAATTGGCCACAATGGGGACACACAGCATAGCCATGTTTTTATCTGTAGAAACTTTTATTGAATTTAAAATAGGTAGCAGTCAGCAGAGATCCAGCAAATATTCTGGACACTGGACCTCTGACCATCCCAAGCCCAGCAATGCAAAGACAAAACCACTCAAAGCCCAAAATGTGGTACGAACACCCAGCCATCCAGCGAGTTCTGTAATACAAGCCACCCTGGTGGCCCTGTGCTCCACCATATTCAGTTGACTTTCTGCTGCTTCAGATGATGTAGGAGTGATTTTTTTTTTATTTGCATTTATATCCCGCCCTTCTCCGAAGACTCAGGGCAGCTTACACTATGTTAAGCAATAGTCTTCATCCATTTGTATATTATATACAAAGTCAACTTATTGCCCCCAACAATCTGGGTCCTCATTTTACCTACCTTATAAAGGATGGAAGGCTGAGTCAACCTTGGGCCTGGTGGGACTTGAACCTGCAGTAATTGCAAGCAGCTGTGTTAATAACAGACTGTCTTAATTTTTAACTCTCCATGAGGTATCTGCTGGCTTCATGAAGTCTTCTTTCTACAAGGAGATTGCCACACTGAACAAGAATACAGTCTTGAGATCCCAGCACTAGGCCAGGTGTGCTTGTCAGTAATGAGAGCAAGAAGACAGTAAATATGAATAATTCCACTTATAAACACTTTCAGATTTTGGGAAATCAGTTTCGGGACTGATTAATCATCCAAGAAAATCCAGATATAAACCTATTGTGATTCATTTGTTTTTTCTATGTGATAACTTACCACTGCTATTGCAGTAGGTTGCATTAGATACATACCTTGAGTATCTACAAATTTAATTTGTAAGATTAAATAGACCCTTTTGAATAAAAGATTATCTGTTACTTCCTAATAGTAAATTCCTTCGAATGAAATTTAAAAATTACGAATAGCAGAATATTCAACTTGCTTCAGAATTTCATGTATCCCTTTTCAAAATACCGTATATACTCGAATATAAGCCGATCCGAGTATAAGCCGAGGTCCCCAATTTTACCCCAAAAAACTGGGGTAAACTGGGGACTCGAGTATAAGCCGAGGGTGGGAAATGAGGCACCTACCGGTCGGCGAAACCCTCCCTCCCTCGGCCGAGAAGGCTGGCGGCTCCCCCGCCCCGCCCTCTCACTGCACCGGCAGGGCTTCCCCGCGCTAAAGCAAAAGCCCGCCAAGTTCGCGCCGGCCGGTATAATGTGAAAAAAAGAAAAAAAAAAAACTCGAGTATAAGCCGTATATACTCGAGTATAAGCCGAGGGGACGTTTTTCAGCACAAAAAACGTGCTGAAAAACTCGGCTTATACTCGAGTATATACGGTACATTCTAAGAATTTGCTCAAATAGTGAAATGTGAATATATTATATCTTAAGAATATTCTATTCTGTAATAGAATTTGTATCTTTTCCAAAATAAGGTATAAGAGAAATATTGAACCATATCCCACAATTATTTGATAGCTGATATTTTAATTTTGTTTTTTAGAAAAGGAGTTTAGCCTAAAATACTTTTTAGTACATATTTCTGTCTGTAATGATTGTTTACTAGATGCCGTTTGGAAGCTTGTAATTAGGACATGAAAAACAATAGCCATCCTTTGCTAGTATTGAGAACTATATTGCCTCTGAAGATGGGCATGCCATTTTTGTGGCTAACTGGAACTGAGATGTTTTATTTTCCATGTATTTTAAAATAATAAAGCAAGTGACTATGATAACATCTTGCAGTGGTGGTAAGTTACAAATCATTTGAAATTACACCAAGTTTTGTTTGAATTCACCAGTTAATGATTGTACAAATTGGCCGAGTCATATATGCGTGTGTGTGTATGGGTGAAAATTGTGAATATGTGAAAATTACATTTTATGATTAAAATGTAGAGACTTTAAAATGATTCATATTTCCAAATCTAAAGTATTCCTATTGACTTTCAGCTTGCTTTGATATCCCAGAAAATTGACAGAAAATGCAAAACAGTGAAGTAATAAAGCCTGCCAAATACTTTTCTGAAGTGGAGAAGAGTGTGCTGCTGGCATTAGTTGAGAAATATAAGTATGTACTTGAGTGTAAAAAGAGTGATGCAAGGACTATTGCATTGAAACAACGGACCTGGCAGGCCCTTGCTCATGAATACAATTCCCAACCAAATGTATCACTCCGAGATTTTAAGCAGTTGAAAAAATGTTGGGAGAACATCAAGGCTCGGACAAAGAAAATAATGGCACATGAAAGACGAGATAAGGTAAAAAGATGCATTAGTCCACTTATAAGTAATCACATCCTAGGAAAAGAGAAGATCACCAACATGATACCAGACCAAGTATATTTTTTACAGACTCCACCAGAAGAAGATTCTGAGTATCAGCCTGAAACGTCCAATCAAGGTACAGTCATAATCTAGTGACCTGTATTAATCTTTTTTTTTCCTATTTCAAAAATAGATAGGAGATTTGCACTGCATTTATCCACTGATATCTGTATAATGACATCAGTTTCAAAGTGTAAACAAATCACATGTACAATTCACTATATAATTAGTGAGACATAATTCACTGCTTGCAATAACAGCAAGATCGGTCCTGAACTGTGTCGTAGGTAAGCATCATTACCATATTTTTATCTCAAAGTAGGAGAGAGAGAAAATCTTTGACAGTTGAGTCCTTCCTGAACATAGAGATAGGAATACTAAAAACTGCAGGGGGCAGAGTGCAACATATGCTTTATTATGGCTGGTATTGTAGCAGACACATGGGTGAGACTAAGCTTTGCTTCTGGAAGGAGGTATTTGGAATTTCTATTTGTATTTTATCAAGCTTTTTAAGGATTTATACTACATTTCTGGCAAGTCTTTAGGAGATGGGTAGGATAACTCCTTTATTTTCTTACTAATTGTTTAAAATTTTGGTTTTAAAAATTTAACTTGCCTTTTGATGTCATATGTTTAATTCCCAATTAGTTAGATTGTTAAATTATTAACAATAATCTTCTGTACAAAGGGTACTATTTTAAAAATGACTGTGTACAAATTTGTATAATGTTTTAGTATTTTGTTTTATTAAGAAGTTACAGAAAGCCTACTACAATTGTACAGTTTATAATGGTAAAATAGCCTCTCTTTTTTCAAAAATACAGCTTTGAAAATCACAGTAATCTACTTAATGTAAATGCATCTTATAAACAATTGAAACAACGTTTAATGTTTAATTATCTGAAGTGGAGCATTTTGGGATAGAGTCTTCTCCTTGTCATAAACAGAAAAAGGTACCTATAATTCTACAAACAAAAAGAGAAGCTAGGACAAATTTCCTATACCTTCCTCTTGCAGTCCATTGAGTTCAAAGTGCCTAGGATGGATAATATTGCAAAACTGACAACTTCTTGAATCCGGACATTAAGTTTAAATTTGTGGATATTTCCTCGTTCAATAAACTAGATGAATAGAATAGAATAGAATAGAATTGAATTGAATTGAATTTTATTGGCCAAGTGTGATTGGGCACACAAGGAATTTGTCTTTGTGCATATGCTCTCAATGTACATAAAAAAAAGATACGTTCATCAAGAATCATAAGGTACAATACTTAATGATAGTTATAGAGTACAAATAAGCAATCAAATCATACTAGGAAACAGTCAACTGAAACAGAATTTCAGCCTTATTTCCAAGCTCGGAACTGAGGTAAGTAGGAAATATTTACATAATGTACCAGAAGTGAAACATTTTCAAAAGTGAAAATTATATGCATATACATATATCGACTTCAATCTTTCTTTCCAATTGCCTTTAGCAGTTTGGGGAAGAGGGGTGTCCACTCTAAAATATGTTTGTAATTTCCTATTGTCCTGCTGTAGACAATTTTGCTATTTAGTGTATCCTGAATGTTCATGGAAGATTACAGGAATGTTTTTAGTTATGCAGTGTCATTTTATTTTTAACATTGAAATCTTAACCTCCCTATAGAATCCTTTTTCTTCATAACAAATCACTAGATGTATAGTACAACTGTTTGTGGTTTGCCAAGGGCATTCAGTAAATGTCATACTGATAATGGGAATCCAGGTATATTTCAAAGACAGTCTTTCCACAAGGTGAATTAAATCTAATGGGAATTCTTTTTGAAAAAACCTCATACAGTTTTTAACTGTTTCTTGTATTTTCCCAGAATCTTTCAGTGTTATTAACAAAGAATCATGTGATGAAGAGAAAGGACTTGTACATTTTCAGGTATGTGAAGGTACCTCACAGTCTGAGCCTTCCTGTTCAGCAGTCAGAGTAACTGGAAATAAAAACTTCAGAAATAAAGCTGCTCAAGAAAGTGATTTGAAAAAGATGCATGAAGAGGAACACCATCAGCAAATGTCTATTTTACAACTGCAGCTAATCCAAATGAATGAAGTACATGTGGCAAAAATTCAACAGATAGAAAGGGAATGTGAAATGGCTGAAGAAGAACACAGAATCAAGATGGAAGTGTTAAACAAAAAAAAAATGTACTGGGAAAGGAAACTTCAGACTGTTACAAAAGAATGGCCTGTATCATCTTTTAACAGGCCATTCCCTAATTCACCCTAATACATGCAGCAGCTGGTGATTCATTAGACTGAAGTAACTTGATCATCAGAAAATAGTTTGAGATTAGGTTCAATTCCTGTATTTAGAATGACAGTGTAATTGTTGGCTATGAACAAATGTCAATAAATACCTAAAGTAGGGTTTAGGTAGGTTTTCATTTAATAAAACAACAAAGAAATCTCCATATTTTTGGAGGCAAAATGTTGATATAACTTTTTAATGGAATTCTTTTGAAAAACCTCATACAGTTTTTAACTGTTTCTTGTATTTTCCCAGAATCTTTCAGTGTTATTAACAAAGAATCATGTGATGAAGAGAAAGGACTTGTACATTTTCAGGTATGTGAAGGTACCTCACAGTCTGAGCCTTCCTGTTCAGCAGTCAGAGTAACTGGAAATAAAAACTTCAGAAATAAAGCTGCTCAAGAAAGTGATTTGAAAAAGATGCATGAAGAGGAACACCATCAGCAAATGTCTATTTTACAACTGCAGCTAATCCAAATGAATGAAGTACATGTGGCAAAAATTCAACAGATAGAAAGGGAATGTGAAATGGCTGAAGAAGAACACAGAATCAAGATGGAAGTGTTAAACAAAAAAAAAATGTACTGGGAAAGGAAACTTCAGACTGTTACAAAAGAATGGCCTGTATCATCTTTTAACAGGCCATTCCCTAATTCACCCTAATACATGCAGCAGCTGGTGATTCATTAGACTGAAGTAACTTGATCATCAGAAAATAGTTTGAGATTAGGTTCAATTCCTGTATTTAGAATGACAGTGTAATTGTTGGCTATGAACAAATGTCAATAAATACCTAAAGTAGGGTTTAGGTAGGTTTTCATTTAATAAAACAACAAAGAAATCTCCATATTTTTGGAGGCAAAATGTTGATATAACTTTTTAATGGAATTTCCAAATATGCCCAATAACCCACTCTTTTCCATGGTAGCCAGCTCAATCCAATTGGGCATTTTATGTTATGTTATTTTTGTAGCTGACTTTTTCAATTAATTATTTAATGATGAATGTATCTTAAGGTAGAGTTACTAAGACTTGAAGAGTGACTCAGTTGAATTATCAAGCAAGGTAAAAAGGGTAATAATATAGCAATTGCTGTACAAGAAAAGGAATTCAGATTTCCAACAGTTATCTGATTGACTGTCTGTTCAATCATAGTTATAATTGTGGAATACTAGAAATGTGTGTTCCCCCCTTTCTGCCTTCACTTCTGTCCTGATAGATCATCTAGTCTATTGCCCTTGATTTGCACTGCATGGCACAATCAGCCCACTAGCTGGCATCTGGCCTGCAGTAAAAAGAAATAGCCCACTTCTATTTGCAGCCTAGTCCTATGAATGTTTTATCCAAAGTAAATGCATATAAGTTTGCAGTTTATTAATTTTATGCAAGTACTGCTTGTGGATGTTTGTGGCTTCCTGCTACTATGTACACACATATTACTGGACACATGTTTAGAGGCATAATGTTCAAAGCAACCCTTGTAGAGCTTTTACCTTTGAACAGATTAAAAAGTTGAAGGAAACAAATATAATATGAAATAGAAAGAAAACTATTCTATCTTTAACATAGCTAGTAGCCTGGAATGTCCACAATTCATATGTAGCATTATTATTTCACTATTATTTCAGCAAAGATGGTAGGGACTAGCATTTTTTCAGAGTAGGAATTCTGTTATGTTCATTGGGTTTCCAACAAATCCGAAATGGTTTCCTTCTGGAGATTTCTACAGACAATTTTTTTTCACTCCATGCATTTCTGCTGATCACTGGCTTGAAGCTTAAGAACATTACCAAATCTTTTAAAAATCTGTAGACTAAAGTTATTATTCATAGAAAGCTACCAGTAAAACAAAAGGGAGGCGCAGCTCATTTCTGAAGGAACAACCTCATAGCTTTACAACCATCCTAACATATTTTTAATTACTTATTCTGTTCTCCTTTTGGGTAATTCTAACTTAACAAAAGGACATTGCTTTCTTATTCAGGTTTATAGGTGAGGTTGTAATGAATGTTGTGAACAACCTGAATCCAGAATTTAAACATTTGCTTGTTGACTAGCTTGTGTGTTGAATTTAGTTAAAGCAGTGGAATCTCATCCTTTGTAGAACCAAAATGGGCAAAACCAAAACAATTTATTTATTGTATTTTTTTTTTGGCTTAAATCAAGAGGCAAAAACCATTGGAGTTTTTAAAGCAACTAACTTCATTTTAATATAAGTCTATTATCAAAAAAATCAGTGCAAACTGTGGTTCATATTTTGCACTAAGTAAATTAAATTTTGTTATTGGTATGAATATATTATATATTTCCATAGTAAACATTTATTTTATTTTTTTCTAATCATTGGTCATTATGCCACTGATAGCAGAAAATTCTGGATAAGAGATTTCACTATGCATTCAACCACATACACTGAAATTATATTTACAGCTTCAGTGACTATTGGATTATGTTTTAGATATCATTTGTTACTTTTCTTGAGTATGCAACATACTAAGACCCAATTATTACTTCCAGTATTATAAAGAAGAAATTAATTTTTATATATTCTGAGTTTACATTTACCTATAAAAAAGCAAGCTAAAAGTTAATGAAATCATAATTTTACACAAATTAGTGTCATTTAATTATTTATATATTTACAAATAATTGTGTGATTTTTCCAGTCAGTTTAGTAGCATTTTTCAATGGCCTAATTTGATAAAAACAATCATGTCTTTGAATTTTAGTTTGTTTCAAACTTGTGTTTGTTTATTTTTAATAGTTGAATATTGGGGAAAAGTCTTTTCCAGGCTATCTACATACTGTTCTTATTGAATGGGATTGTGATTGGTTTTTTTTTTAAATTTACTATTTTTAAATAAACCAAACTAAATAAAAATAAGGGAATTATTTTAAAAAACCAAATAAATGGGAAAAGACCCAAAGAATCATCAATATTAAGACATGGCTGAAAATGAAAGAGAAAGTAAGGCATGCAATTATTTAATTCTATCATACCTGGAACTAATATGATAAAGATAAAATCCAAAGAGATACCATTAAGCATACTCAGGGGGATGAGTAAATTGGGACTTTTCAAAGGTTATGTCAACCACTGTTTAATACAAGGAATGAAATGTAATTTTTAATTTTGAGTGAGTCTTGTTGAAATTAACAATCTTCCTTTTTGTGATTCCATTGGAAATATGCTAAATATCTTAGTATAATGGCTAAATATCTGGCTCAATTTGTTCTATCCAATTTCATTCATGAAGGTAAAGTTGTATGAATATTTGTTTAATAACTGTATGTTTAACAGTTTTTAAACTTCTAAGAGGTCTCTTTGCACTACTGATATTTAATCTGTATAGATGTTCTGATTCATTGTTTTAGTTCAACCCTCTGCATATTTCAGAGCAGGCTAACATTATAGATGAGTTGCATCTCACACTGCACAAGTTGTGAACAACCAAGCTAAATGCAACGATTAGCACTCTTGAAGTGTGTTTGGCTTAATGGGTCACCAGTTGTTCAGATCTTTGTTCATTTTATATTCAATTTCTAGTGAATGTCCCATAATATATAGCACATTATTCTCATTATACTATGTCTTGATTTCTATCACTAGTTATCATTAAAGTTTATAAATGTCAAATATTAGCATGGGCAAAGAGAACCTTGAAGTAGCAATATCGTGAAGATAAGACATATAAATAACAATTTGTTGAGTATCTGTTTCTGCTACCATATTCACCAAGTTCTGGTTGTGTAAGTTTATGGCTGGTGGCGCATACCATGCTAGCTTAAAATGTGGTTTGTTCAGTTTGGCTTAGCCATTGTCTTATACATCAGAATTTATGGTTTAGCATTATGTATGATATAACATTTAACCAAGACGTTATGTGTAGCTTCAATATTGGTGCAAATAGGACAGCTCCATCATTTGTTTCCTGAGTACTGAAAAAAAACCTAACTGGGTTGAATCAAATCCTTCTAAATTTAGCCATTTTGTTCCAAATTTGAGAATGAGTTGACACTACCAATCAATCTGTCTACTTTATTCAAATAATTCTAACTTGCATTGGATCTATCCATTTGACAAATGCATATTACAGAGCCTTTTTGAAATCTCTTCAAATTGCAAGAAACCATCTCAAATATCCTCAGATAAGTACCTCTTCAAATTAGTACCAAAGCTGTTTCTGCTTTTTACAGAATTCTTTTCAAAAGTACATAATGGAAAATATGGAAAATTGCTATTATGTCCAAATATGAATTGTTGCCCTATTTGGTCTCTGGAACCAGAACCTTATGCTTTATATATAAATATTTAAAGAATAAGGGGAACCTTGTTATGTATCTTGGTTTCATGATAACATTTTTGATGAAGGATTTGTTCAGTAATATTTATTTTTTCATCAAAAGAGACTCCAAAAAAATCCATAATGAAAATTAATAGTAGGTGTACATTTTAGTGCCTTGTCTATTGTATAATGTGTAATCAAATTATGGATTTCTTATTAAAAATGTATCTAAATATTGCTAGTAGAAAAATTCCATATGCCTATAGTTGCTCCCAATAAATCATGATGTATTAATTAATCTTGCATTTTTCTTTCAGTGTAAAATCATAGGTTGCTTGATATTCACTGTAAACAGCAGCAACTCTAAGTACATTGAGAAAAGAAAAGAGGATGACATGTTGATTACAATTAAACAAAATACGAGAAAATAATTTAAATAAGGCATCAGCATATACAGAATGTTCTCTAAATGCTAATTAATATAAAATAGTGACTAGAACAATAGTGATGGTAAAAGTTTCAGTTATATAGACAATGAATAGAGTACAAAACACATGTACAATATAGTCACATTCTCCCTAATGAAAACAAACTTTCACAAATGTTTGTATACAGATTAAACTACAATTAATTGAATCACTACTTGCCTGAAGTCCACAACACATGGAAACAAAATTTAACTACATAGATAAAGATGCTGAGTCAGACTTATGGTGCCTACATCTGAGAAAATATCTTGAGTAGTTACTCAACACATACTTACAGTAGCAAAGTTATACAGATAAAGTAGGTATTGATAAAAAACTGTAAGTGTAGTCCTTGACTTACAGTTCATTTAGTTGCCATTCAAAGTGAATGTTTTTCATACTTAATGACCATTGTTCCATCCCCATATAATAGAACATATAAAATAGAATATGGTGGAGAAAACTGTTCCATGTAGGATCGTGGGTTGCTGAAGAGGTAGGAATGAAGGAACACCGACGTTTCTAAAAAATGAATTTTATATTTTTATGAACAGAATTCTGAATTGAAAAAGTTGTGCTTTTAGTCCTGAAATTTTACGTAAAGCCCACAAGAGGTTCTGTTATACTTGTAGAAATGTCTATGACTTTGTCTCCTCAACAGGAAGTTGTTGAGTCAAATGAATAAAGTAAAATAGGTGAGCCAGGTGCTGGTTTTATGGTAACCTAAGATAATGAATACATCCACTTGTTTTAAATCACCAGAAACTGAATTCTCAATTTTCTGCTCAAGTTGATTGCAAATCAGTGTACAGTTTATACGTTCCTGACATTTATTACACCAAATAGTATTTAAGGGAAACACCATGCATTTTAACAGTCTCTGTTGAATGGCCTCTTGTCCCATTCACCTCAGATATATAGGATTAATATTCAGGAAACTGTTTTTCTATTAAAATTTCTGGGAAGTGTCCTCATTGTTTATTTCTTCTTACCTTGGAATTGATTTTAGCTGTTCTAAAGCTCTGTAGTGGTCTCCAGATAACAACAACAAAATATACTGTGCTCTGAAATATTTCTGCCCAGCATTTCATGATTTGCCATTTTAGCATAGTTGAGCTGGCAGTGACACTGCAGAAAATACTATACATTGATTAATATTTTATTATATTTTGCTAAATATTATGATTTAATGTTTGCTTCAGGGAATAAATCCAACTTGTACAGTTCTAGTTGTCCATCCCCAAAATGATTTTTTGTAATAATTCAATTTTGCAAATGCTGTTTTTCTTTCTTAGAAATATTCCATATAATCCTAAATTAGAAATTTGAATTTGTTTTACACCATTATTTAGTTAAATAATGAAGAGGATCTTTGGAACTTAGTTATATGTATTGCTGCTTTGGAGGAATGGTGACTTTAACTAAATAATTGGAAATGCCTTGCAGCTTCCATGGCAGGGCTATGATATAGAATGTCTATATGCAGGGAGGAAAAGACAGAAGTCCACTCAAAACCAGCTAAGTATTTATCAGATTTCATCATCTCTTTTTTATTCTTAAAACAATCCATTCACTTGTTTCTATTTTCATTTATATAACCCATTTTGACTCTTTCTTTCTATTTTATCCTCAAAAGCTCTAATCTAGATTCGGTTGAAGAACAAGTTATCCCAAACCATGACTAAGTAAGGGTTTAAGATGGCGTGATCTTGTTAATGAACAGAACTATCATTAGTTGCATTGATATGTTTTATTGACTGTGTATCATAGCCAGTTTTTTGTTCTTCAATCTCTTTCTTCCCACACAAATCAAAAACAGTTTATCACGTTGACCTAATTCCCTCCTACAAGAGTTTGTCTTTTTTGCTTCTAAATAAAATATACACTTGCATTCTTATTCTTCCCCCCAATGGTAACTGTTCATCTTTAATGCACATGAAACACAACATTATAGCAATAGCACTTAGACTTATATGCCACTTTACAGTGCTTTACAGCTCTCTCTAAGCGGTTTAGAGTTAGCATATTTGGCACCAACAATTTGGATCATTTTACTGATCTCAGAAGGATGGAAGGCTGACTCAACATTAAACCTGATGAGATTTGAACAGATTGCAGTCAGCCAGCACTCAGCAGAAGTAGCCTGCAGTACTGCACTCTAACCACAGCACCACCATCGCTCATATATAAGGGATCAAACAATTCAAATGGAACAAAATTAATTTTAAAAGTACAGGTAATCCATGGGTTATGAGCGTTCCTGTGGCGAACGTCTGAAGTTACGCAATAAGTCCCGAAACTACGAATATTGCAGCACCACAGTTCTCCCTTACAAACAACCGCAGAGACTCTGCAACATTGCCAGCCAAAGTGGAGTGGATCCACCCATCAAAAGCTCTATATCGGTATGCAATGGGCTGGTGGAGGCCCACAGAGTCTTGAACAGAGTGTTGGAGGGGTGGATCCGCCACTCAGAAACTCCATTTTGGCTTGCAACAGGCAAAAGGAGGCCCCACGGATGCCTCAACCAGAAGTGAAATGCTCCGAATTCTGCTACTGGCTCGCTTCATTACCAGTTCACTTTACACATGCATGCACAGTGCATGCCAAATGCACGCTTTATGCGCGCATGCTAGTGCATGCCAAGTACATGCTTCATGTGTGCATGCACAGTGCACAGTGCGTGCCAAGCATGCCCCTTGCACGCATGTGCACCGCATGTGCTATCACACAGCACTGAAAAAGAAGGATTTAGAAGCCGTTTCTGGGTCTTCAAAGGTAAGTAGAACAGCAAGTGGGGGAAACAGCTGTGCCACATGATTTACATTCGCTAGAAAGCTGGATTTCATTCATCAACAAATGGCTGTTCATCAACATTTCCAGACCTATTGCACAGTTAACTGCTATTGAGCCAGGTACTAGGCAAAACAAATACTCAATTGCTCTGGAACCAGTAAATAGAAAAAAGGTTTATTTAGGCTGAAGCCTCGGCACTCAATGAGTCTTTTGTATTAAAGTTTGATGCAAAATCAGTGCTGGGAGCTTCTGCCTCTCAGCGTCTTTTTGTAGGCGAGGTCATGCCCACCTTCCACCTGGACACTTCTGCCTGCTCAACCGCCAGCCAGCAATCAACTAGCTGGTCTCAGTCAACAGATGTCACAAAACCAAATCTAGGGGTAACGTGTGCTCCACCCATCCAGCCCTGAATGATTGCTTGGCTCTGTGGATCTACCTCTGTGAGCCAGACTGGGAAGCACTTTCCACCCACCATAGGTCAGCTGCTCAGCGGCCAGATCTTGGCCTCCTGGCACGTCGCCAATCAGTCATTCTGGGCAGCCAGAAATGCTATCATCGCTTGCCACTGCTGCTTGGGAATCACTGTTCCATCCGCCTGCCAGTCAGCTATTCAGCATCCAATACTTCCTCAGAGATTCAGGATCTTTGAAAGATATAGTTCAGTGGTTCTGAGATCATGTTTGTCAGCTCCTTCAGAATGCAATGGAATGCAATGCATCTGGGCCTGATATTTTGAATTTAGAGTGGATAGAATGGATAAAATGTTCTCTAACCATTTTCTTGCCTATTCTTAATCCAATATGAGCCGTGGTGAGGCAATGGTTAGAAAGCAATATTGCAGGCTTCCTCTACCCATAGCCAAGATTTCAATCCTGACCGGCTTAAGGTTGATTAAACCTTCCCTCCTTCCAAGGTTGGTAAAGTAAGGACCCAGATTGTTGGAAGAAATATACTGACATTTTGTAAACCACTCAGAGTTGTAAAGCATTATATAGCAGTATTTAAGTCTAAATCTTGGAGCACTAGGAAATTACCAGAAGACTGGAAAAGAGCTGTTATGGTTCCCATCTTCAAAAAAGATAAAAAAGAAAAGAAAAAACAACAACCCCAGAACCACAACCAAGAAACTACAGACCAATCAGCCTCACATCAATACTTGGGAAAATCATGGAAAAGATAATCAAGAAAAAGATCTGTGAACACCTAGAGGCAGTGGTGGGTTGCTACCGGTTCACCCTGGTTCAGGTGAATTGGTATCGGTGGCAGCGGGAGGGTCCGTCCACCTGCCCAGACGTCATCAAAAACTCTCTGCGCATGCGCAGAAGTGCCACACGCTCCCAATAGCGAACTGGTAGCAAAGAAAATTTAAACCAACTTCTGCCTAGAGGTAAACAAAGTTATAACATGTTGGAATACAGTTAGAATGTATTGCATTGTATTGCAACAATTACAGAATTGATCAGCCAGTAGATGGCAGTGTTTAGTTAGCACCTATGGTTATAATCTATGGTTCCTTTGTTCTGAGGAGAGTTTCCTGTGACAGTTAAAAGTCAAGCAGCAAGGCTCATGCTGACTGTACACTGTACATTTTATTTAATCTGTATGGCTTTATAATAATCCTCTGCTACTATTTCTATAGGATAAAACATAATTTCCATAGAGTAAAACAGGATTTTCTAACAGGTTATGGGCCCAGCTTCAACCTAGAGACTACATCCAAGCGTGCAAACAGCATAAATCCACTGCCTAGAGATAAACCAATACAAACCCAGTACCCAAAGATGAACTCAGTATAAACACAGTAGTAAGCCAAAATTAAATATAAAGTTCAGCACAGAACAGAGCAAACCAGCATAGTCAGCTACAGCAAATAAGTGCAAGGTACAGCAACAGGAACAAGACTGCAACAGAATAAAAGATAAAAGATATAGCCAATAACACAGATGCAACAAAGATTTCATTTGCAAATTTGACAAAACAGAACCACCAGTTTTGGAAATTCAAGATGAAAATGCTCCTAATAAGGGAAAGTACATGGAAATGTATAAATGAAGCTAGGCCAGAATACCCTTCTCTTAGCATAGAAGATGATTAAATCATACATGTAGGTAAATGTGAAAGTGCTAAAAAAAATGTGGGAAGGATTATAGAAGGTGCATGAAAGAGCTAATCTCAGCAATAAACTCTATTTGATTAGAAACATATAGCAAACCAAGCTGATGAAAGGCGAGGATATGTAGGCTTACATAAGGCACACCTTGGAAATGGTTGAATGCCTGAGAGATATAGGACAAGAAATAAAGGATTTTCATGTCTATATGGCTATAGAATAATCCTCTTCTACCAGTTCTACGAAATAAAACAGAATTTCTATAGAATAAAACAGGATTTTCACAAACAGATCATGCCAAACAAACTTTATTTCATTACAATGTGAGTAAATTAGTGGACCAGCAAAATGCTTTGGATATAGTATACTTGGACTTCAGTAAACATTTGACAAAGTAGACTACAGCCTACTGGCTGACAAAGTGTATTTAATGTAATGGAACTATATTTACATGGAGAAAAGTAAGCAGTGGGGTACCCCAAGTTTCTATTTTAGGCACTGTACTCTCAATGTCTTTGTAAACAATTTAAATAAAGGAAAGTACTATCTACTATTGACCTCACCACATTCCTAAGAGGTCTGTAAAGGATGTGCATAAGAGCACCAGCGTGCCTACCGTTCCTGTCCTAATGTTCCCTTTGATTGTATCCAATTCGTATAGTTATTTCATGCATGCTTATATATACACTGTTGTGACAAATAAATAAATTAAAAAAATAAATTAAAAATAGAAAAGAAGGGGAAGTCATCAAATTTGCAGACTACTCCAAGCTGGCAGGAATTGCCAATACCCCAAGAGATAAGCTCAAGATCCAGATGGATCTCAACAGACCTTGAACACTGTGCTCTGTGTAACAAAATGAAATTCAATGGATAAAAAAGATTTACATTTAGGAAAAAAAAGACCATATGTAAAACTACAAATTAGGTGAAACTTGATCAATAGCCGTAACTGCAAGACAGATCTTGGAGTCATAGTAGACAATCACATACAGTATGAACCAGGGTTGAAATCTAAATTTATTTATTTATTTATTTTTATTTTGTTATTTTTTTATTTAATTTTGTCATAACAATATACACAAGCATAACAAGCATAACACAAAAGATTATATAATATATAAACATATATATGAGGAGAAACAAGGTAGTATAAGTATATATATATATAGGGGAAGAAACAATAGGACAGGAACGGTAGGCACATTTGTGCTCTTATGCACGCCCCTTAGAGTCCTCTTAGGAATGTGGTGAGGTCAACAGTGGATAGATTTTTAATAAAACTTTTGGAGTTATGAGAAGAGACCACAAAGTCAGGTAATGCATTCCAAGCATAGATAATTCTGTTACAGAAATCATGTTTTCTGCAGTCTAAACTGGTTTTTGCTACCTACTCTGTGGGTGTGGCTTGGTGGGTGGGTGTGTCCTGTGACTGAGTGGGCATGGCCAACTCAATGTCACTCACAGCCATGCCCACTCAGTCACTGCTGGGAAAGGCAAGCATCCAAAAGTTACCGGAGTTCCTCTCCTTGAATATCCCGCCTTGTTCTATGCGCTGGCTGCGCAAGCGCACACCCAACCTGCCACTGATAAATAAATGAAATAAACGGGTGTGCGCAGTCGGTGCATGAAAAACACAGCAATGGCGGTGGCAGATTCAAGGAGAGGGACTCTAACTTTTGGACTCTTGCCTTTCCTGGCAGCCAGCCGCTGGAAGAAAGTAAGTATATGCTGCGTGGCTAAGGAAGAGCAGGCGGCGGCTCCGGGACAAGGCTGGTGTCGGGGAATGGTGCATTCCCCGACCCGGTTGAGGCAGGCGGCAAGCAGGGGGTGGTTCCGGGGCCTCAGGGGAATGAGGTATCCCTGGGCCCTGACCAAAGGTGAAGGGGGAACAGGTGGCGAGCGGGCAGCAAGTGGGCAAAGTAAGAGCGGGCAGCGGCTCTGGGGAAAGGCCAGAGTCAGGGAATGGTGCATTCCCTGACCCGGTTGGGGAAGGCGGCGGCTCCAGGGCCTCCGGGAATGGCCCCTGGCCCCTGACCTAAGGGCGAGCAGGTGGCGAGCTGCCTTCCCGGTGTTCCGGTGTTGCGAAGGCTGGACTGCGGGCCGTGGACTGGTTCGGGGGCATGGCCAGCCAGCGATTGCTACCGGATCGGCGAACCAGAACCAAACTCCGCTACCTACTCGCCCGATCCGGTCCGATCCGGTAGCATTTCACCCCTGGTATGAACCAGGAGTGTGCTGCAGCCACCAAAAAAGTCAATGCAATCCTCGGCTCAGTGGTGGGATTCAATCAGTGTAAGAACCGGTTCGCTGAGCACACGCTTTGCTCCATGCACTCACACTTCATTTCCAAATCAGTCTAAAACTTACCTTCAACTGCAGCCCCAGTAAGTAAAACAGCTGAGGTGCGGCAATCCACTCTGCCACGCCTATCAGCTGGCTTCAATAAAATAAAATAAAAGTCAATATAGGGCAGAGGCGGGCGGGCAGGCCCACATGATCATCAGAGCGAACCGATTCACCCTCAGCTGATCGTCAGAGCAACCGGCTTGCCTGAACCTCTCTGAATAGGCTGAATCCCACCCTTGTCTAGTCTGCATTAACAGAGTTATAGCATCAAAATCACAGAAGTGTTAGTACACTTTATAATGCCTTGGTAAGATGACACTTGGAGCTGCATCCAGTTTTGGTCACCACGGTAAAAAATATATGTTGAGATTCTGGAAAGAATGCAGAGAAGAGCAACAAAGATTATGGAGGCTAAAACATATGAAGAATAGTTGCATGAATTGGGTGTGACTAGTCTAGTAAAAAGAAGGGCAGTGTTCCAATATTTGAGGTGCTGCCACAAAAATAGGGGAGGCAATATATTTTGCAAAATATCAGAAGGCAAGACAAAAAGCAATGGATGTAAACTAACTAAGGATGGAAGCAACCTAGAAGGAGAAACTTCCTGACAGTGAAAACCATCAACCAGTGGAACAGCTTGCCTTCAAAAGTTGTGGATGTTCTATCATTGGATGCTTTTAAGAAGAGATTGGACAGCCATTTGTCTGAAATGGTATGGAGTCTCCTGCTTGAGCATGGGGTTGGACTAGAAGACCTTCCAAGTCCCTTCCAACTCTGATGTTCTATGTTCTAAGTACTATTGCTAATCTGCCTTTTACTGTACTATTTTAAAAGGTTGCACTATTTTTTCTTTTGTGTTAAGACAGATGCATAGAATGAGTTAAGCAATTCCACTTTCGCCCTGCTGCCTATCACCTCCTTGCATCTTTTCCCATTAGGGGACCAATTTTTTCCTTGATTTTTTCTTCTTATTTTTATATGTTGAAAGAAGCTTTTGTTTTTTACATTTTTGTTGCAAGTCTTATTTCAGTCTGAGCCTTAGCTTTCCTGACTTTACCTTTGCAGGTTCAGGCTATATGCTGCTATTTTGGTTTAGTTATGTGCTCCTTGTTATGTATTAACAGTTGTACCTTTAAATATTTGAGCGGGAAATCAGCACGTTGCTGATTGGACGAAGCCTCCTGCAGAACTGTATAAAAGGAGAGGTTTTTCCCCCAGCCTGTTGCTGGGTTCACCCTATATTAAAGAGCTGTTGTCACTACCCTGGTCTCCAGCCTCGTTACTTCCCGAACCTAACATTGGCGACGAAGGTGGGATCTCGAGGTTAAGGAGAACCAGAACCGAGCTGAAGCACGCTAGTTCTGAACCCAGCAAATTCAGGGCAGAAACGCGGAAATGGCAAACACGCCACCCGCACCGTACAACCCGGTCAAGGAGAAATGGGGAACGTATATGACCCGTTTCGAAAGCTTTCTAGAAGCCAACGAACTACAGGGGATCCCGGATAACCGCAAACGGGCTTACTTCTTAAGCCATTGTGGGCCGGAGGTCATCGAGATTGCGGAAGCCCTGGCAGAGCCAACGCCGATACAATCGGTATCGTGGCCGACTCTGCAGACTTTGCTGAAGAACCATTTCGCGCGCCGTCCAAATCGTGCAGCGGTTTGAATTTGAGAACGTAGACAGATGGAGGCGAGTCCATCGGCGACTACATGGCCGCTTTAAGAAGAGCGCCCAAGGACTGCGGATACGAGACCTGGGCGAGGTGCTACTCGAGCAACTCGTCCGAGGTCAAGGACATCCGTCTGGCGGCGGCTGCTAGCCAAGAGCAACCTGACACTAGCCAATGCTCTGGGCGAAGCCAGAGCACACGAAATGTCTACTAAAGCAGCAGAGACCCTGCAAAAGCCTCTTCAATCCAAGGCGAGCTCAAAGCCAGCCAGTACACCAGGAGGAGATTCAGTCCGAATCCGGCGGTGAGGCGAGGAGGAGGAAGGGTCTGCCGGACCGAGAAGCGACATTGAGGACCGTGGCGAGTGCGGAAGCTGCGGAGGGCAGCATCAGCGCCAACGCTGCAGGTTTAAAGGCGCAACATGCGGCGGTGTGGGAAGAAAGGGCACTAGCTCAGGTCTGCAGAGCGGCCCAACCTTCCGCCGAAAATTCAAATCGGCCAATCAAAGCGGAACCGGAAAGGCGGCCCGCGATTGGTTCAAACAAGAAAGCGCGAAGTCTAACCAAACGACTGTCATTATAGGCGCGCCTCAACCAAAGTGGAAAGAAGATTTTCACAAAGCCCAAGATCGAGGGAGTACGGTGCAGGCTTGAAGTAGACACGGGATCAGCGATCACCATCATGTCCTGGGACACTTTGGCGAAGTCGCTGCCGTCCGTCGCGGCGCCACCTGCAAGCACAACGGCTACGAGTGCACGACTACCAGGGAATCGCATCCCTGTTCGAGGGACCACCTCCGTCCGAGTCGAGTATGGTCCACATAAAAGACCCTGCCCATCACGATCGTCGAAGGAACTCTGCCCAGTCTGTTGGGACTAGACTGGTTTCGTGCCCTGGGCATGGGAGTGACTGGCATCTACAGAAGTGACTGTAACCTGAAAGACATTCTCTTTAACGAGTTCAAGATGTCTTCAAGGACTGCCTGGGCAAGTACAAGGGACCCCTATTTCCTTCAACTTAGACCCCAGGTAGCCCCCATTAGGCTTAAGGCGAGGAGAGTCCTTTGCCCTAAAACCAAAATTGATAAGGAGCTGGATAAGCTCATTAATCAGGGATCTTGGTGCCAGTCGATCACGCAGTGGGAGACGCCAATCGTCACCCCATAAAACCGGACGGGTCAATTAGAATTTGCGCTGACTACAAGGCAACGCTTAACAAAGCCTTACAGAAAAGCGCTTACCGGTTCCGTAGTGCAACACTTATTGCACTCTTTGGGGCAAGGGCAAGTCTTTGCAAAGTTAGACTTGGCCCAAGCCTACCAACAACTGCCAGTAGACGCCCGCACAGCCAAGCCCAAACGACAGACGCACAGGGGTGCCTTCAAGTGCACCCGATTACAATTTGGGGTCAGTGTGGCACCAGGGCTGTTCCAAAACCTGATGGAACGACTACTGCAGGGACTCCCAGGGTAGTTCCTACTTGATGATGTCCTAATTTCAGGGAAAACATGGAGGAATTGGGGAGCGTTAAGAAAGGTCTTGAGCATTTTCCGGACAGCCGGATTAAAAGTCAAGACAAACAAATGCCAGATCGGGTCGAATCCGTCGATTTCTTGGGCTACCGGATAGACAAGAAAGGAATTCACCCTACTGAGAGCAAGGTTAAGGCAATTAGAAGGCTCCAGCGCCCAAAAACAAAGCAGAGCTGCAGGCATTCCTGGATTGGTTAATTTTACGCGGTCTTTTAAAGAACAAAGCAACTGCTATGGAACCGCTGCATAGGCTCTTAGGAAAAATACTGTTTGGTCTTGGGAAAGTCGGAAAATAGGGCTTTTGAAGCAGTAAAGAACCTGCTCTCAAGTGATAGCCTGCTCATCCAATATCACGACTCATTACCCCTAGTGTTGGTTTGCGATGCTTCCCCTTATGGGGTGGGGGCTGTACTCAGCCATAGACTTCCAAACGGTACAGAAGCCCCTATAGCGTTCTATTCGAGAACGATGTCCTCCCCAGAGAGGAACTACAGCCAGTTAGACAAAGAAGCACTAGCCATTGTGTCAGGGGTCAAGAAATTCCACGAGTATGTATTTGGGAGGAATTTCGAAATCGTGACTGACCACAGACCGCTACTAGGAATACTGGCTGGCGACCGCCCAACGCCTGTGGCACTTTCACCACGCTTGACCCGATGGACTATATTCTTAGCCGCTTATTCGTACAAGCTGCAGCATCGACCAGGAAAGAAGTGGGGCATGCAGACGCATTAAGCCGATGCCCATTACCTGGGGCGACCAAGACCCCACCCAGGGACACCCATCCTACTTATTGACTCTTTGGACTCTGGCCCAGTCACATCTAAGGAAGTGGCTCGGGCATCATACCGACATTGTGTTAAGGACTGTACTCGGTTGGGTACAGAGGGTGGCCGCTGCGCCGGGCGAAAGGTTCAAAGAATTTGTTAAAAACGAGATGAGCTCTCGGCTCAAGGGGTGCCTGTTATGGGGTGATCGTGGTAATTCCTGTAAAGTTAAGGGGAAAGGTATTGGACCCCCTCCACGAGGGTCACCCAGGGATCGTAAGGATGAAGGGGTTAGCCAGAAGCTATGTATGGTGGCCACTCATGGACGCAGAGATTGCTGAAAGGGTGGGGAAATGTCAGGCTTGCCAAGAATCCAGACCTCTACCCCCAACGGCCCCAGTCAGAGAATGGGAAAAGCCCCAAGGGCCCTGGTCAAGAATCCACATTGATTTTGCTGGCCCTTTCACGGCCAAACATTCCTAGTGGTTGTGGATGCATTTTCCAAATGGTTGGAGGTCATACTTATGAAATCCACTACGGCGAAGCAGTAATCGCAACCCTCGCCACCTATTCGCAACTCACGGGTTGCGGACACTCTGGTGTCCGACAATGAGCCCCAATTCACGGCAGCCCAGTTTGAAGAATACCTGGCAGAGGAAGGCATCCGACATGCCCTCTCTGCGCCTTTCCACCCTGCGTCGAATGGCCTTGCAGGCGTTCCGTCCGGGCGCTAAGGAGGCAGTGTCAGGCTCAAGCCAGGTGACTGGCAAACAAAATAGACTTTCCTAGCAATCCAGCACAGAACCCCAAGCACGGCCACCGGGAAAAGCCCAGCCGAATTGCTAATGGGACGGAAACTCAGGTGCCCACTGGACCGTTTGAATCCCATTACACACCAGAGGGTTACAAGGAACTAGAAAAGACCAGGAAATGAGCATAGGCGACCGGTGTGGGCTCGAAACTATGGGGCGGCCCTAGTTGGTTCACAGGACAAATAATTAAAGTAACTGGCCCAAATCATCGTGGTAGAGCTACCCGACAACAGAGTGTGGAGGCGCCACATAGATCAGTTAAGAAGCGAATAACCGATCAAACTGAACCAAAGAAACATATCATGATCAATACCAATTTGAATCCACAGCTGACAATGACCGGGGAGGCGCAAGACTTAGCTGAGGTCCCAGAGTTCCAGCAGCGCCATCAGGTTCCCGAGGAAGCGGCAGGAATTTGAAAAAGTAATCCAAGGCCCGATGGCCAAGAAAAGAGTCAGCCAATAATCCGGGCCCGTTGGCCCAGAGAAGAGCTGGGAGGAGAAAACAGCCCCTCCGACCAGCTCAAAACACCACCAGAACTGAACGCGCAGGTCAGAAAGAACTAGGAGGCCCAGGTTATTTGCGTGACTACGCCGAAAAATAACATGTAAATAAATATGTAAATAGAGACAAAGTGTTTTCTGGGAGGAGGAGTGTTATGTATTAACAGTTGTGCCTTTAAATATTTGAGCGGAAATCAGCACGTTGCTTGATTGGAAACCCTCCTGCAGAACTGTATAAAAGGAGAGGTTTTTCCCCCAGCCTGTTGCTGGGTTCACCCTATATTAAAGAGCTGTTGTCACTACCCTGGTCTCCAGCCTCGTTACTTCCCGAACCTAACACTCCTTTTTCCACTTTTTATACTTGTCCTTTTTAATTTAGCAGACAGTTCTTTGTGCAGCCATGTTGATTCCTTTTGGTATCTCCTTCTATTGTGCTAGAGTGGTAACCTCACTTTTCAAAGTATCCCAAGTTTCTCAGGTTGTTTTCCCCTTGAGGATTTCATCTGTGAGATCCTTCTCAAGCACTCTCTAAATTTGTTGAAATCAGGTCTCTTAAAGTCCAAGACTCTAGTCTGACTTTGTTCCATTGCTTGAGGTTGAATTATGTTGAATTCCAATGTTGCATGATCACTTTCTCCTAAGGCTTTGTCTATCATTTCATCTTTGTTAGTGAGAATAAAGTTCAGTATAGCTGATTCTCTAATTCCCTATCTACAGTTGGGAGACAAAGTGGTCTGCTAAGTTTGTCAGAAACCTGTTTGATCTTCCACTAACTGCAGTGTTTGTCTCGATGTCAGGATAGTTAAACTCCCCCATTATCATGGTATGCTTTCTGCACACAACTAATTAGCAAACAGTTCACCTATTTTGTGTTTGTTGAGTAATCTGTAGTATACCCCTATGATAATTCCCTTCCTTTTTCCTATTCATATTATCCCCTGCAAAAATCTATATCTATTAATTAATAACATGCATAGTGATAGGTCCTTTCAGATAATAATGGGGGAGAACATAAGCAAGGTTAGAAGATTAAACAATAGCCTCTCACAAGGCTCTGTAATGGCAGATATGCTATTCAACTTATACATATCAGATATGCCAGCAGCAAGGGGACACAAATTTGGATATGCTGATGATTTGGCCAAAACAGTACAAGAAAAACGCATGGAAGTCCCTGGCAGACTCCTGACCAAAGATCTTAAAATCTTGGAAGAAGTTTTCACTGATTGGAGGCTCACTCCTAGCACTAGGTTTGCTGAGACCTAGACTTCTAGATCTCAACAAAACAGAAATACATGCGTCCACTTTAACAACAAACCAGCACATAAAAAGTCCACTTAAACAACAACTTAATCCCTTATGATCCCCTCCAAAATAACTTAGAATAACATTGGACCAGACTCTCTCTTACAAGAAACACTTAGAGAACAGAGCGGCAAAATCAATACTAGGAATAACATGCTCCAATCCATAGTTATGTGGAACTAAATGGGAAGCTTCAGCTGCCAACCTCAGGTCATCAGCACTAGGGTTGGTCTATTCCACAGCAGAATATGTGCTCCTGTATGGTTTAATAGTAAGTTAAACACCAGACTCAATACCACCATGAGGATTATAAATGGATGTATTAAAACCACTCCTTTGGTTTTAATACATCCGCTTATTTGCTAACTTCCTATTCTGACCCATTTTTTTAGCATCATCAGCTTTATAAAGGCAAGATGCACTAGTGAGAGAATACAGAAAAATTATGAACAACTCACTTCTATTGCTGCATGCAGACCTTCCTCGTTTATCAGCAGGAAGACTCAAATCCAGGAAGCCCCCACTGACACTTGTACAACATCTGCCCAACAACTTTAACACTGATTTCTAATGGAAAGCCAAAAAGGTCACTGAATGTCTAATTATATGAAAACATATAAATGATCCCCACAAAAAAGATGTCAGGCTTTGAACGACCATGTCAGCAATGAACAAATCTAAATAGGATTTGCACCTTACATAGTGTCTGCCAAGACTGTTTTATAAATGGGGCATGTATCCTCCCCTCAACTTGACTGTAAGGTCCCACGTCAAACTGTAGATCACATCATGACCAGCTGTAAGCTGAGGGCGTATACTGATCCAGTATCTGATTTTTTAAAACATAAACGATGCTGCATTTCAATGGTTAGATCGCATAGATATTGATACTTGAACATATATCTTTTTAACATTTATATATTATTGGATTCTACTAAACTACTTGATATGTTAATTTATATTGCTAGTCCATGTATGATGTGATATCCGTTAAATAAATAAATAAATAATTTCCCCTTTTATGTTAACTCAAATGTATTTGAGATCGTTTTCATCATTGTTCTGTTGCATTTCTGTAGAAGTGTAGATTATTGCAATGCTCTCTACATGGGGCTGCCCTTGAAGTGCACCTGGAGGCTGCAGCTAGTCCAGAATGCAGCTGCGCGGGTAATAGTGGGAGGAACCCGTTGCTCCCATGTAACACCAATCCTGCGCAGTTTGCACTGGCTTCCTGTGGTCTTTCGGGTGCGCTTTAAGATTTTGGTTACCACCTTTAAAGCGCTCCATGGCTTAGGCCCCGGGTACTTACGGGACCGCCTGCTGTTACCCTATGCCTCCCACCGACCCGTACGCTCTCACAGAGAGGGCCTTCTCAGAGTGCCGTCCGCCAGACAATGTCTGCTGGCGGCCCCCAGGGGCAGGGCCTTCTCTGTGGGAGCTCCTACGCTTTGGAACGAACTTCCCCCTGGTTTACGTCAAGTGCCTGATCTTTGGACTTTTCGCCGTGAGCTGAAAACACATCTATTTATTCAAGCGGGACTGGCCTAATTAAATTTTAATCTGGGGTTATTTATATTTTTAGGGTTTTTTAAACTATTTTAAATGTTTTAAATTTTTTAAATTTTTGGCCATTTTGTAATATGTTTGTTTTAGTCTTGTTTTAATTTATATATTGCGCTTTTTATTTGGCTGTACACCGCCCTGAGTCCTTCGGGAGAAGGGTGGTATAAAAATCGAATAAATAAATAAAAATAAATAGATATTTCTTACATATAGGGCAACTATCTTCTCTTTTATTAAGTTTGTTTCTTTTGAACAGTTCAAATCCCTCTAGCTGCATATTCCATTCATGGGTTTCACCTCATCAATGGGATGAAGTTTCAGTAATAGCAATATCATATCTGCCCTTGTGTATTTGGATTTCATCTTAGTCTTTTTTGACTAACTCTGTGTTTGGTTTCTACTTCTGCTTTCTGCCCGAGTTCCCCTTCCTTTTTATCTTTTGGTTGATTGCCCTAAATCTTTGTGTTTGGAATTAGCTTCTAAAAATTTGTCTCCCTCCGGTTTTAATTTAAAGCTCTATAGATAAGGCAAGCTGCTTGGTTTCCAAAGATGTTCTTCCTGGCTCTTGTTAGATATAGCCTATCCTTTCCTATAGGCATTGGTACAGTGGCACAGTGGTTAGAATGCAGTATTGTAGGCTATTTCTGCTGCCTGCCGGCTGCCCGCAATTTGGTAGTTCAAATCTCACCAGGCTCAAGGTTGACTCAGCTTTCCATCCTTCTGAGATTGGTAAAATGAGGACCCAGATTGTTGGGGGCAATCTGCTGACTTTGTAAACCACTTAGCGAGGGCTGTAAAGCACTGTAAAGTGATATATAAGTCTAAGTACTATTGCTATTGCTGTCCATAATCTAAGAATCCAAAATTCTGTGGACAGCACTATCCCCTGAGTCAGTGTTACTTCAAAAGTTCTGTGTGCCCTGATTGGGTGCTTATGGGGAGTATAGAAGAAAACACCTACGTGGGCACCTATTTCTTTGACTTTCATGTCTAGCTGCTCATAGTCTCTTGATATTGTTCCCAGGGTCTATGTGGTGTCATTTGCTCTCACATGGAAGAGGAGAAACGGATAATAATCTCTGGGTTTAATTACCTTAGTAAGCCTTTCAGTCACATCTTTAATAGTTGCTCCTGGAAAATAGCTAACTTCCGTAGACTGACTGTTCTGTCTACAAATTGCTGGTTGAGGTTCTTTGAACAGTGAATCTCCTATCATCAACCCACACCTTTTTTTTCCTTAGGAAAGACTGGCCTACTTTTTTTCTCTAATTGATACACTTGGTGATGTCCCTTCTCCAGTTGTCTACCTATCTTCCAAGGGTAGGTTATGAAATTGATTGTTTAGCTCCAACTAAATTTTAATATTTATAGAAAATATAATAAAATCATATACAGTTTATAAATTTTATTTTTAAAAAGGTTTATAATTTGAAAAACCAATACAAATTTTAAAAATTAGAAAATTTAAAAATCTAACCATTTTTTATGAAATTCAAAAACTGTTTTTCTTTCTTTTCTTTTTTTAAGTTGAATGAAAATTAATTAATTTATGGAGGATTTTAACTTTCTGTATTAATGCCGTGGTCATACTTAGTTTATCACATGGCTTCTTCTACACTGCCGCTATACTGTTGTTGCTATTGCTATGTACATCTGCTTGCCTCCGCTGCTGCCTGGTCGCCTGGATTTGCCTGCCTGTCTTCCACTGCTACCTGCTTGGTCACCTGGGCCTGCCATTGCCTGAATCTGGCTGGGTGTGTTGCTGCCTGGTTGTGGCACTGTCTGGTCACCAAGATCTGCCAGATTGTGTTTAGCCTGGATCTGCCACTGTCTGCTTCTTCCCTTACTCTGCCTGTTCAGTTGCTCTGCCTGGCCTCCGATCATTTGGGTTCTCACATGCTCTCTAGAGAACTGCTGTGCTCTGCACTATTCTGGGTATTGGTATTCTCAAAGCACTCAACTCTAAGGTTTTTCTGTGCTCTGCTGCACCTTCAGGTGCTTACCTCGTTGCTCATTTCCAATTGGGCTGCTCCAGGTGCTCTCGCTTCAGGCGCTCAGTGCAACTTTTGGGTTGCTTTGTGCTGCCCTCGCTCTACTGTTGATTCAGATTCTTTCATTGTCCCATTCAGTCTCTCAGATCTCAGATTCTCGCCACTCACCTCTGTCCTTTGTCCATGTTTGTGGGGCATTTGACTTCCCAGCACTTGTCCCTCTCATTACTTGCCTTTTTCCCCATCCTTCTCAATTTTCTCATGTTTCCTTTCCCTCTCCTTCTGCTTTCTCATATTCTCTCCCACTCCTTTTATTCCTTCTTACTTAGTTGGATATCTTTTTTCCTCTGTGATTCAGTTCTGGCTTCACTACTGTCACCGTCTTTGAAAGAACAGAACCCAATGATGATAGAACTTGATGGCTATCAAAAACTAAGCTTAGAAGGAAAGAAAACATCTAGTCGTTCTCTTGACCATTCACCTTCCCTGTTATTCAATCTTTACTTGCAATATAAGTCGGAAAAAGCTCTCACTTGGGCAACTAACAAAGCCCAAACTGTACTTAATAACATACTAGGAGCTAGAGGAACTCAAAGCATTTGTGGACAAAAATCTGGCCAGGAGCTTCATCCAACCAGCCAAGTTGTGAATGGCTACCCTGTGTTATTCTGGGAGAAAAAGGATGGCTCACTGAAATCATGCATATACTATGGGAGGATTCAATGCAATTTGCGTGAAGAATGTGTATTTTCTTCCACTAATGAAGGATATGTTGGGCCACTTGGCAAAAGAGAACATTTTCACAAAATTGGACTTAAGGGAAGCCTATTACAGAGTGTTAATTAGAATGGGAGATGTGGAAGACAGCATTTAATTGTTCACTGGGCTGCTTCCTATTTTGACTGCTCTCTTTTGGCCTACAAGGAGCCCTTGCAGTATTCATGCAATTAATAAATGAAGTGCTCCATGGCATCTCTATAAAGGTACTTAAATGACATTTTGATTTACATTGAAACTTCGGAGAAACATGTGAAGTTAGTGCAAGCAGTGCTCGAGAAACTCTGAAAGGCCCATCAATACTGCCAATCTCCTAGTGTAAGTTCCACAAAACTAAATTGGAATGTTTGGGATATTGGATCTCCCAGGATGGCATAGAAACAGACCCAGAAAAGTACGCACAGACCTGGAGTGACAGGCTCCCTGCACAAGGAAGCAATTGCAAAGGTTCCTTGGATTTGGGAACTTCTATAGGGAATTCATCCCTGATTTTACCCAGATTGCATTGCTGATTACAAGCATATTAAAAACAAAAGGGGGCTCTAAGCCCAAACTTCCTAAGTGCACCATGGAGTGCTAAGCTGCTTTCAAAAAGCTAAAACACTTATTTGCAGCAGAGCCAATGTCAAAACTTCCCAACCTGAATAAATCTTTCATAATTTAGGTTAATGCCAGTGATGTGATGGTAAGGGAGGTACTCCTACAGAAGAACTCAAAAGGGAACATGCAACTATGTGCCTACACCTCAAGGAAGATATCCAAGGCAGACAGACATTAGGCAATATGGGAGGAGACATTCACAGTTCAGTGGGTGCTCGTCACCTGGAGGCAATTCCTTGAAAGCAGCAAAATCCCTTCAAGAACCTTTTGAATCTAGAAGCACTGAAAACACCCAGGAGGCTAACTCCCAAACAAGTCCGCTGGACTCAATTTCTACCTGCCCAGAGGAAAAAACTTCCTGGCAGATGCCCTATCCAGAATGCCCCAGTACAACTGTGCAAAGGAAGAAGCAGTCACCTCCATTATTCTTTCCCAGCTCTCACCCAGCATCAGAAAACCCCAAAAGAGAAAATGGCAGATGATTTAACCCAGGTGCTAAAAACGAATATGACTGGTTCCAACAACAAAAGGAGGACCTGTCCTCCTGAGATGGATTGACTTGGATGGGGAGCTGATTCTTCAGCAAAGTCACGACACCAAAACTGCAGGGCATTGTGGGCTTTGTGAAGATGCTCTATCTGGTGAAGTGGCAATTCTGGTGGCCACCCATGAAAAAGGACATTGAACATTATGTAGCCAGTTGCCAGTATACATCTCAGCGAAAAGGCACCTGGGGAAAACCCCAAGCCTGTTGCAATCTGTAGCCAGCTTGAATGCCCCTTTGAAGTAGATTTCTATGGACTTTATTGTGGAATTACCTGACAGTGCTGGAAATACATTGATTTGGGTGGTTATGGACATTTACTCTAAAAATGCCCACTTTGTAGCCTGTTCCAAAATTCTGTTGGCTCGAACCCTGGTGAAGATGTTCATTCAACACAACTACCATCTACATGGAGCACCTGAGTGCATTATTTCAGACCATGGCGTCCAATTTACTTCTAGTTTTCGGAAGGAGTTTCTGAAAGTTTTGATACTGCTCAGGGATTAAACTCCTCCCATTACCCTTAGATCAATGGAGGCAGTAAGAGGACTAATAGCATGTTGGAGCAGTTCCTCCATTGTTTTGTTAATTACCAGCAACACAATTGGGCCAAACTCCTGCCCTTTGCCGAAGTTGCCTACAAAAATTCAGTACACAGTAGTAATGGTTTCCCCACTTTCCAGGTGGCCACATGCCTGGACTTTGTCCCTATGCTAGAACTGCTCCAGCACAGCCCTGCATGGATCAAGATCTTGCAGAATATTTGGACTGTGGACTGCAAAGCTCCAGATGAAATGAGGGAAACATATAAAAAAACAAGCTGACAAGAAAAGGACACCTCAGAAGGAGTTTAGGAGATAAAGTTTACCTCTCCACTAGGTTCCTGCAGTCATGACAACCCTGTACAAAACTAGGTCCAAAATATGTAGGGCCTTTTCCCATCACCAAGGTCATAAACCCAGTGACGGTTGAGTTAAAACTGTCAAAAACGGTGAGTCCATCCTGTGTTTCACTGTAGTCTATTGAAGCCCATCTCTGGTTCAACTTTGCAGCCCAACTCAAAACTGCCTCCTCATTCAATTATGATAGAGAACAACAGTTTGAGATTAAAGAAATCTTAAGAGTCTAGAATCCGCAAGGGGAGATTGCAGTACCTTATTCTGTGGAAAGATTTCCCTCCTTGAGAGGTTGAGTATGTTTAGGCTAGCCATGTTCACTCCGTCCATTTAACCTGCCAGTTTCATGTCAAATAAATCAATAAGCCTAAATGAAACCTGGTAATCTATATTGTAACTTCTATGTTTTCTATTTTTTTAATAGGCATAGCCTTTTTTCTGGTTGGCAGCATGTCATAGCTTTCATTCTACTGCTAGGGGGGATTGGATTTGAAGCAGAGCCAGCCCTGATTGTGAGGCGCATCAATCAAACACAAGGTCAGCAAAAAGAACTTGGAGATGGGAGAGTTATGAATGCAGAGAAACACAAATATTTTGCATGCCCTTTTTTGGCTCATTTCCTTTTTCCCTTGGTTTCTAATCTTTAACTTTGATCACTATTGTTTCTGTGGCTGCAAAGCTAGAAATATAATTTTCTTACAGTGGAAAATGTGCAGGTTTAAGATTTAAAAGAGCCAATGCACATCACTTTCACCTTCTAGGATGCTGACATTTTCCCCATTGTTTTTTGCCCACTGAATTCAATGTCCATTAAATGTGAAAATCAGCAGAAAAAGCTAAAATATTAAATAACCCATCATTATATTTAGCATTAACTTGAATGATGTAAATGAAAATTATTGACCCATCAGATTGTTTCTAAATTCTGAACAAAGGATGTGTCTCTTCCTTGGGTGTAGACTGGAGCAACTGCCCCAAAATATTATGTATGCTTTGATTACTTCTAAATATCAGCAACTTGTACATTTGGACATCAACTCTTTAACCTGCTATTTAAATCCTACTTGTGTGAAGGCTAGGAAAAGAAACTACAAGTGTTCTAGTTGATTCTGTGTGGACTGATGAAAGTCAAACATCTGTATTATTGAACAATCCCATTAAGCTGTATTATAGAGGGATTGAGGCCAAACAACACATTACATCACTTTGAGAATGTGCAGTAGGTATCTCCTACAAAATGACTGTTATGATAAACACAGGATGGCTAATATATCAAATAGAAAATCACATGGTTAAAGGCCTCTTGGTGAAATTGAATCTGATCAGATGACATTATCTGGGTGCTGACCATAGCATATCCACAGCACTGAGTGGCTCATCATTAAGCTTTACAAGCCTACAAAGGCTCCTTGCTGTGAATTTACAACCTGGAGAGGAGAAACACTGCCTATTAGTGTTCTGATAGTCCATTCCATACATGAACACATCCCCTGAACAGGCGTGACTCTTACATCACCCAACTAAAAATGAAAAGCCGCCTTACACAAAGCACCAGCCAAGTTCTGTCTTCATCAACCCAAAACTACAGATACAAAGATGAGGTTTTATTAGAATGTCTTTTGTTAAGTACATTATCTGCATCACATCCTTTGAGATGGAAAAGCAGTGGAAAACTGAAAATGTAAAGAAAAACTGCCAATGTCATGTCTAAGGGAACCAGAAGTGGAACTCATATCGTATTTCCAATAACTTCATAGTTTATGACAAGTGATGGATGAGGAGAGCATAGATCCGTGATGGTGAGCCTTTGGCATGCATGCCAGAGGTGGCATGAAAAGCCCTCTCTGCTGGCATGTGCACCTTCATCCCAGGTCAGATCTCCACAGTGTTTCTTTCTTGAGCTTGTTTCCCTGCAAACGACGAAACAGAAGCTCATGAAAGAAAAAGATCTTACCTCTTGCCGCACTGCCAGTGTTGGGATGCCCTGCCTCCTGCCAGCCAGCTGGTCTTCGGGTCTTGTGTGCACGTCCGCTCATGCACATGCGCCCGTCCGTGCATGCACATGTGCGCACATTTGCGCATGCACACCTTTCAGTTTGGGCATGCACATGAGTGCAGTTTGGGCACTCAGTGCATGTTCGCCATCACTGGCATAGATGGTTGCCTGGAGAACCAATGCCTCTGTTTCCAGATGGCTACCAAAATCAGCCACTTGTATTGCTTTATTGGGTAAAACTAAAAATTACATTGAAATAATTTGTGAGCAGCTTCAGATACAATCAACCAATATTATGAGTACACTCTAGAGTCTGTATTAGATAGCATAAGTTTTAGATAAGAACTTGATCCCTCAATTTGGGAGAGACACATTAACTCTGAAAAATAGCTTTTTCCCACAACCACATACAACATGAATCACAAGTACTTTAGGAGAAGTGAAAGTTATTTATTAAGGGAAGGGTCAAGTATTTATGTAGGATACAGAAACAAATGATACATTGGTATACTTGGGATGCATTAAAAACAAATAAAGACATTGATTAATCTTTCTCAATTGAGTTTCTTACTTAATATTTGCAAGTGTATTTAGACTTCCAGAATTCCCCAGTATTCACTTTCTGAAGAGGCTAGTTTTTGCATGTTAAAAATTTAAAAATGGCATTTTCTAAAGACAAAGCACGGTTAACTTAAATTTCAAAAGGAGGCATGGATACCATACCAAATCCAATCAGAATAGAGCTAGAAGGGACCTAAGAGGTCTTCTAATCCAATCCCCTGCTCAAGCAGGAGACCCTATACAATTTGAGACAAGTGGCCATCCAGTCTCTTCTTAAAAACCTCCAGTGATGGAGCACCCAATTTCTGAAGGCAAGCTGTTCTAATGGTTAAGTCCTCACTGTTAGGAAGTTTCTCCTTAATTCCAAGTTGCTTTTCTCCTTGAGTAGCTTCTATCCATTGTTTCTTGTTTTGCTTTCTGGTGCTTTGAAAAATAAGTTGACCCCCTCTTCTTTGTTGCATCCCTTCAAATACTGGAATACTGCTATTATTCATAATCAGGCTATCAGGTCACCCCTAGTCCTTTACTCTACCCTGGCCATACCCAATTCCTTCATTCTTTATATGCTTTTGTTCCGATGCCCTTAATCATCTTATTTATTCTTCTTTGCACTTTTTCCAAAATCTCAACATCTTTTTTGTAATGTGATGACCAAATCTGATGCAGTATTCCAGGCATGGTCTTACTAAGGATTCCTAAAGTAGTACTAATATTTCACGATTTTGATCCTGTGCTTTTGTTTATACAACCAAGGATTGTATTAGCTTTTTTGGCTGCTGCCGCACATTGCGGACTCATGTTTAAGTGATTGTCCACTAGGATCCCAAGGTTCCTCTCATATACTGTTTTGAGCTAGTTTTCATCTAATCTGTATTTGTACCTTTGTTTTTTCCTGCCTAGGTGTAAAACCTTGTTTTTCTCCACATTAAATTTAATGTTGTTGTATGGGGTCCATTGTTCAAACATGTCAAGATCTTTTTGAATTCTGGGGCATTGGCTGTTCCTGCTAGCTTAGTGTCATCTGTAAATTTGATGAGTTCCCCTTCTATTCCCTCATCCAAGTCATTTATGAAAATATTGAAAAGTACTGAGCCTTGTGGTACTGCCCGCTTACTACCCTCCATGTAGATGTAGTATCATTAAGGTCTACTAATTGAATATGGTTTGTTAGCCAGTCAGAAATTCATCTGGTGGTGATGCTGTCTATCCCACATTTTTCTAGTTTACCAAGAAGTAGATTGTGGTCTACTTTGTTGAATGCCTTACTGAAGTCTAAGTATACTATGTCCACAGCATTTTGCTGGTCTACTAATTTAGTTACTTTGTCAAAGAATGAAGTAAGATTGGTTGGGTATGATTTATTTTTAACAAAATAAATGCTGGCTAATTATAATTTTGTTTCTAGATGTTCACTGATCTGTTTTTTTAATTATTTTTTCCAACATCTTCCCAGGTATTGATGCTAGGTTGATTAGTCTTTAGTTTCCTGGGTCTGTTCCCCCCACCACCTTTTTTTCTGAAGACGGGAACCTCATCAGCTCTTTCGCAATCATCTAGCAGTTCTGTGGTGCTCCGCAATTTTTTAAAGATATGATATCATGGTTCTGAGATAACATCTACCAGCACTTTAGAATTCTGGGATGTAATCCATTAGGATTACGTTTTCAAGATCAGACAAGTGTTCTCTTATCATTTTTTTGTTTATTTCAGTTTTTATTTCTAATCTGTCTTTACAGTTATGTTTTTGGTAGGTTGGGCCATAGTTTCTTTTTGCATGAAGACTGATGCAAAGAATGAGTTAAGCAGTGCTGCTTTCTCTCTATTGCCTGTTACTTCTTTGTCGTCTTCTCTTTAGTTAATTGTTTCCTTGACTTTTTTCTTGTTATTTATATGTTGAAAGAAACTTTTTAATTATTTTTGACTTTTTGCAAGTCTTTGTTCATTCTGAGCCTTTGCTTTCCTGACTTCATTTTTGTATATTTGGGCTATCTGCTGATATTCTGTCTGTTATGTGTCCCACTTTCTAGTTTTTGTACTTATCCTCTTTCCAGTTTATCAGAGACCTTTGTTCAACCATGTTGGTTTTCAGTGGTATTGTGTTAGACTGGGTTTTATGATCATATTTTTCAGTGTTTCTCATGTTTCTTGTTTTCTGCTTTAGAATTTTTGTCCATGGATTTTTTCTTAAGGTCTTTGAATTTGTTAAAATCTCCCTATGAGTTTGTTAAAAATAAAAATATATATGCCATATTTATTTATTAAAAAGCTAATAATGAAGTCTAGAATTCCAGGTACAATGCCACTAGGGGGCCAGAAGCAGTAGATCTAAATCAATGCTAAAACCCTAAATCAGGCCTTGATAGGTATTTTTGCCAGGATAGATTAACCTCTTGAGATCATTACAGACTTGCCATACATTTCATGTCTAGGCTGATAGAAATCCTTTGGGCTGCACATCTCATTTCTGTACCTTATCATCATCAGCCAAATGGAGGCTGTAATTAAGGTGATGGACAAAAGACTGGGGAGAGCTAGGTACCAGTCTACCTGTCAACTATCCAGTTGGTGAATCCAGAAAAAGAAATTCCGGAGGCATTATTTTGCCAAGAATATAAACCTTACTGAATAAATCCACATTGGCACAGAAGAGGTGAAACCAGCTCTGGTTTCCTGCGCAAAAGCACACCTAGTTCATTCTCTTTTTCCCCATGGGGCACTCACAGTCCATTACATCCACTAATCACTTCTGTTCATTTTGTTATAAGAACCACTGGCAATGCTGGTGACATCTGCTCTGGGTGTGCTTGGTGGGGGGGGGAGCAATGGCTCATGGGAACCGAGGATGCTTGGTTGCCATTCCCCCCACCCTTGCATTCCAATCCACCACCACCCTATTCTTTCACAAGCTGCCAGCAAAGTGGAAAATAGATGAAATTTCGAGTCAGTCTTGACACCATCCTCAATTATGAAAACTCGGCGGATGACTTGTGTTAATCTCTCAGTTCAATCTATCTCAGAGGTTTGTTGATTGGGGAAAAATTGGAGGATTAAGTGCTACATATACCACCTTGAGTTTCTACTAAGGACTTCAGGCATAATGTTTGCCAAAGGGAAGATTTGTATCCTGAAACAGAGGGAATGTTTAACAAACTCTTTATCTTTCTTGTGTGAAAAGCAAATGATGCTTTCCTTTCAAGCCCTGTGATCTTGAGTTGAAACAAGAATCTTAAATAGAACAAAATTCTGAACACCAAGTCATTCTGACCTTTAAATTATATATACTATCCTAGATACATTAGAATGTATCCATCAGTCAATGCAAAAATTCTGTCTTAGGTGAATACTTTTCATCATCTTTATAAATTATTTAGATAAATGGATGGAAGGGAATTCATCAAATTTGCAGACAATATCAAGCAGGGAGGGAATAGCCAATGACAGACCCCAGGGAGAGAAGGATCTTGACAGACTTGAATGCTGGGTCTTATTTAACAAAATAAATGCACAGGTATAGAACAGCTTAACTGCAGTAACTGGGAGAAGGATCTCAGGTGCCCTAGAGAACAAAATAACCACAAGTATGAACCAGCAGAGTGCTGCAGTTGCAAAAAAACCAAAAAACCAAAAAACAATGAAATCCAAGACTGCATCAAAAGAGGGACTGTCTCAAGATCATGTGAAGTGATAGTAGCGTTATACGGCATTGGCAAGGCACACTTGGAATACAGCATCCAGTTCTGGTCACCATGATATAAAAAGATATTGAGGCTCTAGGGACAGTGCAAACAGCAACAAAGATGATAAAGGATCTGAAGGATAAACTGTATAATGAACAGTTATGGGAACTAGGTATGTCTAGCCTAACAAAAAGGACTAGGGATAACGTGATATCAGACTTCTAATATTTGAGGAGATGTCACAGAAAAGAGGGAATTGACATAATCTCCAAAGCATCTAAGGGTAGGACAAGAAATGTCAGATGGAAGATTGTTAAATAAAGATTCAGTCTAGAATTAAGGAGAAATTTTCTGACAGTGAGAACAATTAATAGAATACCTTGCCTCCAGAAGTTGTGGGTGTTCCATCATCGAAGGTTTTCAAAAATAGACTCAAACAGTGAATTTTACTAGAAAATTACTAAACTAAATTAACCTTCTGCTCTTAAATATCCTTCAGTTTGCAGGATTAGGGTATTCTCATACTCAAAGAGAATATAAAATAGAATTCATATGGAAGTAAAGAATGCCACTTAACAAGGCGATTCAAAGAAAAAAAGTTGGGAACAAAATTGACTTCCTAATTAACAAGTACAATGCAAAAAGAAGAGACTGTTTAGAAATTGACACTGTTAGTACTGCCTGAAACTTCTTAATATAAGATGATAAAGAGCTATTCTCAGTGTATTCTATTGCATTAAGATTGATGGGGGGGGTTTCACCCCTAGAAATTAATATCCGGTCATTGTTGGATCCACCCAAATTGTGAGTGAAATCAATTAAGACATAGTGGAAGCAGATTGGTAGACTATTTTTTTCTGTACAGGTGGTCTTCACTTAACAATCGCTCACTCTGCAACCATTCAAATTTACAACAGTTCATTTAGTGACTGCTGTCACTATAATTAGTTGGTGTAGTCAAATGGTTTTTCGATCAAGCTGACTAACAATAGAGTTTCCAGTCCCAATTAGAATTCTTAAACAAGGACTACTTTCTTCAGAATTTGAAACCAATTTAAAGTAATATATTACAGTACTAAGGATTTCTGAAATTTACCATTAACATGATAATTGGGAGGGGGCGAGACATATTTTTAACTTTGTTCTAGATACTGTTATTTGTAATTTTGATTTAATGGCATTAAGTCAACACCATTGGAAATATATATATATCAATATATTTTAAATGAGGCTATCAGTTCTATTTAAGGTTTTAATTTTATGTAAATCAAGACTAATACCCTTCCATGAAATTTCAAAGAATAAAATTTGTTTTGGTAAGTTTTCTGTTTTGTTGTCTAAGATAGAGGAAGTAAATAGTTGCTTGCCATAGAAAAGATAGGTTCCTGATACAGAAATTCCATGCAGTTAGTAAATTAGACATGGCTGAAATGCAGTCTTTATGTGGCCATGTACCATTCCAGAGTAGAGTAGATCTTAGTGCATGTAGAATGGTATTATTTTGGCTAGTACCACATCCTAAGCAAGTAACTACTGTAGGTAAAACTCCACTCAAAATTGCAACATGCTTAGATATGCAACATGCTCAGAGAGCAAAGGCAGGAAATCTTTTTATTGCACCAAAAGATAAAGAAAAAGAAAAATATTCAGCTTTAGTAATAAATCTGTTACCCAGAATTAAAAAATCCCAGGAAGAAGAGTAACTTTATTATCTTTTAAAAAATGATAAATGATACAAGCAGATGAAACCTAATCTAAAGGGAAGAAAAATACAAATTAGTTATCTTGACATCTGGCATATTTAATATAATTATTTCTGTGAAGACACAAGATAAATGTTTCATTTATTTTCTGTTTTATATGTTAAAAAGATACATGCAATACTGTGCATATCTGAATAAGAATTCTACTGTTTGGCATTTAAAGATAACTTCCAGCAATAAAATATAAATGATACAATGCAGAATCTGGTAGCTATAGCACCTTTTGCAATGAGAAACAGACTCTTTAAGCAAGGCGATTCAAAGAAAAAAAGTTGGGAACAAAATTGACTTCCTAATTAACAAGTACAATGCAAAAAGAAGAGACTGTTTAGAAATTGACACTGTTAGTACTGCCTGAAACTTCTTAATATAAGATGATAAAGAGCTATTCTCAGTGTATTCTATTGCATTAAGATTGATAGGGGGGGTTTCACCCCTAGAAATTAATATCCGGTCATTATTGGATCCACCCAAATTCTGAGTGAAATCAATTAAGACATAATGGAAGCAGATTGGTAGACTATTTTTTTCTGTACAGGTGGTCTTCACTTAACAATCGCTCACTCTGCAACCATTCAAATTTACAACAGCGCTGAACAAGTGGTAATTACAATCGATCCTATTTACAGTCATTATAGTATCTCTGCAATCATATCATCGTGATTTGTGACCTTTCCTGTCAGGTTCCAGCAAGCAATGTCAGTGGGGAATTGGCATCAAGTGCAGTCACAAGGTCCTCATTTGATGACCGTGTAGTCTTCACTTAACAATCGCTCACTCTGCAACCATTCAAATTTACAACAGCGCTGAACAAGTGGTAATTACAATTGATCCTATTTACAGTCATTATAGTATCTCTGCAATCATATCATCGTGATTTGTGACCTTTCCTGTCAGGTTCCAGCAAGCAATGTCAGTGGGGAATTGGCATCAAGTGCAGTCACAAGGTCCTCATTTGATGACCGTGTAGTCTTCACTTGATAATAGTGACTGCTGTCACTATAATTAGTTGGTGTAGTCAAATGGTTTTTCGATCAAGCTGATTAACAATAGAGTTTCCAGTCCCAATTAGAATTCTTAAACAAGGACTACTTTCTTCAGAATTTGAAACCAATTTAAAGTAATATATTACAGTACTAAGGATTTCTGAAATTTACCATTAACATAATAATTGGGAGGGGGCGAGACATATTTTTAACTTTGTTCTAGATACTGTTATTTGTAATTTTGATTTAATGGCATTAAGTCAACACCATTGGAAATATATATATATCAATATATTTTAAATGAGGCTATCAGTTCTATTTAAGGTTTTAATTTTATGTAAATCAAGACTAATACCCTTCCATGAAATTTCAAAGAATAAAATTTGTTTTGGTAAGTTTTCTGTTTTGTTGTCTAAGATAGAGGAAGTAAATAGTTGCTTGCCATAGAAAAGATAGGTTCCTGATGCAGAAATTCCATGCAGTTAGTAAATTAGACATGGCTGAAATGCAGTCTTTATGTGGCCATGTACCATTCCAGAGTAGAGTAGATCTTAGTGCATGTAGAATGGTATTATTTTGGCTAGTACCACATCCTAAGCAAGTAACTACTGTAGGTAAAACTCCACTCAAAATTGCAACATGCTTAGATATGCAACATGCTCAGAGAGCAAAGGCAGGAAATCTTTTTATTGCACCAAAAGATAAAGAAAAAGAAAAATATTCAGCTTTAGTAATAAATCTGTTACCCAGAATTAAAAAATCCCAGGAAGAAGAGTAACTCTATTATCTTTTAAAAAATGATAAATGATACAAGCAGATGAAACCTAATCTAAAGGGAAGAAAAATACAAATTAGTTATCTTGACATCTGGCATATTTAATATAATTATTTCTGTGAAGACACAAGATAAATGTTTCATTTATTTTCTGTTTTATATGTTAAAAAGATACATGCAATACTGTGCATATCTGAATAAGAATTCTACTGTTTGGCATTTAAAGATAACTTCCAGCAATAAAATATAAATGATACAATGCAGAATCTGGTAGCTATAGCACCTTTTGCAATGAGAAACAGACTCTTTAAGCAATGTGTTTCTAAACTTATTGTGTTGTATGGAGGACAGTAATCTATTTTTTTGTACAGGTAGTCCTTGACTTACAACCATTTGTTTAGTGACTATTCTTAGTTACAGCTGCACAGAAAAAAGTAACTTACGTTCATTTTTCAAACTTACAACTTTTGCAGCATCTCTATGGTCACTTGGCACCTGGTAACTGGCATGTATTTAAGACAGCTGCATTTTCCTGGGGTCATGTGATGACCATTTGTAACCTTCCCAGCTGGCTTCCAACAAGAAAAGTCAATGAGGGGGCAAGAGTCATTTAGTAACCAAAGTGATTGCAAAAAAGTCAAAAATGGGGAAGAACTCACTTAATAACTGTCTTGCCTAGCAACAGAAATTTTGGCTCAATTGTAGTTGTAAGTCGAGACTACCTGTATGCAAGTTCTATTCCTCAATCACACAATATTTACTGTCATACAACAGTGAAAACCATAGAAAGATATTGTTCATAAGACACTTGTATCCAGCCATCCTGATCAGTATCATAGCGTCTGAAGACATCTGTCCATTTCTGGAAGAAAAAGGTTAATGTCAAATTGTCTGCAGATAAAATACCTAGTGTTCCATTATATAAAATGCATACAACAACCATAAGACTGATATGATGCATATACTGAAATCTAAATTGGGGAGGGAAATATTTTTTCCACAGTTTTTGACAATGAAAGTAGGAGTCAGGATCCAGATAAAGGGCTGGCTGGACAAAACCACAAAGTCAGTGGTTCATAACATAAACCATAAATTTGTGTTCAAATTCAAACTTTTATATCCTTGTTTTCATGTTGCATACTTGAAACAATTTGATCATCTGTCTTCATCTGGCCTCTCTATATACCCCAGTCTATGATTACCTGCAGCACAACACAGCACTGAATGAAGTCATCAAAAGCCACTTGCCCTCTTCTTTGCCTATCAAATTTTTGAATCAAGAGATCGTAGAACTGGTCAGTCAGCCGGTATCCTTAATAGAATTGGAAATATTAATGAGCAAAATTTAAAATAATTACATTCTATAATTGCAGCCACCTACATAAATGATATTCACATAAGCAAATTAAAAAACAACAACCCAGGAGGTTTCACATATGAGAGGAGAATGGAACTGGTTTAATCAGATCATTTAGAGCTAGTGGACACCTTTTTACTTTATGAAAAAATCAGTCTATTCTATAAAGCATACTGTGATTTGTCACAGATAAGAGCCGTGCTGGCCCAGTGGTTAGAATGCAGTACTGCAGACTAAGTCACTGCTTACTCCAGGAATTCAGTTCTGAGTGGCTCATGGTTGACTCAGCCTTCCATCCTTCCGAGGTCAATAAAATAATTGTTGGGGGCAATATACTCTGTAAACTACTTAGAGGGGGCTGTAAAGCTCTGAAGCAGTATATAAGTCTAAGTGCTATTGCTAAGTGCTATTACTATTGTAACAAAAGTTATGGCTGAAAACATAAACAATATTGTTTACTGGATTGTTAAATTAACTAAATTTAAATCTTGGTATAGCATCAGTTTTTAAATAGTGCTGTGTTGTTCCAATCATTTTTTTTAAATAATTACTCATAAGAATGTGCAAGAATGAAAATAATGCTTTATTTAAACAGGAAGAAATAATAACCCTGGGCTAGTAGTATGTACTCAAGAAGCCATTCTACTGTATTATGAAATGCATTTAAATGGAATAATGTTTGCACCTAAGGGGAAATGCATTCAACAACCTCATTACACATGCTGTGGGGAGTTTACAGATTTCTGTAACCTTATGTAATATATTGCTAAATCTCTTTGGAGATTCTCAGTCATCCAGGTCATGGTTGTCCCAAATGTGCTTTTTCAAGAGGCAACTGGACTTTCTAGTTTTTTTCCAGGCCAGACTGAAGAAGCTTCTTGGATGAGAAGTAAAACGTCATCAAAGAAAAACCAGAAAGTCTAGTTGCCTCTTGAAAAAGTACATTTGGGACCCTTGTGTAGTATACTTCATTGAAAATTATACTCAAATGTATTCCTTTTATCCCTCAGACGAATGTAAGCTCTTCACAATGAATGACTTGAAAATGTTTACAGTCAAGACAATTTCATTCATATGAGAAGCAAACATCAAGGCCAGACACCTCACCAGAAAACTTGGTTCTGAAGTGTGAGAGGCTATACTTCAGAAAAAATTTCATGTACCCAATCATACTATTCTACTGGATTATGCTCTTTTAAATCTAAATATCTGGGCATAAAATGTACCTTTAAAAATAGATATACTTTTTCCTCTTGCCTTTTTATTATGTGTCATGCTTTTGAAATTATAAAGACACCTTTACAAGGTTTCAGATTTCTTTTTTTCTCTCTCTATGTCTGTGTATCCCTCTGTGTGTATGTAAAATCTTCAAATATTTTGTAAAATTAGTGGACAAGCATCCATATCCTTAACATTTTCTACCAAGTATCATTAACATTTATAGTAATACTTTTAAAATGAATTATGGATCCAATTCTAAATCCAAAATGAATGGTCAGCAGGCTTTAAATAACAATGTTCAAAAGATGGTTCATTTTAAAACACCCCTCCTCTCAAATCTTCAATAAACTGACTTGTAGTCAGTTAATTTAATATGTAATATCTTATAAATTACAGCATAGAGAAAACTAAAGAAATATATCATCTTCTCAGTCATTTGACACTTTGATGACGTTCATGTTATCAAGCTTTACTTGACATTTGCCTATTGATTCCCCTTGGGGATACATTATGTGATTCTCTTTCCAGTACTCAGAGACGCACTTTTTCCCATAATTCTCTTTTAACTGTATTAGTGGCCAAAATTGTGGATACCTTTTAGGAAAAGGATATTTTTGAAGTCTGATGGCTAATAACACCACTTCTTTTGTAGTAGTATCATAAAATTATATATCAATAGAAATGTAATGTAGTGTAATGCATATTCTACTAGAAACATTTAAAACTGCTCATGCTGTTGCATTTTGTCCCAACTGGATACCCTTCAAGGGCAGCATCATAAGGACCCCCTATTGCAACTATGATTCCACAATCACAATTTTTTTGTGAAATAAGTTCTAAACTTAACTTGTGACTAATATACTATTAAATATATTGATTAAAAGTGTTAATTAATTTAAATGCCTAATGGCAACCTATTCCAAGCTGGGTATCCTCCAGGTATGTGGCATTCAACTCCTAGAATTTTTCAGGCTGATTGACTATTACCGAAAATTCTGAAAGTTGAAGTCTATACATCTGGAAAGGCTACGTAAAGCTATTTGCCAAAATTACATATTGTAATAATTACAATGAATTACCAAAACCTGTTAGGGCTTGCTTTAATTCATGTTTGTCAATCATTCCAGAGTTGTCTCTATCATATCTGCGAAAAACATTCTGCCAGTCAGAGATATATTTCCAGACTCCTGTGAATTCATTGAAGTTTACACCACCTTTGTTTTCTCTGTCAAACATAGCTGAAAAAATAATCAATCTTAATTAATCTAAATATTAGATTAATCTAAATATTAATGTATTTGTAATTTACCATTTCTTAATTTATTAAGTTTAACTTAAATTTAAATTAGGAGAAAGTAAAAAGAAAATAAATAAATAAAGTATTTCAAAGAAAAAGCCAATTGTGCTGAAATTATTTCCCATTTTTATGTCAAAACGAAACTCCAAAAGCAGCTCCTATGCAGGTCAAAATATGGATTCCCTAGAACTCAAGAAAAAAAGTTTGGTTTCAACCATTTTAAAGAGCAATTCAAACTAATGGAGGTCTTTCATGTAAGGACCGCCATTAGTTACCATAGTTTAAGAACAGATGAGTAGAGGAGAAATACACAGTAAATTTTTTGTATATTACATCTTTTCCTGAAATTGTAAGCATTTGTTATATCTTTTATGAAATACTGTAGTTTAGCAGAATCTGCAGGGTATGTGTGTCAAAATTTGCAAGGATACAAATCCTGCCCCATTTTACATCTTACATTGGCAACACAGGTTAAAAAAAATAACACCTGCAATGTCATCCTCCATATACCATCATATTGATTTTGACAGATATACTCTACAGATGCCATTGGCAATACTACTAATTGAGTAGTGATATAAGCAGCAATATCTTACTTCAGCCAATCTATAGTCCAGCCTAGCTGATAATTATGCAGAACCTTAATATGGAAGGATGGAAAAGTTTTACTAATTTTAATGGAGGGGGAAATCAAGGTTTCTATATATGCTCCCTTTAAAAGATATTCAAGGGGACAAATGATGAAAGCAACAGTATGCAAAACAAGCTCCATTACCTTTTTTGTCTTTATTTAATAAAGCAGTACAAAGAAAATATATATTAAACAATAACAAAAGAGAAAAGAGAAAAGCAGTTGCTGTACACACACATAAAAGGGACAGAGCTTCTATTGTGACTGTATAATGCTGCTTTCATTTTGATGAAAGGACTGGATCCTGCAGAGGCTCCTTTGTATCAATTAATACTCAATATTTCAAACATTCATAATCATGATTCGGAAAAAGATGAATAAACCAAAGTTTCAAAAATGGCTTTCTGAGAAGCAGAAAAACTTGATTGCACAAGTGACTACCTGAAGGATCCCAATACCAATTAATAAAGTTGCTATGACCGGTGGTTACAACAATAAACTTATAGATAGTCCTCAATTTACAGCCACAATGGAACCAGAAAATTTGATTGCAAGCCAATGCAATTGTAAGTTGAGGCATCACGTGACCAAATTCAACGTTACACATTTTTATGATGACCGTAAAAACAAATCACTGTGGTCATAATGTAAATAACATGATCATTAACTGAACCACATTGTCATTAAGCAAATCCATTCTCTTGAATGGGTGTGGGGTTTTTTCCCCTAAAAACTGGCATAGAAATTAGTTGTCAAGTGCCCAAAATGCCAATTATAACTTTGAGGACAGGGGTAAGTAGTTTTTTTCAAGTCTGTCATAACTTTGATCAACCATTAAACATCCAGTTGTAAGTTTAAGATTACCTGTATTTATTTAAATTAATAACACTGAAAAGGCTAGTATTTTGGTTCCCACTTCAGTCAAGTGCAACCTAAGTATAAAACAAATGGATTTCAAATATTACTTACATAAAATAGATCTTACAGTTGCTGGATTAAATGGAGTCCATGTTCCTAAAAGAAAGAGAAAACATTACATGTTCACATAGTACACATAGAAACAAGAACATCTCAAAGTGATAATGAGTAGCAATTGAACAATTAAAGTTTATTAAAATAGTAGTATTAGTAAATCCTACCTCTCAATTAGGCTCATAAGTTAGGCAATTATTTACTTTTACATAAATTATCTCCACTTACTAAGCTGTTTTACCCACGTTCAATATTTTATTACAGTTCTGTCACCAATAAAATATATAAATATGGAATAATTTTTCCTCATGTAATAAAGATATATATATATATATGTTTTCATAGGTTTTCACGGGTATATCTCAAATATGATCTCTGGAGGGCCGGGATAGGGGTTGTTCCTCTATCCTGGTCCTACTTGATCTGTCAGCGGCTTTTGATACCATCGACCATGGTATCTTGCTGAGCAGTTGGGGGGCCTGGGAGTGGGGGACACCGTTTTTTGGTGGTTCTCCTCCTATCTCTCCGACTTCTTGCAGACAGTGTTGGCGGGTGGGCAGAGATCGACCGCGAGGCACCTCACATGTGGGGTGCCACAGGGGTCGGTTCTCTCACCCCTCCTGTTCAACATCTATATGAAGCCGTTGGGGGAGATCATCCGTGCTTTTGGGGTGAGTTGCCAGCTGTACGCTGATGACACTCAACTGTACATTTCCATCCCAGATCACCCCAACGAAGCCATCGATATGATGTCCCGGTGCCTTGAAGCCGTTCGGGTCTGGATGGGGACGAACAGACTTCGACTCAACCCATCCAAGACAGAGTGGCTGTGGACGCCGGCGTCCCGGTACAGTCAGCTAGTTCCATCGCTGACTGTGGGGGGCGAGTCACTGGCCCCCCAGGGAGTTGGTTCGCAGCTTAGGCGTTCTCCTGGATGCACGGCTGTCGTTAGAAGAACACTTGACGGCCGTTGCCTGGGGAGCTTTTTATCAGGTTCGCCTGATCCGCCAACTGCGTCCCTTCCTGGACCGGGATTCGTTATGCACGGTCACTCATGCCCTCGTTACGTCCCGCCTGGATTACTGCAATGCTCTCTACATGGGGCTCCCCTTGAAGAGCACTGGGAGATTTCAACTGGTACAGAATGCGGCTGCGCAGGGGATAGAGGGAGCGTCTCGGAGCTTCCATATAACACCTCTCCTACGCAAGCTGCACTGGTCTTCCACGTGCAATTCAAGGTGTTGGTGATCACCTTTAAAGCGCTCCATGGCATAGGACCAGGTTACTTACGGGACCGCCTACTGCCGCCCATGTAGAGAGCATTGCAGCCTCCCATCGACCTGTGCGCTCCCACAGGGAGGGTCTCCTCGAGGTGCCGTCAGCTAAACAATGTCGGCTGGCGGCCCCCGGGGAAGAGCCTTCTCTGTGGGGGCACCTACCCTATGGAACGAACTGCCTCTGGGGCTACGCCTTCTTCCCGACCTCCGGGCCTTTAAGCGCGAGCTCAAGACTTTTTTGTTTTATCGAGCAGGGTTGGCCTAAGAGTAATTTTTAATTGAGTGGTTTTATTACTTGTTATTTTAATATTCGGACTTATGGTTTCAGATTTTTAAATTTCAAATATTGTGTTTTAATTTTTGTATATGTCTTTTTAACTTAGCTGTAAACCGCCCTGAGTCTTCAGAGAAGGGCGGTATAGAAATGTAAATAATAAATAAATATATATATGCAGCTTTTGGTATGTTCGGGTCTTTTCCCGTGTAAGATTGGAAGTATTTAGGCAACGTTTCGATGAGATCTCACTCATCATCTTTAGGCTTTGGCTTTGTTCTTATGTCTGCATACATACATATATATATATGTGAGCCCTTGTGACCCCATTCACCACAGTGCGCCAGGCGGCCTCATCCTCCATTGTCTCCCGGATGTCCCTGAAACCATGCCCACTGTGTTGATAACACTATCTAACCATCTCATCCTCTGCCATCCTCTTTTCCTTTTGTCTTCAATGTTTCCTTATAGGCTTCCACATACATTCCATAGCCTATAAACAAAGAAATTATTTTCTATGTCATCTCTCCATATGCTTGTAAGGAGCCTGTTCTTTTTTTTAAAATTCATGTTTTATTTACAGTTTTCCTTTCACACCATACATATTTTGTGGACAGTATTGACTGGGTCAATGTCCTTTTTAAACAATGTTAACAATAATAACAGCAGCGGTATTGGCCGTGGGGTGGGTCAGTGTCTCGGGGTGGAAAGCAAGTTGCACGTCCAACATCAGGAAGTAGCTGCCTGCTGTTTCCTGCAGTGTCAGGCAGTGAGAGAGAGACACAAAGAGATAGATTTGGCTCAATTCAGATCTGTCTGCTCCCCTCTCTCCACCTTTGCCCAGTTTTGAAAGGATTCAGCAGATGCTGTCTTGGTGATGAGCGTGTGTGTGTTGTCGTTCTGTACTTTGCCTGTCAAGCATCTTCAGTTGTGACTGGGAACTATATTTTCTGGCCACTTTGGACTGAGTTGCGGGATACGTATGCATGCCTGTGTAAGTGTGCTGCTGCTTAGGATTATGCTTCTCTGCAGTGCGTGCGGCAATCTAAGGCAGCAACCTTGTGGTGCTGTGATCTAATAGCCTGACAGTCACTCCTTTTGCAACACAAGGTTTATTTTTGTATCTTTCCAGAGACAGAGAGAATGTGGCCAATGTTCCTTACAGTTATTTCCTGGGTGTGTGAGTTGGGAAGTGAGGGTAGGGAGAGGGAGGAGGGAGGGAGAGAGAGGTATGAACTACACACCCAAGGCCAGGTGTGGCAAGAGGTGGCAGTGAGAAGAGGGGTGAGGCGGGGCCAGGCAGAGCCAATAATTTAACAACCAGTTCTCTTCCCTAATGACCAGTTGCAGGGGGTGTCATATGACTGGGTGGGAGTGAGTGACATCAAGGTGGCCATGCCCACCGTCACACCGGTTGTTAAATTATTGGCTCCCGGTGTTTTCTTTTCTGTGGGAAATAGGTCCAAATGGCTCTTTGAGCGTTTAAGGTTGCAGACCCGAGTTAAAAGAAGGCGTATCCCCCAAAAGATCACAGCTTTTGATATAAATGTTTAAAATAGATTAAATTCTAAGTTCTTAGTTTATGAACTAATAAACTAATTAGATATTACAAACAGCTCGGGAAGAAAGTTAAAGAATTAGGAGCACAATTGGTGTTTTCATCTATACTTCCCACAAAAAGTCAACATCCAATGAGGGAGCAAAAGATTTGAGAAACAAACCTTAAAAACTTGGTGTTGTCAAGAGAACTTCAGTTTCCTAGACTATGCATTACCTACATGAAGGACTCCCGGCAAGGGTTGGGTTGCACCTCACAAGAACAGGAAAGAATATATCTGGAAAATGATTGGCTCATCTTATCAGAAGGCTTTAAACTAAAATGGAGGGGGAGGGAGACCAATCTTCACAACTTTTAGAACCTAATTCCAAGCCAAAACAACTATATAACCAATCATATAAGGAGGTAGGAGTAAAGTGAAAGAAGAAAAACTCAAATGCGAAGTAGAAGATGTAGGAAACATACTCAGGCTAAACCACAAAGAACTTGTTCGATTTGAACTCATCGAAAGCGGACAAGCATTCTCTTACCATTCTCTTGCTATTTTAATTTATATTCCTAGTCTGATTTTTGTGGATCTGTTTTTGATAGGTTGGACTATTTTTTCTTTTTGTGTGAAGACAGATGCAAAACAAGATGCTTTCTCCCTGCTGCTCATTACTTCCTTGCCACCTTCTCCAATTAGTGCATCAATTGTTTCCTTGACTTTTTGTATTTATATGTTGAAAGAAACATAAGTCAACTGATTAGCAAAAACTTCATTTATTTCTTCAGCTTGGTTGCATGGCAATGTCATCCTTTTTTCCTTTTATTTTACCCATGCATTCAAGGAGGCTTTCATCCTTGGTTTTATGCATTTCTGTAGAGGTGTAGTGATTTTTTACATATAATATAACTACACCTGCTCTTTTGCTAGGTCTGTTTCTTTTCAGCAATCTCTTTCTACTTATCTCTTTCACCAATCTCTTTCTACTTATGACTGTATGACTATAACTTGTTGCTGGCAATCCTTATGATTTATATTGATATATTGATCATCAATTGTGTTGTAAATGTTGTACCTTGATGAACGTATCTTTTCTTTTATGTACACTGAGAGCATATGCACCAAGACAAATTCCTTGTGTGTCCAATCACACTTGGCCAATAAATTCAATTCAATTCAATTCAATTCAATTCAATTCAATTCAATTCTATTCTATTCTATTCTATTCTATTCTATTCTATTCTATTCTATTCTATTCTATTCTATTCTATTCTATTCTATTTTGAACAGTTTTTATCCTTCCAGTACATTCCATCATGAGTTTCATCCCACCAAGTTTCAGTAATGGCAACTATATCATATCTGCCCTCATAAGCTAGTACTTGAAGTTCATCTTGTTTATTTCCAAACTTTGAGCATTAGTGTTTATGCATCTGAGTCCATTATGGCTGTTCTGAGTTCTTTCTGATTTTTTCTTCCTTTCTACATTCCCCACTTCCTTGTTTTATTTATTATCTGGAGTTTATGCTTGGGGATAGGTCCTAAAGAGCCTAAAGATTGGTAACCCTAGAGATTGGGGCAGGAACCTAGGAGAATAGGCTGCAGGCTTACCTTTTCAGAGGTTTTACCTGTATATAAAGAATGAAAAGAAAAAGCCAGCATATAGCGGAGTTCAATGTGTGGCTAAAGAAGTGGTGTAAAAGGAAAAGCTTTGGTTATATTCTGAAGCAAATCCAGTGAAAAACTGTACAAAAGAGATGGCTTGCATCCATCTAAGAAAGGGACTTGACATTAAATTCATGGATTTTCTGGAAAAACATTTAAACTAAACAATGAGGAGAGTTAATTGATACAGAACATTTCTGTCCCCAGCAATCTAAAACTAATAGGATTATCAGTTCATGTAACATCAATGTTTGTGCAGATAAGAATATCAACCTTGCTGTCAAGCAAAATCAAGCTTTTAATAGTAAGTGCCATATTATGTGCACTAATCAAACAGGTGATAAGGAAGTAGAGGAACTCAAGTATAACATAGGTTATGTAGAAAGTAAACACAGGATCAGTTAAAAAGGACTCAAATGTGATAATACACTAAAAAGGACTCAAATGTGATAATACACTAATGCATATAGTATGAGGAATAAACAGGGTGAATTAGAAATCCAAGTAAATGAGGGTAGATATGATATTGTTGCCATTATGGAAACTTGGTGGGATGAAACCCACAAATGGAATATACAGCTAGAGGGCTTTTAATTATTTAAAAGAAACAGGCAAATAAAAGAGGAGGTTAAGTTGCACTGTATATAACCTCTACAGAAATAGAGCACAACAATGATGAAAAGTGTCTTGAATGCATTTGGATCAATATAAAAGGGGGATGGATTACATTGCCATGGATGTATACTCTAGGCCACCCAACCAAACAGAGGAACTTTTCGGGGATCAGCCATATTGGACTTAATTCTCACTAACAGAGGTGAAATGATAGAAGGTGTTGAAGCTGCAGGGTTGATCATGCAATATTGGAATTCAACATTATGTAACCACAAGCAATAGAACAAATCAAACTAGAGTCTTGGACCTTAAGAGAACTAATTTCAATAAACTTAGAGAGACTTTGGGAAATTTTGAAAAGTGAGATTATAAAAGTCCAGTCTAGCACAAATACCAATGAAGAAGAAAAATAACAGCTCTGAAAAGAAGCCAGCATGGCTGCATAAAGAACTCTTTGATAAATTGAAAGACAAAAATGACAAGTATAAAAAAATGGAACGAGGGGCACATAACTAGGGCAGAATATCAGCAATATCAGCCAGAGCCTGCAAAGATGAAGTGAGGAAAGCTATGGCTCAAAACGAACAAAGGCTTGTGGCAAAAGTCAAAAATAACAAACAAACAAAAAAGCTTCTTTCAACATATAAAAAAAAGGGAAAAAATTCAAGGAAATTATTGGTCCATTAGTGGGAGAAAGTGGCAAGAAAGTGACAAGAAACAGGCAGAAAGCAGAACTACTTAACTTTTGCATCTCTCTTTACAAAAGAAAAAAAGCAGTCCAATCTATGAAAAACAAATTAGGAATACAAGTTCAATTAGGCAAGAAAATAGTGACACCACTCCACCCTAGATGAGTTCAAGTCACCAGGACCAGATGGATTACATCCCAAAGTTCGGAAGAAGCTGGTAGACATGAGAACCACTGAACTATATCTTTCAAAGATCTTGGGGCACCGGGGAACTGCCAGAGGACTTGAAAAGAGCTAATGTAGTTCCCATCTTCAAAAAAGGGTAAAAAATAAATCCAGGAAACTACAGACTTAGCCTGACCTCAATACCTGGGAAGATTCTGGAAAAGATAAGCAAAAAGGTCTTAACGAAAAGCCAACATGGATTGTCAAAAACAGAGCATACCAGACAAATGTTATTGCATTCTTTGACAAAGTGACAAAATTAGTGGACCAGAGGAATGCTGTGGATATAATTTACTCAGATTTCAATAAGGCATTTGATAAAGTAGACCACAATCTATTATTTAATAAGATAGAAAAATGTGGGTTAGGCAGCATCACCACCAAATGGATTCGTAATTGGCTGACCAACCACATTCAATGCATTGTCCTCAATGGAACTGCATCTGCAGTTCCCAAGGCTCTGTACCCAAGGCTCTGTTTTAGGTCCACTACTCTTCATCAATGATTTGGATGAGAGGATAGATGGGGATAGATGGGGAACTCATCAAATTTGCAGATAACACCAAGCCAGCAGAAATAGCCAACACTCCAGAAGAAATAGAATAGAAATAGAATAGAAGGATCTTGACCAGTGGTGGGCTCCAAATTTTGTAACAACTGGTTCTCTGCCCTAATGACTAGCTGGGTGGTCCATGTGACTGAGTGGGCATGGCCAACTCTACGTCACATGTGTGAGTGGTACCTGTATGGGAAGGCAGGGTTGGGGAGGGAATCCAGGAATCTCCGGGGGGTGGGGAGGAAAGAAAGATCCAACCTGTTTGTTTGTGTGTGTGAGGGAGGGAGGAGGGGAGGGAGGGGGAGGGAGGGAGGGAGGGGGAGGGAGAGAGGGAGGGAGAGAGAGAGAGAGACTGTGTCAAGTTAGACTGGGAAAGCTGGCTGCGAGAGGACGAGAAGCTAGGTAAACTGGATCTAGACATTTCCCAGGTCCTCTCATCCCAGAAGCAGCAACATCGCACTCTTCCCTCTCTGCTAGCCCCTTCTTCGCATGGGATCACCCAGCAGCAGAGATGGAGAGTGAGAAGGAAGCAGTGGTGGCCACTAATATTGAGGAATGAAGAATGCCACACAGAAACGGGAGCAACAGAAATATGCCCCCCTTCTCCCTCTCCATTGCTGAGCGATCCCATGTGAAAAAGGGGGGTAGCAGAAAGAGGAAGAGTACAAGGTTGCTGCTTCTGGGATGAGGGGACCTGGGACACATTTGGATCTGGCTCACCCGGCTTCTTTTCCTTTTGCAGCCAGCTTTATTGGGCTGTTTTCAGGGCCATTTTTGGACTGAAAAACAGCCTGAAAACAGCCCAAAAATTGGTCTGGTTTTGGGGCATTTGGGATCAACTTCAGGCCTTTCTCAGGCCAATTTTGGCCGGAAAAATGGCCTGAAAACAGCCCAAAAATGGCTTGTTTTTCAGACTGTTTTCAGGTAGTTTTTCATCCAAAAAACGGACAAAAACAATCTGAAAATGGCCCCCAAAACTATCTGTTTTAGGGAATTTTTTGGCCATTTTCAGGGAGTTCTTGGCCCGAAAAACGGGGGGGGGGGGCAGGGCCAGCCAATGGTCTGATTTGCTAGTTCTCCAAACTGCACAGAATCAGAACAACCGGTTTGGGTGAACCGGTCCAAACTGGCAGTAGCCCACCTCTGATCTTGACAGAATTGAACATTGAGCGCTATCTAACAAAATGAAATTCAATAGTGAAAAAAGTCAGGTTCTACATTTAGGCTAGAAAAAACAAATGTACAGGTACATTAAAAGTGGTATCTCGCTCAACAGTAGTAACTGTGAGAGGGACCTTGGAATCCTAGTGGACAATCACTTAAATATGAGCTAGCAGTGTGCTGCAGCTGCCAAAAAAGCCAACACAGTTCTAGGCTGCATTAAGAGAGACAGAATCAAGATCACGTGAAGTGTTAATTCTTCATTTTATAATGCCTTGGTAAGACCACACTTGGAATACTGCATCCAGTTTTGGTCGCCACGATATAAAAAAAATGTTGAGACTCTAGAAAGAGTGCAGAGAAAAGCAACAAGATGATTAGGGGACTGAAGGCTAAAACATATAAATACAATGCTGGAATTGGGTATGTCTAGTTTAATGAAAAGTACTAGGGGATGGTATGATAGCAGTGTTCCAATATCTCTTTCTTGCCAGAAAGAAGAGGAAGTCAAGCTATTCTCCAAAGCACCTGAGTGCGGCATAAGAAATTAATGGAAACTAATAAAGGAAAGAAACAATCTAGAACTAAGAAGACATTTCCTGACAGTTAAAACTTGCCTCAAGAAGTTGTGAATGCTCCAACACTGTAAGTTTTTAGAAGAGACTGGACAACCATTTGTCTGAAATGGTATTGAATTTCCTGCCTGAGCAGGGGGTTAGACTAGAAGACCTCCTAGGTCTCTTCCAACTCTATTGTTCTATTCTTCATAGTTGTTAAGTGAATCTGAATTCCCCATAGACTTTGCTTGCTTTGCAAGTTTGCAAAACGTTATCACATGATCCCAGAGCACTGCAACTGTCATAAATATGAGTCAGTTGTCAAGTGTCTAAATTCTGATCATGTGACCAATGGAAATACTGCAATTATTATATGTGTGAAAAATAGTCTTATATTTTCCCAGTGCTGTTTGAATGGACCATTTGAAAGGTCACTAAATGAACTGTTCTAAGTCAAAGACTACCTGTACTTGGAATGTGTTTGGCCCAACTGCCAAAAAGTTGAGAATACTTTCTTGATAACAACAGAGTATTCTTACTCCTTGGTGCTTTAAAGAGAGGTACAACTTAAGAGACTATTTGGTCAGCGTACCTTGGATCTTCTTTGTGGGAAGCTAGCAGAAAGCTTCAAAAACTGCATCCCTCCTTCCCTTCCTCAAACTTCTGCATTTATTTTGTTTGTGGGAAGCTTGCAGGGAGAAAAGCAATGGAAGTGGTGGGAAAAGAATGAGGGGGTGCAGTTCAGAAATGGTATGTAGAGGTCCAGCAGTAGCTAGTACATTGAAGCAGTCACAACTTTTCCAAATTTCATTTCCTCAAGAGACAAGGATTTTTAATTTTAGACACATTCCGCAAGTTAGCCATATGGGGTACCTTGGTTAAAAATGATTGCTCTATGATGTACCATTTTCCCCATTTAAAGGTCATGAAAATAAGAGTTTTAGTAGTAATTAATAGTTGGAAAAAATTGGAACAGTATCAATTTCTTGCTGTTCATAAAAAAGAGACAGGTAAATACCAATTCCTTTCTGTATAACATATTTAAAGTTTTGAAGGAAAGACAAAGTAAATTGATTTCAGTATCAACTCCTTTTTATTCCAATACTATTTTCTATAAATATAATTATGTTAAGAGCTGGAACAGAAAGAATTGATGTAGCCTTTGAGATCTTGTTTTAGACCTCACTCTTCTATCAGGAAAACAAAATTAACACTAGAAAGGTACTTATTTTCTTGGATGCAGATACATTAGATTTTATGTTTTGTAGTGACATCCTTTGACGCTTCTACTACAATTTTGATCTTCCCACTACTTATTTTTCCTCTGCCTTGTAATATACGTGAATCTCCCTCCTGCTACTTGCTGTATGTCTTTTAGCAACTTGACCATATTGCCTGATCTGGCTTCAAGAATCAAAATATTCAGGCAATGGTAGTGGAGAAGGTGATTTTTTTTTAAGAGTACAACATCAGGTCAGTAAGTCATGTCTGTGAAATTTCTTATATACATTGTTTTAGAGGTAGAAAATAAATCATATGGTTTACATTACAACATTATTTATTGCCTCAATCCTCATTGTGGGGTGAGTTAAGTGACTTAAAAAGGGAAATTAAATTTAAGTCTTGGGAAAGAAGAACTCTGCATTACATTTTTATTAGTATTAATTATATCAATTTTCAAATATCAAAGAATTGAGGCCTTTGAACTATGGTGCTGGAGAAGACTCCTGCGAGTCCTTTGGACTGCAAGGCAATCAAACCAGTCAGTCCTAGAGGAGATCAACTCGACTGCTCTTTAGAAGGCCAGATCCTGAAGATGAAACTCAAATACTTTGGTCACCTAATGAGAAGGAAGGACTCACTAGAGAAGAGCCTTATGCTGGGAAAGATCGAGGGCAAAAGAAGAAGGGAATGACAGAGAAAGAGGTGGCTGGATGGAGTCACTGAAGCTTAAATGGACTCCAGAGGATGGTACAGGACAGGAAAGCCTGGAGGAACATTGTCCATGGGATCACAATGGGTCAGACATGACTTCGCAACTAACGTATCAACTTTGTCCTCGCAGCAGGCTTAGGGCCTGGGTACTTACGGGACCGCCTGCTGTTACCTCATGCCTCTCACCGACCCGTGCGCTCTCACAGAGAGGGACTTCTCAGGGTGCCGTCCGCCAAGCAATGCCGGCTGGCGGCCCCCAGGGGAAGATCCTTCTCTGTGGGGGCTCCCACCCTCTGGAACGAACTTCCCCCGGGTTTACGCCAAATACCTGACCTTCGGACCTTCCGCCGCGAATTGAAAACACATCTATTTATTCGCGCGGGGCTGGCCTAAATTTTATTGGTTTTAACTTTATTACTAATTTTAATGGGGTTTTTAGTTTTATATATTTTTAAAGTTTTTAGGCCAACTATATAATAAGTTTTTTAATTTGTATTTTAATTGTATATTTTTGTACCATTTTGTTTTATCTTGGCTGTACACCTGCCTGAGTCCTTCGGGAGAAGGGTGGTATAAAAATTGAATAAATAATAATAATAATAGTAATAGCCCTCAGACCCCCATTCAAAGGCAAAAATAGTTTCAGCCTGAAAAAGGTTGTACAGCCTGAATTTAGATTACAAGCATATAGTTTTCCCAAGTCAAAGACCAGACCTGACTGGAATGCTGATGGCCAAACTCTAAAAATGTGTAGATGGGTCCTAAGAAATAATCATTTCATTTCATTTATTTTTAAATAAATAATTCAGTATTAAAATAATTCAAACTAAATATAATTAATAGAATTATATTCTTGTGATAGATTTCTCTTTTCTGTTATATTTTAAATTATACTTTGGTAAAACTTCGTAGCAGAGAACTTGAGGGACTATATACAGCCTTAGGGCTTCAAACTGTGCATCTGTGAATCAATATTATTTCTTAGTTCACAATTTCAAACCAATTCCACAAAATGAAAAAGAGGAAAAGAAACAGATGTGTTTTTCATAGGCTTTCCCGTAAGATTTAATATTTACTCTGTGACAGAAAAATCCACAATTTGGCTTCATTTTTCAGGAAGGACCATTAGAACAAGGTGTGCTCTATAGAAACCTGGATGGAATATAATTTCCATACCACAATTTGTATTAATGGATCCCTGTTTTAGGAGGACTTGAAAACTTGAAAACTGTTCTTTAGCTACACTATTTGCAGAAATAACAAAAAGTAACAGAAAATTATTAGATGCTTGGCAATTCACAAGGATCTACAGTAAATCCTGGCCTTTTTAGCTATAACTTAGTTTTCTAAACCAGGTGTCAGCAACCCATGGCTCCGGAGTTTTCATCCCTCTGCCGTGGCTCTCTGTCGCCCTATTGCAGCAGATAATGAAAGAGTTGTCACCCATTGCCTACTCTGGGAGTAATGAGCCCCTGTACTTACATTTGGGTGGCAACAGGATTCCACCTTCATCGTGGTACATTTGCTGTTACTGCCAGCAAAGAGGGCTGAGAGAGAATGGCAGGGGTGGATCTTGTGGGGTGGAGGCCATCCTCCAAGCTTGGTCTTCCTCCTCCCTCGTTGGTGGGGCCAAGAGAAAGGGGGCAGTGTGGGGAAGCACTCCCCTCCCACGGCTAAGCGCTGAGCACAAAGGCCCAGCGGGAGAGGGGGCAGTTGGCCCAGCAGAAGTGCCCCCATTGGCGAGTCGGATGGTGGAGAGGCCTGGCCTGGCTCTCACAGCGAGACACTGTTCAGCACCTTCAGATGCAAGCTGCGGCCTTTGAAATGCACTGTGCCTTTGAGGAAGCTGGGCAGCAATGGCTGGGGCTGTGCGGGGAGGGGGGCAGCGGAAGCATTAGGACTGCTCCCCCCCTTCTCAGCAAGCCAAGCTTGGAGGAGCATGGAGAGTTGCGGGCCAAGCACCGGAGTCAGAAGGTGTGCTCCAATGTCACCCCAACACGTATTTCCAGCGTGCGCTCCTCTGTCCCAAAGTGGGATTGAGAGGGCGGAAGGGAGCAGGGGAAGGATAGGGGGACTTCTAGGAAGAGAAGCCCAGCTGGCTTTCCTTTTAGCAGGGGTCGGGGGAAAGACCCAATAAAAATCCAATTTCCCCCAATAAATGGGAAAAATAAAGGCGCGGTGGTCCAGAGACCAAAAAGTCGGGTGGGGTCTGTTCATCAGAGGATCAGAGATGAAATCTGGGCAGGAGGGTTATTCAGAGAGGGATCTGCTTGGGTCTCTTCCCTTAGATTCCCCCATCCGCTTTCTTCCCTAGCCTCGTTTTAAGGGTAAGGGGAAGCAAGGTGGGACAATAGTAGCTAAAAGACTGTGAGAGGGGAGTGGATAGAGAACCCCCTCCATGGTATCGACTGGCTCTTTGCTTCCCCACCAGCTTCAGAGCATTTTCCATGGGAAAGCGAAGGGCCTTGTTTGGAGGCAATGGGCATAAAACACAGTAGCTCCAGACCTCACCAAGTTCTCAGACTGGTAGCCCCCTGACCCTTTCCCTTTCTCTCTCTCTGCTCCCCCAAGTCCAGAGGGGACTCCTCCTGTTTCATGTTTCTGAATCCTTTTTTTTTTTTGGGTGGGGGGAGGAGAGACACTGTGCAAAATATGTGCTTAAATCTCATGCCAGTGCTAAGTCCTGATTATTAAAGACGGAGATGGGGAAAAAATGCCATTCCTTTCTCAAGGACCCAGGAAAAATGGAATAAAAATAGGTGTGTGTGTATGTGTAAATAACAGCCCAGGATAGCTTCAGCCATTAAAAACAGCTGCTGTTATTTTTGCTGAGAACTTCTAAGCTACACAGCATTCTTTAATAAATACTAATAACAACAAACCATAATATACAGGATTAAAGAAACGAAGGTGAAATCAGAGGAGGGGGGGAGGGAGGGATGTGAAATCAGGACCTGCTTTCTGCCCTGAGACAGTGGCCCGTCCCGCGCTGTGGACAATGCCACTACTGTTACCAGGGTCGAGTGGGACAGGTTCGCATTGTGGCTCCGTGTCATAATGGGCTCCAGGAGGAGGAAGGAACTCGTCTCCCCCATTGTGAAGCGTGCTAAATTTCACTGTGCCGTGCAAGGTGCTGCGAGAGCCGTGGGCAGGCCATGGAGGCGGCAACAGCAGCGGCCGCTTCTCTCCCCAGCAGAGGGATGAATGGAGGGAGCCACAGCAGAGGGTTAATAGGGCCATAGGCAGTTCCGGAGCCATGGGTTGCTGACCCCTGCTTTAGTTCATACAACACATAGAACTCCAAAGTAGCTCACCAGTGCACTTCCATGTACAAATCCAGTATATACACATTTCAGAACATTTTAGTTAGTGCATATAAACAACTTAATAAACACGTACATGATGTTCTACAAATAATTAACTCTTCATTATATGCCCAAAAAGCAGACCAACATGGGTAGGTAATCAGAAGCCAATTTCGGTTTGTCAAAAACAGATCCATTTTATTTCATTATTTGATAAAGTGACTAAATTAGTGGATCAGTGAAATGCTGTAGATATAGTATACCGTATATACTCGAATATAAGCCGATCCGAGTATAAGCCGAGGTCCCCAATTTTACCCCAAAAAACTGGGGTAAACTGGGGACTCGAGTATAAGCCGAGGGTGGGAAATGAGGCAGCTACCGGTCGGGGAAACCCTCCCTCCCTCAGCCGAGAAGGCTGGCGGCTCCCCCGCCCCGCCCTCTCACTGCACCGGCAGGGCTTCCCCGCGCTAATGCAAAAGCCCGCCAAGTTTGCGCCATCCGGTATAATGTGAAAAAAAGAAGAAAAAAAAAAACTCGAGTATAAGCCGTATATACTCGAGTATAAGCCGAGGGGACGTTTTTCAGCACAAAAAACGTGCTGAAAAACTCGGCTTATACTCGAGTATATACGGTACTTAGATTTCAGTAAGGCATTTGACAAAGTTGACCATAATCTACTTCTTGGTAAATTAGAAAAATGTAGGATAGACAACATCACTACCCAATGGGATTTGTAAGTGGCTGACAAACCACAGTCAGCATGTAGCCCTCAACAGAACTACATCCAGATGGAGGGAAGTAGGTAGTGGGGTACCCCAAGGTTCTGTTTTAGACCCATTACTCTTCAATAAATGATCTAAATGGGGAAATAGAAGGGAAACTTGCAAATTTGCAGGTGACGCTAACCTAGCAGGAATAGCCAACACCCAAAAGATACAGAAGGATCTTGACAAACTTGAACATTGGGCACTATCTAAAAAAATGAAATTTAATGTCGGTAAAAGTAAGGTTCTACACTTAAGCAAGAAAAACCAACTGTACAAGTAACAGACTAGACCAAACTTGGGTCAATGCCAGTAATTGTGAGAGGGATCTTGGAATCCAAGTGGACAATCACTTAAATATGAGCCAACCATTTATAGCAGCAGCCAAAAAAGCCAATGCAATCCTAGGCTGCATTCAGAGAGGGACAGAATCAAGATCATGTGAAGTATTAGTATTGCTTTACGACCATACTTGGACTATTGCATCCGGTTTTGATCACAATACAAAAAAAGATGTTGAGACTCTGGAAAGAGTAGAGAAGAGCAACAAAGATTCAGGAGCCAGAAACTAAAACATACGAAGAATGGTTGCAGGAATTGGGTATGTCACGGAACTAAGTATTTTTTTTAAATTTTACACTCTGGTCAATTTACAAATATTCTATCTTTTATCAAAAGATATATTACTATTGTGGAAATAAATAATTTTTCAGATCCTGAAATTCTAATAGATTAGATTCCTAATGAAACAAATTCAGCATTATTTACTTCTGAACATCAGGAAAAACTGGATCTATGATTTGTAATTTGGCTTCTGCTTAGTAATTCCTCTTTCCCTTTTAGCACAACTTCAATATGTAAATATATTTAATATTGTTAAACAAGAAATAAATTAAGGAAACATGTATATTCAACATTCCAAATATTTTTTTAACACAAGAGATTTTCCCTTCCTATTCTTTAGGCTCAATTGAGTGTATCTGAATTCTGTGATTTCACATTTGCTGTGATTCTAAATCATGTGTGGGTGTTTTTCTTTGTTTGCTGACAGTGTAATATATATACAGCAATGGAATCCAGAGGTGGTTCTAGCTATGATTCAGAAAGTAGTAGCAGTGAAGATTTTTGTACCTCTTAGACCAGTGTTGGCTAACCTTTTCAGCACCGACTGCCAAAACAGGAGTGTACGCAAACATTTTTGGCACAATGCTGAAGTGTGCATGTGCAAAGGGTGCGTGCCCCAGAAACCAGAAAAGCAGGTGATCTTCTGGTTTCTGGTACACACATGCAGGCACAAAGACAAGCTGTCCAGCGCGCATATGGCGGCCCTGCTTGGCCTTTTGGGGTTCTCCCACCCCTGTGCCCGGCTTTCTGGTCCCTGTCGGGGTGGCGGAACATCCCCACTGACAACCAAGTTCTGCAGCCCTAGACAGGGAGAGGAAGCCAGAGCCCCTTCCCGGCCTTGGACGTAAGGGGGATTGGCATTCCTGGGGCTCGGGTTGGGAGGCCAGCAGGCAGGCAGAACTTCACACAACTCTGGTAGGAATGAAGTGCCCCTCATAGTCCACTGAGAATAAGCTAGTGCAGCCTCCCACCCTTTCCGGTCGCTTTCCAGCTGGCATGCTTCTTACTCCTTGGCAGCATCTCCATGCTGTGCTCTCGTCCGGCCCTCCTGGGACAGCATGGCTCCTCCTACATCTCTGGCACCATCCCTTCCGGAAGTGATGGTGCAAGAACCGCCCCCCTCACAGCGGCAGGGGCAGCTGGCCCCCCAGCCAGGATACCCCTATCCCATTGCCCCATGTGCCCAAGCAAGCCAGGCCGCAGACGTGTGGCAGTAGCCATGGCCTGGAGCCATGTAAGAAGCCCATTCGGGTGGGAAGTCCCGGCCCACCCGTCCTGGCTGCGAGCTCTGCTCCCCTTGTTCTTGCTTCTCTTGTGGATTCCGGAACGCGCATGCACACTGCCCACCTGGTCTTCTCCGGCCCGCACACCATAAACTGAAAGAGCAGCCACCCAGTGCTCATGCGTGCACTGAGAAGATGATCTTTCAGTTTCTGTCACTCCTGCACGTGTGAAGACCAACTGGCCAACATGGCGGAACCCAGAAAAGCAACAGGCCACGTCTCCATGTACCCGGAGAAATTGCTCTGGGTGCCACTTCTGGCACGTGTGCCATAGGTTCACCATCAGGGTCCTAGACGTAGGCTGTAGAAGCAGATAAGTCAGATGCAATTACTTTGAAGATATTTTGCATTGAACTGAGTAGCCAAATTACTTACTCGTAACCTGTCTCATCAGTACCTGTTCATTCCACAATATATATCCTGAGGTAACAGGAGCAAAAATATCTTAATGGAAAGCACAGTCTTCATTTTCTTATAGCCAACTGTTCCCCCTCCCCCCCATCCTTCAACTTTCCAGGAATGGCTTCCTCACAATCATGCAAATGATGGTATAACATGATGATGTAGTATTCACTCCCTTCTCCCACTCAGTGGGGAATTCTCTTTTGGTTTTACATACTTCAATTGATTAAATCAGATGTAGGAAATCCCCTAAATTTTTTAAAAATACCTTTATTTTCCAAGTATTTATCCAATTTCATAAGTAAAATTATTCCTTTTGAATGTTTTAATATTTTTATTATTCAATTCTTCCTCATATACCTGTAGTTTTTTCTAATATAGTTTAATTGTTGCTTTATATTCTCTAGATTATAGATGTTGATGTTGCTCTACATCATAAGATATATATGCATCAATAGAAAACATAATTATAAGCGTAGTTTCCAATGAATGCTTATCAAAGATGGAATCCATCTTATCCTAAATTTTTCATAGAATGCTCAACTGTGGAACTGGTTCATTCTCAACTCCCAAGGAACGATAGTGTAAAACTATACAAGGGAAAGCAATGCAATTTCAAGTTCACGAGTTTCATTAATATCCTCTGTATTTCATGCCCAACAGATGTCTTAGCAAAATCCTTATCATGTATTTCATTTAAAAAAGTATTAATGTTTATATCCATATGATAAATATAGCTAACCATAGTTTAACTAAACATAGTTTGACAATGGAAGCATTTACTCAGAAAGATAAATGATAAAATGAATTCCCTTAATTGTATGTATTCAAGAGAAGACTACAGAGCTCTCTGATTGATGATCCAATTTGCATTCAGCACTGAAAAGGGGTTGGACAAGACAGTCTAAATGACCTTTTCTTTGGTTCTAACATAGTTCTACACAAGTAATTCCAACAATAAATATGCCAAACATGCAATCACAAACACTAGTAAATAAAAAGAAAATATAAACAAACTGTTGTAAACAATTCAATGGAGATCAGCAAAACAGATCCCAATGTTTTTAATAATCAGTTGAACTGTGCCTTCCTGTTACTTAAGCCCATATTCCATGACCTGCCCTTTGTAATGACAAATGGCCCGTCATGGAATAATGTAGTTTCCTTTCAAGAATGCTACCCATTCTGTTCATGTATGGTTCTGTCTTCTCAAAACTAAATATTCCTGATTACTTCCATCTTCCTTTATAATTTCTAGTCATCCATCAATCACTTTTAATTTTTCTGCACTGGTTTGTTCCAGATTGCCCTAATTATTCACATATGCTTAGTATGCTCAATATAACTCTGAAAGTAAGGTTGGCCAACAAAAAAGAAATTAGAACTGTTGCTTTTTTTTATAGTCATGTTACACACTGAATATTAATTAGTCTACAGTATTCTAAATGGAGATGAATAATGCTATTTCCATTAATCATGTGAGTCACTACATATGAGCATGACAAGTCATTTCATCAACATTTATTGAAGGTATGAATGTTCAAAATTGGCAATAGGTTGGACAGAACATTGCAATACAAGGACTTCCAGTTTGGCCCCACCTTTCTCGCTGGGTGCCTAACTTAAAGGCAATCCGCACTGGATATCGTAAAAGCCGGTGAAAACAGCGAAAAACAGCTGTTCCCAGCTTCGATTTCTCTCTCTGGTTGAAAGAGAGAGGATAGAGCTGCAGGGGGGAGTGGTAGATTCCCCTAGGGGTTTTGTTTTTCTTATGCAAAGTCCGAAGGGTTTGAATCCCATTGAAATCCTGCTATCTTCAGTGCGCGCAAAAGAGGAAGGTGTCAATCTCTGCTCAAATGCCGACGGAAGAAGCACGAGTGAACAATTATTGGATTGCAAGTATTTTTGATTTCCTGACTTCCACCTTTTAAAAAGAGAAACTTTTTTCCCCCTTGCTTTAACTGATTGTTTAAAATGGCGTTTGAGGAAGTGAAAGTAAAGAGCAAGTTGCATAATTAAGAAGCTGGGAAACATTATTTGTGGATTGTAACGAATTGAGTTCTCCTATACTTAAAGGAAAAAAGGCGTTTATTTGCTGAGAATGTGAAAGTGAATGGAGATTTTATCTTATTGTGTTGGACTGTGGATTGTTGGATTATATTAGTTTGTTTAAGTATTTCATAAGGGGATTCTCCGTAAGACCTTCGCCATGAAGGTTCTTTCAGAAGAATGGATTCGTGACTTTATACAGGATTATACAGAAAGAATGTATTTAATTATTTAAAAATACGAATTGATACAAAATGGGGATGTTTTTGATGAGAGCTTGGAGGAAATTAACCAGTGTAATCAGTACTTGGATGGAATGGAGGTACAAACAAAAATGGATAAAAATGAAGATATGATCGTGAATAAACTAGATGATCTAAGTTTAGATGAAATGCCTGAATCTGTGTTACAAGAGGCTGTCTCCAAATTGGAAAAATTCACAGGGTTAATGCTTTCCAAGAGTTTTCATTCCGGACTGATGGAATATATGGCAGTAACTTGTGGATTGTTGGACATAAGGAACTATCAGGAAATATTGTGATTGACTTTTTAAAAGGAGTAATGAAGGAAAGACAGAGACTAATGCATCAAATAAAATGGCAAGAGATAAAAGTATTATCCTTGAAAGAATCTTTTTTTGAAATATTAACAGATAAAAACATTAGTGTCCCTGAAAGAGTTTATGTGAGAAAGATCTGGAAGAAATGGGTTGATTACATGTTTCACATCTATCATAAAAGACTAAATATTTGGATTTATATTGGATTTTGAATATAAAGTTGAGATACTGTAATTTTTTGTATTCAAATTATATAATGTGTTCTACTGAATTGCAAATAGAATATTCTTGAAAGATCTTACGTAAGAAAGATTTTGGGGGAAAATTATATATTTATAGAAGCTATAAGGGAGATATTCTCTGAATTGGATTGGACTTTTACGCATTAGCTGGCTTTAAATACTTTAGATTAATTTGTTCTACTTATTTATATATTTTATTATTGTTAATTGTTAAAAAAAATTTATTTATTTTTTTTGGAGGATTTTGGCTTTGTAAGGAGGAAGTCAGTTAGAGAGGGAAAATTGGTATAATAGTTTTGGGAATTTTTTTAGCATATGTTTGTTTTATTTTTAACTATACCTTGTGTTTCTTCTGGGAAGTCAGGGGGGAGGGGGGAGGGGGGTTTGTGAAGGGAGGAGGGATGGGGGTTGGGGGAAAGGGGGGGAAATTTTTTTGTAAAACTTTTTGAATAATAAAAAAAAAACATTGCAATACAAGCTTCATCCCATATATAAAAGAACATTGAATGATGGTTTCCATTTCTGCCACAAAATTAAAAAGAATTGCAATTTTCAGATATAATAGTATAAACAAGTATATCCTTTTCCTAAACCTCAGTGTAGACCAGGGGTGTCAAACTCAAGGCCCAGGGGCTTAGATCTGGCTTGGGGGGCCACCCTGGAAACAGTACAGGACCGGCCCGTGGTGCCTCTGCCAGCAAAAATGGATCTCCATTTTCATTGGAAGAGGGTTGTAGGAGGCTGTCACAGCCGAAAAAGGAGCACAGGAGCCTGTTTTCTCTGGCAGAGCGCTCAGGCTACCACAAGTGCCCCCGACATGGATGATTTCAAGCTGGCCATGCCCACTTCGCCGCCCCTCCCCCCAAGTCATACAACCCTGATGCAGCCCTCAATGAAATTGAGTTTGACACCCCTGGTGTACAAATATTTTTTAATTATAACTCAAGTATGGAAACAGAAACCCAGACAATTAAAAATCCCTCTTAAAACACCGGGAACTAAACAAACCAAAAAAAAAAAGGATTAATAAACTTAAAATGTGATCAGGCAGAAGAATCCATTGCCTGAGTCCATGATTTTTTCAACAGTACTTTCTGATGTCAGTCATAATACTGTTATAACTTTCAAGATACTAAACTAATTCTTAAAATTCTTATATTGTGAAACATGATTTGAGCAAACACAAAGAAAAGCTGTTTCTTCCACTTGTTTCAGTTCATTATTACAAACTTTCTGTAATCTTTTCTTTACAGACGTTACAAAATCTTTTCTTTATATGATTCACCACAAACTAAAAACTACATTATTTCAAAATTGTCTTCATGCTGTATTAATGGAATACAACAAAGAAAATGTTTCTGCATTATTTGTTATATATAATTGGAAAATAATATTCAGGTATTTTTTTATAATCTCTTCTTTAATCAAATTATCAAAGAATGTCATAGTAAAATCTTTCAGCAATTAAAACAAATTTTAAGAACCCTCCTATAAAACTTTATTATATTTAGTGGCACCAGCTTTGAAACAAGCTTTCAGAAGTTTGTATATTTCTTTATACTCAATTGGTTCACTGTTCTTTAAAATTAATCAATCACTAGGATTTTCACCCTTTTTGTGATTAATTATTAACTGATTTGTTTCAACTAAATATTCTGAATTGTCTTAGTTTTCACATATATCTCCATTTGAAGGCTACTACAGGCAAAAATGTCTTTCAATTTATGAAGATAACCTCTCCCAGAAGCTGAATGATTTCTGGTGACTACTTGGACATGCTCATAAAATTTTCCTAGCAGCAACAAGGAAATTGCCATTGCCTTCCTATGGAATGTTCTTTTGATGTCTTTATTTAATCTTTGGAATTTCTGGTGACTCCTCTTTAGGAAATAACCAGACCTGCTCTCTTTAGCTATTTGAGAGCAGCAAGTTGTACTATTTCCTCTCAAAAATCCCTAGACAATTTGCAATAGAAGTAATAACAGATTGAATTTTGCCTCCATATTTCCTTAGAAAAATAATTTAGCTTGAGATCATTCTAATCAAAATGTATAAGTGTAAGTAGAAAACCAAAAGGGTGTAATTAATTTATAAATGAGCTATACTGAATTTTAGTTTTAGAATCCCAATGTCATTACATAAAGGGTATTTTTCTAGGAATTGATTAATCAGGTTCCAATTGCTGTCACTGAATTTAATTAATTTATATTTCCGGCTTTTGATTATTCATATTGCAGTAAGAAAATATTCCTGCTATACAACATCACAGGGGAGAGGGAGAGATAATGTGCTCTCCAGAAACATTAAAGCACCGAGTAATAAACTACGTTTGAACCTAGCAAGGTACACAAGCTAACCAAACGCAGTATGCTTAAATGAAACATTAAAAAACGGAGTTGTGTAAACGCAACCGGCGTTCTAGAGCAGCACTTCTAGGGAGTAAAGAGGGCATCCTACCGTTTGAAAGTGCTTGTTGGAGCTCGGTGTCGGAGATGATACCGCTACGGTCTTTATCAACCCTGAAATCAAGCACAAGAAAATATTCCAATTACGACGCGGGCCAAGAACAGGCGCAAAGAAGAATTCCCAGCGCGTAAGGAGGGAGGAGAGGGCGCCTTCCCCGATTCAGCTTCATCGCTCCTCTTCCTAAGAGAAAAAGAGAAACTTCACACGACTCACCTTTGGAAGACTCCCCACAAGAAGCTCGGGTCTGGCATGCCTATAGACGCCATGCCGCCTCAAACTAGCTGCGGAAAGAAGAAAACCAACCCCACCCCTACTCGATAAGGAAGAGGCCTTCTCAGAACCAGTTCCGGGTTTCAGTCCGAGCTTCGGTGGGAAAAAAGGAACCAGCCACCTCTGCTTCTCTGACACAAATCATGACGCATCCAACTCGGCAGGCGGAATTCTGAGAAGGGGCTGGGCTAAAAGGATTTGAAGCCGATTTCTACTGCGTTTTTTGTGCTTGAAGGTGTTGTCTAAATCCATCCAAGCGTGATTGGAAAAAAAAAACATGGGCTTGGCCTAAGTATGTTTGTATGAGCCAGTTCCCCTTACATATGGTTACTACCTAATTAAATCTAACTATGCACACACTATGGAATATTTGTCAAACGGTGCGATTACTTCAACATTGACTCACACTTGACAGCTTTAAGATGTGTGGACTTTCAGCTCCCAGATTTCCCCAGCCAGTCAGTTTAATTTTGCCAAGTTTGACACAGTGCGTGAAACACAGGGTTATGGAAGTCATCGAAGGTATTAGAGCTGGATTATAGATACCAGAACCACCAATAGAAGGTAACAAAGATTTTTCTACTTTGCTGCCAAGAGGATTGCAACCCAAATTTGGGGGCTCAAGCAAAGACTCAGTGCTGCCTTTGATGAATTAAATCATATGATTTTATTTGGCTTAATAAGCTATGCAAATAGTTTTGATGAATCAAATTCATTTTCACTGGCTGTGTTTGTATGACACTCGAGATTAAAATATATTCACCATTTGCATGAATATAGCCAATGATATATGCAAATCTAACCATTGATTCGAGGAATGAAGGAATCCTACAAAGCACATATGATGCCACAACACACTAAACTGGTATATGACTTTTTTTGTATGTTCTAGCTCAGGTGTATGCAACCTTTTTGCTTGCCTGGGCCACACTGAGTGAAGAGGATTTGTTTTGGGTTGCATATAACATATTAGTTAATGTATACAAATAAAAATGTTTTTTTTATATTTTTATTAGTTTTGTGGAGCCACATTTAATTGCCCAGGGCCACATGTGGCCTTGCATTGGACATGGCTGATTTAGACTGTACAGTTTATTCACTTAACTATTCAACAAACCATGCGTCAGCATGTTATGTACATTTAGCCATCAGTATTAACTTCTTGATAGGAACCCTTGCCATGTGAACTGAATGAAACACCTACACTAATGCACTCCAAGTTTAAATTCTCTAGTTCACAGTTCTCTTAACAAACCACCTGTGGGTTCAGCATAACACACTATCATACATGTATTCTCTGGCTGGTTTTGCACAAATAATAAACCACAAACAAGTCAAACACATTTTAGTTTAGCGCAGACTCATCTATCGAAATTTCTTTTCTTTGTTTCTGCCTCTGTCTCTTCCTACATTCTCCCTGAAATTGTTCTTCATTCAAGAAGTTAATAATTCTTTTTCTTTCTCAGACTGCTTCTAAAAAAAAAAAAAGGTGTGCCGTCATACAGTTTGAAGAATTTAGGTGGGGTAATCCATTTTCCATTTTTCCATGTTTTCTTTCCTTACCACATACACAAGATGAAATATTCATCCAATGAGTGGTTACACAACTTGCTAATCATAACTTATCAATAAGCAAACCAGTTTCATATGCTTTTCTGACTCCAGTTAATTCTTATTTCTTTAGAAATACTTTTGATTCTCCTGAAACTAACAAAATATGTCTAGTAGAAAATGAAAGTTTTAATGTTGTATTAGTAATGTCAATATTATATTAATATATTATATAATAGTATATAATTATATTAATATGATACAATATTAATTATAATAATGTGGGCATTTTTCATTTGAATTAGTGAGCTCCTACATCAGGCTAAATATTGCTTTTTTATTGATTCTTGAAAAACTAATTGACTGGTCTTGCTAAGCCAAAAATAATAAACCATATAGAATAGAATAGAATAGAATATTTTATTGGCCAAGTGTGATTGGACACACAAGGAATTTGTCTTGGTGCATATACTCACAGTGTACATAAAAGATACTTTCATCAAGAATTCTAAGATACAACACTTAATGATAGTCATAGGGTACAAATAAGCAATCAGGAAATATCAATATCAGTCGAAGAATACAAGCAACTAAGTTACAGTCATACAGTCATAAATGGAAGATGGGTGCTGGGAACAATAAGAAGATTAATAGTAGTGCAGATTTAGTAAATAGTTTGACAGTGTTGAGGGAATTATTTGTTTAGCAGAGTGATGGCATTCAGGAAAAAACTGTTCTTGTGTCTAATTGTTCTGGTGTGCAGTGCTCTGTAGCGTCGTTTTGAGGGTAGGAGTTGAAACAGTTTATGTCCAAGATGTAAGGGATCTATAAATATTTTCACAGCCCTCTTTTTGACTCGTGCAGTATATAGATCCTCAATGGAAGGCAATTGAGCCTTCTGAGTTGGCGCAGAAAAAACATTCTTTGTTGTGCTTTTTTGATGATGTTTTTAATGTTAGCTGTCCATTTTAGGTCGTGAGATATGGTAGAACCTAGAAATTTGAAGGTCTCTACTGTTGATACTGTGTTTTCTAGAATTGTAAGAGGTGGAAGTATGGAAGGGTTTCTCCTAAAGTCTACCACTATTTCTACAGTTTTGAGTGTGTTCAGTTCCAGATTGTTCTGGTCGCACCACAAGGCTAGTTTATTTATTTATTTAATTTGTCAAATACATATTAAATAATATATATAAGTATAAGCATGAATTGAATACATAAAATGAATACAACTAAAGGGAACATTAGGACAGAGACGGTAGGCACGCTGGTGCTCTTATGTTAGTTTTTTAACCTGTCTATATGCGGATTTATCATTGTCTCAAATGAGACCGATCACCGTTGTGTCATCTGTGAACTTCAATAGTTTAACAGATGGATCGTTAAAGATCCATGAAAAGAAGGACTAGGGGAGACATGATAACAGTGTTCCAACATCTCAGGGGTTGCCACAAAGAAGAGTGAGTCAAACTATTCTCCAAACACCTGAGGGTAGAACAAGAAGCAATGGGTGGAAACTAATCAAGGAGAGAAGCAACTTAGAACTAAGGAGAAATTTCCTGACAGTTAGAACAATTTATCAGTGGAACAACTTGCCTGCAGAAGTTGTGAATACTCCAACACTGGAAATTTTTAAGAAAATGTTGGATAACCATTTGTCTGAAATGGTATAGGGTTTCCTACCTGGGCAGGAGGTTGGACTAGAAGACCTCCAAGGTCCTTTCCAACTCTGTTATTATTAAGATGCAGTTATTGGTATACAGAGAGAAGAGTATTGGGGAGAGCACACAGCCTTGGAGGGGCCCTGTGCTAATTGTACAGGTATCTGATGTGATTCTGCTTAGCTTCATCTGCTGCTTCCTGTTTTTCAGGAAGTTTATTATTATATTATGATTTAATATGCTAAATTCTGTATACTTTCACTGAAAAGAAAATTTTGTGAGACCTCAAAAAATTGTGTTGCATAACCATTTTATGTATCATATAAACAAAATCCTGAGTCTTATTCTGTTGAATCAGAAAATTGTGGGTTTTTTTTTATTTGCATTTATATACCGCCTTTCTCCGAAGACTCAGGGTGGCTTACACTATGTTAGTAATAGTCTTCATCCATTTGTATATTATATACAAAGTCAACTTATAGCCCCCAACAATCTGGGTCCTCATTTTATCTACCTTATAAAGGATGGAAGGCTGAGTCAACCTTGGGCCTGGTGGGACTTGAACCTGCAATAATTGCAAGCAGCTGTGTTAATAACAGACTATCTTAGCAGTCTGAGCCACCAGAGGCCCATCTGAGGGTTAAGACTCATTAATGCTTTTGTGTAGTGATAAATTTTCAACAGCTGAAGACTGCACCTTTAATTTTTTAAAATGCTTAATCACTATGGATAAAGCAGCGATCTCATGAGAATGTGTGTGTTTTTAGGGGCACTCTGCAGTATTTTAAATTATTTAATTTAAATAATTAATTTAAATTATTTAAATTTTGATACATTAATTCAACTATTAATTTTGTTTCTTGGTAAAAATGAGGGTGAAGAGAGAGAAATTATATGGATTGTCCAGATTGCTGCTCAATTTTATTACACAAGTTATAGTATCCCAGTTTCCATAGTTTATATGTAATCTGGAATTGGGGATTGGCTATTCCTACAATGAGTATCATTTTGGTAAGACCAGTTTGTCCATTACAAACTATCTAGACAGGTAGTATGCTTCCCTTTGCTGGGTATGTTGAAGCAGAAACTGAGTGGAAATTTATTGGGGAAATAAATTGATCAAGATTTTGGATTAATATCCTAAATTGTCCCCATTAATTCTAAATGATAGCACAGTATTTATAATTATAGGTAGTCTTCACTTAGTGATTTGCTTCATTTAGTATTTGAAGTTACAATAGTAAAAAGGCAATTTAGGGACCAACAGCTGTATTTACAACCTTCTGCAGTTATCTCTCTCCCCTTACTTTTACCTGCTTATTTACCTCATACCAAGATCTCATATAGAAAGTACCTCTGTTCAACTGAAGGAAGTATTAAGCAAAAGAAAACTGAAGTAAAATAGTAAGTACAGTCATGGTAATGTAATTTTTACTTAGCAACTGTTATGTCTAATTACTGAATTTCTGGACCAAATTGTGGTTGCTAAACAAGGATTACCTGTAATACAGTTTTGCACTCTTCTGTTCATTTCTCCTTTCTTTACATAAATTTTTGTAATAAGTATTTAAATAAATGTTTCACAAAAGGACAGCCAAATGTGCACACAATTCAAAAATGCAACACCAGTGCTATTCATTTATTAAGCAAACACCTAACACAACTCTCTTTTCAAATCTAGTGATAATTTATGTACCCTTAAAATATTGCTGCTTTCAATTTTTTATCCAAATTGGACATAAATAGACACTCTTTATTTTTTCTGAAATGCACACAAAAATGCAAGTTGGGGGGGATCCACTAATAATGGTAAAAATGCAATTCTAAAACACTCTTGGACATCATATTATATATTTTTTCAGTGACTGAATTAGGTATTCTTATATCTTGTTACAAATGTTAATATAGGAGGAAAAATGCTTTGCAAGAAATTTGTATTTTCTCTATACGCATTGTAAGCTAAAACATTCCAAATTTTGACATGAACTATTGTTATTACTTAAGAAGCTTTGGCACAGTTAGTGTTGGAACTATAATTTCTTTAAAAAGTGGCACATAGTTTGGATTTGGCTGGCTTGGGCCTTTGTCCAAAGTTTCAATGATAGTCTGCTTCATCTCTCTGCTGGCATCTCCTCTCATTGTTAATAAAGCCGCAATATGGTCATCTCTGCCAATCAGAATAAAGTAGCGTTAGTAAAAATCCTACTTATGGAAATCTGCAAGTGGCATCTTTTTATACCACACATGCTGCATTAAAGAATTCTTGTCATCTCATAAAATGAACTCACTGATCAACTTTTTAAATCACTTGTATTTAAGAAAGCCTGCACTGAGATACAATGATTAGATTTTTATTAATTATCCACCAGTTAATCTGTTCATTTCTATACTTTGTACTTCAGGTGTATTGGGATAAGGAAGAATTTCAATCACAGCAACTTAGTATTTATTAAATCTTTACAGTTACTCCTCAACCTATGACCATTCATTCAATGACAAGTTAAAAGTTGTGACAGGGATGAACAAATGATGGCTACAACTGGGCTTCAGAGTTTCCGATATCAAAGCACTCCTGCTGTCATCAGATTGCGAGCTGGGCATTTGGCAAACCGTTTGTACTTTATCTCCATGATTCCTGTTAAAGAGTTGCACAATCATGTCATTGCTGGTTTTGCCCTCCAATCAACCTCCTCTGGCCCAATCTTTCCTGACCCAATTAGCTTTGCTTTTATGTGCCCATTTTCAGCAATGGAAATTTAAATGGCAATGTCCCAAAGTGCTTTTTCAAGTGGCAACTGGATTTTCTTGTTTTTCTTTGAATACATTTCACTTCTCATCCAAAAAGCTTCAGCTCTGACTGGATGGTGTGGAATGAAAGGATTTATATTCCTTGCAGACAGCTGGTTATTTGCATTCTTTTTCGTGACTGAGTCCACTTGGAGGTTTATCTGTGTCTTCAGGGTCATCTGAGTAGTGCAAATAGCTGTGGAACTTTCTTGGAACTGTTGAAGGGACTGTGTGGTAGATTGGAGATAGATGATGTCATATCCCTCCCCCTCCGTTGAGAGAGGTCTGTTCAATTTTGACACAGATCGCCTCTGACCCCTCTTTCAAACCAGTGGTCCAAAATATGGACTTTGCTGTCTTCAAAAGAGTGGCCTTTGTCTTTTAAATGCAGATGGACTGCTGAATCTTGTCCTGATGGGTTTGTTCTTCTGTTGTACCCTGTGTTTATGAATGCCCAGCTATCTGCAAGGAGTATAAATCCTTCTATTCCCTACCATTCAATCATAGCTGAAGAAATTTCTTGGATGAGAAGCAAAAGGTCTTCAAAGAAAAACCAGAAAATTTATTGCCTCTTGAAAAACATCTTTGGGACAACCATGACCTGGATGACTGAGAATCTCCATAGACATTTAAAAGGCAGTGAAGCACATTCCACAGAGAAGAATCAATATTGTTTATAGGGAAATAATAAACCATTCATCTATCCACCATATATATATATATATATAGGTCTTTGGCTGTTCAGGTTTTCTCCCGTGTAAAATTGGAAGTGTCTTGGCAACGTTTCAACGAAGTCTCATTCGTCATCTTCAGGCTTCAGCTTCGTGCTTCTGGGAGCAATCAAGCATGAAGCTGAAGCCTGAAGATGATGAAGGAGACTTCGTCAGCGTCGCCAAGACACTTCCAATTTTACACGGAGAAACCCAAACAACCAAAGACCTACATACCAACACCCGTGAAAACCTCAGAAAACAAACAAATATATATATATATATATATATATATATATATATATATATATATATATATATATATATATATATATATATATATATGCTTTCTGAGGTTTTCACGGTGTTTGTATATAGGTCTTTGGTTGTTCGGGTTTTCTCCGTGTAAAATTGGAAGTGCCTTGGCGATGTTTTGACGAAGTCCCATTCGCCATCTTCAGGCTCCAGCTCCGTGCTCCTGGGAGCAAGGTGTGAAAAGGAAGAAACAGCTGCAACCACACATTGCTCCCAGAAGCACGGCTGAAGCCTGAAGATGACGAATGAGACTTCGAAACGCCGCCAAGACACTTCCAATTTTTCACTATATATATATATATATATATATGTGTGTGTGTGTGTGTGTGTGTGTGTGTGTGTGTAAAATTGGAAGTGTCTTGGCGGCGTTTCAACGAAGTCTCATTCGTCATCTTCAGGCTGGTGTTTACTGCTTCATGCTTCTAGGAGCAATTTGCTCCTAGATGAAGATGACGAATGAGACTTTGTCGAAACGTCGCCAAGACACTTCCAATTTTACACGGGAGAAAACCCAAACAACCAAAGACCTACATACAAACACCCATGAAAACCTCAGTATGTGTATACACACACACACACACACACACACACACACACACACACACATGCAGGTTTTGGTATGTTCGGGTCTTTTCCCATGTAAGATTGGAAGTATTTAGGCAACGTTTCGATGAGATCTCACTCATCATCTTCAGGCTTTGGCTTTGTTCTTATGTGAGCAAAGTGTGGATTTTAACTGCTGCTTCTCTGTAAATACTGGTGGGGGGGGTGTGTTTTTTAAATTGCAGGCCTAACTGTTGCAAGCTAATTGGTTGGCTGTGTTGCTACATATTGATTGGTTAATGGAGTTTTTTGAATAGCTGGCCTAGCTGTTTCAAGCTGATTGGTTGGCTGTGTTGCTAATTGGTTAATGGAGTTGATGTTTGTGTGGGAAGTAGCATTTTGGGGCCTGGTCTGGTTCTGAGTTCAAGGTCTTGTCATGTGTGGATGTTTGTGTGGGAAGTAGCATTTTGGGCCCTGATCTGGTTCCGAGTTCGAGGTCCTATTATATGTTGATGTTTGTGTGGGAAGTAGTATTTTGGGCTCTGGTCTGGTTCCGGGTTCTAGGTCCTGTCGTGTGTTGGTGTCAATTTTGGTAGCTGGGATTCGTTTCTTAACTAGTGCTAGTTTCCAGATGTTTGGTAAGTGGGAGCCATCGTCACGTTTATTCATGTTATGGGGGTGTTTCTCTATTTCTATGGCTTCCATAATTATTCTCTTGTGATAGTGTTCAATTTTGGAGATTAATTTGGTTCCTTCAAAATCAATGTCATGTCCTGTTGCTTTAAGGTGTTGGAAGAGAAATGAAGTTTTTTCTTCTTTTCTTACTGCAATCTTGTGTTCTGTTATGCGTGCATTTATTCTCCTGTTAGTTTGTCCAATGTATGTTGCTGGGCAACATTGCAGGGTATTTCATAAACTCCTTGGTTTTCTAGCTGGATCTTGTCTTTGGGGTTTCTTAAGATGTTGGCTATTTTTTGGTCTGTGTAGAAGGCTGTCTTGATGTTGCGTTTGTGGAGAATTTTGCTGATTTTATCTGTAGTGCCTTTGATGTATGGGAGGAGGGCGATGTCATTGTTTTGTTCTGTGTCTTGGTTTTTGGGTTGAGTGTCTCTTTGGATTAGGTTTGTAATTGTGTTTCTTTGGAATCCATTTGAGATTAGTAGTTTGTAACACTTACAAACTTACACTTACACTTCCAACACCTTAAAGCAACAGGACATGACATTGATTTTGAAGGAACCAAATTAATCTCCAAAATTGAACACTATCACAGGAGAATAATTATGGAAGCCATAGAAATAGAGAAACACCCCCATAACATGAATAAACGTGACGGTACCTCCCATTTACCAAACATCTGGAAACTAGCACTAGTCAAGAAATGAATCCCAGCTACAAAAATTGACACCAACACACAACAGGACATAGAACCCAGAACCAGACCAGAGCCCAAAATGCCACTTCCCACACAAACATCCACACATGACAAGACCTCGAACTCAGAACCAGACCAGGCCCCAAAATACTACTACCCACAGAAACATCAACACATAATAGGACCTCGAACTCAGAACCAGACCAGGGCCCAAAATGCTACTTCCCACACAAACACAACCCCATTAACCAATTAGCAACACAGCCAACCAATCAGCTTGAAACAGCTAGGCCAGCTATTCAAAAAACTCCATTAACCAATCAATATGTAGCAACACAGCCAACCAATCAGCTTGCAACAGCTAGGCCTGCAATTCGAAAAACACCCCCCCACCAGTATTTATAGAGAAGCAGCAGTTAAAATCCACACTTTGCTCACATAAGAACAAAGCCAAAGCCTGAAGATGATGAGTGAGATCTCATTGAAACGTTGCCTAAATACTTCCAATCTTACACGGGAAAAGACCCAAACATACCAAAACCTGCATATATATATGTGTGTGTGTGTGTGTGTGTGTGTGTGTGTGTGTATGTAGGTCTTTGGTTATTCGGGTTTTCTCCCACGTAAAATTGGAAGTGTCTTGGCGACGTTTTGACGAAATCCCATTCGTCATCTTCAGGCTAGGTGTTTACAGCTTTGTGCTTCTAGGAGAAAATCTAAGATTCTAAATCTAATCTAAATCTAAGAATATATATATTCTATGCTAACTTTATAAAAAAAATGATCAGTTTTTTGGATTAAATTAAAAATATTTTTAAAACAAATATTATTTACATGTAGTTACATATTATATTATTCAGAAATTGAAATAATGAAGAACTGTATAAAATCTCTTAGTTGGGACCGCTTTTAGTTAAGAAGTTTCACGTAGGAAGAAAAAAAAAATCAAAGCTAAAGATTTTGTTCAGGTTTTTGTAAAGTGTTTTTACGACTGTGAAATAATCCAGAAATTTCAATTCTAGAAATGTATAATATTACCTGATATCAGGATGTTTACTAACTAAAGTTGAGATTTCTAAATAAAGCAGCGATGGATCAGTTAGCTTGAAAACCTCTGCAATAGCTTCAATGACATCACAAAGCCCCTCTGTGTCTTCTCCAGATCCCTATTAATCAAGCAAATTATTGTTTCTAACTGTTTCATCAAGGATGCAATGATTTATTCCAGCACACTAAATATACTTGATTACTATATGACTCTCTTAATGACAATGATTGACAATAAATATTTCTAAAAAAATATTATGTTTATATTAAATGAATAATCAAATATCATATTCATCCTGGTTTTCATGAAAGGAAGGAAGGAAGGAAGGAAGGAAGGAAGGAATCCACTGAAAGAATAACTCTTTTTCATTTATTTCAAATTATATTATGCACTATTATTAAGGAGTATAAGATATATCTGAAAGTAATGACACAACTTTTAAGCTAAAAAACTTAAAATTACTCTACTATAACAACATATTTTCAACGTCATTATTTGGCAAAGTTACATACCAGATTTAAGAAAATGTATTAAATATATGAATTGTTTTATCTCTTTAGAACAAGGTATTTATCTAGAGAAACAAATGATTAAATGTCATTGTGAACCAGTGTGAAATACTGAATTCTAGGGCTTAACATACTTTGAAAATGTTTTCAAAAAATTCTTATTTTTAAGGCAGTTGCGATGTTTCTTCAGATTCATGTACAAAACTGAAAAGACATATAAACTTCAGAGAATAACACATGCTTTACTTACATAAAATCCAAAGCTTCTTCAAATCTTTCTTCGAATCATATTTGAATTGTGCATAGCCCCTATTAGTTTGTTTTAATTACATGAAATTGAATTACATTGAAAATAAACAGAAATTGATACATTACAATCTGTAGTACATGAATTAGTATTGCAGTCAGCAGCTCTTGCAATAGTTCAGAAGGCTAGAAAGTAGCCTCCCAAAGAATTGCCTTTGCTAGCTTTCTGTGTTTTCTAGACTAGAAAGAACTAAAGAACTAATGAAGATGTTTGTTTGGGGGGGGATATAAAGAGGCTCTTTCTATCCTTCTAAATGATCAGAAAAGTTGCCCCCATTCACTGAGATTTCATAGCCTTCATATAAAGACCACCTCTCTTCATTCTGCAAGCTAATGTTCATTTGAAAAGGTGCTTTTCCAAATCATGCAATAGTTTGAAAGGAGCCTTCCAAACAATCCCAAAAACGATGCAAGGCAGACTTTGTAGGAAGACCGTGCTTTGCATCAGGTGAGTGCATCTGTCAGCAGTGCAGAAAATATGAAAGTAAGTGGAACAATTTATGTGCACTGCTGGACCTGTAACCAGCTGAGGCGTTCTGAGAATATTGGACTGGGAAGAATGTCCTGGCCCTCTGGCCTATCATAGGCTTTTGCCCAACAGCGGACCCTGTAGCTTATATCAGACCTCCCCAAACCCCTGAAGCACTCCTTGTGCTCCCCTTAATAAGCTGCACAATTGCTTAGCACAGCTACTGGGAGAGCTGGGATTGTTGTTGTTAAACAAAGTGGTCATATAATGTCTCACTTAATAATGACTTCAATCAGCAACTGAAGATTCCAGGCTAAATTTTGATTGTAATCAAACATTACCTACCGTATAATGAATTTATCTATAGAAATCACTATAGATTTTGCCAACCAATTAAAAAAAATAAAATATTGACATCTATATATTGTTATATTGGTACTGGAGAATAATATTTTAAAATGCCAATTATATAGACTTTGTTTTTTTAGCATTATACTGATGGTACTTACTGCTGCAAGTTTTTTAAATAGAAACCTGAACTGTTTGGCTTCCCTGTTCATCCTTTCAGCACCTTCTTTTCTTTCTTCTGCATTTTTAAAAGTAATACGTTTTAACATTACAGCCTTGATATATTCCATAACAACTCTACGATGGCACTCAACAGTCATTTTCTGAAAAAAATTCAAAAGATATCTAGTTATCTAGACAGGATGTGCGTATTAAATAACAAAAGTAACAAACAAAAATTACCAAAACATCCACATTAGGGAGGGAAAAATTAACTTTAATTTAATGACATAAAATTAGAGATAAAGCTTGCAGACATGTAGGCCGCTAGATAGATGGACCAGATAAAATTACTAGGAGTCATTTGATGGGATGAAATTCAACTAACTCAATATTGATGGGACAACATTTTAAGTACCACTGCCATTCTTTAATTTAGCACAAAGGAATTCAGAAGACTAGAAAAGAGCAGAGATGGTTTCAATAGTCAAAAAGGGAAAACATGGATCCAGGAAATTATAGGCCAACTAGCTTGACAGCAACACCTGAAAAAAATCCTGAAAAAAGTAATCAAGCAGGTTTTTGAGCGCCTAGAAGCAAACTAGGCAATTACTAGCAGCCAACATGGGTTTGTCAAAAACAGATTCACTCCAGACAAATAATATTACCTTCTTTAATAGTGACTAAATTAATGGATCGGAAAAATGCTGTGGACATAGTATACTTGAACTTCGGTAAGCATTTGACAAAGTACAGCACATTCTATATCTTGATAAGATAGAGCAATATGGGATAGACAATATCACAACCAGATGGGATTCGCAGTTGCTGACCAACCAACACAGCGCATAGTTCTCAATGATATTACATCAACCTAGTGGGAAACATGCAGTGGATCACTTCAAGCTTCTGTTTGAGGCCCAGTACTCTTTAACGCTTCATTAATGATCAAGATGAAGGACCTAAAGGAGCAGTAATTAAATTTTCAGATGACATCAAGCTGGGGAATTGCTAATATTGTGGAAGATAGATTTAGAAGGATCTTGACAGATTTAAAAACTGGGTCATAGCAAAAGAAGAAGCAGTTTAATGTAAGAAAAGTAAAGTCCTGCACTTAGGCAGGAAAAACCAAATGCGTAGATACAGGTAGTACCTGGCTCAGCAGTAGTAACTATGAGAGGGATCTGGGTATCCTAGTAGACTATCACTTAAGTATGAGTCAACAGTGTGCAGTGGCTACTAAAAAAGTTGATGCCGTTCTAGGCTGCATCAACAGAAGATTAATATCAAGAAGTTAATAAGAAGGTTAGCATCAAGATCACAAAAAGTGATAAGTGAGGCCACTTTTGGAATACTAAATCTAGTTCTGGCCATCATGAAACAAAAAATGCTGAGACCCTAGAAAGTGAAGAGAAGACAAAGATGATAAGAGGTCTGGATGCTAAATCATATGATGAAGTGTTGAGGGATATGTCTAGGTTATCAATGAGAAGGATTAGGGGTGATATATCTGTCTTCTGGTACTTGAGTGGATGCCACAGAGAAGTGGGGATCAATTTATTCTCCAAATTACAAGTAGCTAGGACAAAAAATAATGAGTGGAAGTTTGTTAAAGAGAAACCTAACTAGAAGTAAGGAGAAAATTTGTGACAGTGAGAACAATTAATTAATGGAATAGCTTGTCTCTAGGAGTTGGAGATTTTCAAGAATAAATCAAACAACCACTTCACTGGGGTGGCCTTGAGCAAGAAGTTTGATAGAAGACTTCTGAGGTCCCTTCCTACTCTATGATTCTATGTTCTATAGCAATTAAATGTCTATCTCATTAATATTTGCACATCCAATAAGCATTCTTTCTACCTCCTTATACAAGTCATTAAAAAATGTCTACAAATCAAGAATGGTTCTTGTGGCATCGCCTTGTGGCATTTATCACTTCAATGTGATGAAAATGATTAATAAGCATTTTTTGATTGCTTTGTAGAGATGTAAAGCTAATGCCATCTTGTTCATTTATCGACTATTAATCAAATTCTGATGGATGTTACTGAAATTGATTCATTACAGAAATAGTATTTCTACAATCAGCTAAGGTAGGTGGTCATGAAAAATATTGAGATAAAATGAATTTTGCAAGAATGGTCCTTGGCAAAATTATGCTTCCAGTAATTATAGCATTTTTTTAAAGGTACTTATATTTAATCTGTAGTTTAACCTCCTACTAAACAGGAAGACAGGGTGCCAACAAGTACCTATGGTGGGACCTAGAAAGAGGGCCTTCTCTGTTGTGGCTCCATCCCTTTGGAGCATCATTCCATTAGAGAAAAGACTAGTCTTTTTCCACAAAGTTTTGAAAACATAGTTTTGTCAGCGTGTTTGGGGAGTTGACTAAGTGGCTTGTCTGATTCTGTTGTCACAGATAAGGATGTGGGCAGGGTATACACTGTGGATTTTTAATGTTGTTTGTGAGTTGGGAAGCTATATAAATTTGTTAAACAAACAAACATTCTTTATGTTCTGTTCTAGAACTCTCTTCCAGGTGACCGGATTCCCTCTTTTTGAAGATAGGACAAATTTGGGTTGTTTTAATATCAGTCAAGCTTTCTTAAATATCACATATGTTGGTTAAACTATCAGGAAGTTCCTTCAGTATCCTAGAATCAATAGACTTAGTGGGATACACATTTCAATTCTTTCAAAATAAACAGGTTATCTTACAAATAGTTTGTCAATGTCAAAATATTTGTTCTGTTTCTTCCATCTGCTCTTCTATGAACATACCATATTTTTCAGTGTATAAGACGCACTGGCGTATAAGACGCACCTTAATTTTGGGGGAGGAAAACAAGAAAAAAAGAATTCTGCCTCTGCCTACCAGCATCAGGATCAGCGGCGTCATCACTTCCATTTGGATTTTGATAATGGAAGGGGTCTAGGGAAGCGCGGAGGTCGGGACTTGCTTGGCAAAGCAGATGCTGCGCAGGGGGCAAAGGCAAGGCGCTGGCACCTAAAAACACTGTTGCTGCGATCTCAGCCGCCTGGAGATCTCCGCTGCCTCCCAGTTCCAAAAATGGGGTGTGCAGTGGCAAAGAAAGAGCATCGTGTTTTTGGGCGGCTCCAGGCAGCAGAGATTGCGGCAACAATTTTCGGGTGGCAGCACCTTGCCTTACACCTCCTGTGCAGCGCCCAGCAAACCACCAGTTCTCCAGTGAGGCTGAGGCATCAGCCAGACATGGGTTGCTACAGCCAGATCTGCCTAGAGACTGAGTCATAGTTTTTTGACCACGCCCCTTCCTCCTTCCTGTTGGGCCCAGTTTTGACTCAGTAGGCCTGAGAGAAACATCTCTGGCAGATCTGGCTTCCAGCCCATTTCTGTTCGATTCTTTCAGAGTCACTGTGAGTTTTTTGACCAATTTTTTTTTCTTAATCAGGAAACATACTCATCTACCAGGCTTGCTTCGTCTAGCAGAGCCATACCAGTCTACTTGCCTTTTTTGGGAATGCACTGGTCTACCTTCTTTAAAAATAGAGGCACCGGTCTACTACTTGCATTTTTTTTTGGTGTGCACCAGTCTACCTTCTTTAAAAATAGAGGCACCGGTCTACTAATTGCCTTTTTTTTTTTTGAGCGCACTGGTCTAGCTTCTTTAAAAATAGAGGCACCAGTCTACTAGCCGCCTACAGCGCTGATCAGCTGTAGTGCGGCCCTTTGAAGTGCTGTGGCAGATGCAAAACCGTTTTCATGAGGATGTGTGGCTGTGCAACGCACAGAGGCCGACAACCTCCGAAGGGTGGGGGGAGGCAGGTGGGTAGGGCTACATTCGGTGTACAAGACACACCCAGATTTTCACCCTCTTTTTGGAGGTAAAAAGGTGCATCTTATACATCGAAAAATACAGTAGGCCTTTCTCAGGGAAGACTGAGCTAAAATAGGAGCTGAATAGTTTGGATTTTTCTCTACTGCATATACACATTCTGATATTTTCATTGAGCAGATAGTACTATATATTTTGTACTATAAGATGCACTCCCCCACAAAAGTGGTTGGAAATGTCTGTGTGACTTATAGAGTGAACATTGTGCCAGGGTGAGGGACGCTGGTGCGGCAGTGGTGTTCACTACCGCTGCCTGTCACTGCCGTTGCCATTCACCACCACCGTGGAAGGCTGGAGCCTTCACTGCTGAGTAGCTAATCAGTTGGATTGGCCTCCTGGAATACTCCCAATCAGTTGTTCTAGGTGGCCAGGATCACTGCTGCTGATTGCTGCCACCAATTGCCGCCGAAGGATATAAGGAGGCAGGGGGATGGTTTGCAGTGCATTTTAGGAAAGTCATGTAATAAAGGTTTATTTCTGGTAATTATTTTGCTAATTTTAGGGACTCTTTATTACAAGAAAGAAATTACACAGTTTTATTATTTTATTTGAATTTAAAGTTAAAGCAATAATAATGTTTACACATTATGCTGTAATATTTAAATATTCTACATTAGACTTAATAAATACCTTCTTACAGGGCTTCTTTATTCTTGCAAAATCATTAAAATAATCTTCAACAGTTACACAGATTGTATCCACAGCATTGGATGCACCGAGCCATTTTTTTGTCATCAATTCACTAAGATGGGGCTTAAAAAAAATAAGAAAACATAAATGTCAATCAGAATAATTTTTAACAATATTATTCAGCATCATGTCATTTTATACCATCTCAGCAAAACTGAAATTGTTTATTTACTTTTTTAATAAAAAAAACTGCAATAAATACAAAAGTCTTTATATTTGCATTTGGTATACTTGTAAGGGAATGTACCAAAATAATGGAGGAAGATCACTAAATATTCACAGCCAACATGAGCTGACAATTTAGTATTTTAATATAAAGAACACAGAGTCTCCATCTCATCTTGTAACTCTGTATAAATTATTCCACAAAGTTTTATTCTCTAGTATAATTGCACTTCCCGTATTTAGTTTTCAGCACAGGTTATCCATCAAGGCAGTGTCAGTACTGCATCTTTCACAAAACCCAACTAAAATAAGTCCAGATAACCAGCACCTGGAATTACAAAGTCACTACATTCTTCTTTACCTAACTGAAGAGCAAGAATGGCATATAATTTTAAATATCTTCAGAATCCGAGTACTTTTTCAGAATCCAATTTAAGTCAGTCACAGGGACCAAAGGGCTACAAAGCTGTAGCCCATTCTCAGGAAACTTCTTTCTCTCCAGTTCCCTGAGAATGGATTCAGGGATAGGCTCAGCATGAATCCGAAAACTTGAAAAATTAAACTTCTAGTCCCAATGGCCTGTAACATTATCCTGGGACACACATTGCCATCATTCATGAGTACTTTTGGTAAAGGTCTTCTAATTTCTTCTTTAACTAAGTGGAAACACATTTCTTACTTAAAGGGACATTAAGCACCTTATGTAACCATGCTGCCTATCACAACTTGGGTGATTTAATCAGCTTTGAAGACCAAGGATGAAGTAATGGTCTTTATTATTCTGCCTACCTTCCTAGTGTTTGAACACTGAGTCCATGGTGAGGTAAATCATCTACAAATTGCAAGGAAAATTATTCAACACAAACCTCCAACCATTAAGTTTCTTCTCTCCCAGTTCTCTGAGGAAGAACATACTGCATGGGTTAGAAAACTGTTGTCAGGATGAATGGTATATTGAAATATCCCTATGTTCTGGGTACTGAAAGAATATACACTCAAAATTATTGTACTGCCAGATAAGGTTTTTGTTCAAAGGGATGCAATTTCTATACAACATTATCTATTCTGAGTATGCTGTAATTCATATAAATCAGATATATCCAATCTCACATATGATTAGATGGACACTGGGTTGATCTCCATTAAATCAAGGCATTTGTCTCTTATCCCATTACAGACAGCCCCACAACCCAAAGCTTTAATCTGAAAAGCAGGAGTGGGGAAGGAAAGCATGTTATGTGATTTAGAAGGGGGAAATAGTTTTAAGATGTCTATAAATGCTATGAAAACTGAAATTTGCTTCTTTAAATATTATTTTTCTTTTTCCCCCTATTGATTTTAATTCTTATATCTTTATCTTTTTTACTTTTTCGTATTTTTTTCATAATTATCTTTTAATTTGTAAAAACATCTTTAATTAAAAAAATTAAAAATGAAAGTAAGGGAGTGGAGAAGGAAAAAAATAACCTCTAAATCAATGAAGACTTCATCTAGCAGGCTTGAGCATCCTTCTTTTGCAATATCATCTAAAACAGCATCGATGCATGCATGACTGCTTATCAGCATCTCTTCCATCATAGGGGGCAAATATTTCTTCTTCAAACTGATGATCGACTCCCTTGGGTAAGCAAGAAAAAATATTTCAGGATCTTGTTAAATGTATATTAAGTTAAATCAAAGTATTCTGTGGTGTCCAATGATAGCCTCATTAAAGTATTATTGTCATCCTCACATGAATTGTGAATAGATGTTACTATAATTTAAATAAGGATGTAATTTAAGATATATATGTATGTATATATGTGTGTGTGTGTGTGTAGGTCTTTGGTTATTCGGGTTCTCTCCCGCGTAAAATTGGAAGTGTCTTGGCGACGTTTTGACGAAGTCTCATTCGTCATCTTCAGGCTTCAGCTTCGTGCTTCTGGGAGCAAGCTGAAGCCTGAAGATGACGAATGAGACTTCGTCGAAACGTCGCCAAGACACTTCCAATTTTACGCGGGAGAAAACCCGAATAACCAAAGACCTACATACAAACACCGCAAAAACCTCAGAAAACAAATATATATGTATATATATAGAGAGAGAGAGGGTGGGGGGTGGGGGGAGAGAATTAGAATCTTTGTAAATGTGTTTGTTCTGCTAGAGATACCAATATGGAAAAGCTGTCATTAGTGTTAAATTTTTTGTATTTTGTGTTTTATATGTTGAAAATTTAATAAATATTATTTAAAAAAAATAAAGTATTACTGTCATCCTCATGACAAAGCTTCACTAAATTATTAATAATAGTTTCTCAAAGCTCAAGGTGATATTACAATATGTAAAACATGATTGTTCAATTTAGCAGCATATATGAAGATCTTGTGGTCTTCAATTGTGTAACAAGGCATCTTCAATTATTCTTGAAATTTTTCAATTAATCTTCACCAAGAAAATAAGTAATTTTATTGAAATGGAAAATGCAGAGCAAATCTGCTCATTACTCCCAATCTAATGACATAGGACACTATTTGTTTTATTCTATTTTTGGTTGATTTTAATGTTTTTTAACTCTTAATGTTAAAAGTTTTAATGTTTTTAACAGTTCTATTGTTTTAAATTATATTTTTATAATATTATATTTTTATATTGTTGAAAGTGGCCCAGTCACTTCACAATGAGATGGGTAGAATATAAATTAATAAATATAAAATAATAAATAAATTTTAAAAAATAGAACAAAAACTAGGAGTTGCTCTCACTCAATTACAGGAGCACCTCATGAACTTTGATTTCAAAAAGGGTAAGATAGGTCAGACTTGGTTTATATTTGAAAAAAAGACTACTAAGAAATCATAAGACTGTAGAGGATACAGTTATACAATCACGATAGTTTAAAGTCATGGTGACCTTTGGAAAAGTGATTTACAATAAGTGTAAGTGTACAATAAGTGTCTTCACACTTAAGATGATCACACTACCTCCACAGTCACAAGATTACAATTTAGATACTTGGCAACAGGCTCAAATTTATAACTAATTGCAGTGTTACAGACCTACAGTCATGTGAGCACAATTGCGAAATTGGTTTCTAACAATAAATGTCAATTGGGGAAGCTGGATTCACTTAATCACATGTGATTCATTTAATGACCATGTGATTTGCTTAACAACCATAGTAAAAAGTTGTAAAATTAGGTCCAGTCACATGATGACTTGTTTTACCACTGCACTGCTTTATGATGAGAATTCTGAATCTTGTGGTCATAAGTCAAGAACTATCTATACTGTACTCTGGTCACTGATTTTCTTCCAGAAGATAGTGACAAACTATTTCCATATTGTTGCCAAGAAACAGTAACATGGAACATAATAACATAATATATTATATATAATACACACACACACACACACACACACACACACACACACACACACACACACACATTATAAACACATAATAACATGGAAGTTTACATGAAATCATAAAAATCAGATTTGATTCCAGGAAGGCTTCTCTTTAGTATACTCTTCGTATGATCTTACCAGGGCTGTGCTGAAATTCAACAGGCTAGGTCAGTTGAATTTATTAATTCAACTGGCCTGGCCAGTGTTAAAAAAATAAAGGCTATTTCAGATGGAGGACTTTACAATAGTAATCACAGGACTTTAAGCAGCTAAACAAACACTCTCTTCCTCTTCAAAGCATTTTCATGATTAGAAAAGCTTAAAGCTGAGAATAATCAAACGAGTTTTGAGTAGTAGTATAATGAATACTTTGCAAAATTCTATGAAGAAGGAAGGGCAATGGAAAATTCATGTAGAAGTAGTGAAATACATGCGTTAAAATATGATCCAAAAGGCTCTGCAATGTGTTTTATAGACATTTTATAGGGGTCTCCATTACACAATATACTGAAAAGTTATAGAAGCCATTATAGGTATAGCTTAATATGTTGTTCAATAAATATTCCAATAGGTATTATAAAAATTAATCACATAATTAAAGATTTGAAAGTTTGAAAACCACTTGTTTAAATAAATTTTGCATTTTGGGAATTTCAAGATCTGCTACTTGCATTTAGTTGCTTTCTTTGTTCCCCCAATTTGTTTTTCCTTTTGTGTAGTCCATTTATTTGTTTGCTTTTGTCAAATTTAGGTACCACATCTCACACTCAGAGTGACTTAGATATGTATTAGATTGTTTCCAAACAGCTTTAGTATGTTATTAGCACAGCAGCAAAATTATCTAGTATTATCAAAACACATTTGTCTACTATCTTATTTTATTATATTAAATGTGGATTTTTTTCATTAAAAAAAATTCAGTTAGCAAAACTTACTTAAAAGTCTGACAGTTGTTGATGATGGCAACCATGTACTGAACATAGCATGGATGATATTGACGATTTCTTAAATGTTCTTCTTTATATAAATGTGCTTCCTCTTTATACCTGAATAAGGGAAGGGGAACAAACTCAATGAGAAAAGAAAGTGAAATCTTCAAACTGCTCTTGTAGGAACAACATCATTACCCAGAACAGATAGATTAATCTTTAGAGATCTCCAGAGGGATAGTTTCTAGTGTATAGTTTCTGTAAAATTATTTAAAAGATTAAAAGTAAGCAGATTCAGTGGGTTCAGTCATAATTCACAATGAACTGGCAAATTGTGAGGCTGCATTACCATTTGCAGAAAAATCTATACGGGTAGTCCTTGACTTTTGACTTATCTTAGTGACTGTTTAGAGTTATGATGGACTACCCCAGGGTTACTTACAACGCGGTTCTGAAGTTCCAATGGCCACCCCTCTCCCCATTGTTATATGGCTGCATGTCAAATGCTCAGCAACCAACCCATATTTACAGCTGTTTGCAGTGTCTGTGGTCACGTCACTATGTTTTCACAATGTTTCTGCAAAAACTTCTGGTAATAATAATTTTACCTGTTAAGAAAGGAACTCATTTGTTGAAGGCACAAATGCAGGACTTTTATTTTCAAATCTTCACTTATCTGAGTAGCCACCTGAAGATTCTGTTCAAACATCTAAAATCAGAAAAACAATTAGCTAACATTTCATTCAGAATTAAGCATGTTTTCTGGAGATTCAGATGAACAATACATTTTTCTCCTGCCACTATAATTTGAGTTACAAAATTTTGTTTGTGCTACATGAACACATTATCTCCATTTGTTAGTTGAATATGCTGGGATATGAGCAATGAAATAGCAATAGCATTTAGACTTATACACTGCTTCGTAGGGCTTTATAGCTCTCTGTAAGAATCTCGCCAAGAATCCTTAGTAAAACAAATTCAAATCTATCCAATCTATTTTATGATATTTTATATCAGAAGAGTATAACTCACATCAATATCATATATTTTTAAAAATTCTTAAACATGACTTAAATTATTTATATGTAAATATTGTTAATACCTGAAATACAATAGCTGGGAGTGTTGTTTGATAATATCCATCCTGGTCTGCTTCTGGTTCATTTTCTTTTAGCCAGTCTTTTTTATCTGTCTCCAATGCTTTTCTTAGCCAGCCTATAATGTTGGACTAGAGAATCAAGAGAATGTTTAATCAAGAGAAAATAGCATTTTGTTAGTACTGAGTTATTATTATTTATATTTATATTTTTTTATTATTATTATTTATATTTTTATACTGCCCTATCTCCCTAGGGACTCAGGGCGGTGTACAGCCATATAAAAACAACATAAATATACAAAGTAAAACATTAATCTAAAAAACTTATTAAATAGGCCAAATATTTAAAATAGACATATAAATAATAAAACCCAATTTAAAACCAAATCTAAAATTTAAACAATTAAAATTTAAAAATCTAGTCCAGTCCTGCGCAGATAAATAGATGTGTCTTAAGCTCGCGGCGGAAGGTCCGAAGGCCAGGAAGTTGACGAAGTCCTGGGGGAAGCTCGTTCCAGAGGGTGGGAGCCCCCACAGAAAAGGCCCTTCCCCTGGGCGTCGCCAGTCGGCACTGCCTAGCTGACGGCACCCTGAGGAGTCCCTCCCTGTGAGAGCGCATGGGCCGGTGGGAGGCATTCGGAGGCAGCAGACGGTCCCGTAAGTAACCCGGCCCTATGCCATGGAGCGCTTTAAAGATCATTACCAAAACCTTGAAGCGCACCCGGAAAACCACAGGCAGCCAGTGCAGTCTGCGCAGGAGAGGTGTTACATGGGAGCCACGAGGGGCTCCCTCTATCACCCGCGCAGCCGCATTCTGAACTACCTGGAGTCTCCGGGTGCTCCTCAAGGGGAGCCCAATGTAGAGAGCATTCCAGTAGTCCAGACGAGATGTCACGAGAGCATGAGTGACCGTGCATAAGGCATCCCGGTCTAGAAAGGGGCGCAACTGGCGAACCAGGCGAACCTGGTGAAAAGCTCTCCTGGAGACGGCCGTCAAATGATCTTCGAAAGACAGCCGTCCATCCAAAAGAACGCCCAAGTTGCGTACCCTCTCCATTGGGGCCAATGACTCGCCCCCAACAGTCAGCCGAGGCTGCAGCTGACTGTACCGGGATGCCGGCATCCACAGCCACTCCGTCTTGGAGGGATTGAGCTTGAGCCTGTTTCTCCCCATCCAGACCCGTACAGCTTCCAGACACCGGGACAACACCTCGATAGCTTCGCTGGGGTGGTCCGGTGTGGAAAAGTACAGCTGAGTGTCGTCAGCTGGTACCTCACACCGAAACCACTGATGATCTCACCCAGCGGCTTCATATAGATGTTGAACAAGAGGGGCGAGAGAATCGACCCCTGAGGCACCCCACAAGTGAGGCGCCTCGGGGCCGACCTCTGCCCCCCCGTCAACACCGTCTGCGACCGATCGGAGAGATAGGAGGAGAACCACCGATAAACGGTGCCTCCCACTCCCAATTCCTCCAACCGGCGCAGCAGGATACCATGGTCGATGGTATCAAAAGCCGCTGAGAGGTCTAATAGGACCAAGGCAGAGGAATAACCCCTATCCCTGGCCCTCCAGAGATCATCCACCAATGCGACCAAAGCCGTCTCAGTGCTGTAACCGGGCCAGAAACCGGACTGGAACGGGTCTAGATAGACGGTTTCCTCCAGGTACCGGGGTAGCTGACATGCCACCACACTCTCTACAACCTTCACCGCGAAGCAAAGGTTGGAGACCGAACGATAGTTACCTAACACAGCTGGGTCCAGGGAAGGCTTCTTGAGGAGAGGCCTCACCACCGCCTCTTTCAAGGCAGCTGGAAAGACCCCCTCCTGCAAAGAAGCATTTGTAAGCCCCTGGAGCCAGCCTCGTGTCACATCCTGTGCGGCCAGCACCAACCAGGAGGGACACGGGTCCAGTAAACATGTGGTGGCATTCAACCTACCCAGTAACCTGTCCATGTCCTCGGGAGCCACAGGGTCAAACTCATCCCAAACAATCTCAACAAGACGGCTCTCAGACATCCCACCTGGATCTACCCAATTTTGGTCCAGACCGTCCCGAAGCTGAACGATTTTGTCGTATAGATAACCACTAAACTCCTCAGCACGTCCCTGCAACGGGTCATCCCGCTCTCCCTGTTGAAGGAGAGAGCGAGTTACCCGAAACAGGGCGGCCGGGCGGTTATCTGCCGACGCAATGAGGGAGGAGACGTAGCAACGTCTCGCTTCCCTCATTGCCACTAGGTAGGTCCTAGTATAGGACCTAACTAGTGTCCGATCAGCCTTTGAATGACTAGACCTCCAGGAACTCTCTAGGCGTCTTCTCCGGCGTTTCATCTCCCTCAGCTCCCCGGAGTACCAGGGAGCTGGTTGAGACCTGCGCCGGGTCAGAGGCCGCAAAGGCACGACACGATCCAAGGCCCCCGCCGCGGCTCGTTCCCAAGCCGCGACAAGTTCCTCGGCCATGCCGTGAGCCAGACCCTCAGGAAACGGCCCAAGCTCCGTCTGGAACCTCTCCGGGTCCATCAGGCGCCTGGGACGGAACCGACGTATTGGTTCCGTCTCCCTGCGGTGTTGAGTGGCGGTCAGAAAGTCTAGGCGAAGGAGGAAGTGATCTGACCATGACAAAGGCTCAATGACTAAATCCCTCAAGTCCAGATCCTTCAACCACTGACCAGAGATGAAAATCAAATCCAGAGTGCCACCCCCACTGTGAGTAGGGCCATCAACTACTTGAGTCAGGTCCAAGGCCATCATGGAAGCCGTGAACTCCCGAGCAGCTGAAGATGACAGGCCGGTCGATGGCAAGTTAAAGTCCCCCATGACAATAAGTCTGGGGGTCTCCACCGCCACTCCAGCAAGCACCTCCAGGAGCTCGGGCAGGGCTGCTGCCACGCCGCAAGGAGCCAGGTACGTGACAAACAAGCCCATCTGACATCTATGACCCCACCTCACAAAGAGGGATTCACACCCGGCAATCTGAGGTACAGTGGTCTCCCTCGGCTCCAGACTCTCTCTAATCACAACCGCCACCCCTCCACCCCTACCCTGGGCCCTCGGCTGATGGAATGCTCAGAAACCCGGCAGGCACATTTGCACCAGGGGCACGCCCCCTTTCGTGCCCAACCAGGTCTCCGTAACACCCATAAAGTCCGCGGCACCCCCCTGGATAAGGTCATAAATTAGGGGGGCCTTATTGGCCACGGACCGTGCGTTGCACAACATCAGCCGAAGGCCCGGGCTCTGAGGGTCTTGACCATCCGGGGAACGGGAGAAGTCTGAGGGCTCGGGGCGCGCGATCGCCTGCAAGCATCGAGCGCACACCCCCTTAGAACGATCTGAGCCCCCACTTCCGCCATATCTGCCCCTCCCCCATACCGTGCAAATAGGACCACCCTCAACCGGTGGAACACAAACTCCCCCCATGACCCTCGGACCTATTAACTTACAGCCATGAGCATATGCAGGAACTGGACCCCCACCCGACGGGTTTCCCCCAACACCCGCCCTTTCCCTCCCACCCCTTAAAAATGCCCTATCTAAAAAACCCCAAAGGCTAGTTGATGCTATAAGTGGTCCATCTGGAAGTTCCCCAGTCCATATGGAGCACAATTCTAATTTTACGTATCTTCATTTATCTTGTCACCATTTTTACTTTAAAATAGTTTTTATCTGCTGTTGAAGGTTATTTTGTTTGAAAGCCCTAATCAAGCCAATTTTTCTGAGATTTTTTTTTCCTGTACAGCCCTAGCTGAAGCCAGTCCTCTTTCCAATTGTGTATTTGACTTGTTGGCTTATTCCCAACCAAATTTAGCCACTTTCTGTCCATTCTTAGAGAAATATCATGTTGACAAAAATGAAACAAATTCAAATGGGCCTGAAGAAAAACAGATTTATCTAAAAGGCAAGACAACAGGTTAGGGAGCTATATTTCCTGAGCAGAGTTTCTAACTAGGACACTGTCAAAGAAATCCTGTTCCTGATCATCTGCAGTATGAACAGATCATGAGCAAGTGGTCTAGAGCTCACCAACACAAAACAACAATCACTCATGATTGGAAAAGATGTCAGAGCCGCCCAAAAAAACCTTTTTCTTTGTCTAAATTCTAATGATCTGTCAAGCTCCAAAAGAAGCCTCCATCAACACTTGCAGAACCACTATTAAGTCTGATAAGACAAAATAATGGACTAGTAGCAGACCAAAATGCTTAGATATTTTGAGGAATCCAAGTGTAACTGGCGAGTGACTAGAAATATATTATCACTTATCAAAGCCAGAGCTTTTTTCCTTATGACTACTCTGCAAAATTGCAATGCAAGGCAAAATGGGCCAACATTTGCATTGTGATATGTATTTTATCATTCACCCATCCATCCCAAATGCCCATGCTTATTTTTTATTTTTTATTTACTTTTATTTACTGCTGCAGAAGCCTAGAGTTGTCTTTCTCCAGAAGGCAGGGCCAATACTAAGAACTAGTTCTCTTTTCAGAGAATAGGAAATCTATAATAAATCCTGCCTTCTAACAACAGACAAGAATTAACCTATTTGTATTGGTTTGCTCCTTTGTTGAATAAGAACAGTATTTAATTTTTGTTTGATGTGGAAAATGTACTTAAGTTGACTTAAGTTTAAGTCAATCAGGATTTTCTTTTATTTGTATTTATATGCACTTTTCTCTTTTTGTCTGTAAGTTGCCAAAATGTCAAGCTGGATGGCACTGAAATTAGATGAATAAATTACCGTAAGAGTTGACATATATGTGCTGAGAAGTTCATTCACGATATCCTGAGAAAGAAGAGGTTGCAGCAAATTCACCTCCAGTTCTGGTGCCAGTTCCAAATTTCCCATCATTTCTTCACTAAAGTAAAGAGAACAGATAAATGGCAAATACAATTCTAGGATCAATTTTTCTTTAGTTGCAAAAAATGCAACACACGCACACACACACACACACACACACACACACACGAACAGGCACATAATGAAATACTTTTAAAAAGATCAAAATAGCAAACCTTAAATACAGATAGTCTAACAAAGCAATTTAATAATAGTTTTTTTAAGCAGAAGAGTTGAATAGACAATTGATGCTTATTTTTGGTATTTGCATTTTTAATTCTGCAAAATAAACATGGGCTTTTCCGAACAATTATTTGTGTATGTGTTTTATACAAGTACTTGAGGGATACCTAATTACATAAACGGAAACTCACAGTTAAACTCTCCTTAATTATAGTCCTAGATTTAAGAATTCAAAGTCCAGCTGTGTGCATATTAGCAATAAGATGCAAATTAAAATTGGAAAATAATATTAGAATCTTCTAGATGTGGATTGCAAATAATTTGGATATTAGGAGATGAAGAAAGAAATAGGAGGGGGACTAAAAGGGGTTAGAAGGTGATTGAGGAGAAAAAAGCAGGAACAGAAAAGATTCAATATGATTTTATTTATTTTTGTTTACTCTGGATGCTTTAGTTTTAGATTTTGAACCATTTTGAACCATAGAAAAAAATACTAGAATCCCTTTTTTATTTAACAGATAGAATTACCAGTTCTTTGAACACTTGTAATATTCTATCCAATGGAAAGAAAAAGTAAAGAGAATCCAATTTTCAAGATCTTATTCTGCAGCATTTTTGCACATTCTCCAACCTATTGCTTTTTAACGCTTGAATATCTAAAAAAAGAAAACTCATTTTTTCTTCTTACCGAAAGTGTAAATTCCTTAGAAACAAAATAAACCAAGTACAGATATTTCTCAACTTGCAAAGTTCATTTAGTAAATGTTCAAAATTACAATTGTGCTGAAAAATGTGACTCTTTACCATTTTTCACAAGATCATTGCAGCATCCCCATGGTCACGATTGAAATTTGATTGCTTGGCAACTGGATCATATTTTTGACAGTTGCAGTGTCCTGGGGTCACATGATCACCTTTTGCGACCTTCTGACAAGCAAAGTCAATGGGGAAGCCAGATTCACTTAATAACCTAATAACGGCAGTGATTCACTTAACAGTGATTCAGTGTGGCAAGCAAGGTCGTAAAATGGGGTAAATCTCACCTAACAATTGACTTGCTTAGCAATGGAAATTTTGGGTTGTGGTTGTATAAGATATAATGTATCATTACTCTTAATGTTCCATAAACAGTGAAACTTAGCCAAATGATTCTGATTGCATGACTTTATGACTGAACTTAAACAAATCTATATATGAGAATTATCTTTATTCTCTCAAAATGGGTAAAAAACTATTATTTTCATTTTATACTCATCTAAGATAGGTAAGAAGATCTGTACTGTACAAAGAGTACCTTTCTATGGTATAGTGATTGCTTTGCATGCCAAAGATTACTTCTTCAGTTCTTAACAGCTTTAACTAAAGATTGATTGATTGATTTGTTTGTTTATTTATTAAATTTGTTTGCCATCCATCTAGCTTTGAAGCAATCCTGGGCAGCTTACAACATTAAAAGCAATAAAACCATAAAAGAAATATGTCTAAAATAATAATAAAATTACAGTCCAAAATAAATTTAGTTAAAAGATTGGAAGAGAATGATCAGGATGCATCTCTTAATCTCTTAATTAAATGATCTCTTAATTCATCAATTATCTCCAGTATGATACTCCTCCATTGGGGACCCAAGCCATCTGGCAGAGCCATGTTTTCAGACCCTTAAGGAGAGCATCTTACCTGGATAAGATGTTCCAAAGGGCAGCAGTCATGGCAGAGGTGGTTCTTCTCCTGGAACCCACTAGCCAAAATTTTCTTACGGACAGGGCCCATTGCATACCCTCTACTGGTATAGCTGGGCTAGGCTGGTCCCATTGGGATGAGACCTGGACTCATGATATATAGTGGTTTAAAGATAATAGCCAACATCTTGAATTGTACCCAGAAGCAAACCGGCAGCCATTGCAACTTGCAGAGCAGTGGTGTAATATGGGCCATCCTAGGGTCCCCCAGAACTGCCTGCATTGCTGCGCTTTGCGCCAGTTGTAGCTTCTGAATGCTTTTCAAAGGTAGCCCCAATTTAGTCACTACAAAACATTTTAGTCTCTGAGATAAAACAAGATTTTTTTTTCATGAATGCTGCCTAGTATAACTCTTCTACATTTTAATTATTCAATTGTATCCATATCTGGCTGCTATTTTATATCATATGTTTATCTTTCTTTAGCAGACGGCAGCACTTAGCTGATTTTGGTTTGAAAAAAAATGAGGAGGATCAGACTTGGTTAATATTCAGATAAAAGAACAACAGAGAATCTTAAGGTAGAGGTTAGATCGCAAAATTAAAAATAACTAATCCTAATGCTAATCCTAATCTGGTGGAAGGAAGTGATTAAGCATTTTCATGTAATATCAAGAAAATGATGTAAAAGTGTACAGTTAGCTATTAGAAACTGAATTAATCTTTATGCATTTGTGAAAAACTATGGGAAAGTGTAGCAGATTGGTGTTTGATTGCTTATTTCAGAAGAGGTATCTCTATCCTGATGGGGAACAAAATTGCTTCAAAGTAATTCTCGTTTAATAAACTCAGTGTAACCAAAGAAAGAACTTTCTTACTTTTTAAAAGATTCTGTACTGACCTCAACCTATTATTAAAGATAGCTTTTTCAAAGTCTTCTCATTCTTGCTACCTTTGACTTTGCCAGATATATGGGGCTTGACAAAATTTATTAAAATCATGTAATTCTTACTAGTACTAACTTTCTTACCTTCTTAACTTCCTAATAATATCCTTACCTTTTATATGTATTTAAAACCCAAGTCAAAAGGCTAACAATTTCATTTGCCTCTAAATCTTCTGAAGCCAGGTCCTGCATGCGTAAAGACAATGCCTGGTGATACATAGATAGCAATCTCTTGAAAATTTCATAATGTGGGGGAAAACACTGATCCATGAGATTTTTAGCCACCAACAGGTCATCAAGAACGTATTTACGAATTATTTCCAGATGGCGAACAAGCCACATTTTGTCAGACTCTCGAGTATCTGCTTGAGTGCCTTCAATCCTGGTAATAACAGTTCGATGCAGGACATCAAACATTTTTTCTTTCCACTTTTTAGGTCTCCCAGGGGGGATGAATCCAGTTTGCTTTTTCCGATCTAACATACGCCGATCTATCTTTTCTTCTCTCTCAATTATTCTTACAACTGAAACAAGCAAGGTTGGATCTCTACGGACAGTGACTAGAGACCTTTGAATGACCATCCAGAGTTGCTTGGCCAGTTCTTCAGAAAGTTTCTGCATATCTCCAAAATAACTATCAATTAGGTTCATATCGTGGGTATTCTTGCTATCCATGCGGTATTGTTCATACATAAGATCATCTCGGGAGCACTCCAAATCCATCAGCTTTCGATGGGCTTGCAATAACTGCCCTTGCTCAATCAAGTCTTGAGTTTCCTGGACTATCTCTGGGACTGAAAAGAAAAAGGGAAATCACAGATTTAAGTTACATTATATCCCACAAACTTCAGAATTGTAGCTGCATAACAACAGCTGCAGTACATTAAAACTTAACATTATTTATATGAATTCATACTAATACTGTACAACTCTTTTGTACTTTCAGAATATGAGATATTTTAGAAGTCATACCTGAGAATATATTTTTGAGGTTTTCTACAGCAGCTGCCAGTTGACTATGTTGAACTACAGCATCTTTAACATCTTTGAGATTTTCTATGGTGTTGATACTCTGCCGCCAATCTTTATTGACATCAACTAAGGAATGCTGTATGTCCTTGACATCATGCAATGCAGTGTGCAGCTGGCTTAAACCAGTTCGAACTCCATCAAGTTGTGATTGAATTGCAGCCTAAAAAAAAACCAAGCTTGATAGTTAATTTACTCTATGATAGCAATAAATACCTAACATGCTCTCTAATTATCTTTAAAAAATATTTGTTTTTAGATAAACTACAATTTTATTAATAAAACACTGTTTAATAAAACTGAGGCCAGTTCTATTTAAATACAGAAACATGATACTCAATGAACTTGGTTTTTTGCTTGCAGACATTTCATTACCCAGCTAGATAGTAGTATTAGTACAGTTGAAGTTGGGTAACGACATGTCTGCAAAAAAGCAACCAAGCCCAGAGAGCACAAAGGATTCCACAGTTCAATCTGAGCTATGTATATATTTTTTCTGCTGAAATATAAAATGTCTCAATGTCCAACACAAACGTCCAACACAAATACCATCATCATTTTAATGGAATAATATTAAAGAATTATTATTAAAAATTATTTGAATTTTTCTCTCCGAGGAAGATTATTGAAAAGTTGGTTGCGAAGCAGCCCCATGTGTTCCTGAAAGAAATAGATTATCTTTCCAGGCAGAGTTCAGGTCTGGTTATAGGACAGAAACAACATTAGTGGCATTTTTTTATGATCTCTGGCAGGAGTGGGTTAGTGCATGGGGAGCATCGGGCTGAAACTGAATCCTGGCAAGTGTTGTGACCCAGACCCAAGTAGGTAGTAGGAAACTCAGTCAGTGTAAAAACAAACAGACTTTATTAGAGCACATGAGAATTAATTCATTCTCAGTGCAGTCCAACTAAGTCAAATTCCTCCCAATACAATTCCTCAGTCTTGTCACCAACCTTGGTCCAATTAGGCAAACTGACAAAGGCCTTTCTTGGCAAAAGTTCAGAAGACACCGATACAACACAAATGCAATAAGACAAAGCTATCAACGTTGTTTTCCGGCAAAGAGCCCAAACACCGTTGCTGGTCTTTTATGGGAGGGGCCAATCATCTCTTGGCCCTACTCCTGAGTTGTCCTCTTTGCTTGAGCTGCTCTTGCCTTTTGGCAGCTCTTCTCATGCATGCATTAGGAACAGGCTCCTCCTGTTCCTCTGCCTCACTACTGTCAGCCTCTGGAGGCTCTGGAGTTGGCACCTCACTCCCCAATGGCCGTGGCTCCACCTCTGCCTCCAATGCAGAGCCCTCATCCAGGCCTTCCCCAGACTCCAGGACTGGCCCCTATTCTTCCTCAGCCTCATCGCTATCCAACTCTGTTGCGACCTCCGCCGGCTGCTGGCGGACCACAACAGCAAGACCAAATCTCTCCATTGGGTTTTTTGGTCCTTGGAGAATTGCCATCTCTGGTGTTGAATGGTTTATAACTGGTACTGCCCCAGGCAGACCCAGTGTATAAACTGGGAGTTCTCCTGGATTCAAGACTTCTGCTCAAAGCCTTTGCGCAAGAGAAGGTTGCGCACCAGTTATGCCCTTTCTTGGATCAACAATTCCTGTTCACAGTCGTGCATGCACTTTTGTGAACCAGTAGGGAAGGTAAGTGAATTTCACCCCTGTTGGATACCCATGTCTTAAACTATTATAACATTTCATACATCTAATAAAGTTGATTTATAGCAGGGATGTCCAGACTTGGCCCCTTGAAGAGTGGTGGACTTCAACTCCTAGAATTCCCCAGACAGCAACTTGATCATATTTATAGCTCATGTTGGCTGGGAATTATGGGAGCTGAAGTCCACTACTCTTCAAGGGGCCAAGTTTGGACATCCCTGGTTTGGACATCCCTGGTTTATAGTCTACAAAAGCTGATGCTTTAATGTATTCAAAACTTTAAGCTAAAGATTCTTGAATCAAAATAAATTATTGTAACTACTATATGACAACATTACTAGCAGGAATTGATTAAATGAATTCAAAGTTTAAACAAAATCAGAAATACTAAAGAGTAGGTTCCTCAATTGCAAAAAGAAATTGAATTACAATATCTTAAATAATTTACTTAATAAACTAGAATCAATTTGTATTCAGGCATACTTAAAATTATAATGTTGCTCTCATTAACCTAAGCACTCTTTTAATTTCAATTATTAGATTTTCCCCATCTTTTAAAATTATTTTTATTTCATTTAAATAAATCAATTATTAAATAATTAAACAGTTAATATTACCTGAATTTGCAATGTCATCATTTCTTTTATTTTTAATTATTTAATTTTAATTAAAATAATTTCTGTCATAACTTTTGTAATTCTAATTGTGCCTTTCTAAATTTATTCTGATATATAACATAACATTTAACCAGGTATTTGAAGCGCATTTGAAACTCTGTTAGAAAACATCTATAGCACCATATACATAGAAATTCAAGACTATCAATAATATGATTCTATACCTTCAGTCGCGCTTCTACTGAAGCTTTCTTACGGCCTTCTCTTCTGCGATATTGTTCTACTTTATCTAACTGGTCTGGTCGTTGAAGCATCCCAGCTACCCTTTGTACAGCTGTTGCAACTGCTTCCCTGTCAGTCTCCTCCATCTTACAGCAAAGCCTGAAAATGCAGATTAAGTTATGCATATATAACTTAAAAATAATGGACAATGGATTCATAAAATCTTTAGATATGCCAACATATAGGAAATGAAATAATAAAATTAAAATATGGGCTTCAAAACATTTTGATATTTAAGGTGAATTGCAGAAGTATTTTATTTATATGTAGACCTCAGAAACAGAGAGGCTGGGGATGTCCAATTTATCAATATAATCAAGCAGCACAGTTAAGGCATATGATTTCATTTATTATGAAGATTCTTCTAAAACAATGAATTCAAACTGAACGTCAGCGTTGAATAAAGTTATAAATCAGTGTTTTTTTACATCCCAAACATTTTTCTAGAATAAAACAGACTGAAAACATTTTTAAAAAAGCAATGCTTCAAATTTGAAAAAAAAATCACAATTCTAAAAATAGATAATTCTCCTTTAACTCCTTTGATAACACGTTTTATCAGGATCATCATAATGATTTGGCTAAAATGTTGAAAGCATATAATCTTTATAGCAATACTGAACCTCTCAATAAAGACCAAATAGCGCAACAGATATGTGATAGAATACCCTGGCTTTTTGGTGTCAACATAAATCTCTCCTGGAAAGTATTCTGAGTTAGGATTATTGCATTTATTTATATGATCAAGCCTCAATTTTAAAGATAAAAAATAGATTATCTATTTAATTATCGCAGGAGAAACAATTACTGTGCAACGTAACAAAAAAAGTCAGTGATTAATGAGATTTCAGAAGCAGGAACCATAATTTTATCAAACTTGGCTGGATGTTATGATTTACCTCAATAGCAATAAACTATAATCTGGTGTATATGATAAATTTTCACATGTATAGTATCTGACTTTTATCTTGCACTATCCCCATCCTGGTCTCTTCGGAGATCATCAAGTGCGACCAATAACCAGACCTGAATCCTGACTGGAAGGGGTCCAGATCAACTGTTTTACCCTCTGAAGTTGCCAGGCAACCACTTTTTCCCTAAATGGAAGATGAGAAACTGGACAGAAATTGTCCAGGCAGGTGGGATCAAATGATGTTTTTTTAAGAAGGGGGGAAACCGGAATCTCCTTAAAAGGCCCCAGGAACGCATGCCAAATGAATGTTGGAAATGTAAAAATAAAGAAGTGACTTTTTATTTTCTGTGGTGGACATGTGATAAAGCAAAAAAAAAAATTGGAGTATGATTCATATTTTATTACAGATTATTCTGACAACGGAGATGAAAATGAAACCAGAATTTTTCCTTTTGGGTCTAATGAAAAGAGAACTGGAGAAAAAATTTGGAACTTTGATACTATATATGTTTACAGTAGTAAGATTATTGTATGTGCAAATGGAACTTTGGTTCCTACCATGGAAGAATGGTTGCAAAAGTTGATGGAGTTGGCTGAAATGGCAAAACTGACTACTTTGATTAAAGAACAGAACATAAGTACTTTGTTTCCACATGGAAACCGCTTCTGAACTTCGTGCTGGGAAAGAATGAAACTCTTTGGGTTTTACAGATTAGATTGTTAGATATTTATAGAAATGACTTGTTCATACTATTATGGAAAAACAAAAAGCTGTGATTTGATGTTAATGCCTTATTTATTGTAACAGAGAGAGTCGGAAATCAATGCTTCTTTTTCTTTCGTTTTTTTCCTAACTTTCCTCACTTCTCTTCCACCTTCCCCCTCCCCGTTCTTCTATTTACTTTTGTATTTTTTATTTTATAATACTCTATTTATTTATTTTATTTATTTTATTTATTTATTTATTTATTTGATTTTTATACCGCCCTTCTCCCGAAGGACTCAGGGCGGTGTACAGGCAAATAAAAACAGACAAGACAATATTATATAAAATACAAGATTAAAAAACTTATTATAATTTGCCTAAAAATTTAGAATATATAGAAACTAAAACCCCATTTAAAATTAATGATAAAAACTATAAAATCCATAAAATTTAAGCCAGCCCCGCGCGAATGAAAAGATGTGTCTTCAGTTCGCGGCGAAAGGTCCGAAGGTCAGGTATTTGGCGTAAACCCGGGGGAAGTTCGTTCCAGAGTGTGGGAGCCCCCACAGAGAAGGACCTTCCCCTGGGGGCCGCCAGCTGACATTGCTTGGCGGACGGCACCCTGAGAAGTCCCTCTCTGTGAGAGCGTACAGGTCGGTGGGAGGCATGTGGTAACAGCAGGCGGTCCCGTAAGTACCCAGGCTCTACAACCATAATGGTGAACCTATGGCATGCATGCTCGAAGTGGCACATGGAGCCATGTCGCCTGGCACACACAGTGTTGCCCGTTCCTCTTCCAGGTTTCTGGTATGCATGTGCATGCGATGATCAGCTGGCCTTTGTACATGTGGCAGTACCGGAAACCGGAAGAGCTGGTCTTCCGTTTTCCAGCATGAGCATGCGCGCTGGCCAGCTGATCAGTGTGTGTGCATGTGTGGCAATAACTGGAAGACTTGCTAGCCGGTGCGCATGTGCGTGCTGGAGACCGAAAGTACCTGTATCTGGCACACGCATGCCCCCTGGGGAGCTCCTCTTCTGATGAGCGCGCGAAGTGCTTCCTTTTCAGCACTTGGTGCTGTGCATGGGCTCCCTTTTTGGCACTCAGTGTCAAAAAGGTTTGCCCTCACTGCTCTATAACATAACAAAAATGTTTTTTTTTAAAAAGGCCCCAGGAAATTCTTCACTGTAGAAATTCTTCCTACAGTGAACAATTTATCATTGCCTGAACCCATCTGACAGTCACCAGACGGCTTTTCACTAACCAGGAGGGACAAGGATCTAATTGACTGGTGGTTGCACTGACAGTAGTGAAGACCCTGTCTACTTCCTTGGGACCAAAAGAACAAATTATTCCCAGATAACTGAGAAAGACCTTTCCCCATGCAGGTCCACCACATGGACCTGCACCATACATAGGTTCCAACTGAATGACTTTGTCTATAATTTGCTATATTTCTAATATTCTCAAGTAAAACAGTCATAAATGTGCTACTGTGGCATTCTAAAGAGAGGAATTAACATGCATGGTATTGATAGAAAAGCACCAGAACAAATATGTCAATAAAGACTCAATCATCCAGGCCAAAGGTGTCTAAAAGTTGAATCATGGCAATAGGACCAAACTTCAGACAGAATCAGAGAGCTGACTTGGTATAGCAAGAGTTAGTACATTCTCTGACTCTCTGCTTAACTAATTTTGCTCTGACTGATGAAGTTGCTTGGATAAGCAACAAAATATCTCAAATTAACGCAAATTTGGCCTGGATAATTGAGTCTTAATTGACATATTGCAATGCATTCCGGGGAGAAACCCTTGAAGTTGGTGTGGAAAGAGTTGGTACATTTCAGCAACTCCCTGACTCTCTGCCTAACTAATTTTGCTCTGACTAATGAAATTGCTTAGCTGAGCAACAAAATATCTCAAGATTAACAAAGTTTGGACCAGTTGCCATGATTTATTCAACCTTTATACACCAGAACAAATAGACAAACTATACAGTTTTGAAAGAAACATTTGGAAAAAACAGGATAACAAGAGAAAATTACTCCAGTGTTCTCATAATGAAGACTGATGAACCCAAATGGATTCCAGAGGGAACTGGGGAATGTCACAAAAGATTTGCTGCATAGTTCTATCAATGCCTTGGTAATGGCCTGGAATCAAAGGGTGGCCAAGGTTCTGGACAGGTTGTGCCTATATGGCCTAGCTTGATCCATCAATCCCGATGCTCCCCATGGTTCATTGAGGAGCTGTTGGGTTTGAAAAGGATTAAGAGATACTTAGAGCACTGCTAGACAAAACTTGGAACTGCTATTATGGCCAAACTCATAGTGATAAGAGCAGCAAAATAGCATTAGTTCTTCTATTTAAATAAATGAATAAATCCTCAGTGCTATCAATGCAACCACCTGTCAATTAGACCCTTGTCCCACTAGCTCATAAAAGCCTTCAGAACAATGACCAGCAGGTGGGTTCAGGCAGTGTTAAATTCCTAACTACAAGAAGAGACCTTTGCAGAACTTTTCAAGGAGGCCCTGATTTGCACTCCTAAAATAACCTTCAATCCGTACCAACTGCCTTGACAATTTTCATTCAGTTTCCCTTCTCCCCTTTTTAGGGGAAGTGATAGATAAGGTGGTTTTTTGGGCAACTTCAAGGGAGGTAACTAATTTATTAGACCTCTTTCTCTGAGGTTTCAGGCCAGGCTATGAGACAGTGGACCATACACTAATGGATGATCTCCATTGAGTGGGATGAAAACAATGCAACCAACTTGGCTCTTCTTGACCTCTCAGCAACCTTCGATAACATCAATCATGGTATCCTTTTGGGCCGGCTACAGAGTTTAGAACTAAACAGTACAGTTCTATGCTGATTTAGCTCTTTTCTTCAAGGCCATTCCCAATCAGTGTTGATAGGAAGTAAGGTATCAGCCTCTGTCCACTCTTTTAAGGCATATTGCAGGGCTCAGTACTCTCTCCACTCCCGTTTAACATCTAATGAAGCTACTGAATGAGATCATGGGTTGAAATATCATCAAAATGCTGCTGAAACTAAACTTTATATATCCACATCTGAATGAACTGAGTGATGGGTGAATGACCTGAGTGCTACCCTCTCACAGTGCTTGGAGTCTGTAGAGGCTTGGATGTGGGACAACCGGCTATGACTAAACCCTGGTAAGACCGTGTTGCTTTGGGTTCATAGAACTTCAAAATCTTCAAAAGTCTTTTGACATATTTAGTTCTATTGCACTACCTCATTCAGAACCAGTTTGCAACTTGGGGGTTCTCCTGGACTTACAATTTCTGCTTGAAAATTAGATCGCAGTCATATCTTGGAGAGCCTTTGCATAGCTTCAGTTATGCACCATCTATGGCCTTTTCTGGATTGGGACCCCTGCGCTTGGTCACTCATACCAAATTATCACTAATTTGGATTACTGCAATGTGCTTTATGTGGGATTGCACTTGAAGTACGTTTAGAAGCTTTAACTGGTACAAGCAGCATGAGCAGTCTTGGGGCCCACATGTTACACCACTGCTACACTGGCTACTGATGCAGTTCAAGCTATTGATTATGACCTTTAAAGTTCTCCATGGCATAGGTTCAAACTACTTGATGAACCATCTGATCCCGCTTAAAATAAGTCTTCCCTACTCATGCCAGCAAACAAACCTGCTGAGGATCCCATTGGTCAAGGAATTCTGACTGAGCCTTCTCTATTGTAGTATCAACTCTCTGCAACATCCTGCTCCTCAGGTGAGGTTTGCCCCCACCTTCCTGGCTCTGCCATCTGGACAGAGGGAGCCAATGGGGGAATACATCACTAGAGGTGGCTGCCAGACTAATTAGCTGACACCATCTCTCCCCCGTGCTTTCTGCTCCCTCGCTGATCATCTTTTTAATTTCATACTATTGTACTTTCATTGTTTATTCATATAGTTTTATTTCTTTACTTTTTTATATTTTATATCCTTTCCCCCCATTTTATTGCTGAAAGCTGCTCAGAGTATCCCCACAGCAAGATGGGCAACAAATAAATTTACCAAACAAAAAAACAGACAATGGCAATTAACATACAGTTATGCCCTTTAGACATCTTACCAATTTGATATACAGTACTATACAATATAGCATTAGCTTTAAAATATATTAATTTATAAACTGTAGTAACATGTATTGTAAAGTGTGCTTTATTAACAGGTCAAATCCTCTTCCTTTTGCAATCATTTTTCAATTCTTTCCCTTATTTGGAAATCATACATTGCAAAATGAATTATAATAAATGTGAATGGAACACGCATAAAATAGAACATGTGCAGGAAAAAGCACCCAGAACCAAATTTCAATTGTTCAGTAAGTTGTACAGGAGCACAGAAAAGGAAATGTAATGTGTTTTAAATTATTGTACTTCCAACAATACTTGTATACAACCATATATTTTAAATGTTTATTTGATGTTAATTGGATCTTCCAAATGATCTATATCTGGTAATTTCTAAATATAAAAACCTGTTGAGAGATCTAGAAAAATTAAAGAGTAACCTGATGCTGTACGTTTGTGGGATAGCTTTTATTATTTTTTTTCCAAATATTGCACAACCTATTATCTCATGGTTTGCATAAACGCTGTTACTCAATCTAATTTTTTGAGTTTGCACATACCGAATGATAAACTCACCATACTGGCAAAACTGCCATAGCATGCTAAGCTAAAGGATGGTTGGCTTGTTTATGATTCCATGAACATAGCAGCATCCTAAGACCACAAAAATAAACAAATAAACTAATAAAAATCCCATGCCAACTATACGTGGAATATGCATGCCAGTAATTATTATTTTCGCTGCTGATGGATTATCCACACCCATCTACTAGCCACGGAGCCAAAACAAAAAAAAATTTGGGCCACATCCCACGCATTGACTTATAAGCAGCAAAGAAAGAGCTATCGTAAATAGAACGATCGTTTTCTCCCCCGCTTTATCTGCTAAAGAAATCTATTTTGTATTCGGCTCTGATGACTGCATTTTGATATAACCTTGAGAACGTTTCTCTAGCAAGACCTCAGACAATCCAGGTCCTGAACTTTCAAACCCATCTCCCTCTCGGTATTACGAGATCACATCGTAAATGCACTTACCCTGTCAAATAAAAACAGCGAGAATCAAATAAAAGCAACCCCCAAAAGCTCGTCTTGCCGCGGCTCACCCGGATCACTAGAAGGTCCCGGAACCCTTTGAAAGACAATTGAAGTGCGCTTGCGCCTCACTCCTTCACAATCCTAAAAAAAAAAAAATCTTCACCAAACAGAGGCTCATACGCATGCGTAGGCAAATAGGAACGTTCAGTACTTAAATACGCCTGCGCAGAGTGTTTCAAGCGGCTGTCAAAATTTTGTAATTCTTGGTATTGGAGCGGGCGTTACATGGATGGAAGCACTGAATGAGTTGGGAGCGCGTTAGTGGTCGCTGCTGAAAGTTTCCAAAGGTGCAAAGCGTATAAGGATCATAGGAGCAGACGCTGCGCGCGAGGCTTCCTTTTGAAATTTTTTTTTTGCAAAAGTCTCTTGAATGGCAAGAGATCTCTAACTATTATTCAAGAGAAATAAGATACAAAAGGGGAGGGGTATTGTAGACAATGAGTGCTTATGTTCTATATCGTTACCTGGAAGATATACAACCTCCCACTTTTACGTCACTTTTACTAAGCACTGATATATATATAGTGCACCGCCTGGGTGCTATTTGTTTTCAAGATGGGGGTGTGAAAAAATCGCAAAAACATAACAAATGCTAACACAAATTACAAGGCATGAAATATGAAAAGACACTATGCCTAAAACTAGTTTTACTTGTTCATAATTTTCTATCTTTTAAAAAGATTTATATCTCTTAAGATTTATATCTTTTAAATGTTTGATGTTTTTGAACATCCCACTTCTCATCTTCACATACTTTTGTGATTTGATCCTCTTTCATCTTCTCTGTACCATCAAAACATGTCAGGTTCCTTATGTTACTGATAATTAACTTTTGAATTTTATTCACCATTCATTATCTTTGCTACCTTTCTAGGAATATTCGTTTTTTAACATTTGCACACAAAAGTTAAGGGATAAGAATGAGTAAATATGGATTGTAAAGACTTAAAATATTTATTATTAGTGCACTATTATACATGCATCCCAATTATTTTGAACAGAGACTGAAAAAGCTAAACTGGTTTTAAACCACCCAAGTCTGAATTCTACTAACAAGGCTGCTGATCATATTGATCTCTCCCTCCAAATATTTAAGTGAGATTCTCCAGCTCACCTTCAAAAATAAATCAGCAAATAGATATGTCTCAATGCATTGTGCTTTGCTTTGAAATTTATTACTGTTGGTATTTTAGAAGAATGATTGCTAGAATATAATTCCACAGCCAACTTTTAGCAGTTAAAGGTTGACTCTGAGACTGAGTAATGTGAATATTGACAAGAAAATGATCAGGAGAGACTGGTTGTTCCTTTGTTTTTGTGTCCATAGTTTAATGTGGTCTTCACCTATTTCTTTTTATAATTCCACACTGTACCAAACAACAATTATGCCAGAAATAAAACTTATTTCTCTGCACCATATACAACATATTGAAGGCAGAATCACAAAGCAGAGAGATGAAAGACACTGTATTTCCCAAGCTTTCAGGATCTGGGTGAAGAGAATAGGTGATTTGGTATACTCCTGTGGGAGCTGTGTCATCTATATGTGTTGTTAGTCCTCCAATGTGAAGGCAAAGAAATATTGCAAAGTGAGGTCCACTGGAATATTGGAGAGGGTGCATAGCTCAAGGATGATAAGTGGCAGAGGCAGGAATCACAGTGATAATGGCATGATCAGGGTTCTAGGAATGACATATACAGTGCATTCAAAAAGTATTCAGACCAGTGGTGAAATCTGAAATGGTTTACAACAGTTTGCTGGCATCATGCACCAAATGCGAGGTACGCGCATAGTGCCTGCCAAAAAGAAGACATGAGATAAGTAGAACTGTGTGTGTGTGTGTGGGGGGTGATCAGCTGTGTCACGCGATCTTTTTTTTTACTTTTAAAAGCATTTTTTACAACCTATTCAGCTGAATGTAAAAAATGCTTTTAAAAGTAAAAAAAAAGGCTCTGACGATCACGTGGCTCAGCTGTGATTGTCAGTCTTTTTTTTTTCACTTTTAAAATCATTTTATTACAACCTATTCGAATAGGTTGTAAAAATGCTTTTAAAAGTTAAAAAAAGCTCTGACGATTGCGCAGCTCAGCTGTGATTATCAGACCTTTATTTTATCTTTTTAAAACATTTTTTAAAAGGAGCAGCAAGCGGGCAACCGGGCGGGCATGGGCAGGGAGAGGCAGAGATTTTTGCTATCGGTTCTCCAAATCACCCGCTGCCATCGCTACTGGATCGGCCGATCTGGTCCAAACTGGGAGCATTTCACCCCTGATTCAGACCCCCTTCACTTCTGTCAATTTTGTTATGCTGCAGCCTGATTTTACAGTTGTTGGAATTCATTTTTTTCTCATTAATCTACACTCAGTACCCCATAATGACAAAGTGAAAACAAAATTTTAGAAATGTCTGTAAATTTATTGAAAAGAGACAACTGAAATATGCATGTTCCTGAATTGATGCAGCAGTTCCATTTGTGATTCCCAGACAAACTGCAGCCTTCTACATTCCTAACACCCAGCTCTACCCCAGAGCCTGAGAAAGGGCCAGTATGTGAAGGGGTTAGCCAGGCAGAAGAGGCCCCTCCAGGGGGAAATGAGATGGGGCTCAGGGAAGGAAAGTGGGGAGGAATGCGTAATCATCTAGATGTTTTGCAGGATGCACCAACTGGCATGGCAGATTCTTCAATCATGAGAGCAAAAGGATTCCTTTGAACTGGCATCACTCCCTCCCAAGTTCCTACGAGAATGCAGGCAATGAGGATAACATGAAAGAAGGATGACACTGTTGTGGGGAAGGAGTGAAGTTGGGAAACACCCAATCAGGCAAGAGGGAGGCTTAAGTGTAGAATTCATTCTGAGTCATTCTGCAGCCAACAAGTTCAGAACTGACCTCCTCCTTATGTTCCGTAGAATCTTACCTTCCTGTTCCCTGGCTAAGGTTGACAGTCTGGAAAAAAATCTCTATATAATAGGCAGAATAAATAGAAAGCTTGAACCTTATGCATGTAGGTCTGGTTATTTATGCCTGACAACATTCAAAAGCTACATCTTGTAGCCTCACAAAGGATAAGGCTCTCTATTGTGGTTTGCCAGGTTCTTATAATTGTCTAGGGATCTGACTGGAAGGCAGGGTTGTCCTTTTTTCAAATTAATGAATTGGACAGTGAGAATGGGGTGTAGGTGATGATGTATTTCATCCATCCTTAGGCCCAGACAAAGCTAGGTCTCTGAAGGAGAGGTGCCATTATTTTTCTATGATTCTTCTATTCCAACCACTTGATTCTGGGCAACTGGGAGGGGCTCTGAGTTGACTGTGCAGTCCAGGCATGGGCCTGTGATAATGTGAGTGTCTGGTTTGAGAATTGTGGTGACTAGATCAGAGAGTTCACTCCGCAACCTCAATATGGAAGGTGAGACGGCTTGTTTTGCCCTGTTTTTAATGCATTTTATTTGAAAGTACTTTTAGTCAAATTGTATTACTAGCTGTCTCAAGTTTTGTCCACTCCCTCCACAACCATCATGTTTTTCTTCATTTCTGCTTGGGCAGCAATTTTCCATTATCCCAGGCAAAGGGGAAAATGGAAAAACGAGGAATTTCCCATTGACTCTAGCTGACATGCCTGTCCCAACTGTTTGAGATATCATGCACACCTGGAAAGATTCCCTAGCAGAGGAATTTATATTTAACCTATTTACAATTTTCAAAAGTCCAGCTCTTGGGGTGGAAAGGAACTCTCTCAGTAGAGTATGGGCATCTCACTCCTTTCCACTTACCAGGTTTTGAGTGTCAGGCACTTGGGAGGAGTCTTTAACAGTCAGAAACTAGGCTGGCAACTGCCCAGATAACACAATTCCTTTCTCAATCTGCTGGAGCCTTCAGGTATCTGAAAAACTCCTTTGTTTTTCAACATCTCTGAGTTATGGCCTGACACAAGTTTGCAAGACTTCAGGTGCAGTTGAGCATGAGTTGGGGTGCAAGTTTTGGGCAGCAGTGGGAAAAACATAAAAGGGAGATATGTGCACACACAATCATTAAGCACAAGTAATGAATTCTGTGAGGTACTTACTAACTTAGGAGTCTCCGGTTCAAGCAGCTGTTTGGTTCAAAGCTAAAGCTCAAGCTCCTTTTGCTACCTATAATGGGGCAGGTTAAGCCATGGGTAGGACTTTCCAGACAAACAGTCCGGTGCCAGCTAGGTGATGTTTACCCGTGCTAGGTCTGCTTGCCAGGTTAGTGTCAGAATCCGTTCAGGGTCTCTAAATTCTAAGAATAAATTTTTTGGTTCATTCAAAGCTGGTCATGAATGGGCATATCGGACAACTACATTAAGTGAAGGTTAAGTTTATTTGACAGAATAACACTGACATACAGTAATCAAAGGTAATTACAATTTGAAATGCCAAAGACAATAATATTTACAGGGAAATTGGTTCTTTGGTGAAATATATGAAAGTGTTAGCTAGTGTGTTTGCATTGGGAAATGTATGAAATCCATATGGAAATGGAAATGAGGAGGTGAGGAAATGTCATTTTCTCATCTTGAGGAATGTGGTGATTTTTGTCCTCTAGGTGAACTTTGGATGAGGGATTTGTGTTGGGGAATTGTATTGTGTAACTGAGATTTCCAGTTCTCATGAGGATTTTCTATAATTATTTTTTTTAATTGAAAAAGTTTTTACAAAAAAATTTACCCCCCCTCCCCCCAACTCTATCCCCTCCCCCCTCCCTCCAAAACCACCCCCCTCCCTCCCCCCCCGACTTCCCAGAACAAACACAAGGTATAGTTCAAAAGAAAAAACAAACATTCACTAAATTTTCCCTAACACAAATTATAATCCTCCCCTTCTTCTCAAATCCTAACTTCCCCCATACAAATCAGAGATAAATACATCCTAATCAATATATGAGAGGAGTTTTAATATATATGAATAATAAACAGAGAAGTAAACAACAAAAACAGCGTAGGTATTTAGAAGAGGAAATCCAAAATATAATAGAATATTTTTCTTCTTTTCTGCGCTGAATTCAAACCATTAACATTCCAGGTCAGGAATTTATTTGTCATCACTGGCCTCACGAAGCTTTTGAGCAATCAGCTGAAGATCCTCACTTTCCTTTATCTTTGGCCTCGCTCCTCCCACTGCTTCTGCTTCTGTAGTAGAATCCTGACTTTTACTTTGAAGTTGATCCTCCTTTTCTTTACACTTAGTAGCCGCCCTTGTCATCCTTTGTTCTTGTGGTTGTTCTTGGGATAATAACATCAAAAGGGCCACGTCGGCTTCCATACTCATTTGCCTCTCTTGTGGGCTTTTATCTGTTGCTTCGGGATCAACTTTCAGCACATTGAAAAGAAAGTATTTCGCTTTCAACACAGTTTCAATATATCTCCTTCCTTGAAAAAACATTGTGAGACCAGATGGAACCTCCCATCTAAATTGAATCTGACGTTTCTTGAGCTCTTGTGTAAAAAAATCACTTCTTGTTCTCCTATTTGCAACTTTTTCTGATACGTGGTTTGCAGAATTTGATTTCTCATTGTTCTTGTCAAGAAGTAAACCACAATGTCTCTTGGCAATTTGTTTTGTCTAGCAATCCATGAATTAACCCTATATACTTTGTCAATTTGAAAAGCAACCTCTTGTGGATAAAATCCTAACCTTTCAGCCAAAGCTTCTGATAAAATTTTCTTAAGGTCCTCATCCTTTACTTCCTGCAAACCTCTGATTCTCAAAGCCCCCTCCATCGCCCTCTATTGTAACACCACCACCTGATCTTCATTTTTATCCACTTTTATTTCCAATTGTCCCATTTTATTTTCCAAATGCTGATTAGATTGATTAATTTCTTCCACTTTCTCTTCCAAAACCTCCAAATTCTTTTCCAAACCTTGAAAAGCCATTAAAATATCATCTATTTTTTATTATTATTTTTCATTTCTTCTCTAGTCAGTTCAATATGATTCATAACCTCTTTAAACCTTCCTTCAAATATTTTTGTCTGTTGTTTAAACATATCTTCCATACCCACTTCAGATCCCCTTCTTGTTATAGGTTTAGGTGGTTTAGAAGCCATTTCAAATTCCAAATTAAAGTTCAGTTATAAAGTCAGAATCAAAAATGTAAAATAAAAAAAAAACTTTTTCTATCTTCTATCTTCCTTTCAATGTAGGAGAGCCTCCACTCTATTACAATCCACAAATACACTCTCCAATTGATTACACAAACAACTTCCAACTTTCACTTCCTCTCAGACGCCATTTTCAGCAATTTTAATTAAAACGATAGAAAGTTTCTTTTCTTAAAGGGTAGAAGTTAGGTTCAATACTTGCAGTCCCAATGATTGATCACTTGTGTTTGTTCCGTCTGCATCCAAAAATAAAAAAAAAATCACTTGAGCAGAGGTGGTCGTTTTCTTCTTTTCCTGCTGTTGCAGGAGCGCGCTGGATTCGGAGCTCAGTGGAGTTATGCGGAACTCAACCCTCCGAGGCTTCACTTTCAAAAGCAAAGCCTCTGGGGAGTTCTACTGCTTTTCCACTGTTCTTTTCTTTCCTTTTCTCCCAGGAAAGGTACTTCAAGCTGGCGAGCAGCTGATTTTCGCTGTTTTCACCGGCTTTTACGAAACCTCAGCACAGGGCGCCTTTTCAGGCGTCCAGCGAAGAAAGCGGCGCCACCGGAAGCCCTATAATTATGATTAAGTTGCTGGTACAGGTAGTCCTTTAGTTAAGAATGGAGCCTGCCCATTCCATTCATAACCCGAGTATTTGTGGGAGGGAATCTCGTACCTTGAAAAAGATCACTCCCTGCTTTCGCCCATGCATTCGATAATTGAATGCACAGCATGTTAAGTGCTGTGAGGTATTTCAAAGTGGAGAAAGCTAGGGGGGGGGGCTAGTGATGGGTCACCTACTTCAATCCACCCAATGCCTCCTCCAACCCACAGATACCTGATTCTCCCTCCCCTGGGGTCCCCACTATTACTTCCCCCCCCATACTGCCATGCCAGATGACTTACCTTATGAAAATGTCTCCTCTCCAGCCTGTTTCTTTGCCTGTTTCCTCCTTTCTCATCAGCAAAGGGCTTGATGAGGCCTCCAGTGATGAAAAAAGAAGCCCGGAAGGTCACACACAGTATTCCAAGCTTTTTTTCTCACTGGAGATCCACATAACGAGGCTTCTGATCTTCCGGCCCTCATTTTTTGTCACCATAGGCCTCATAAAGTGGATCTCTAGTAAGAAAGGAGGCACAGAAGGCCGCACGTGGCCCACTGGGTCTCTTTTTTTGTCGGCAAAGTGCTTGAAGATTGCATCCCTTTAGGCAGCCCTTTTCAAAAAGCCTTTGATGTTGGGAACAGCTTCAGAGGGATGCTCCTCCCAACAAAGCTTTGGAGGCACACTCCTCCCAAGCTTCGCTGGTGCTGACAAAGACTTTCTGCAAAGGGGTGCCAAACCCTACAGGAATGCAATCTCCCTGCAGGCTTCATCAAGAAAACAGCAAATGGAGGGAAGGCCTAAAGGACTGCAGACTTTCCTCCATTTGCAAATGTCCGGCCAGTGGTGGATTGCTAGTGGTTTGGGCGAACTGGTAGCGGTGGAAGGATCTGCCTACCTGCCTGGACGTTGTGCACCATGCGAGCATGCACACACAAGCAAACCGGTAGCAAACTAAATTGAAACCCACTACTGATCCAGGCCTCAATTTGCAGAGAATAGAGGCCTAAAGTGCGAGATCACATAAGATCAGTAGCACAAGTTCTCACACTACTCTGTTCTCTGTGAATGCACCAAAAGCCTGAAGCAATGAATCAGGCAAAGAATGCACAACAAAGAGATCTTTGCAAGGTAAGCCTTTGCCTGTGAAGACCATACCAGGGGAGGGGGGTTGAGAGGAAATAGGTGGGGTGAATGTTGCTTAGCTTCTGTGGTCATTCGTAAGAGTGAATAACTGCTGTGGTACTGCAATATTCATAATTTCAGGACTTGATCATAAATGCTAGGGGGCACTTATCATGTAACTTCAAACATTTGCTAAGGGAATTTCATTTCATTTCATTTATTAGATTTTTATACCGCCCTTCTCCCGAAGGACTCAGGGCGGTGTACAGGCAAATAAAAACAGACTAAACAATAACCTATAAAATGCAGAATTAAAAAACTTATTATACTTGCCTAAAATTTTAAAATATATAAAAATTAAAACCCCGTTTAAAATTAATAATAAAACTATACAATCCGTAAAATTTAAGCCAGCCCCGCGCGAATAAAAAGATGCGTCTTCAGTTCGCGGCGAAAGGTCCGAAGGTCAGGTATTTGGCGTAAACCCGGGGGAAGTTCGTTCCAGAGTGTGGGAGCCCCCACAGAGAAGGACCTTCCCCTGGGGGCCGCCAGCCGACATTGCTTGGCGGACGGCACCCTGAGAAGTCCCTCTCTGTGAGAGCGTACGGGTCGGTGGGAGGCATATGGTAACAGTAGGCGGTCCCGTAAGTACCCAGGCCCTAAGCCATGGAGCGCTTTAAAGGTCATAACCAAAACCTTAAAGTGCACCCGAAAAGCGACAGGTAGCCAGTGCAGTCTGCGCAGGAGGGGTGTTACATGGGAGGTACGAGACCCTCCCTCTATCACCCGCGCAGCTGCATTCTGGACTAGCTGAAGCCTTCGGGCGCACCTTAAGGGGAGCCCCATGTAGAGAGCATTACAATAATCCAAGCGAGAGGTAACGAGTGCATGAGTGACTGTGCACAAGGCATCCCGATCAAGGAAGGGGCGCAACTGCCGAACCAGGCGAACCTGGTGGAAGGCCCCCCTGGAGACGGCCGTCAAATGATCTTCAAACGACAGCCGCTCATCCAGGAGGACACCTAAGTTGCGCACCCTATCCTTTGGGGCCAATAACTCGCCTCCAACAGTCAGCTGCAGCTGCAGCTGACTGAATCGAGATGCCGGCATCCACAGCCACTCCGTCTTGGAGGGATTGAGCTTGAGCCTGTTTCTCCCCATCCAGACCCGTACGGCTTCCAAGCACCGGGACAGCACTTCGACAACTTCATTGGGGTGACCTGGGGTGGAGAAGTACAACTGAGTGTCATCAGCGTACTGATGGTACTTCACCCCAAAGCCACTGATGATCTCACCCAACGGCTTCATGTAGATGTTGAACAGAAGGGGCGAGAGAATCGACCCCGCGGCACCCCACAAGTGAGGGCCCTCGCGGTCGACCTCTGCCCCCCTGCCAACACCGTCTGCGACCGGTCGGAGAGATAGGAGGAGAACCACCGATAAACGGTGCCTCCCACTCCCAATCCCCCCAGCCGGCGCAGCAAGATACCATGGTCGATGGTATCAAAAGCCGCTGAGAGATCTAATAGGACCAGGGCAGAGGAATAACCCATCCCTGGCCCTCCAGAGATCATCCACCAATGCGACCAAAGCTGTCTCCGTGCTGTAACCGGGTCGGAAGCCGGACTGGAACGGGTCTAGATAGACGGATTCTTCCAGGTATTGGGGTAGCTGACGCGCCACAGCACTCTCTACAACCTTCGCAACAAAGCGAAGGTTGGAGACTGGCCGATAGTTTCCCAAAATAGCCGGGTCCAAAGAGGGCTTCTTAAGGAGGGGTCTCACCACCGCCTCTTTCAAGGCGGCAGGGAAAACCCCTTCCAACAAAGAAGCATTTATAATCCTCTGGAGCCAGCCTCGTGTCACCTCCTGAGTAGCCAGCACCAGCCAGGAAGGACACGGATCCAATAAACATGTAGTGGCGCGGAGCCTCCCCAACAACCTGTCCACGTCCTCGGGAGCCACAGGGTCAAACCCATCCCAAAACAGGCTCAACAAGACGTGCCTCCTCTCCCTCGCTTGGATCATCCCAATTTCGGTCCAGACCATCCCGGAGCTGAGCGATTTTGTCGTATAGATAACCACTAAACTCCTCGGCACGTCCCTGTAACGGGTCATCCCGCACCTCCTGATAAAGGAGGGAGCGGGTCACCCGAAACAGGGCGGCCGGGCGGTTATCTGCCGACGCAATGAGGGTGGAGTTCGCGGGAATGCTCGTTACCTGGGGATTACCTGTATTCACCAAATTCCTAAAGGGAAGATGCACTTTGTCAGAATATGTAACCCTAGCTGGCTTTCATGGCCAAGGTAAGACTTGAATTGATGATCTCCCACTTTATAACGTCATACCTTCTAATAAGGACATACTATAACACATATCTATAAAGGAATAAAGAGATTAACGTGCAAAAAGGAACCATTAAAAGAGGTTTACTGGTAACTTCTTTTTTCAGGACTGTATTTCAGAACACAAGGCATATTTGGTTTTTTGTATTATTTACTTATTTATTTTGTCAATCATATATAAGATATTTTATTTATTTATTTATTTTTATTTATTTATTTGATTTTTATACCGCCCTTCTCCCGAAGGACTCAGGGTAAAAGAGATAAAACCAGCAATACAATATACAGGTTAAAATACAATTTAAAAAACTTATTTAAATTAGCCTGGAGATTAAAATTTGCCATACTAAAAAACCCCGTTTAAAAATTAATCAATTTAGCATTAAAATTCCAATTTAAGCCAGCCCCGCGCGGATAAAAAGATGTGTCTTCAGTTCGCGACGGAATGTCCGAAGGTCAGGTATTTGGCGTAAACCCAGGGGAAGCTCGTTCCAGAGTGTGGGAGCCCCCACAGAGAAGGCCCCTGGGGGCCGCCAGCCGGCATTGTTTGGCGGACGGCACCCTGAGAAGTCCCTCTCTATGGGAGCGTACGGGTTGGTGGGAGGCGTGTGGTAACAGCAGGCGGTCCCGTAAGTACCCAGGTCCTAAGCCATGGAGCGCTTTAAAGGTCGTAACCAACACCTTAAAGTGCACTCGGAAGGCCACAGGCAGCCAGTGCAGTCTGCGCAGGAGCGGTGTTACATGAGAGCTACGCGTAGCTCCCTCTATCACCCGCGCAGCTGCATTCTGGACTAACTGAAGCCTCCGAGTGCACTTCAAGGGGAGCCCCATGTAGAGAGCATTGCAGTAATCCAAGCGAGAGGTAACGAGCGCATGAGTGACTGTGCATAAGGCATCCCGATCAAGGAAGGGGCGCAACTGCCGAACCAGGCGAACCTGGTGGAAGGCCCTCCTGGAGACGGCCGTCAAATGATCTTCAAACGACAGCCGATCATCCAGGAGGACACCTAAGTTGCGCACCCTATCCTTTGGGGCCAGTAACTCGCCTCCGACAGCCAGCTGCGGCTGCAGCTGACTGAATCGGGGTGCCGGCATCCACAGCCACTCCGTCTTGGAGGGATTAAGCTTGAGCCTGTTTCTCCCCATCCAGACCCGTACGGCTTCCAAACACCGGGACAGCACTTCAACAACTTCATTGGGGTGGCCCGGGGTGGAAAGGTACAGCTGGGTGTCGTCAGTGTACTGCTGGTATCTCACCCCGAAACCACTGATGATCTCACCCAACGGCTTCATGTAGATGTTGAACAGCAGGGGCGAGAGAATCGACCCCTGTGGGACCCCACAAGTGAGGCCCCTCGCGGTCGACCTCTGCCCCCGTCAACACCGTCTGCGACCGGTCGGAGAGATAGGAGGAGAACCACCGCTATACGGTGCCTCCCACTCCCATTCCCCCCAGCCGGCGCAGCAGGATACCATGGTCGATGGTATTGAATGCCGCTGAGAGATCTAATAGGACCAGGGCAGAGGAATAACCCCTGTCCCTGTCCCTCCAGAGATCATCCACCAATGCGACCAAAGCTGTCTCCGTGCTGTATCCGGGTCGGAAGCCGGACTGGAACGGGTCTAGATAGACATCTTCATCCAGGTATTGGGGTAGCTGTCGCGCCACGGCACTCTCTACAACCTTCGCAACAAAGCGAAGGTTGGAGACTGGACGGTAATTACCCAAAATAGCTGGGTCCAGGGAGGGCTTCTTAAGGAGGGGTCTCACCACTGCCTCTTTCAAGGCGGCAGGGAAAACCCCTTCCAACAAAGAGCGTTGATAATCCTCTGGAGCCAGCCTCCTGTCACCGCCTGAGTGGCCAGTACCAGCCAGGAAGGGCACGGGTCCAGTAAACATGTCATGCCGTGAAGCCTCCCCAACAACCTGTCCACGTTCTCGGGAGCCACAGGGTCAAACTCATCCCAAATGGGCTCAACAAGATATGCCTCCTCTCCCTCGCTTGGATCATCAACAGATAACAGATAAAAGTATAAACATAATTTGGATACATGAAAAAAGTAAGTAAAAAGTAATATTAGAACAGGAATAGTAGGCACGCAGGCACACTTATTCACGCTCCTTACAGACCTCTTAGGAATGGGGTGAGGTCAATAGTAGACAGTTTAAGCTTAAAGTTTTGGGGGTTTGGAGAAGAAACTAGAGTCAGGTAGTACATTCCAGGCATTGACCACTCTGTTACTGAAGTCATATTTTCTGAAATCAAGTTTGGAGCAGTTTACCTTGAGTTTGTATCTATTATTTGCTCATGTATTGTTGTGGTTGAAGCTGAAGTAGTCATTGACAGGTAGGACATTGTGGTAGATAATTTTATATACTATGCTTAGGTCAGACTGAAGTCAGCATAGTTTGACTAAGTTGTCTAAGCCCAGAGTCTGGTGGCATAAGGTATTTTATTGTGAGCAAAGGAGTGGAGGACTCTTCTCGTAAAATATCTCTGGACTCTCTCAATTGTATCTATGTTCGATATGCAGTGCAGGTTGCAGACAGATGAGCTGTATTCAAGAATTGGTCTAGCAAATGTTTTGTATGGTCTAGTTAGTAGTACAATATTACCAGACAAGAAGCTATGCAAGATTGATTAACAACTCTTAGTGCCTTTTTGGCAATATGTGGCAAGGCATCCAGGCCATTACAGACTATACGGTGGCTACATCGTGTTGTAAGGGTGAAACAGACTTTTTAAATGAGCTGAACACATTTTTTGGAAGATCTAAGGCATCAAATAGCACCTCTGTGAGGAAAGCTGTGTCCAATCCTGCCAAGCAAGTGCTTAACTTTGATGTTATCTCTGTCCGGAGGACACTGCTGAAAATTAGCATTTTGAAAGCAGCAGGCCTAATATCCATTGGTATGTTTTTAGGGAATGTTCAGATGAGTTGGCTTGTGTTCTTACAGGTATTTCAATCTTTCATTGTAGCAGGTAGTGGTCCCATTATGTTTAAGACTGCTATACATACATAAAAAAATGACAAGAAGGGCATGTCTCACCAAATGAGTCTTGAGACTGTGGAAAGCTTGAGACAAAAGCTCAAAAAAATCATGCCTTGGATTTAAGAGAGAAATTCTGATATACTTTCAAGACCGTTGTTATACTGCATAACAATAAAGCAGCATTCCCGGAATTCTGGTAGTTTTGTTTCCTAATCAGGTCAGCCTTGAAGGACTCCAAATTTCTAAAGAGAAGTTATTCTGCACAAGTTCAGTACATTATTCTGGAAAATATATAGAACTCATTTACAAAAAAAAAATCTTATAGTATTTTATGTATCGTGGATGGATCTCACTGAAATTAAATAATATATGACATTATAAAATAATGTCATTAATAAAAAAAAGTTTTCTAAAGGCAAATCAAAGAATCTATAAAAAACTGTATTTTATTAACTGCATGCCAAACTTTAAAGTCTCATGCTGGTGTTTTAATAAATCCACAGGCTGAAAAATGTACAGCTACTTAAAGAGTTATATTGATTTTAATTAGTTGACTTCTCCAAACATTTGTGTGTATTTTCAGGATCATGTGGAAGATTTAAAAAAGAGACTGCTTTAATTAATATAAGGCCAAGAAGAAAGAAAGAATGTATGTTTACTAACCTGAATATCCTGCATGTTGAGGCAATGCTCTCTTCTATTTTTCTTTTGAAGATGCTGTTTTCATAAGCAACTTTTTTTTTCTTGCATAATTTTGTGGCCTGGCCTGTCTGATCGGCAAATTCAGAAACTTTGTTAGAACATTTACAATTAAGTTTCTTTTCACCTGTTTTGATGTGTAAAAGGTTTATTTCAAAAACATAATTGTCCTTTTTGGTCTATGTTCTAATCACTGGCTAGAAACCAGGAGACTGTGAATTCTAGTTCCGCCTTAGCCATGAAAGCCAGTTAAGTGACCTTGTGTCAGTCAGTCTCTTTCAGTCCAATTCACCTCACAGGTTGCTGTTGTAGGGAAAATAAGAGGAGGAAGGGGTGTTGGATATGTTCTACCCAGAGTTATAAGGAATAAATTAAAAAATAAATTAATGTTTACTACCTTGAGTTATTTGAAAAAATGAAAAAAGGTTGGATACAAACAAAATGTAAATGTTTGCCCAGATCTCTCCTACTATCTCAAATTCTTGATAGATGGATTTATGTTGTACTTTTAAAGGGTGGTAGAATATTTTGCCAAGTATAGTATTTATCATCTTCGCATCAGCATATAGAATAAAACACATAGGCCAAACAGAACATAATGTTTGTGAATAATTTTCATGTTTTACAAAAGATTTAAACAAAAAAAATCAGATTTAAAATTTTTAAAAATCAATTTAAATAATTGTTATCTTAAAACAATTTTTCAATGTATGCACAAATATACTGTTCCTTTTTGAGTAAACAACATTATGCTGGGTGCAGAAATACTGAAAGAAATTAAAGGAGTGAAATAATAAAAAGGAAAGACAATGTAGGTAAAACAAACTTACCTCCATACTATTCAGTCTTTTCCATATTTTCCATTCAGTGTTTGTCCTTAAAACTATTCTGACTTCTAGGATGTTCATAGTATATTGTCCTTTGTTTTTCTTATGTGCCTTTCTCATCTTGAGGATCTCATCCATTCCATTCAACGACAACATCGTTGGCCTTCTCTTCCAAGATCATTTTTCTGTAATATACTGTCTCTGTTTTATAGGTTAATTCCTCACTTATTCTCTTTGACCAAATCATCCCAATGGTCTTCTTTATAGTAACCACTAACTGGTATTTAATCCATTTTAATTCAGGAACCATTCATTTTTTTAACACTCTTTAGTTTACACACACGCACAAAGCAAAAATGGAGCCTCAACGAGTGATGTTGAGCTGGCCACACACCCCTGCCCCCCCGCCCCCGAGGTCAAACACAACCCTGATGTGACGCTCAATGAAATAAGAGTTTGACACCCCTGCATTAAAGCAACTGCATTCAACTTATTTTTTATGTTTTTCCTGATAAACTCAGTTCTCACTTCTGTCTAATACTCTCTTATATAACACTCTTATTTCTATCATGCATCCGGCACACCCTTCCAGACCCAAGCAACACCTCTTGCACACCAAGCAACACCTCTTGCACACCTAGGCTATTTCTTTATTATCTGTATACTCATTTTAATTATTATGATATTAGCCAGTTTCATTGAATATTCAGTGAAACACTTTTTCTGTATGATTCTTATTACCAGTTATTTTAAAATCTACTTCCAGATCAATCTAAATCTTGTTCTGTAATATTTGTTTCTCTTTAATAATATGTATATGCAGTCTAATACAGCAAAATAGTTTTGCTCCATTCTTTATTAGTAGTTCAGTTCAAGTGTTCTTCTCTTTATAATTCAGTTCCTTCTGGTTCTTTGTGTCCAGTCTTCAAAATCACATCTTTTTTAAAGAATTCAAAACAAAAGCATTTTCCCACACGAAGAATTCTTATAATTAATACCAAAATCTTATTTCAAATCCATTCTGTACCCTTAGTCAATTTTGTAATTTTCCAAATTAGATCTAAATGATCTAATCATTCTTTTGCTGTTTATTCCCGCCCCCTAGTTTTAAGTCCCTAAACTTGTATTTAAAACTTATTCTGCTAAGGATTAAAGGAAACTTTCTTGGTACCATGAAACTTATTGATCTACAAATCTGGGAGAAAATAAAAAGGAATTACTATACAAAAAGGAATTTATCACTATAAATAAAAAGGAATTACTATACAAAAGTCCCAATTTGGTTATCAACAATGGAAGCAATATTACACCCAAACACCACACATTTGAGCAAAATGAGATATGCAGAACTACTTGATGAAAAAGGATAATTAAAATCAGTTCAAGACTTGAAAATGCAAGGATTAAATTTGGAACAGTGGCCTTACTTACAAACTAGATACTAGTTACTTAAAACTAGATTTAAAAAAAACTGAAACAATGTGGCATATATAAGGAACAATTGGAAATAGGTAAATTATTATTAGGCTCCAGAAAAATAATGATTACAAAAATCTATAATCTTCTATTAAGAGATAGAATGGAAGAAGAAATGGTAAAAGAAACAATGATCAGTTGGGCAAGAAATTTCAGACACAATATAAAATTAGAAAAATGGAACAAATTATGGAAAAGAAATTATATATTTACAAGGACAGTAGCATTTAAAGAAAATTTGTACAAAATGTTCTATAAATGGCATTTGGCACCAGCGAGATTGGTCAAAATGTTTCCAAATTTATCACCCAAATGTTGGAGATGTGGCCATAAATTAGGAACATACTACCACATCTGGTGAATGTGCCCTAAAATAAAAAAAAATGGTATAAAATTAAGAGATGTTTGGATGAAATTACATTACAAAAGATAGAATTTAAACCGCAGCTATTTCTATTAGGAATAATAGACCCCAAAATAGAAAAAACTTTGCAATACATAATATTACACATATTAACGGCAACAAGGATTACCATTGCACAAGGGTGGAAACAAAATAACACACCATCAGGAAATAGTGATTGGAAAAATTTTACAATATGCAGAAATGGATAAAATGACAATGGAAATTAAGGAAAGAGAAGTTTCGGACTATTATAGTGTGTGGAATAAAATGTATAAATGGTTAGAAAAAAGAAATCAAAATAAGAATTGGGAAATTTAAGTTAATATTGCTGAAATACAGAACTATAAGTCACTAATTGTTAATCTCATAATATTATGTAAATAAATATAATATAAATATATGTATTTAGTAGAAGAATTGAACAAAAATAGAGAATATGTAAGTTAATACAGAAGGCTGTAAAAATAGCATATATTGTATTGTTATGTTTTTTACTGTGTTTTTGTCCCTGTTTTTTTCCTGTTTTTAAAGGTAAAAAGCTCAATAAAAACTATTTTTTTTAAAAAAAGAAACTTTTTGATCCAAAGGTTCCTAATAGCTGAAAAGCAGTTAATTCCAAAAATTATTGAAAAAAGAAATATACAAATGTTGCCCTTTAAAATGTTTGAGCAATGGCTTTCTCTCATCTTCCAGGGCTCTAATCCAGATGAGACTGCTGTTTTACAGTTTGTTCACAAGAAACACCTTTTTGGAATACTTGAGGGCAATCTTAATTGTCCTCTTGTCTGGAGAGGAAGTACAAAGGGCTGGAATATTTACCAGCTCTTCATTCTGCTGCAGTAATTGCCATTTGTACATGAAGACATTATGAAGGCAATATCAGATACATCACTACAAATGGGACATTCCTATATTGAAAGATAGCCTTATTTTTCTTAAGTATTACTTTAACTTTATCCATAAATACCCTTTCTTAATAACTAGAGGCTCGAGAGATAAAATATGTCCATTTAACTTTACACAGAATAATAAACTGAGAGATTTGCAAAAGATGACCATTATGAGAATATAAGCCATTTTAATGAGGCTACTGCCTCTGAGGGTCTTTTATAGTAGTGTAATAGCCCCCAAACACCATCACCTTCGTTTGTAAAATTATTTTGAAACAAAGACTGTGGCTGCATAAAGACAAGCTTTGATCTTGTTTACATTAGAGGAGGACTCTGAATTCATCCCTCAAAATAAGAAAACTCCCCTCCCCCAAGCTTTCATTACAGTACTTCACTACAGTCCCGGGAAATTTAAAACTGCCCACCTATTTTAAGGGATTCAGCATTTACGAAGGGAATGGGTTTTTTTTTTATTTTTAAGAAACACACTCGAGGCAGGAATGGACTTTTAGGATTCTTGCTTATGTAAGCAAAATCCTTCCTCTGACGGTGGCAGGTATGCGATCTGCGTTTGTTCTCAAGCTCGCTTTTGCCCGTAACCACTGACAAAAATGTGGTGCGCCGCCGCTTGCCTTTCTCACTCGACCTTAGTCATTCTTCGGTTGCTGCATTCGCTCCGGGCAGTCATTTAATACACTGGTCGCTCCACGTCCCCAGCCTTCGTCTAAATTTTCTATATTATAGCACGGTGAGGAACCTGCCCTTTACACGAGCCAAAGCGGTATTGGAGCTTGAAGCGAGCTTCGGACGACAGTATTGTCGGCGAGTAACTGTAACCAGTTTACTACAGCTTGTATTATTCCCAAAGCTTAGCTTAGAGAACAGGTGTTACAGCTCAGTTCTCCATTTCAGATCCAAGATTATGAATGCCGGTTCGGCATTATTTAACAGCTCTGTCTTTAGAAAAGAATTCCTACCCAGCGGAATGGGAGAGTATGTTACACTACTATAGCCTAAGGGCTATCATACAAACCATTTGTGAACGTTTTAATATCACGCACCCAACCTTGTGCTTACTCTATCTCTAACCCTTTTACAAATAATTTGGTCGACTCCTACATATGGGGGGTATGTTCTGGTGCTTTAATAATCAGCAGTTGCTCCTGATACGCTAATTTGTTTAAACTACACATCCGGTTCGTTGGGCCTCCGAAAGAAAGCACCTGCCTATAAATATTGCATTGCTTCCCTGCCTGGCAAACGTAACGTTTGTTATTCTGCAAGACATTCAGCTCCCCAACGGGACAGCAAACGAAGAGGTTGCCCTTGTCTGTGCCCCTTTCTCTTGGCCTCGGGGACGGAAGTTGCCTTTCTAGTCTCCTGGATGCCAGGGGAGAGCTAGCAATAACTTTCCACTCCGCGCTTATCCTCTTTTTAGACGCCCCGCGTTCTCACACAAGAGAAGGCAGGAAGCTCGGGACTCAGCTAGAGTGAGAGTCCGGCGTGAATGAAACACCGCGCGCCAACCAATTGGCCCAGCAGAGCAGACGCCCGCCATCTGCCCCACCGCCAGCTGCAATTTAATTGAGTTGAGCAGTTCTCATTCAAGGCAGCGCAAGAGCAACTTTTCAAAGCAACTATGGAGACCGGGGCTACTCAGTCCGGGGACTACAAACCCGCCAGCGGGTAAGGCTACTCCGAGGGGGAAGTACTTTTAAATAGGAGAAGAGTTGGAGATATGAGAAAGAGTAACGGGGAGAGGCTTGTCCCGGTTTTTATTCCTCTCGGCTGCAATTGCTTAGGGCGGAGTAGAGAACAAGTAGTGTATATCAGGGACATTTCGCACTCGGCGTTTTGACGAAGAAAAGCAGCCTTCGGATATTGCATTTTCAAGAGACAGTACTATTTTAAGGGTTAGCAGGTTTAGGTTCGTAGCGTTATTAAAGGTCCTCTCAAAAACCCCTTTGCGAGCCCTTTCCTGACCGCAATACTTCCAGCCCGTTCTGGGTTTGTACTATCTAAGCTAACTAGATATGTTAGCAAAAACCAGCAATACGCGACGTTCTCCAAAACTAAGGCGCCAGCGCCCCTTAAGACAGTCAAATCAGGACTCAGCTAGAGTGAGAGTCCGGCGTGAATGAAACACCGCGCGCCAACCAATTGGCCCAGCAGAGCAGACGCCCGCCATCTGCCCCACCGCCAGCTGCAATTTAATTGAGTTGAGCAGTTCTCATTCAAGGCAGCGCAAGAGCAACTTTTCAAAGCAACTATGGAGACCGGGGCTACTCAGTCCGGGGACTACAAACCCGCCAGCGGGTAAGGCTACTCCGAGGGGGAAGTACTTTTAAATAGGAGAAGAGTTGGAGATATGAGAAAGAGTAACGGGGAGAGGCTTGTCCCGGTTTTTATTCCTCTCGGCTGCAATTGCTTAGGGCGGAGTAGAGAACAAGTAGTGTATATCAGGGACATTTCGCACTCGGCGTTTTGACGAAGAAAAGCAGCCTTCGGATATTGCATTTTCAAGAGACAGTACTATTTTAAGGGTTAGCAGGTTTAGGTTCGTAGCGTTATTAAAGGTCCTCTCAAAAACCCCTTTGCGAGCCCTTTCCTGACCGCAATACTTCCAGCCCGTTCTGGGTTTGTACTATCTAAGCTAACTAGATATGTTAGCAAAAACCAGCAATACGCGACGTTCTCCAAAACTAAGGCGCCAGCGCCCCTTAAGACAGTCAAATCAGGACTCGGGAGGGTCTCTCCCCGCTTCTCTTCTGCGTTTCTTCACCCCGCCTCTTCAGCTGTTGACAGTTAAGGGTGGAGTTGGAGCCTGGCCGGCAACTGGAAGGGAGCAAGTGGGAGGCGAATCTTTTGCCTAGTTAAGGCGGCAGGAGAGGGCGAAGGGTAGGTCCTTTGGGGCGACGGCTGAGCCCCGCGTGCTGGGGAGCTTTTTGGCCCAGAAGCCGTCTAGCCTCGCTCCTGTGTTGCGCAGACTAACCAGTGATTGGGGAATTATTCCAAGTTTAGTGTTACCATGGCACCATAGTTTAAAGGATTCCAGCTGCAGTGCAATGTAGAATATTAGTTATTGGTGGACTAGGATGAAGGGAGAATAGTGTTTAAGTTCCTTCTTAACCACGGAAACTCACTAGGTGATTCTGGATTAGTCACTTACTTTACCTAATTAATTTTTCAGGATTGTTTTGGTGGGGGTAAAATGTTAGAGATTTCCATGCCAAGCTACCTTGACCTCTAAGAGGACAGTTAGTATATAAATATAAAAAATAAATACTGTAGATTAATAGTGCTGGATAGGGCTGATATGAGCATCTGGAAAAGAGTGTAGTAATTATGTTCCTCTGGTGTTTCCTAGTTGGAAACATTCCTAAAACCATAACTCTGTTTAACTATAAAAATAGACATGCTCCATATATTGGGTTTAGTTCTCTTGAAAGGAACTCTGATACTTAAGTCATACAACTATGAGAGAACAATTGACTCGTATATGTTTTATGACAATAGGATAACAAAAATACATGATTTGATATTGTACAAATATTAACTATATTGTTTAAATTATTAGAGGAGAGCATAAAATTAAAATAGAAAATTTTTAAAAGTGTGCACTAAATATTTTTAATAAACAGAAGACATTTAGCCAAGCTGAAAGCTCTCTTCCTTGTCCCTGTATTAATTTAGTAATTGAAAGAGTACCATCCATCTACTGTTCCAAATCATAAGGGTTTATTCATGGTTTAAAGAAGCCATGCCTTTTAATAATCAAAAGTTTAAATGTTAATAGTATTTATTGCCTTCTGTGTAAAAGTATACAAATATGTGACAATGTGAGAACACTTTGGAATGACTATAGTACTGATTTATTTATTTTTAAAACCATAGCCAAAGTACACCCATTTTTCAACAAGGCTTCCAATCTCTCTGATTTGACTGTGAAGTAAATATTTTTAGTATAAAATTCTACATTAAGCTTTAGTTTTCCAAATATTGCCTGAAGTAGTAATTTTGAAAAAGTGACCTTGATTTTATTTCAAAAAGCTTTAATGACTCATAGGCTTTTTACTTTTGTAAGCAGAAATATCATTTATACAATTATGATTTAATCAATTGAATTTATGTGCTAATTAGAATTATAAATTCTAATTAGAATTATAAATTCTAATTCACAGTTTCTAATTCATAGTGAAGTAAATTATTTGCCCATTTCAGTCTGGTTTACGTACTGTAAAGGAAACTCAAGAAGAAACACTAATTTATTACAGTGTTTGTAAATGAATTTTAAAGATTTTGAAGATGATTATCTTCTGCTAAATTAGCTTGCTTAACTGTGTTTCTGAAATAATCACAGTGCCTCAATTCATATATAAATATTAGGCTATGAGCCACAAGGTTTACAAACCATGTTATTGCCTACTGTGTGATGTCCTAGGCTTCTTTTTCTATTGCTATAGTTGAATGAATGTTCTTGCTCAATTTATAGCAATAAATTAACTTTTTGTTCTGCTCTTGTGCACAAAGATCTTTAAATATACTTGTAAATATATAATGATATATAAAGATCTATGTGTACACAACAGCAGAACAAAATGTTAATTCAGAATGAAAAAAAGCTATAGTTTTTAAACAGTTGAAAATTTAAATGGAATAAGATAATCTGTAGCATTTAGCCAAGATCTGCACTTAAAAGGTTTTTGGAAATCAGTAGAGCCTGAGGGTTTGTTTCTATGATTTAAACCTTGCAATATTTTATCCAACACTCATTGTGAAATCTGTAACAGAGTTATGGATTGTTGAAGTTAAATTGTATGTAAATTAAATATAGCTGTTTATGAATGTTCATACAGAAAAATGTTTGTTTTATGGACCTGTTAGAGATTTATGATCGCTAAAACTGAGCTAGATAGTTTTAAAACTGTCTTTGAGCAATGTTACTGTTCTTCTTTCCTGATGATAAATAATCCCATCCAGTTCTGTCTCTGCATTATAAAATGTTCTGAAATTAGCTGTGCAATTTGAAAACAGTTGCACTCCTTACCCTCTAGTGACCAGGGGATGCATTTTTAGAAACACAAATTATGTGTGCCATTGGTGTTAAAAGAAGATACATCATTTTAGAAAGTTGTTTATATGCAGAAAGTAGTTGTGTATATTTTTTTAAAAAAAAATCATAGTTTTTTTCTTGTGGCATATGTCAGATTATTAGAATGGTTGATTACTAGGTGTCTGCAAATTTTTAGAGAGATGTTTCATAAGGTGTATTTTTTTAAACAAAAGCATCTCTGAATTTTTAAAGTAGTTGCATCTTTTACAAAATTCAGATGGCTTTCTACTTCATGCAACATTTCTGCCAGTATCAGCAGAACAGCAACTTTGCATGCACGCAGATACGTAGTTACAGGTAGTCCTCAGTTTAACAGCAGTTCATTTAGTATTTGGCAAGGGAAAAAACCCAAGAGTTAGATACAAATTACTCCAGGATGCTAAAGAAAGGGGAGATTTGGGTTTACCTGACTTGAAATTGTATTTTGATGCTTGCTGTTTGGTTGGCTAAAAGAGTGGATTAATCTTTAGAATAAGAGGTTATTCAATTTAGAGGGCCACAAATTAAGATTTGGATGGCATAACTATTTATGGTATGACAAGGTTAAAGTAAATGTTGATTTTAATAACCATTTTGTTAGATGTGCCATTCTAAGAGTCTAGAATAAATATAAAACAAGTTTTTTTAAAAAAAGATGCTTCTCTGGGTGTCCCCCCGCCCCCCGAAAGCTTTTGTAAAGAAAAGAAATAGTAGCAAAGTCAGACTGTGGACTTATGGTCAAATAATATTTTTTAATTTTGGTAATCCTCAAACCCAAAGAGGAATTAGAATCAGAAGGATGCACCTGTCATTGGTTTACATATTAACAATTGAAAGAAAGGTTCAAGTAGATAAGAAGAGTTATAGGTTTGACTTTGTGAAAAATGAATTGGAAATCCTACTGCATGGTAGTGATGAACATACTATTGCTAAGGTTTATAAATTGTTATTGAATTTGAATTTGGAGAATGAGTAGGTAAAGCCAGGGGTGAAATCTATTTTTTTTTGTCACCGGTTCTGTGGGCGTACCTTGGTGGGCATGGCTTGGTGGGCATGTGACTGGGTGGGCGTGGCCAACTTGGAGTCACTCACTGTTAGAGCCAGGAGCTCACATTCTGATACAGAAGCACATTCTGTCTTTCACAGAATGTCACAAAAGCCAGGAGCTTCACAAAAGCACATTCTGCCTTTCTGAAGCCCCCAACGCTTTTGAGTTTTCCTCTGGCTTGACTGCCCAAGCGAACATTGGAGCCTTCTCTTGCCCTGCTCTTCATCCCGGAGGGCCGTGCATCCCCCCCTGCCAATCCACCGTACAAACCTCCCATCCCATTTCTGCAAAGGCACAGCCTCCCCCTTGCAGGGCAATCCAAAGAGGGGAGGGGGATGCTGCAGAAAAAGTTGCCTTCCACCTGCGTTGCCTCCTGTGACTAAACATGCCCAGCCGTGTGTGCTCTTTCCTCAAATGGGCTGTGCATGGGGCGCTTGGAGAGACCGCAAATAAGAGAGCTCTCCAACTTCTATTTTTGTGTATGTGTATGAGGGAGGGAGGAAGCGAGTGATCTGAAGCCGAGGCACCCAAACTTCTGGCAGCGGCACAGGTGGCTTCTGAGCAGCCCTGAGTCAGCCAGCTCCACCTGACCTACTCCCTGAGTCTTGCCGTTCTCGCCCCCCCACCCCATTCAAGCAGCAGCTTCCCTGCTCAGCCCCAACAAGCTATGCATCCATGGTGCCCGCACCAGCATCTCGAGAGAAGTAGAGAAGAAATGCTGCTGCTTGAGTGACGCGGGGGGGGGGGTTTGAGGAGAATGGCGAGACTCAGGGAGTAGGTCACGTGGAGCTGGCTGACTCAGGGCTGCTCAGAAACTACCCCCACCGCTGCCAGAAGTTTGGGTGCCTCGGCTTCAGAATGCTCCCTTCCTCACACACACACACAAAAACAGGTTAGAGAGCTCTATTGCTCGCTCAGTCTCCAAGTGCCCCATGCACAGCCCATTTGAGGAATGGGCATGCATGGCTGGGCGCATTTGGCTGCAGGAAGAGGCGCGGCACAATGGGGTTGTTTTGTTCATTGCAGTGGTGCTTTGGGAGGGCAGGCTGATGTCTGCAGCTGATAACTATAATGAATATGTCCACCTGCCCTCCCAAAGCACCACTACAGTGAACAAAACAATCCTATTGCTATGGATGATAGCTTGTCAGGGCTGAACAGGGAAGCCGCTGCTTGAGTGGGGGGAGGTGGCGAGTAAGCTGCTAGCTCCAGCCATACTTACCTGCCTTCCACGCTGCCTTCCTGGTGTCCAGCTTGCAAAGGCAGGCAAGTGGAAGCCCATGTGGAAGGCAAGCAAGCATGGCACGGCTGTGGGGAAAGAGCTAGCAGCTTACTGCCCTCCCCCCACTCAAGCAGCAGCTTCCCTTCTCAGGCCCAACAAGCTATGCACCCATAGCAATGGGATTGTTTTGTTCACCGCGGTGGTGCTTTGGGAGGGCAGGTGGATGTCTGCAGCTGACAACTATAATAAATATGTCCACCTGCCCTCCCGAAGTACGACCGCAGCAAACAAAACAATCCCATTGCATAGCTTGTCGGGGCTGAGCAGGGAAGCCGCTGCTTGAGTGGGGTGGCAGGGTGAGTAAGCTGCTAGCTCCTTCCCCGCAGCCCTGCCATGCTTACCTGCCTTCCAAGATGCCTTCCTGGCATCCTGCTGGCCAGCTTGTGAAGGCAGAGAAGCGGAAGCCCACGTGCTAGCTGCTAGCTCTTTCCCTGCAGCCCTGCCATGCTTGCCTGCCTTCTTCGTGGGCTTCCGCACGGGGTGAAATGCTCCCGGTTCGGACCAGATTGAAGCAGGGGTGAAATGCTCCCGGTTCGGACCAGATTGCCCGATCCGGTAGCGATGGCAACTGGTGGTTTGGAGAACCACTAGCAAAAATCCCTGGCCCCGCCCCCTTCTCCTGCTGAGCCGCGCCATCATCAGAGGTTGTTTTTTTTACTTACACTCAAGGGTCCTTGAGTGGCTCAGACTGCTAAGACAGTCTGTTATTAACAGGAGCTGCTTGCAATTACTGCAGGTTCAAGTCCCACCAGGCCCAAGGTTGACTCAGCCTTCCATCCTTTATAAGGTAGGTAAAATGAGGACCCAGATTGTTGGGGCAATAAATTGACTTTGTATATAATATACAGATGGATGAAGACTATTGCTTGACATAGTGTAAGCCGCCCTGTGTCTTCGGAGAAGGGTGGGATATAAATGAAAAAAAAACAACACCTTTTAAAAGCATTTTTTCTTCATCCGAAAAAATGCCTTTAAAAGTAAAAAAAAAAGCCTTTGATGATCCTGTGGCTCAGCTGGGATCATCAGAACCCTTTAAACTCTTTTTTTTAAACAACCTCTTCCGGATGAAGAGGTTGTAAAAAAAAAAAAAGGTTTTAAAAGGTTCCTCTGGCAATCCCAGCTGAGGTTCCTGATCATCACAGACTTTTAAAATCATTTTTTAACAATCTGTTACAACAACCTCCTCCCATGCCCACCCAATGCCCCCTCCCCACTTGCCTTATTGCTGCTCTTTTTGGGCTTGCAAAGCCATCCTTTCCTTCAGCTGCTGCAGTCAGTTGCATCAGCTAGCAACTGAATCTGCCTGCCTGCAATTGGGTAAGTAAATGGGGGTGGGTGGGTGGGTGGGAGCTTTAAAAAATAGTTAATTGGGTTTTTTTTTAAGAGTTTTTTTTAGACAGCGATTTAAAGTTAAAGAAGTTTTAAATTTAGCTGCTTTTATCTAAGACAGGGGTCTCCAACCTTACTAATTTTAAGGCTTGTGGACTTCAACTCCCTGGTCCTCCACTTATGGCTGTTGTAGTGTTCCATAGTGATCAAAATTAGGATACTTGACAACCTGCCCGCTTTTACAATCAAAGAGTGTGCCCCCCCCCGCCTATCTCTGTTAAATGTGGTTTTAATATGAGTACATGTTATTGCTGTGATATGTTAGTAAGAATAGAAGTTTGGATCACGTATTCCTCAACTTACACCATTCATTTAGCAATTATTTGAAGTTATAACGATGCTGAAAACAGTGACATGACCAGTCCTTGCACTTACAACTATCACAGTGTCTCCATAGTCATATGACTGTGATTTGGAAACTTGGCAACTGTTTCATATGTACAATTGCAGCATCCTCCAGTCATGTGATCACTATTTGCAAACTTCTCAGCCAGATTACGACAAGCAAAATCAATGGGGAAGCTGCCAGGAGGTTGCAAGTTGTGGTTATGTGATGTCTTGCTTAATGACCATAGGTGATTTGCTTAATGACCATAGGTGATTTGCTTAACAATCATGCAAAAATATCATAAAATTGGGTTGTGGTCACATGCCTCACTTAATGATTGCGTGCTTATTGACTGCATGCTTATTTATCCTGAGGGTAGAACAAGAAGCAATGTGTTGTGTTGGATGAATGAGGAGGCAAGAGACGAATCATCAGCAACAACAGCTTTTTGATGCATGGTGTGAACCCAACAACTCGAACAATAGGAAAGCTCTCCTTTTATACTGTTCTGGCTGAGGCACCAGCCAATCAACAATGTGCTTTTTCCCCTCCAAAACGTTCCCTCAAAAATTCAAATATATAACACACCTCCCCTCCCAGAAGGCATAATTGCACCCAACATTTGCAATTACCTACATATGTAGTCACGCAGGTAACTAGGGTGTTCCCTGTGTCTAGTTGATCTCCACGGCTCCGTTTTAGGCGGGGAGTTCTGCTGGTCAGAGGTACTTCCTGTTCCTCTCAGCTCATCCATTGGGTTTTGTGGGATTGGATTAAAGGTGGTTTTTTTCTTCAGTCGGGGATGGATTATTGGCAGATTGTTCTTCGATTGGAGCTAGCTGTTCGGGAGGCCGGCACTGGACACCGAAGTCCTCAGGTAAGTCCTCCGGGCTTGAGTTAACTGTGGGATAAATTGTTTGGTAGTCAGGGACTGGTTTGTTTGGTGTTTGTTTTTGCTTGGACTCTATTTGTTTACGTATTTGGTCAATTTGCCTTCTCCATATTTTTCCGTCCCCCATGTCTGTGATGTAGGACTTTGGGCCTGTGATTTCAGTTATGATGCCAGCTAACCATAAGGGTCCTTTGGCATAGTTTCTGGTGAATACCGGTGCCCCTACTTGGAAGCCTCTTGTCTTATTTCCTCACCCCTGGTAACTGTCCGGGGAGTAATTGGGGTTCAACCTGTCCAATTGGCACCAGAGTCTCCTTCCCATTAGCAATTCTGCTGGGCTGTGGCTCGTAGCTGTGCAGAGGGTGCCATGCTAGGCGGCTAAGTAGGTGTCTATCCTTTCCTGCCAGTCCCCCGGTCCCAACCGTGCCAACGCCTCTTTGGCTGACCTCACAAAACATTCTGCCAACCCATTCGAGGCCAGGTGAAACGGTGCTGACAGGGCATGGCGGATTCCCAGCTCTGCCAGGTATCCCTCAAACAGGGTCGTCAGGAATTGGGGCCCATTATCCGAAACTAGGGTATCCGGTAACCCATGTGTTGCAAATAGTCTTCTAAGGGTTTTGACTACTTCCTCTGTGGTGGTGGATTTCATGAGTATTATCTCCAGCCACTTTGAGAAGGCACTCACTACAATTAGGAAGATTTGGCCGTGAAATGGGACTGCGAAGTCTATGTGAATCTGGGACCAGGGGCCTCGGGGTTTCTCCCACTCTCTGACCGGGGCTGCTGGGGGACATGGTCTAGATTCTTGGCATTGGGGGCATCTCGCTACTCATTTCGCTATGTCATCATCCATGTGGGGCCACCAAACATAGCTTCTTGCTAGTCCCTTCATTCGCACGATCCCCGGGTGCCCTGCATGCAGCATTTCTAAAACTCTTTCTTGCAGGCTTAATGGGATCACAATTCAATCTCCACATAGTAAACACCCCCCGTGTTGACAGTTCAAATTGCTTCATTACAAATTGTTTAAATTTCCCGTGTCCCAGGCTGGTAGGCCAACCCCTATGCACCCAGCCAGTGACAGTTTTGATAATAAAGTCCTTGCAGGATGCCCTTGCCACTTCTGCTGAAGTAAGGGGGTCTGAGTCCAAAGAATTGATTAGCAGGGCTGGTCTGCCCAGGGTTGGGTCCAATCAAATCCGGCAGTGGGCACCTGCTTAGAGCATTGGTGTGGCTCAGTTTGCGGCTGGGGCAGTAGATCACTCTGTATGAGTATGCGGCCAGAAAAATGGCCCACCTGGTCAACCTTGGGGACATGGCCACAGGTGTGGGGCGGTCCCCCACCAACAGTCCTAGTAGGGGGTGGTGGTCCGTGATCAGTTCAAAGGTCCTTCGAAGAGATATTTGTGAAATTTTTTGACCCCAGCCACGGCGACCAGGGCTTCCTTGTCCAGCTGGCTGTAATTCTGTTCGGCGCTGGATAGGGTGAGGTAAAGTAGGCAATGGGTGCCTCTGACCCTTTTGGAAGTCTATGGCTCAGTACTGCACCTACTCCAAAAGTGGATGCATCGCAGACTAGGACAATTGGGAGTGTGTTGTTATATTGGATTAGTAGGCTGTCCTCAGACAGGAGTCTTTTGATAGTGGCAAATGTGGCTACTTCAGCTTTTCCCCAAATCCATGGTGATTTCTTGGCCAACAGCCTGTTCTGCTACGGTGGCCTTAAAACACAAGAATATGGAGTAAAAGTTCAATAGTCCAAGGAAGGCTTGGAGGTCCACTTTGTTCTGTGAGGTGGGGGCCTTTTGGATGGCTCTGACATTACTGTCTGTGGAGTGAATGTCTGCTTTGTCAATTCTATACCCCAGGAACTCGACAGTTGGTACTGCGATCTGACACTTGTCAAGCTTTACTTGAAGACCAGCAGTCCTAAAGACTGTTAGGACTTTCCTTAATCTGTACCCCAATTGTTGCTGGTTAGCTGCCGTTATCAACATGTCATTGAAGTAGGGAACTACCCCGGTATCCTCTGCAACAATCACTCCATCAGATTTTGAAAGAGCCCGGGGCTATGCTGACCCCAAAGCACAATCGGGTGCATTGGAAGGCACCTCTATGCGTTACGTTGGTTTGTGCTTCAGCCATGGTGCCAACTACTGGCAGTTGCTGGTACGTCTGCACCAGGTCTAATTTAGCAAATATTTTCCCAGGTCCTAGGGAGTGTCGGAGGTGCTGAATGATCGGTAATGGGTAAGCGCTCTTTTATAATGTCTTATTCAGGGTCGCTTTGTAATCCGCACAGATGCGGACAAACCCATCCGGCTTGACGGGAGTCACTATAAGCATTTCCCATTTTGTGTGATCTATAGGGACTAGTACTCCTTGTTTGACTAGTTTGTCCAGTTCCTGGTCAATTTTTGGCTTAAGAGCGAAGGTTGCCTTCCTGGCTTTTAGTCTAATTGGGGCAATCGTTGGGTCTAGTTTAGAAGAGATAGGGGTCCCCACATACTTGCCGAGGCTGCCTGTGTAAATGTCCCTGAACTCAGCTTCCCCCAATGGTGTGTATTCCGATGACTCCAGTGACTCTCATCCTGAGGGCTTGAAACCAGTCTAGACCCAGGAGGCTAGGAAGTTTTCCACCAACGGTGACTTGTAGGTCTTTGTCGTGTTGGCTGTAGGTCACTCTGATGGTGGCGATGCCTTCCATGGGGATTCGATTTCCCTGATAGTCTCGAACCCTTAGTCTTTGCTGTTGTAGTTTCCTCTTCATTTAGTGTGGGAGAGCAGCTTTTATGTTGACCCAAGTCATAATCGTGATTGATGATCCGGTGTCTATTTCCATCTCACGTGGCACATCGTTGATGCCAACTACGGTGAACATCTTTTCCTCTGGGCTGGCTGTTGCTTGGCCGATCCGCATCTGGTTGGATTTTGCGCCTCTTTGAAATTGGCCATTTGGATTCTTCCTGCGGAATGGCGGCTGCTGATTGGTTGGCTTCACGATAGCCCTGTTCTTTTGGTAGGACGGTTGGTTTGCTAGGCACACTCTAGCTAGATGCCCTTTTCTTTCACATCGCCTGCAAATGGCATCCTTGAAATGACATGTGCTTCCAGAGTGTGCCGCTCCACAGCCCGCGCATTTGTCTTCTTCATCGCACCCCATCCTTTCTGTTTTAAAAATCTCTTCATCCGAGTTGCCCTCGCTCTCGAGTTGGATCTCTTCTTGGTGTATTGGGACTATGCTTTATGGCGTGTTCGTTGAGTTTGGTCTCTGGAATGTTTTAGCGGCTTTTGTAGATAATTTGTGTGCCTTGGCTTTGTCGAAGGCAACTTGTAGCATTAGATTGGACTTGGCTAATAGTCTTATTTGTAGCCGAATATCTCTCACTCCGCAGATTAGTTGCTCTAGGAGCGCATCATCGAAGTCTCGATATTCACAGTGTGTTGCGGCCTTGCACAGGGTAGCTATGGCTATAGCTGATTGGCTCCCCTTCTCTTTGCAGTCTATGGCGGAATTCATACTGCTGCACCAACTTGGATGGCACTGGGGTGTAGTGTGCTCTGAGAGTAGCCTGAAGTACTTGCCAGGGTACCATCTGGACTGGAGTCAGTTCCGACAGCGATTCGGCTGTGTTAAATACAGCGGGACCGCAGTGGGTCAGAAAATATGTCCTCTTTCTATTGTCCGGTAGTCCCTGCCATCAACTGGCGTGGCTTCCTCGACGGCCCGGGAGTTCATGGCTTCCATGACGGCCATGGACCTGTCTCAATTAGTGGACGGCCCTACCCACATCGGGGGAGGCACTCTAGACCTAATTTTTGTCTCTGGCCAGTGGTTGAATGATCTGATTTTAAATGATTTAGTTGTCGAGCCTTTGTCATGGTCAGATCATTCTCTTCTTCGTCTGGACTTTTGGACCGCTACTCAACACTGCAGAGAGATGGAACCAATGCGTTGGTTCCGTACCAGGCGCCTGATGGATCCGGAGAGGTTCCTGACGGACCTTGGGCCGTTTCCTGAGGATCTGGCCCGTGGCATGACTGAAGAACTAGTCGCGGTCTGGGAACAGGCCGCGGCTGGGGCTTTGGACCATGTCATGCCTTTGCGGCCTCTGACCCGGCGTAGGTCTCAACCAGCTCCTTGGTTCTCCGAGGAGCTGAGGGAGATGAAACGCTGGAGAAGACGCCTAGAGAGTGCTTGGAGATCCAACCGTTCGGAAGCTGACCAGACACTAGTTAGGTCATATAGTAGGACCTACCTAGTGGCACTGAGGGAAGCGAAGCGTTCCTACGTTTCCTCCCTCATTGTGTTGGCAGATAACCACCCGGCCGCCCTGTTTCAGGTGACCCGTTCTCTCCTGCAACCGGAGGTGCGGGATGACCCATTACAAGGGTGGGCCGAGGAGTTTAACGGTTATCTATACGATAAAATCATTCAGCTTCGGGATGGATTGGATCAAAATTGGGTAGATCCAGGCGAGAGGTTCAAGACTCGTCTTGTTGAGACTGTTTGGGATAGTTTTGACCCTGTGACTTCCGAGGACATGGACAGGTTGTTGGGGAGGTTGAATGCCACCACATGTTTACTGGACCCGTGCCCCTCCTGGTTGGTGCTGGCCACGCAGGAGGTGATACGAGGCTGGCTCTGGGGGATTATAAATGCTTCTTTGTTGGAGGGGGCTTTTCCGGCTGCCTTGAAGGAGGCGGTGGTGAGACCCCTCCTCAAGAAGCCTTCCCTGGACCCAGCTGTTTTAGGAAATTATCGTCCGGTCTCCAACCTTCGCTTTGTGGTGAAGGTTGTAGAGAGTGTGGTGGCACATCAATTACCCCAATACCTGGATGAAACTGTCTATCTAGACCCGTTCCAGTCCGGCTTTCGACCCGGATACAGTACGGAGATGGCTTTGGTCGCGTTGGTCGATGAACTATGGAGGGACAGGGACAGGGGTTATTCCTCTGCCCTGGTCCTATTAGACCTCTCAGCGGCTTTCGATACCATCGACCATGGTATCCTGCTGCACCGGCTGGGGAGTTTGGGAGTGGGAGGCACCGTTTATCGGTGGTTCTCCTCCTATCTCTCTGAATGGTTGCAGACGGTGTTGGCAGGGGGGCAGAGATCGACCCCGAGGCGTCTCATGTGTGGGGTGCCGCAGGGATCGATTCTCTCGCCTCTCCTGTTCAACATCTATATGAAGCCGCTGGGTGAGATCATCAGTGGTTTTGGGGTGAGGTACCAACTGTACGCTGATGATACGCAGCTGTACTTTTCCACCCCAGGCCACCCCAAGGAAGCTATCGAAGTACTGTCCCAGTGTCTAGAAGCCGTATGGGTCTGGATGGGGAGAAACAGGCTCAAACTTAATCCCTCCAAGACGGAGTGGCTGTGGATGCCGGCACTCCAGTACAGTCAGCTGGGGCGAGTCATTGGCCCCGATGGAAAGGGTGCGCAACTTGGGCGTTCTCCTTGATGGGCAATTGTCTTTTGAAGATCACTTGACGGCCGTCTCCAGGAGAGCTTTTTATCAGGTCCGCCTGATTCGCCAGTTGCGCCCCTTCCTTGACCGGGATGCCTTATGCACGGTCACTCATGCTCTTGTTACCTCTCGCTTGGATTACTGCAATGCTCTCTACATGGGGCTCCCCTTGAAGAGCACCCGGAGGCTCCAGTTAGTCCAGAATGCAGCTGCGCGGGTGATAGAGGGAGCGGTTCGGAGCTCCCATGTAATACCTATCCTACGCAGACTGCACTGGCTTCCTGTTGTCTTCCAGGTGCGCTTCAAGGTATTGGTTACCACCTTTAAAGCGCTCCATCGCTTAGGACCGGGATATTTACGGGACCATCTGTTGCTGTCTGGTACCTCCCACCGACCTGTGCATTCTTACAGAGAGGGACTCCTTAGGGTGCCGTCAGCCAAACAATGTCGGCTGGCGGCCCCCAGGGGAAGGGCCTTCTCTGTGGGAGCTCCTACCCTGTGGAACGAACTTCCCCCTGGACCTCGACAACTACCTTAAGTTCGCCATGAACTTAAGACTTATCTATTCCGTCTTGCTGGACTGGCTTGAATTTTAATTTTTTAGTTGATTTTATGGGTTTTAATTTTATTAATTTTTATCGGGATTGATTGTATTTTAAAAAATTGGGCCAAATTTAATAAGTTTTTTAATGTATGTTTTTAGTATTGTATGTGTCTTTACTGTTTTTATCTTGGCTGTAAACCGCCCTGAGTCCTTCGGGAGAAGGGCAGTATACAAATTAAATAATAATAATAATAATAATAATAATAATAATAATAATAATAATAATAATAATTATTATTATTATTATTATTATTATTATTATTATTATTATTATTAATTTGCTTCAAGGAAACACTTGAAGTGGACCATATATGATCCCCACTTTTCGGTGGCTGGATCAAAGGGTGCTGGCAGCGTGTAGGCAGACATTCCTGTTGTCTTGTCCAGTCGATGCTGCACGGATACTCGTTGGGTTCAGGGGTGACTAGCTCTTTCTTCGGGTCTCTGTGCCAGCCTCGATCCCACCTTCGTCGCCAATGTTGTGTTGGGTGAATGAGGAGGCAAGAGATGAGTCATCAGCAACAACTCTTTAATGCATGGTGTGAACCCAACAACTCGAACAATAGGAAAGGTCTCCTTTTATACTGTTCTGAGAAGTCGAAGATATCTCATATGTCTTATTGTACTGTGAGTTATACAGAGTATGTAGGTCAATATATATTCTCCCCTTACTAGAGAGATTGCCAGGGAGGACAGTCGACTTTTATGTAGACTTTCTCCTCCAAGACTCAGATCCGGCTACCACACGTGCAGTGGCAAAATTTTGTGTCACTGCAATGTACACAAGAAAAAAATTGGTTACCGAATTATAGATATCAACTGATGCAACTTTTTGGAGATATATATAACAGTTATGGTAAAAATACATTTACTCACATACTTGATGGCTTTCAACACATGTAAATTAGGAAGTGATCCTATTGGTTGAGTTAAGGTATTTTAATTATTGGAATGGTATTATACACGATTGAAGTTAGTAGTATTTTAATTTTAAGTTACACAACAAGATAACTGGATTTTATCATAGATTTTATCTATTATGTAGTATTTTATTCTTGAATTTTTAATTGTATATTTACTGAGTGTTTTTTACTTGTTCTGGCCTATGGCTGTAATAAACTGTATTTCTCCTTTATACTGTTCTGGCTGAGACACCAGCCAATCAACAATGTCCTTTTTCCCTCCAAAACGTTCCCTCCAAAATTCAAATACATAACACAATGGGTGGAAACTAATCAAGGAGAGAAGCAACTTAGAACTAAGGAGAAATTTCATGACAGTTAGAACAATTAATCAATGGAACAACTTGTCTCCAGAAGTTGTGAATGCTCCAACACTGGAAATTTTTAAGAAGATGTTGAATAATCATTTGTCTGAAGTGGTATAGAGTTTCCTGCCTAAACAGGGGGTTGGATTAGAAGACCTCCAAGGTCCCTTCCAACTCTGTTATTCTAGTCTTCTATTGATGAAGTTTCCATTGTGGAAAATAGAAATTCCACTCTATTGTGCTCATAAATCAAGAACTATCTGTATAACACACCTTTTTCCTATGTTAGCACCTAGCTAAATACAGGTGGTCCTCAACTTGTAATCACAATTGGGACCAGAATTTCTGTTGTTAGGCAAGGCAATTGTTAAGTGAGTTGTGCCTGAATTTATTACCTTTTTCTGCCATGGTTCTTAAGAAATTCACTGCAGTTAAGTGAATAACATGGCCATTAAGCAAGTCCAGTTTCCATCACTGAGTTTGCTTGTTAAAAGCACTCTTGGAAGGTTGCAAGTGACAATCATATGAACCACTGCAACCCTTGTAAATATATGCTGGATTACCAAGTGCATGAATTTCAATCCTCTGACCATGGGATGTGCAGCAGTCATATGTAGGAGGACAAATCATAAGCCACTTTTTTCAATTTCATTGTTTCTTTGGACTGTCACTAAATGAACAGTTGTAAATCAAAGATTGCCTGTATATGCTAAGTTATTTTTATATTATTCAAGTTTAAACAAATTGTTACTTTATTCATCAGCTGAAAACAGCCTGGTTAAATTACTTTCTTTAATTATTTAACAATGTAACTCAATTAAGGAGAATCATTTGTGTGAGAAAGAATGAATGAAAAGGTTTTTATGAAGTGTCTGATGTTTATTTACATTGTTCTTTTTAATTACTTTCTCCTGTCTTTAAGTATTTAATGAAAGATTATCTACTTTGGAAATTAACAATACTATAGATGAAAAATGGTTTTATCAGCATATTTGTGTTTTAGCTACTATTAGTTATTACTTTGAAGCTTTTTAAATGAAGTTTCCTTAATAAACCATTTAACTACATAGAATTGTTTTACTGTGATGATTCTTAGTCTAATGATTTCTGTCGTATTTGCACTGCTTGAAAATATAAATTCATTATAAAATATCTAATTAAAACAGCCTTAAGAAATTCTAAATTATGGCTATTAGGAAATTCATTAGCTCATGAATTAATTCTTTTTTACACCCAATAGACATTTTCAAAGAATTAATTGATAGCAATTGGATAATAGGCAAAATGTTAATACATTATGCCTCTTGCATTTGACAGAGATACTTTTTTTCTTCTGAATATTAAATGAATATATTAAATTCTATGTAAAATATAGTATAAACTGCAATGTAAAAAGTAAATGTTGTAAATGGGGATGTTGTAGGGTCTCCTACTTGGGAGGGGGGTTTGGATTAGATCAGGGGTGGTATTCACTTATTTTGTTACCGGTTCACAAATGTGAGTGCGCACCTGAGCACCTCTGTGCATGAGAGTGTCAAAAACATGGCTAAATGGGATGTGATTACATCTGGGTGGGTGGGCAGAGCCACCCGCAGCCGCTGCTACTGGTTCGCCCGAACTGCATAGAACTGGCTGAATACCACAACTGGACTAGAGGACCTAAAAAAGTCCCATATACATACATACATACATACATACATACATACATACATACATACATACACACACACACACACACATAGTGCAAGTAACATTAAACAGTAAAACATTGGTATAATGAAGTGTTCTCTAGCTTCAGTTTCTTAAGCCATACAGTAATTAATCTGCATTTTCTTATTTACTGATTTCAACGTTCACCTTTTTATATATGTAATTACACTTGTGTTTTTATTAGCTTCTTGCTTTTTTCATCTTTTTAAACAAGTGCTTACAGTAAGACGTCTAATTGAATTACTTTGCCTGTTTTGTATTAGATTTTGGCTGCTTTTAATGAAAAAATATGTTTTTCCTTCCTTTTCAAAGTCCCTCACAACTGAATTAGTTTCCTCTTTTACATTAAAAGTTATCTAAATCCAGTTATTTTTTTATAAAAAAATTAAAGAACCTCCTGAATAGCAAGGTGCTGGGAGACTCTTGATGAATAGCTACTAGTGATTCATTGACCAGAGAAATTATTTTATTATTGTAAACATAATGTATTTTTCATCTTTATTTTAGTTAGTACATTATTAAATTGTATTTGAAAATGTTTTAATATTAAATTGCCTACTAACTTGACTGTTGTACAATTTATTCCAGTCATCTATATTGAGAAGGCAGCATTTTTCAATTATGTGTTTATTTAATGGGGATGTGTTAGGAATAATGTATGCTTTGGTTATGAGAGGGTACAGTTTGAAATTTGAGTGGGTACAGTTTGAACAAATTTATTAAAGGTAAATAGTATGAAAAAGGAGAAAATATACTGGTTTGTTGTTGATGGCATTTATTGTCATCTCTGTATGTGATGCATTGGGTTTTAAGGATGTTCCAAAAAATGGATTTTACAAATTTAGTTTGCTGTGAAACTGTTCAAGCAGGCAAAAATTATGGTGGCTATGATAACAGCTACATCCACTATTAGCCCCAAAATCCTTGTTCTTACTTGCAAATTAGTATATCCTATCCAGGTGGCATAACAGCCCAATCTTCCTCCTGGGGGGTTAAATTACAGGTAGCCCTTGACTAACAGGTAGTCCTTTGTCTGAAATGGTGTAGGGTCTCCTGCCTGGACAGGGGGTTGGACTAGAAGGCCTCCAAGGTCCCTTCCAACTCTGTTGTTGTTGTTGTTGTTGTTGTTATTACAACCACAAATTCAGCGACTATTCAAACTTGTAACAGTGCTGAAAAGTGCTGTTTAAGACCAGTCCTTAAAGTTCCAGCTCTCCCAAGCACCTAAGGGATTGTGGTCTGGATGCTTAGTAACCAGTTGGCTCTTACAGTGGTGACAGAGTTCAGTGCAGTACAATGGTGTACAGTGGTGATTGCCATTTGTGACATTTTCTGCTAGCTTTCCACAAGTAAAGTCAGTGGAGAAGCAGGAGCAGAGAAGGTTGCAGGTTACACCTATCAGCCACTCTTGTTTCCATTTTTTCTCCTGAGGATCCTAGCTATAAAATACCAGATCTTGGGGATTCATGTTTACTCACAGTGCTATTTTCCTTTACTCTATAGTGCATATCTGGCTATGCCATTTATGCATCCTCCCACACTCTAGTAACCACAACCCACTCAGCTGTGCCCATGCTATGATAGCCATCTGCATACCCTCTTGTTCTCCTTAGCAGCAATCTTCCACTCAGCCATGGTAGCCACCTGCATGCTCTCCCACACTTTCTAGCCATGATTGTGGAGCTATGGCACGTGTGCCAGAGGTGGCACACAGAGCCCTCTCTGTGAGCATGCGCACCATCGCCATGCTCTTCTGGTTTCTGGCGGGCACATGCATGCCGACCAGCTGGTCTTTGCATGTGCTGAAGCGCCAGAAACCCAAAGACCAGCTGGCCAGTGCACATGCGCACGCCAGCCACCTGGTGTTCAGGTTTCCGGCGCTCCGGCATGCATGTGAGCATGCGTGCGCATTCCAGTTTGGGCAAAGTGGTGGCAAAAAGGTTCCTCATCACAGCTCTATAGCATTCCCCTGCCTGGCCACATATAGACCATGCTGCAGCAGCTGCCTATCCCGGCTACTGTCCATAGCATCCATCTGTCTGTTGATCTGCTTATGAATTGCCTGGGACTTGCAACTTCTTGCCATTTCCCCATTAACTTTGCTTGTTGGAAGCAGCAGGAAGTTACAAGTCGCAGTCATGTGAGGTCCTTGTTTAATAACCTACAATTATTGCTTAACAATGACAATGAGAACTGCTTGGATTCTATTGCTAAATGGTCATGTGAGATTGTGTTGGGTCCTCAGTTTTGACGATTGCAATAACAATAGAGCCTGCTAAACAGCCAAGCTGTTCACAAGGATAACATCACAAGGATAACTTCAAAATTAGAGATTAGATATCTTTTGCCTTTGAGATATAGTTAATGGCACTTTACGGGAGGGGGGGGAGAGGAAGAGAGAGAGAGAGAGAGAGAGAAGTTCATCATAATCAATGAAAAGTTTATGTAACTGAATACTGACTACTTTTTAGTGCAAGTAGAAAACTGAGGTCTTTTTCACTTATGCATTTGCAACTTAAGAACTTCTTCTTCAGATATCCCTGCCTATCTATTATGACATTGTGGCATTGCTGTTTTAAATCTTAGTATATTGATTTTTAAAACGTTCATCTTATTTATTTATAACTTATTCTGAAATTGTTAATGTAGTTGGTGAGCTTTAAATATCCAAATAGATAAATAAATGATTATACTCTTTTCGTCCACTACATTATTCCATGATTTCCAGCAAGCCTTAATGATGGAGAGACCTTTTATATGCACCTGTCCTTAGTATAAAGGCTGCTGATATATTTTTCTAGCACTGTTGGTGTAATCTTTCTTTATCTCAACACCTGAGCCTTTCAGGTGTTGGCTATCATTTCTTGGACTGAAGAGTTCTTCTGAGACATCTCTAAAGAACAGGATCATATTTCTTTGATCTGTGGTAAGATTATTATGCCAAGCAGCTTCTCTGTTCCTGTGACTCTGGATCTGGAAAGAAGAGCAGTTTTAGCAATTACAAAATAACAAGTTGTTCAAACAGATACTGTAGTACCTTTGTTATAATCACTTTACTATCATTTCTGCTAGAGGTTGAGGAGCAAAAGGTCAAGCCTCAATTCATGTATGCTAAGGGCCTAGAATTTTTTTAAAAAATTTCCCTTTTATTCTTTTTGGTTTGCCTCTTTACATATTTTATTTGAAATGTTCAAAATATATATTTAAAAATAAAACAAGCTAAATAATTATAAGAGAATTATTAAAAAATATTATTTGACAAGGAACACGTCCGAAATTACTAGACACTCTGACATATATGTCTATGGAAATTCTCAGTCATCCAGGTCATAGTTGTCCCCAAGGTGCTTTTTTCAAGAGGCAACTTTCTGGTTTTTCTTTGAATGACAAAGAAAATTATTGGATGACAAGCCTGAACAACCCACCATCCAGTCAGAGCTGAAGAAGCTTTTTGGATGAGAAGCGAAATGTCTTCAAAGAAAAACCAGAAAGTCCAGAAAGCCTCTTGAAAAAAAGCACCTTTGGGACTCTGACACATAGCATTTCTAATTAATGGCTTCATAATTATCCATCTGAAAAACATACTGAAATGAGCTCATCAAAACCAAATATTTGGTTCAAGATTTATTTTCTCCTCTCCTTTTGAATGTTTGATATGATATTGGTGGCTTTGAAGGTGGACAGTTGGATACATACATACCAGTGGTGAAATGTAAAATTAGTTGCTACTGGTTCTGTGGACGTGGCTTGCTGTGTATGGGGGTAATGTGACTGGGTGGGTGGGGTTTCTTTTACTTTTAAAAGCATTTTTTCTACAACCTCTTTGGCCGAAGAAGTTGTAAAAATGCTTTTAAAAGGCTCTGACGATCCCAGCTGAGTTGCCTGAACGTCAGAGGCTTTTGTTTTCTTTTAAAAGCATTTTTTTGCCTTTAAAAGAAAAAAAAAAGCCTCTGACAATTGGGCAACTCAAATGGGATCGCCAGAGCTTTTAAAAAGCATTTTTAACCAATCTCTTCAGCCAAAGAGGTTGTAGAAAAAATGCTTTTAAAAGGCTCTGATGATCCCAGCTGAGCTGCATGATCCTCAGAGGCTTTTTTTTTTTACTTTTAAAACATTTTTTCATCCAAAGAAAAAATGCTTTTAAAAGTTTAAAAAAACCACACCTATGATGATTGCGTGGCTCAGCTGGGCATGGAGGGGGGCAGGAATTTTTGCTACTGGTTCTCTGAACCACCCGCCACTACCGCTACCGGATCAGGCGATCCAGTCCGAACCGGGAGCAATTCACCCCTAGTATATTAGTATGTACATATGTATGTATTTCCTGCCTTTATTATTTTTAAAAGTAACTCAAGATGGCAAACATATTGAACAGACCTTCTCTTCCTATTATTACATAATGGCTATCTCTAGCTTGGTCTCTGATTCACCAGTGTCATCCTTTATACCTTGTGTTTCTCTAGTTTTCTTTTCCTTCTGTATTGAATCAGGAAGTGTTAGGCGTTTCTCTTTCTCTTACTAGTCATAAACAGCCAGAGTGGATTCTCTCCTTCCTTCAATCTCCACTTCATCTTGGCAGAAACCCACTTTCATACAAAGTATTTTTAAACTTTCTAATTAGAGTGCTATCCTAAAGCTGTAATTCTAATTAAGATCACTTTATTTTTTTTCCCATCTGGAATTATCTGCTGTTACATTTTTCCAACTCTGTAAATTATTATTTTAAATAATTCCTAATTTTTGTTAGGTAAATTCTAAAGTATATGGCCTTTTTTGCAATAATGACAAACCCTATTATTAATGCACGGCAGGGGTGTCAAACTGGATTTCATTGAGGGCCACATCAGGGTTGTGCTTGACTTTGGGGGCCCGGAGTGGGCATAGCCACGGTGGGCATGGCCAGCTCAACATCACTCGTGTTGGGGGCGCCTTGGTGGTCTGAGTGCTCTGCCAGAGAAAATGGGCCCCAGAGCTCCATTTTCAGTTAGGATGGCCTCCTGCAACCCTCTGCCAGCCAAAATGGAGCCACTGGCACTGTGCGCCAGTCCTTCGCTATTTCCAGAGCAATCCCGTGGGCCGGATCTAAGCATCCCATGGGCAGCATCCGATCCCTGGGCTTTGAGTTTGATATCCCTTGTAAAGGAGGAAGTGGGAATAGCCTTGAAGGACAGGAAGAACAAATGCTACTAAGGCAATGTTCAAATAAAAAAAGCCTGATCCCAGGACAAGAATGTGACAAGTGTCTCAGAAAGCCCTCCTTTGCTCACATAAGATAGAGGAGGGGGAAACATATTCAGATTTGCAAGATATTGTTACTGTAGTTTTGCAGAATAAGTAGTTCTGACCTACATGGCATTGGTTTCATAGTCTGATCTATTTTGAGTAGCTAACAATTAGATACAGTATTTTCTTCCTCTATTAAATATTATTAAATGTTTGAATGTTATCTTTATTCAACCAGTAACTGTCATAAAATCACATTCCTTTGGATCATTTTCCTCAGTAAGTAAATGAACATCCTTTTGATTGATTGATTAATTGAGTTTTCATTATGTAAATTTAGGATTTGTCATAGAAATACTGAAAATTCAAAAGGGTTCACAGACTTTTAAACATCACTCTATATATCCCATCGATATTAGTCCCACAGTCCCTCTGCACTTACACTGCCCTAGTCACCTGTGCATCCTCCTTGAGCCTCACCATATTTGCACCCCCATGCATCCTCCCTGATCTTTGCCATATATCCCTCATACCAGTGGTGAAATGCTACCAGTTCACACTGGTTCAGGCGAACCAGTAGTGATAAAAACTACCGATTCGTGAGAACCAGTAGTAAAAAAAAAAAGCTACTGATTCCTCCGAATCAGTATTTCTGACAATCAGCTGTGCTGCGCGATTTAAAATTGCTAGAAAGCAGGAAATTCTGTTTTCTAGTAAATCTAAATTGCATGGCACAGCTGTTTCTCCCCCCCCATTGCTGTTCTACTTACCTCCTTTTTCCATGCAAAGTGTGTGTTTGGTACATATTGTGCATATGTGCGTGTGCAGTGTGCATTTGGTGTGTACTGAGCATGTGCAGACAGCACACATTTGGCACGTACTGCGCATGCATGGCCAGCAAACCGATGGCAAACTAATTCAGATTTCACCACTGCCTCATACTGTTCAGCATTCTTATGCATCTTTCTTGATCCTCACCATGCTTCCTTCACATACCCTCCCTACACTTGCTGTGCCTCCCTTGTATCTTGTGCAGCCTCCCTGACCTTTGCTGTGTCTTCCTGGCATATTTGTACACTCCTGCATCCTCCCCAAGCCTTACCAACCCTAAGCACAGCCTCTCCAAATTTTATCACATCCCATTTGCACTTTTTCCCACCCGTGTGCAACCTCCTTGAACATCATTGCACATTCTTCTCTTATGCATCTCTTGTGGGCTCCTTCACCAGACAGTAGCCATTTACCTCCCTGCGAATCTTCTGACATTTGCAAGTTTCCATTGGGTTTCTCCACTAACTTATAGGTGGGAAGCCAGCAGGAATTAACATTAGGAACAGCAGGAAAGCACATTACATTAACAAATAGGACTGCAGATATTACTATAGTTATATTGCTTAGTGTCAGATAGAAATTCAAGTCCCATTTACCATTATTAGTCAAGAACTACCTATAATTTCAATTTGTGTTTTGGAATTGGCAGTTTAATTCCTAAATGTTATTTTTTTAATGTATATTATTTGCCAATGGCTCTAATGCTAGTAAAAATGAAGGAGCCGAGATGGGACAAATTTATCTTGTTCCCTTCAGCATGTGTTAAACCTTTTGAAGTAGATCAAACTAGAAAACCAACTTTTGAATACAATTGCTACCTTTTATTATAAACTTACAGTAATAGAATCTTGCAAGTCTGAATACATTTTCTCCTCTCTGCCTTTATCTTTATGAGAAGTAGGGATGGTCAAGTTTGAGACAGTTTCTCAAGTTACCTTTTTGTCAGGGTCTCAGATTTCTTTTATCTGAATGTGGCCTTAATTGTGGCTCTTCCTCATGTTTTTCAAGGTTACCCCTACTGCCTATTGCAGCATAGCAGAGAGCCATTATTAACTTGATTTATTGTTTTTTTTAAATAAATACTTTGTATCCATGTGGAAAAAAAATAGATCTGTCCTTTTTCTTTTCAGAATTGCAAATATAAAGTAATATTCTAAACTGACATAGGCTATTTCTCATGAAGAAAAAATATAGTTACTTTATGTCTCAAAAATATATTTGATATTGTATCTGTAATGGGATGGGTGGATAACCTTGAAGGACGAGGGGAAGAGATGTTGTCTAGAAAGCACTCAGACAATGGATAGAATAGAATAGAACAGAACAGAACATAACAGAACAGAATTGAATCGAATTTTTATTGGCCAAGTGTGTTTGGACACACAAGGAATTTGTCTTGGTGCATATGCTCTCAGTGTACATAAAAGAAAAGATACGTTCATCAAGGTACAACATTTACAACACAATTGATGGTCAGTATATCAATATAAATCATAAGGATTACCAGCAACAAGTTGCAGTCATACAGTCATAAGTGGAAAGAGATTGGTGATGGGAACTATGAGAAGATTAATAGTAGTGCAGATTCAGTAAATAGTTTGACAGTGTTGATGGAATTATTTGTTTAGCAGAGTGATGGCCTTCGGGAAAAAACTGTTCTTGTGTCTAGTTGTTCTAGTGTGCAGTGCTCTATAGCATCGTTTTGAGGGTAGGAGTTGAAACAGGTGCCCACAATGGCTTTACAATCAGAAGTAAAAAATTAGGAAGAATCTACCTTAATTGTTCAAGCAATCCACCAGAAATAGAGGTGGATTTGCATATAGCCTTACTATATTCAGACTTGCATATAGCTTTACCATAAGACTTGCATATTCAGACTTGCATATAGCCTTACTTTAATGTGAAGTGTTAATACCACTTTATAATGCCTTGGTAAGAAAACATCTGGAATACTGTATCTAGTTTTTGTTGCTATAATATAAAAAAGATGTTGAGACTGGAAAAATCCTGGAGAAGGTAATCCGCAACAAATCTGCAAATACCTAGAAGCAAGCCAAGTTATAACCAGAATCCAGCTTGGGTTTGTCAAAAGCAAATTATGCCAAACAAATCTTATTTCATTTTTTAACAAAGTGACTAAAGTAGCGAACCAGCAAATTGCTGTGGACATAGAATACTCGGATTTCAGTAAACCATTCGACAAAGTAGATCACAATCTACTTCTTAAGAAGCTTGAAAAATGTGGGCTAGACCGCATTGCTACCAGATAAATTTGGTTTACAAACCATACTCCACATGTAGTTCTTTAATGGAACTACATCTACATGGAAGTAAGGAAGTAGGGAGATATCTCCCAAGATTCTGTTTTAGGCCTAATACTCTTTGATCTCTTCGATCTAGATGACAAAATAGAAGCGAAGCACGCATGCATGAAATGAACCAGTGGTAACACTGGTTAAAACCAATCACCGATGCACACAAACTAATATCTATTTTTTTTATAGGTATCATATTACAAACCAGTACTAAAATCTTTGGAAGCTGAAGTGTGAGGATCCTGAGATATAAAAAAGACTCATTAGTAATAGTTCTGGCCACCAAGTTTATTTCCAAATAGTCATGCCAGAATAGGTGACCTTTTCACTTGAGTAAAGGGAGCAATGTCTTAGGAACATAAATAAGGCAAATCTGATCACATTGTCTTTTTTTTTCTTTTTTCAGACAAAAAATTAAGGGTCGTGCTCCCCAACCTCCATTTGTTCGTGACGTTAACGAACATAAAGTAATCCCAACCCTAGAAACGTGGTCAGATCAGAATATCTTAACTATGAAGGGAAATCTGATTAAAACCACATTGGACATTCTGGTAGTTCTTCCAAATGGAGAAGAACAGAAAATTACTGTTCATGGAAGGTAAGGTTTTTAATATCTGAAACAAATAATACTGCCATAACTCTTAAAAATAACCATGATAAAGATATCTGTAATCACACATATGTAACACCTAGAAGCAAACAAGGTTACAACCAGTAGCTAACATGGGTTTGTCAAAAACAGATCATTCCAAACAAATCTTATTTCATTCTTCACAAAATGACCAAATTAGTAGATCAGCAAAATGGGGACATGGAATACATAGATTTCAGTAAAGCATTTGATAAAGTAGACCTCAACTTACGTCTTGGCAAACTAGTAAAATGTGGGATCGAGAGCATTACTATCAGGTTGTTTTGTAACTGGCTGACAAATTGCACTCAACTTGTAGTCTTCAATGGAACTACATCCACATGGATGGAAGTAAGCAGTGGGATACACCAAGGTTCCGTTTTAGGCCCAGTACTCTTCAATATCTTTATAAATAATCTAGATGAAGGAATTGAAGTGGAATTCATCACATTTGCAGATGAACTAAGCTAGCAAGAATAGCCCATAGTCCATAAGATCCAAAAAGATTTTGACATAATTAAAAAGTATGCCTTATTTAACAAAATAAAATTCAGCATAGATAAAAGTAAGGTTTTACACTTAGGCAAGAAAAACCAATTGTATAAGTATAGACTAGGTGAAAATTGGCTTAATTCAGTAACTGCAAGAGAGGTCTTGGAGTCCTAATAGGCAATCACATAAGTATGAGCAAACATTGTGTGATAACAGCCAAAAAAGCTAATATAATCTTGGGCTGCATTATTAGAGGAATAGAATCAAGATCACATGAATTTCTAGTAGCCTTTTAAAGGTAAAGGTTCCCCTCGCACATACATGCTAGTCATTGCTGACTCTAGGGGGCGGTGCTCATCTCCGTTTCAAAGCCGAAGAGCCAGTGCTGTCCGAAGACGTCTCCGTGGGCATGTGGCCAGCATGACTCCATGCCAAATGCACGCAGAACGCTGTTACCTTCCTACCAAGGGTGGTCCCTATTTTTTCTACTTGCATTTTTATGTGCTTTCGAAACTGCTTGGTTGGCAGAAGCTGGGACAAGTAACAGAAGCTCACCCCGTTAGACTGCAGCACTAGAGATTCGAACCGCCGAGCTGCTGACCTTTCGATCGACAAGCTCAACGTCCTAGCCCCTGAGCCCCTGAGTAGCCTTTTACTAAGCCTTAATAAGACCAAATTTGGAAAACTGAATCCAGTTCTGGTTACCACAATATAAAAAAGATGTTGAGGCTCTGGAAAGAGTGCAGAAAAGAGCAAAAAAAAAAAAAAGATTTGGGGGGCTGAAGGCTATAACATACGAAGAATGGTTACAGGAATTGGGTATATCTAGTTTAATGAAAAGAAGGACTATGGGTGGCATCATAGCACTGTTCCAATATTTGAGGGACTCCTACAAAGATGAGGGGTCAAACTACTTTCAAAGCAGCAAAAAGGAAGACAAGAAACAATGGTCTTGGAAACTAATCAAGGAGAGAAGCAACCTATAATTAAGGAGAAATTTTCTACCAGTAAGAGCAATAAACCAATGAAATACCTTGCCTTCAGAAGTTGGGGGTGCTCCATCACTACCACTATATCTTGTCCCATATCCATCATCGAACGTTGGCAATCATGTTGGCAATCCTATTTTTATCAACAGCCACACGAAAAAGGGCTGCTGAGTTTTGTCCAAACCAGTCCCTTAGATTTTGAAGCCATGATGTTGTTCTTCTGTCTGGACCTCGTTTGCCTTCAACCTTTCCCTGGAGAATTAAGGGAAGTATGCCATATTTTTCTGGATGTCACATCACCAAGAAAAATATTCAAAAAGTGTCCAAAATATTCTAACTTCAGCTTTTTAATGATCATTTTGATCATTTTCCTTGGCTTTCCCAGGAGGTTTATCACTTCTTTATTTCTGATTTTGTCAACCCAGTGTAATGTATTACTGTAAGTTTTGGCGGGAGTTTTAGGCGGGAAATATCTCGTCTCTGATTGGATGCAGCCTCAGGCTGAAGTGTATATAAGGAGAGGTTTTTGTCCAGAGTTTTGCTGGGTCACACTATATTAAAGAGCTGTTGTCACTAACCTGGTCTCCTGCCTCGTCAATACCCAAACTTAACATTGGCGACGAAGGTGGGATCTTGAGGCAGAGCACCAGAACAGAGCTGAACTCACTACGAGAATCAAACCCAGCAAGGTGACGGCCATTGCAGCGATGACCGGCTACACGCCACCCACTCCGTTTGACCCTGCCCAGGAGACATGGGGAATATATATGACCCGTTTCGAAAGTTTCCTGGAGGCAAACGAGCTACAGGGAGTCTCCGACAACCGCAAACGGGCTTACTTCATAAGCCACTGTGGGTCAGCAGTCATCGCCGTCGCAGAAGCCCTAGCGGAGCCAACACCGCTACACTCCGTATCGTGGCAGACCCTTCAGACCCTCCTGAAGAATCACTACGCACCAGCCCCGTCCAAATACGTTCGACGGTACGAGTTTGGGGAGCGCAGGCAACAAGAAGGCGAGTCTATCAGCGACTACATGGCAGCCCTGAGACAAGCCTCCAAGCATTGCGAGTACCGCGATCTGGACGAAGAGCTGCTGGAACAACTTATACGGGGGGTCAGAGACATCCGTTTGAGGAGACGGTTGCTAGCCAAGAGCAACCTGACATTGGCAAACGCTCTGGACGAAGCCAGAGCCCATGAGATGTCCAACCATGCAGCAGACACCTTACAAAAGCGACTCACGCCAATGGCGGGCGCAAAGCCGAGCGCAGTCCACCACGAAGAAACCTATCGTGAGTCAACCAGCGAAGAGGAGGAAGAAGTCCACTACACCGGAAAATCGACAAGGGAAGACCCGGAGGAATGCGGAAGTTGCGGGGGGCGACATCAGCGCCAAAGATGTAAGTTCAGGGACGCCATTTGCCGGCGGTGTGAAAGGAAGGGGCACCTGGCTCAAGTCTGCCGAGCACCCCAACCTTCCCGCCGAAAATTTCAAACCAGCCAATCAGAGCGCGAGATCGGCGAGGCGACCCGCGATTGGCCAGGAAAGAAAGAGCGCGAAGTCAAACCGAATGACTGTTACCATAGACCACGCAGCTACCCGCATCGAAGAAAAGATCTTCACAAACCCGACAATTGAAGGCGTACCGTGCCGACTGGAAGTAGACACAGGATCAGCTATCACAATCATGTCCTGGGACACTTTTGTGAAAGCCTTGCCGCACATCGCAAAGCGCAAGCTACAGAAACAACGGCTCCGGGTGCAGGATTACCAGGGCAACCGCATCCCTGTTCGAGGGACAACGACCGTCGAGGTCAAGTACGGGACATACGAAAAGACCCTGCCCATCACGTTAGTCGAGGAACCTTGCCAAGCTTGCTGGGGCTAGACTGGTTCAGGCGTTGGGAATGGGGTGACTGGCGTCCACGGGCGGATGCAACCTGCAAACGCCCTACTGGAGGAATTCGCAGATGTATTCGAGGACCGTTTAGGCAAGTACAAGGGGACCCCTATCTCCTTCAATTTAGACCCCCAAATAGCTCCCATTAGGTTAAAGGCAAGGAGGGTTCCTTTTGCACTCAAACCTAAAATCGACAAAGAGTTAGATAAATTAGTCAGCCAGGGGATACTAGTGCCAGTTGACCATGCCAAATGGGAGACGCCAATCGTCACCCCTGTAAAACCAGACGGGTCCATAAGAATTTGCGCTGATTACAAGGCTACCTTGAACAAAGCATTGCAAAAGAGCGCCTACCCAGTTCCAGTAGTGCAACACTTATTGCACTCACTAGGGCACGGACAAGTTTTCGCCAAATTAGACTTGGCACAAGCGTACCAGCAGCTACCCGTAGATGCTAGCACAGCTGAAGCCCAGACCATTGTAACGCACCGAGGTGCCTTTAAATGCACTCGGTTACAGTTTGGGGTAAGCGTAGCCCCTGGGCTATTCCAAAATCTGATGGAACGACTCCTACAGGGGCTACCAGGAGTCGTGCCCTATTTCGATGACGTGTTGGTATCGGGAAAGAATTTGGAAGAACTGGGGGAGCGGCTGAGGAAAGTTTTGGCCATTTTCCGGTCAGCCGGCCTGACAGTTAAAGCAAAAAAATGCCAGGTGGGGGTCGAGTCAGTGGAATTTTTGGGATATAGGATAGATAAGAATGGAATTCACCCCACCGAGAGTAAGGTCAAAGCGATAAAGAGAGCCCCAGCACCCAAAAACAAGACAGAGCTTCAGGCTTTCCTGGGTCTGGTAAACTTTTATGCTGTATTTTTAAGAAACAAAGCAACCGTTGCGGAACCGTTGCACAAGTTGTTAGGAAAAAACGCTGTTTGGTCTTGGGGAAAGACAGAAAACAGAGCATTTGAGGCAGTCAAAAACTTGCTATCAAGCGAAAGCCTGTTAGTCCAGTACAGTAGCAGGCTGCCGTTAGTACTGGTCTGCGATGCATCCCCCTATGGAGTAGGAGCTGTACTTAGCCACAGACTCCCAAACGGCACTGAAGCCCCTATAGCGTTCTATTCACGAACGATGTCCCCGGCTGAAAGAAATTACAGCCAACTAGATAGGGAGGCTCTCGCAATAGTGTCAGGCGTGAAGAAATTTCACGAATACGTTTTTGGGCGAGACTTTGAAATTGTGACGAGATATTTCCCGCCTAAAACTCCCGCCAAAACTTACAGTAATACATTACACTCTACATTATACATTACATTACATTCCCCGCGCAGGTTCGAATCCTGCCGACTACGCCAACGGCCAAACATTTCTAATTGTGGTAGATGCATTCTCCAAATGGCTGGAGATCATTCTAATGAAATCCACAACCGCGGGAGCTGTCACTGCAGCCCTAAAACACCTTTTCGCAACACATGGGCTACCGGACACCATCGTGTCCGATAACGGTCCACAGTTCACCGCAGCGCTATTTGAAGGGTACCTGGCCGAAGAGGGCATCCGACATGCCCTCTCAGCGCCGTTCCACCCTGCGTCGAACGGCCTTGCTGAACGATTTGTTCGGAGTGCGAAAGAGGCGCTGTCACGGCAGCCCCGGGATTGGCAGTCACAAATCGACGCATTCCTAACTGTTCAACATAGGACCCCCTGTGTAGCCACTGGCCGCAGCCCAGCCGAGCTGCTAATGGGGCGAAAGCTAAGATGCCCACTAGACCGGCTGCACCCAAGCTACATACAAGACGGGTTCAGAACTAAACCGGAGAAACTCAGAGAAATAGCCATAGGAGACACAGTATGGGCTCGGAATTACAGCGCCGGCCCTAGCTGGAGGAGGGGGAGAATCATAGACCAAACGGGCCCTAAATCCTATCTAGTGGAGCTAGACGATGGCCGAATCTGGCGACGCCACATAGATCAATTAAGAAATAGAGTGAGCGATAAGACGGAATTAGGCGAGACCAGCCCTGACTTTGATTTAATTAACCCCACAGCTGACTGGAGCCGAGAACAAACAGAAATCGTAAGCAAAGAACCAAACAGAGACTTATCTGAGTCAGGCGAGGTCCAGCGACACCCTCCGGTCCCTCTAGAGGACAGCAGGCCCGAGCCGGCGAATAATCCAGGGCCGGATGGCCGGGAGGAGGAGCTCAGAGGAACGAAAAGTCCCTCCGGCACGCTCGACTCAACTCCAGAAAGTGAACTGCGCAGGTCCGGGAGAGTCAGGAGACGCCCCACGTACCTGCAGGACTACGTAGAGAAGTAGTATGCAAATATGGGCAAAGTGCCTTCTGGGAGGGAAGGAGTGTAATGTATTACTGTAAGTTTTGGCGGGAGTTTTAGGCGGGAAATATCTCGTCTCTGATTGGATGCAGCCTCAGGCTGAAGTGTATATAAGGAGAGGTTTTTGTCCAGAGTTTTTCTGGGTCACACTATATTAAAGAGCTGTTGTCACTAACCTGGTCTCCTGCCTCGTCAATACCCAAACTTAACACCCAGTTTATACATAACAGCCGCCTGTAAATCCACATTTCAAATGCTTCTAGTCTTTTTAAGTGGCTTTCTGTCAGAGACCAACTCTCTACTCTATAGAGCAGGATAGAAAAGATGAAACATCTGACAAGCCTGATGTTCAATCTTAAACTTATATCATGACTGCAGAAGACCTTTTTCATTTTGAAAAATGCTGTTCCAGCTTCCTTGTTTTTACTTCAGTGGTCATGTCCCAGCTGGAGACTTTCAAACGGAGACTGAATAATCCTTTGATCATACAGGATGTCCTATTTGAGCAGGCAGTTGGACTACAAGACCTGTGAGGTCCCTTCCAACTCTATTATTCTGTGTTCTATGTTCTGATTAAATTTGCTGGGGGAACAGGTAACATTTTAGACAAGATTCAGAAGTTACTTGACAGCTGTAAGCATTGGGTCATATCTAACAAGATTCAATGGTGAGAAAAGTAAAGTCCTGCATTTAGTATAAATAATGTAAAAAGTTGAGGTCAAAATTGTATTTTACTGTGTTGGGAAGAGTTGGAAGTCAACACATTTTTCTTCCATCCTTTTTCCCCCCCCCTACCATCCTGCACTTCCCCTTTTAAATGTTTTTATTTTAATGTAATTTATACTATAATAAAGCTTAATACATTTTTAAAATCAAAAGAAATTAATTTGATCCCCTATTATGTTTCCTGAAAATTTTATTTAGAAAAGCAATAATATTTATTTAATGATAATTGATAAATCTTAGTTAATAGAATGACAATAGAATGACAATTACTAACCATACTAATAAAAAATATTTCCTATTGATTAGGCCCTCCATAACAGTCCCCATTTCTCATGTGCTCTTGGGAAAATTAATTGCCCACCCCTCTGAAAAATGCAGATATATAAAAAAATTTTGACATTTATATTTTCCATGTTTTTAAGGCTTTTCAAAATAATGACTTGATATTTTTTGTTGTGATGTATGTTGTATAGGTATTTATTGTAAAATCTTCAAGAAAAGCCTACAGTTATAGTCCTAGTTTATAACTGGCCTTTTCATGAGAATAACCTTCAGCATTTTACCCCCCAGCAAACCTGTGATGGATCTTTTCGTAGAATTGTGCAGCCAGTACCACTTAAACCCAGCCCATCATACTTTTGAATTGAAGTCTGGGGAGCCCCAGGAATCGGTGAATTACAAGCCTAATACTTTGATAGGGACATTAGACGTACAGAAGGTACTTCTAAAATTGAAGGTTCCTGAAGAAAAAAAAATCAAGCGCCCTCCGCCACAGATTCCGGAGGTAAAAACATTTTCTTATTATTTATTTTCTTGCATTATGGCCAAGAATAGAGAAGGGGATAGTCATCTCACTGTGCTGGATTATTTTAGTATTGCTGATACAATCCTTTAATCCATCGAGTATCACAAGGATAGGCAATATTGGCCAAATTCACAAGGATCTAGTGATTCCACTGTTCCGGTTGAATTTACAGTGGGAGGTTCTTTTGAATAGGCTGTCAAACATGAAAAAAATGTGTGGTTGCTTTATGAATTGCATTCAGTTTAATAAGTTAGTATCTTAGATAATTTGATGTTTTTAAATAAGCAGTATATGAATATTTATCAAAATAAAAAGTGAATGTATGATTTAACTAACTGAAGCATACAGAAAGCTTGTGGCTTGGAGATCTAGGTCTGACTTAAAAAGGAGGGTAACTCATTTAAGGAATGGATCATGCAAAGTGTGTAATATATTTACACATATAACAGACATACAGGTTGTGCTCAGTTAATAATCACCTGTCCAATAACTCTTCAATTTACGATGGCATTGAATGAGTTGTGGTTACGAGTCTTTGAAATTCTGGCTGCCTCAGCATCTCCACAGACACATGGTCATAATCTGAGTGCTTGACAACTGGCTTACACTTAGGACAATTGCAGTAGCCCATGGTGATGATTTGCAACCTTGCTTGCTGGCTTTCCACAAGCAAAATCAATCAATTACCTTCTGTTCACCCTCCCTTAGACCATCTGCACTCACACTGCTCCTTGCTGGCCACCTGTATACCCTTGCATACCTCTTTAAGCCTCACTGCACTTGTCCATGCCTCTCCCACCACCCATGCATTCTCTCCCTTTCTGAGCTTTGCTGCTCTCACACCATGCCTCACTCGTGTAGCTCCTCAAACCTCATTATACTCATCATTTGCTTCCCAATCACCTGCTTCAGTGTGCTCATGCCATGTCTCACATCCCATGCATATTCATGCATCCTTCCTAAGCCTCAGTGCACTTGCCTTGTGCCTCTCCAGCGACTCACACATTCTTCTCGGCCACTTATACACCCTCTCCGGCCAAATAACTTATCCATGGTTTTGATTTGCAGTTTTGAAACTAGTTTATGAGGAAAGATTCAGGGAATCAGGGCCTTATAGTGTGCATTTTTGTTTTCTAAGACAAAAACTGTTTTTTTAGTTAATGTAATTTCTCTTCAGTTACCTTTCTCTTCATTATTTTTTCCAATGTTATTTATTTATTTATTTATTTATTTATTTATTTATTTATTTATTTATTTATTTATTTATTTATTTATTTATTTGCATTTTTATACCGCCTTCTGGGGGACTCAGGGCGGTTTACAGCCTAATAAAAACATACATATAAATACAAAATAAAACACCAATTAAAAAACTTATTAAATAAGGCCGAATATTTAAAAATTGCAATAAAATAATAAAACCCCGTTAAAACCAAATTTAAAATTTAAAATTCTAGTCCAGTCCTGCGCAAATAAATAGATGTGTCTTAAGCTCGCGGCGAAAGGTTCGAAGGTCAGGAAGTTGGCGAAGTCCTGGGGGAAGTTCGTTCCAGAGGGTAGGAGCCCCCACAGAAAAGGCCCTTCCCCTGGGTGTCGCCAGTCGGCACTGCCTGGCTGACGGCACCCTGAGGAGTCCCTCCTTGTGAGAGCGCACGGGTCGGTGGGAGGCAATCGGTGGCAGCAGACGGTCCCGTAGGTAACCTGGCCCTATGCCATGGAGCACCCGGCCCTATGATTGTTGCACTTATGATTTCTGTTTATGCATATATTTATTCAGAATGTTATAGTGTTAAGTGAAATGAAGGTACAGTGCACATTTATGTTTTAGTTTTCTCATACAGTTTAAATTACGTTTGAATTATATTGATGAAGTATTGTGCTTGGACATTTGGTTGTTTTTGAATTGCTTTCCTCTAGAAAACCGTGAGACTTGTTGTAAATTATTTGAAGGCGCAAAAGACAGTAGTTCGAGTGAATCCTGAAGTTCCTCTTCGGAATATAGTACCAATAATTTGTGAAAAGTGTGAAGTTAGTCAAGAATGCATTGTTCTCTTAAGAGATACTTTCACTGGAGAAAAACTGGAATTGAGTAAGTCATTGAATGACCTAGGGATAAAGGAGCTTTATGCCTGGAACAACAGAAGAGGTAAATCACAATCTATGTTAAATTATCATGCTTATAAATGGGATGTCTAAGATGGTATTACTTACCTTCTCTACTGTTTCACAAATGTGCATACACGTGCTCCGCTTGCACGCCTATCTTCTGCATGGGTGAGCGGGGCATCCTGCACTGGCCTCTACCGGTTCGCCTGAACTGGATAGAACCAGCTGAATACCACCACTGGATGTCCATTTTGGAGGTGGTTGGTAGATCAGTAGAACTCACTTTCAGTCTATTTATACATTGGTTCTTTTTATCAACTTTAATATTAATTTTAAAGTTTTAATGCCCTATGTTTTTATGTTTTAATCCTGTTAATGGTTGTATATGTATGGTATTGGAAGCTGCCTAGAGTTGCTTGATAGTGAGATGGGCAGTATACAAATTGAATGAATGAATGAATGAATGAATGATGCTGTTACATACACTCTTGATCTCATCTCCATGCTATTTAAAAACAACATGAAGTTGCTGGGGTAGATCATCTCTTGGTTCAGGATGCAGTATCCTCAGTATGCTGATGACATCCAATTGTATATAATAGAACAGAATTCTTATTATGGTCAGTGACTGTTCCAGAAAACCTGGACTCAACTTTGTATTGTTAGCCTGGGTTAGAATAGGGATGCTATTGAAATCCTGGCCTGGTGGATCTGAATGATATCAAATTAAATCTCAACAAGATCGAGTTGCTGCTTGTCCATGGTGAATCTTTCTCAGTTTCATTTCTCATTATATTTTAATTATATATTTTTAAAGAATAAAGGAAATAAATAAAAAGCCTTATTGCAATCACCTGGGTAGCTCTTAAAAAGAAATGATAAAAGAAGCAATACAAAACTAAGTGATCAGCTGCTTTTTTTTTCTGCTGCACACAGGAAGGCTACTGTAATGAAAGGGGCCTTTTTATAACAACTGTCTAGTACAGTTGAGCAAAGCACATTGATACAAGCCATTATAAATGCCCTGTAATGCTTTAGCTTTGCTATATTAGTTAAATAATTAGCTGGATGCTTTTTGATTATAGGACTTCTTAAATCTGGATGTTTGTAAACTAGGCATCTGTCCGTATTAGTTATTTCAGAAATATTTTTCAATTACACAATTTACTTTTCATATCCCATTGAAATTAGACCAGTTTATATCCTACTATTCTTAAGTTTCATATAAGGTCTTTATTCCATTTAAACCAGTGGTATCCCAAAATATTAGAATTAATCCCGATGAAAAAAATAAATTGATTTAAGTATAAAAAAGAAAGAAAAGTGAGCCAGGTTTATATTTTCACTAACAAACATGTTTCTAATATTAAAGCTATATGTAAAATAAACTTAAGAATCATATACCAAATCAGCTTTGAAAGTTTTAATTGCTGCTGTAACATAATATCTGCCAGGGTCTTACAGAGTTTTACTTCATTAACACTTCTTTCAACTTTTCCATATTGTATCGAATTCGACTTATTTAGATTCAAAAAATCTGGAAAAAGGCCAAGGCATTTACATAATTGTAACTTGTACACTATTAATTTTAGCTATTTTTCACTTATGAATATCTGATCTGGTAAAGAAATTCAACTAGTTTTGTTTTATGATAACAATCCCTCAGTAACCTGCCATAAAATATAGTGAGAAACAAAAACTTCTTGTCGCTTCCAGTGATATAACGGTTTACATAATTAAGACTCAGAGCACCCATCAAAAGCTTATTAACTAATTTCAAAGTGAAATTACTTCGTAAGCATTTGAATTGACATGACATTACTCAATCACTGAACAAATTGAATAAGCTACATTAAAAGGAGCAGCAACAAGAATTTATCTATACAAATGTCTTCAGGTTTATTCCACAAGGTGTTTAAAATCAATGACAAATATATATAACCCTTTTGTTATGTCCTCGGAGTTACGACCCGAGGAAACGTATGCCTGTTGCTAGCCGACGGTGATTGGTTTAGATGCAGCTAGCCAAATAAGTGGGAAACCTGCTTCCACCTGATTGGCCCTTCAGGCTTGACAGCTAGTTTTTAAGCAGCTGTCAAGCAGGGGCAGAGTTGTTGTTTTAGTTGGCTCGTTCTGGTTGTTCCTGTTCCAATTCTGTGCTAATAAAGGAGTTGTTAATGACCAAGCCTCGGACCCTCCTTAATTGTTCTGAGTATTGAACACCTTTATATAAAATGATAGGGCTATATAAAACAATATATTGTTGAGGCAGGTACTGATCAATCTCTGTTTACCTTTATGACATTTGTTGGAATCCTAACACAACTTGGATCCTTTTCTGCCCTTTATTTGGCCATTTAAGCATTTAACTTCTGAAGTAGTTATTTGGATTTATGATTGATAATGTTCCTAAGTCCCATTTAAGTACATAAGTATTGGGGATAGGTAAGAAGACAAGTCACTAGAAGCTGGAACTCGACCACCCCAAAAATAAAATGGAGTAAACTCAGTGGAATTTTTTTTCTCCTAAAAACTCAGCTCAGATGTGTTTTATAGTATTTATTAAACTGAATCATTAATTAATGGTGTAAAGGCCTGGTTACAAGAAAGGAGCCTTTCTTATTTTATGAATTAAGACTTTCCCAGTAAGATCTGGCCTACCCTATATTGTCTTTGAAGGAGGGAATGCTTAAGATTTCACCTCACAAAGAGGCAGGAGTCTGGCAATATATCTTCTTAGAAGTTGCCCCCATACTCTGGAATAAATGCCTCCTAAGATATAGGATAGCCCAACCATCTGGTCTTGTCTAAGATTCTTCAGCTCTTATTATTATTCAGTATGTTTATGCATTGATTATAGAAAGACTGTCTTTGCCTTTTTGGCTGCTACTGCTAGTATTTTTATAATAAACCTTAGAAAAGAGGCAATATGTAAAAATCTTGTATAAGTAAATAGATCAATATATTGCATAGTTTCATAGTGTTACTTTCCTGTTGTTGCAGTTTTGCCAGCAAAAACTCACTCTGAACCTGTTGTGAACTATAGAGGTAATGTAAAATGAACTTGGAGAGAAATTTGCCTTTTAGGTTTTGTTTTTGTATGTTTTGATATTAATATTTTTATATTTACTGTTATTTCCAGAATCACAATGCATTTTAATGAACAGTAGAAAACTTTTTGTTTTGAATAAAATAAAGTAAAAGTTTTATTAGCATGAAAGTAAACTGCCGGTGTCAGTTTAATCTGTAACATGCATGGTAACTAATGGCAAATTTAATAGTATTCATAACCGTATAACCATAGAACATAATTATCTCTAGTTGAATTATTGTAAATGATGTCTTAAATTATTTGTAATTCTTCGTATGAATTGTCAACTATTGCTGTTTGTGCATACTTTGCATTTATTTTGCTTTTATTATCAACCTTTGTAAACATTTCCTTCCATTCAGTTGTGTCTGATTCTTGGAGCCTATTAGGACTAGTCCCTGCAGTTTTCTTGGCAAAGTTTTTCAGAAGTGGTTTTCCATTGCTTCCTTCCTTGGGCTAAGAGAAAGTGACTGGCCCAAAGTCACCAGCTGGCTTTGTGCCTGAAGGCAGGAATAGAACTTACAGTCTCCCATTGTTTTAGCCTAATGCCTTAAACACCACACCGAAGTGACTCTATTGTAACATTAATTAATACATCACAATTATTGTATCATAGTTATTTTTAAGCCTTTAAGACCAAAGCTTCCATTAACTATATAAAATGGGCAATCTACAGCTGTGGGTAACCTTTCCCTCCTAGCACTTTGTTGGATCCAAGTCACTTGAGGAAATAGTGGAGATAAATATTTTGGCCTTTATGGGAGCTTTAGGAATCTCCTTTATAGGGAGCTTTAAGAATGAAATAAAGGTGCCTTAACACTGCCTTGACTAGTTAGGCAAGAAACTGCAAGAATTGACTTCCAAGGACACAAATCCTCAGATATGTTGGCTTATTGTAGAAAACCCAGAAAAGACATTAGTGAGAATCCAAGCAATTGTTATGTATTATCAAACACAACCTTTAATTTATTGTAAAATCATTTTTTTGCTTTGACAATATATTAATGTGATATCAGGCTTTTTGGTCAATTGCAACACTTTGATTTTTCACACCTTCATATATTACTGACTATATTTCAACATTCTTGTCTCCTATCTTATCTATCTATCTATCTATCTATCTATCTATCTATCTATCTATCCATCCATCCATCCATCCATCCATCCATCCATCCATCCATCCAATACAATATTTTAGCTTGAAACAGCCCATTTGTGAATTTTTCATAGAATATGTCAGCTACAGACAATATAAATTATCTATTGCTATCTGCTTGAAGATACTAGCTAAATTTTAATGTGATATTTTTTGTGTAAAAGGATGCAGATTCCAGAAAATAGTATGTATTTTATTATTTATTTATTTATTTATTTTATTCAATTTTTATACCGCCCTTCTCCCGAAGGACTCAAGGCGGTGTACAGCCAAATAAAAATCCACAATATACACTTTAAAACAAGACTAAAACAAAACATATTACAAAATGGCCAAAATTTAAAACAGTTTAAAATCCTAAAATATAAATAGCCCCAGTTAAAATTTAGTAAAACTTCTAAGCCAGTCCCGCTTGAATAAATAGGTGTGTTTTCAGCTCACGGCGAAAAGTCCGAAGATCAGGCACTTGACATAAACCAGGGGGAAGTTCATTCCAAAGCGTAGGAGCTCCAACAGAGAAGGCCCTACCCCTGGGGGCCGCCAGCCGACATTGTCTGGCGGACGGCACCCTGAAAAGGCCCTCTCTGTGTGAGCATACAGGTCGGTGGGAGGCATAGGGTAACAGCAGGCGGTCCCGTAAGTACCCGGGCCCTAAGCCATGGAGCGCTTTAAAGGTGGTAACCAGAATCTTAAAGCGCACCCGAAAGACCACAGGAAGCCAGTGCAAACTGTGCAGGATTGGTGTTACATGGGAGCAACGAGTTGCTCCCACTATTACCCGCGCAGCTGCATTCTGGACTAGCTGCAGCCTCCGGGTACACTTCAAGGGCAGCCCCATGTAGAGAGCATTGCAATAATCCAAACGGGAAGTGACAAGAGCATGAGTGACCGTGCATAAGGCATCCCGGTCAAGGAAGGGGCGCAACTGGCGAACCAAGCGTACTTGGTAAAAAGCCCTCTTGGAGACGGCCGCCAAATGATTGTCAAACGACAGCCGCCCATCCAAGAGGACACCCAAGTTGCGCACCCTTTCCATTGGGGCCAATAACTCGCCCCCCACAGTCAGCTGCGGCTGCAGCTGACTGTACCGGGGTGCTGGCCACTCCGTCTTGGAGGGATTGAGCTTGAATCTGTTTCTCCCCATCCAGACCCGTACAGCTTCCAGACACCGGGATAGCACTTCGACAGCTTCGTTGGGGTGGTCCGGGGTGGAGAAGTACAGCTGCGTATCGTCAGCGTACAGATGGTAACTCACCCCGAAACCACTAATGACTTCACCCAGCGGCTTCATATAGATGTTGAACAGGAGGGGCGAGAGAATCGACCCCTGAGGCACCCCACAAGTAAGGTGCCTCGTGGTCGACCTCTGCCCCCCTGTCAACACCGTCTGCGACCGGTCAGAGAGATAGGAGGAGAACCACCGATAAACGATGCCTCCCACTCCCAAACTCTCCAACCGGTGCAGCAAGATACCATTTGTATACAAAATAGGGAGGGATATATATATTAGACAAGTTATGACTAGGCAAGCTAAAAGAAAAATGGGCAATTAATAGTAGAGAAGCAATAATAGAAGGAATGATAAAAATTGTCTATACAAAATTGCCAAGTGGTACTCTTTGGTGATAAACTGTTCTATTGTCCTATTTTCTAACTTAAAATTTGTTATACTGCTTGTGTTTAAAAAATATCACCAGTACACTGCATAATTACCCAGTTTGAATTTTGCACAATTCTGTTCCATTCAGATGCAAACCATCATACTCAGAGTAGCCAACCATTGTATGACTGATTGAAAATGTAACAAAAGATCATGCAAACAGAATGAACAGGATGAGCTTTCATTAGAGTTTAACAGTGTTTTAAACATTTGTGTTTGTTTTTTTATTGTAAATAAAATTGTATTTGTTATCTCATGTTTAAAGAGTCTGATAGAAATGTAAGAATCTATACCTACAGACAGATACAAAGAGAGAAAGTTTAATACAGGTAAATAAAACTTGGGTTGAAAACTAAAATAAGTGATTTGAGTGAATGCCATATGACTTTTTTTCTCTCATGAGTAACTCATAAGAATAATAAATGTTCCTTTTATATCTGTGTCCTCTATGCAGTAGAGATTTCTAATTTCAATTTTCAAATAGATAAGCGATTCTATTAAAATGTTATTTGAGCTGGATTGGAATAGTTATTGTGACTTGTGCATTTAACAGAAACAAAAGTATCACCTGGTTATGACACATCAGTAAAGGAAAAGAAAGGACTTTTTGGATATTTTAGGACAAGTAAGAAAAACAAGGTAAATGTTATATTTATTTGGCTAGTAATTCCTACTTATCTGTGTATGTTTTGTAGCTTGTATTTAGGGTGTTGCTTGTAAAGCAACTTGTAAAGTTTCAGTGGCAAATGAAAAAACTGAGCATAAGCTGCTGTCCTTCCAAAGAACTATATAAAATGAAAGTCTATGCTTTCGTTTTGAGAAATATAGATGTGATTTTAATAACATTTGTTAAAATATTAGTTGTTTCCTAACAATTGTGCATATAATGTATATTACGCAGGTCAGGTATATATGTGCAGGTCATACACAGTACAGTTAGTCCTTGACTTACATCCATTCATTTAGTGACTATTCAAAGTTACAATGGCAGTGGAAAAGAGTGATTTATGACTGTTTTTCACATGACTAATGCAGCATCCCCATAGTCACATGATCAAAATTTGGACAGTTGGCATCTGGCACACACTTATGACAGTGGCAGTGTCCTGGAGTCGTGTGGTCACTAATTCAATTAAACAATTGTGTCAACAAAGGTAATAAAATGGGACCAAACATACTTAACAACTGTCTTGCTTAGCAACAGAAATTTTGGGCTCAATTGTTCTAGTAAGTTGAGGACTGCCTGCATATCTATTGAGAAATATACCAATAGAATAACAGAATAACAGAGTTAGAAGGCATCATAGAGGTCTTCTACTCCAGGGGTCTCCAACCTTGGCAACTTTAAGTCTGGCAAAGCTAGCTGGGACATTCTGAGGGTTGAAGTTCTCCAGGTTTAAAGCTGCCAAGGTTGGAGACCCCCGTTCTAGTCCCACCCCTTGCTCAAGCAGGAGACCCTATACCATTTCAGATGGTTGTCCACTCTTTTTTTTAAGTTGTGCTCCAGTGATGGAACCCAACTTTGGAGAGGTACAGAGAGGTACAGTACCATAGTAGGAGAGAAAATTAACCAATTTCGTTGTATACATGATGTACAATGACAATAAATGCTTTGACTTGACTTGAGAGCATCTTTTTGCTTTGTCCTCTGGATTACTGCTAATTGAGGTTTATTTCTCTTAGAGATAAGCTTCCTAATATAAATCTGTCAGTTCTTTTCTAACTGAAACACAAGAGAGGCAAGGATGATAACTCTGTTCCTCACCAGAGACAGAGAATCATTCCAGAACTGACTTCTGACTCCTACAAACATGCTTGTTTGGGATGGGAATTCTGTGTATCTTTTCCAGTAAGCTTCCCACTGTATTCTGTGGACAGGGCAAATGTATTTGTCTCTGGGTCCATTAAAATTGACATATGCTTTCTATGTAATAACACTATAGATTTACAACTTTGATGAATGTGTAATGTTCCATTTTTTAATTGCTCCTAAGGAAGAAAATATAATTCAAAGAATGCAGAATCTGTTGCATTCCTCTCACTACCCCATGCTCAGGCAAATTCTTTATCAGGATCTATGTATTAGTTTGCCAAATAATGACCAAGCAGCAGTTGAATCTGTGGTTAATTGTACATTGCTTTTACAGGCTTTTCTACTGAGTTTAGATGTGTAATGTGTTTATTAAAAAAATATAATGCAGGATTTTTATTTAAATTTCAGGCAGAGACATCTTCAAGAAGAAGCCTAGATCTGGGTAGTGGAGAATATTTAAAATCCATATTGTATCGTAAACAAAGCCTTGATGTAAGTCCTAATTTAGCCATTAGATAGTGCTACTCCGAGATTAAAGGATTAATTGTAGACTATCGGTTTGTTGAAAAGTCCTTTTGGGGTAAACAATTGTACTTTTGCCAGTGAAATTGAATTCTGTATTAATTATATTAACATGTCAGGTTGAAAGACAAAACAAAACAGGGCATGTACATTGGCCAACAGAAAAAGTGGAAAGGGGTGCTCAATACAAATTAGGTGTTGCTATCATTCTAAGGCTGAAGCAAAATATATGCTATGCTTCACTCCTGGTACAGAGCAAGCAGTTTTCTTTGGTTCTCCAAGATAGTTTAATGGTTTTGCTGTTTTGAAAGTTTCAGGGTCTTCTGTAAAGTGTAGTTGAAGGATGTTTTTTTGTGTGTTTGTCTTGCACTTGCTGTTGTCTCTTTAAAATTATTGATTTTTTTTCATGCTAATTAATATAATGACAAATACTGTTCCAGTCTCTGCTATTATAAAGCTTTACTAGATGCGGTAATACATCCTTCCTCTTCATTTACACCCTCTCATTTTAATAGCATTAAGTTACTTGTATTTCCTTTATTTTTAAGTTAATATAATTGTGATTATTAGTTAGAAATAAGAGAAAGTAATTTGACTGACTGATTGATCAAATTTATATAGTCACCAATCTCATGTAGTTACTTTGGATGGTATATAAAATAAAACAATACATATTGATAAAAACCAATTAAAAATAACAAGATATATTAAGAAGATGAAACAGAATGGTAGAAAAATACACAGAAAGTGCATTTAATCAGTCACCATGTAACCATTTAGCATAGTACTACAGTTGTGGCCAAAATTGTGGAAACCTTTTGGGAAAAGTGTATTTTTGAGGCTTGATGGCTAATAACACCACTTTATTTTTTGAGTTTCAAGTTAATCATATTCCACTGTGGGAATGGCCTGGGAATAGCTCAGACTTTAACCCAATTGAAAACTCATAGAGCCGACTAAAAACTTAGTTTTTTACTTAGTTAGTCGGAAGCGACCCAGCTATAAAACCCAGTTAATAGATGCAATCATTCAATCTTGGTTTCACATTCTAACAGCTGCAGAACTAAAAGATTTGGTTCACTACATGGGAAGATGTTGTAAGGCTTAATTCATGCTAAGATTACCCAACTAAGTATTAATTGACATGATAATTTTTGTATATCTCATTTTTAATATGTGTTTCATTTTTCTTCTTTATATTGTAACTGTATGAAGGAAATCCTTCATAAAAGTTATTGCATTAATTCTTGATTAAATTATCTTTCTATTAATACATAATTTTATGCTACTACTCCATAAAAAAGTGGTGTTATTAGCTAGTTTTAGAAAATACACTTTTCCCAAAAGGCTTCCACAATTTGGGCCATTACTTTATATCATAAAATTGTCAGACAGTTGACAAAAACTATGGTTTGAATGACTTCTAGAAGGCCAACATAAATAGGGTGATATATCAGGCAGCATTTTGTTATTGTTTCAGGTAAATTTATAATAAATGGCTTTGAAATGTCACATTAATAAATTTTGATGGTGGTTTGTTCATCTGATTCCAGGAAGCAGCGATAGTGGATTCTTCACGAAATTTATGTTCTGCACTGCCGGCACCATCATTATCTCTTGGAAATATACAAGGGGCAACTTCAAGTACTGTAATGAAGAAGCGGAGAGCACCTCCCCGTCCCGTAATTTCATCCTTTCCTGGTGGGGAAGCTGATAGGGAAGAAAAAATGCCAACCCGGGTAAGAAACATACATTAGAAATACAAATTGAATGATAAGTACTCAGAAAATTTCCTGATTTGCAATTGCAGGCTGGATAGAATGACCAAGAATAACCAACAAAAGCAGACAGTAGCATTGATTAATATCTGATTAAATCCCCTACAGAAACATTTTAGAGAAAATAAGTAGTTACAATCTGAAATTACTTTTTTTAAAAAATATATTTATATCCCGCCGTTCTCCGAAGACTCAGGGCGGCTTACATTGTGTAAGGCAATAGTCTCATTCTATTTGTATATTTATATACAAAGTCAACTTATTGCCCCCCCCCAACAATCTGGGTCCTCATTTTACCTACCTTATAAAAGATGGAAGGCTGAGTCAACCTTGGGCCTGGTGGGACTAGAACCTGCAGTAATTGCAGGCAGCTGTGTTTAATAACAGGCTATCTTACAGCCTGAGCCACACCGCGGCCCTTATAAAGTTATAAGCGGAATCTTTCCAAACAATTGCTTTGCACACCCCCGAAACATAATATTCTCCATTTAGGATATCTCCATAGTATTTGTTGCTCAGTAAATTTGGGACTCAATGTCTAGTTGCATAAATAGCTCTATTCTGCAAAATCCACTAACTTTCCTGAGAAGGTCCAATTCATTAATGTCTTCTTCAGCCTCTTCTAGAAAGTCTCCAGTCATCAAACAAAACTTCTCTTTCAAGTCTGTTAATGTTGAATTAATTTCCAATCCATGGCTGATTTAATTACTGTTGCCTGTGTCTGGATGTCTTCTTTAAGTGATTTGAAATTGTTATGAGTTTTATCAAATTTTTTATTTAATTTTTCATGTAAAACTTTTAGAAAAACTAATAAAATACAAAATCATTAGAATAAAAAGTGGTCTTACTGTAGTCAGGGACTACCTATATTGGTGTTATAATTATTGGTGTTATAATTAATTATAATTTTTATAATATACAACTATGAGTCTTTGCGAAATGAGTATGTTGTATATATGTGCCTCTGTCTTATATGTGTTGTATCTACCTGCCTGCCCGCCTCTCTGTTTGTCCTGGAAGATAGCAGAAATCTCCTCCCCCACTGTCAAGTATAGAACATTTAATCATGGATTTATTTATGCAATTAGAATTCTATATTTAAGTATGAGGGGACAGAGGAGTACCTACTATCATTAGATACACATGCTTCCTATTTTAAAATGACCCTTCGATTGAAATTTATATTTATATTAAGTAGTTAAGCAGCAAGGTTTTTTCACTATTTTAAAGAATATTAATAAAGTGGGTCAGTAGAGATAGGAGGTTAAATTTCTCCAATCTGACAAAATCAGGGATTTCTGCATTTTATTAATTTATAATATATAATGTAACACCTATTCTACTAAGATGTTGGTATAGTTTATGTCATAATAATAAACTTTGTAAATACCAAATATAAATGCAATACAAATTTTAAACAATAATATAAAAATAACAAAGAAAATAAAGTGACAATGCAATAATAACATAACTGTTAAATTATAGCAAAATGAGTGTTGAATTTGAACTGACAAGCACATGATGAAATTTTAAGACAGAACATTTTAGAGTTTGTATCTCCTCAGAAAACAAACAATTGTACCTTCTGCCGTCTAATAGAAAGGTCTGTGACAGTGATCTTAAATTCCTACCAGTCTTTTGTCTTATTTGCACATAATGTTACATAAATTCATACATTGTTCATGGAACCTAGAATATTAAAAAAAAATCATTGACATTGTGCGCTCAAGACAATGTGTTTAAATATAAAGTTAAGCTTTTTTATGCTTAGCAAATATGCCTGTTCAGTGTTATTAATACTTTTCCTTTGGTAAATTTGTATGGAGATATAATACTTTTAATAAGCATTACATCTCCATACAAATTTACCAAAGGAAAAGTATTAATATCACTGAATAGGCATATTTGCTAAGTATAAAAAATAGTAGAAATAAAAGGGCAATTTTTAAATTATTTATATTTATATATTATTTTATATTAGAATTATCTGCAGAAGGAGGTCAAGATTGTGGCTGTGCTTTTTAATTATAAGTTATATGGACACTCTGAGAAGTGAAATGATTGAGTTTCATTTATACAAATGAAAGGTCTTCAAAGAAAAACCAGAAAGTCCAGTTGCCTCTTGAAAAAGCACCTTTGGGACACCTGCTTTGTCTGTTCCATGACAATGCCTCAGAGTTTTATTGCTTCATTTTGCTAGTGGGTACTCTGAAATTAACCAAAACAATATTTGTGACGGTCTCTTTAGGTCACCAATTAGATTGTTTTATCTTTTGCTTTAAGTCCCCAAATTAGATGGATGATTAATCAGAAATTTATTGATTAGGTCAAATCTTTTGAGTATTTAGGTGTCAGACCTGAACAATTAGGCCACATGGGAATTTAATTAGTTGATTTATTGCTCAAGTCTATATTGTGCCTGGGTGAGACTAGATAAAGTTCAACAGCATTTATGTGTATGTGTGTGTGAATTTGCTCTCATGCAGGGTTCACTCTCATGTAGGGCCCATGTACAGATTCTAGATTAAGTCCCCATTTGACTCCTCCCTTGGGTATTTAGTGTTTGCTTTCCAACTGCTGGTCAATTTCAAGTGACAATGCTTCATACGAAAAGCAACTGTTGCATTTTTAAATTTGCAAATCAGTTTGAAAATAACTATGCCCTGGCAGCGGTTAAGATATTTAAAGCCAAGATTCTGAGTATAATGCTATATGCATTCAGCGGTGTATTTATAAGGAAACCTCAAGCTTAGAAGTCCGTGACAGTGAAACAGTCATTCCTCACTTGACTTCTAATGCTTCATTGTGGATAGGCTTAGGCTTGTGGGCTTGAGTAAGATTCTGCTGACTCAAATTCTGGTTGAATTTGAGGGAGGGGCTTCCCTGGACCATTTCATCCTGCTAGATAGATTTGGCTCTAAAGAAACAAATTAATAGCAACTTGGCATATTCTGATCTTTTCGTGCTTGCACCTTCTGCTTTTGATCTGGATAAAACTCGGACTGAATCAAAACAAGATTTTGACTAAAATATTTAAATTAATAGATTCAATAGTTCCTATCTTTTCTACAGCATCATTTCCCTGCCTCCCTGAACAATGCCCCTAGATACATTTTTAATGTATCCTATATCAATGCATTAGCTGGGGTACTACTTTTTTGAATAACAATTGGTAGATATACATATCATCTGCATAAAAGCCACCTATATGCATATCATCTGTATAAAAGCCACCTTATCTGTGCTGAGCTATGGATATTGTATCTACAACATACAGTATGTGCTATTAGAATTCCACTTACATATCCAAAAGAGACAATTGGGTGCACTAGTTAAGGCTAGAAAATGGGAGACCATGAATTCTAGTCCCATCTTAAGACACAAAGCTACCTTGGGCCAATCACATTCTTTCATCCCTGAGAAGCAGGCAGTGGCAAATCACTTCTTAAGAAAGTAGTTTTATTAAGAAAACTACAGTGACTTGTCCTGGCAGTTGTCAGATGTCAGGTACCAAAGGTACCAAAAGAAGTATCCAAAGATGATTAAATTCATAGTTTCAATAGTCAATTTTAATTGTTGTTGTGACTATGACATTTTGTTTCTATTCAATTATCAGAAACTTCTAAAAAGTTTAGAAAATTCATATTAATAGTTATTTATATCATAAATTTCTTTGTAAAACTAGTTTAATAAATCAAGAATTGATTAAGAGATGCTATTTTAATCAGACTTTTTAGATTAGATTATGATTCATATCACGATTCATTGTAGTTGAAAGTATGTGACAAAATTTGAAAAATTACATAATTTTTTTAATAATTAGTTTTAATGTTTCATTGGTCATTTTCCTCTGGTAATATAAAGTGATACAAAACAATTTTGTTATTGTTTTTAAATATTAAATTTAATATAACAACTACTAATACTTGTATTAGTATTAGTATTGAACTTGAAGTCCTTTACTTTTATAACAAAAATATTTAAAAGAATTGGAAAACAACACTGGCTGGAAAAAGTAACACCACTGCAAAGAGTTTTGAAAAATATCTTCCACTGGATTTTATTTATATATGTTTTCATTTTTTTAGTTGGAGCATTTCTTTCTAACAGATAGCTTTCCCCATGAAATTGACTTTTTGATAGAATAATTGATTTTGGACATTTATAATCTACCATTTTATGAATGTACTTATATATCTCAACTATGCATGCTTTTTTAAAAAATGTTTTCTATGGTTCATTTTTATGGGTTTCTTGTTTTTGTTTTCTCCATGTAGTTGCATTGTTTTGCTGATCAATGTCTGTTTAAATAAAATGAAGTCTGCTAATGAGTTATCAAAAATAGTGAAAGAGTGCTGAGAACAGTGAGGAATTTGTTGCACTTGGCAAGAGGTGTTTATAACAAAGTTGGGTAGGCAATTGCTTCAGATGGTGTTGTTAAGGCTTGATTTTTTTCATAAAAGAAGCAGCCAACCATAACAAATTGTTTTCAACTTCTATTGTTTTGCTTTCTACCAATATGAAAAAGAAACACAATGTTCTTTGTGTTTTGCTACTTCCATTAAGCCTTTTATAACTATAAAGTCTTGCAAATTGTGTTCCGCCAATTTTATGAGCAAGCTTTTACTATATATACATTTTAAAACTTTTAAGGAAGCATTTTAACTCGTTTCACATGATCATGACTACATAGCTCTTCACTTCATTACAGAACAGCTGTTTGCCAAATCACCATTGCAAAAAAATGGGGCACACTGCTTTATACCTTTCGATAAAAGTGGGTTTTTTACCTAAATGCAATGGAGGCAGCTCATCCTGCACTCCCTCTCAGTCTTCCCTACTCACAACCAGCAGTCCACCAGCCTCTGGGAAGTTGAAATATCTTAGAGAATTATGCCAGTCTGTTTGTGAGTACTGAAGATAACTCGGAAGAGAGAAATCATTGTTCTTGCAACATTCTTCTTTAATCCTAACTTATTCTGAAGCTACTTATGTATTGACTAAATGGTATTTTATCTTATTGAAAGTCAGTGTGTGGTAATAGTTAAAGTTTTGGATTAGGAACAGTCCAAAATAAAGTTCTAGTTGAACTATTTTAAAATATTTTCACAAGTATTACTGCATCTTAAAATTTTCTAAATTTTTAAAATTTTCAAAATCTTTACTATACAATAGTACTTGTCAAACAGCAGTTCATCATCAACCAATTGTGAATCAGCAAAGGCTGATAAGGCTGCAAGAATAGTAACACAATGTAAGTCGTATATAAAGAGAGATTGAAGGAACTGGGACTATTTGGCACTGAGAAGATATGGAATACATGCACTCAGTTACTTTAAAATGTGGTATTGCTACATTTTCAAGTACCTGAGGAAGCTCAAGATTTGTATTTATCATGTTAAAAGATAATACATTGAATAATGACTTTAAGTGATAGGATTATACATTCAAGTTCAGTGAATCATAGAAAACAAGCAATTGACTGAAAGATAAACCAAAGCAATACAGTTTCCAAACCATGTTGATAAAAATACTTCAAAAGAGTAACCAATGGATTCCAACCTTCCAAGCCAAGAGTCCTATATATAATTTGTAAAGGATTATGTAGGAAAAGATACATTATCAGTCATGAATAATTACTTATATTTTCATAGAGAGAAAAAAACTCTGAATTAGGAATACAGTAATTATCCAATTCCTATCCTGGAATTAATATCTTAGTTATGTCTTAATATCATCCCTGATCTACATTCCTTCACTACTATGTTATAAAATTACTGCATTTATATTACTGTTATCTGATACTTTATCTGACATTTTTATGCCTTTTATGCCACATCAAACTGAGTTACAGTGCTAAATTGCATCCTCAAAGTTTGTTTGTTTATATTTCATATAAATACATTTCTGCTGCTAGTATAGTAATAATTTTTTAAATAGCAAAAGAAATTTAACTAAGAAAAGTTAAAATAGCCATCTTTACACATATCTTTTCAACTTTCAAAGGGAGGGAAAATCCACATTGTAAGAGCTGCTCAATAGTGTAATCAATAAGCCAATGAAATGTATTGTTAAGCATTAATATATAATAATGGGGTTTTTTGTCTCGCTGTTTATGTCAGGGTAGTCTCTGCAAAGCATCAAACAGGTTCCTGACAATGCCTAGCTGATCAGAAACAGTCCTGGCCATTTTCTGGCCATTCCCTTATTGTTGACAAGCAGAGACAGATAGTAATCAAAAGCATCCCACACAGTGCTCAGATTCAAATAATTTAACAACCTGTTAAATTTATTTATTTATTTGTTAAATAATTTAACAACCTGTTTGGGTGGGTGGGCTTGGCTGGGTGGGCATGTGACTGGGTGGGCATGGCCAACTTGATTGGTCTTTCCCTTAGGAAATTTCTCCTTAGTCCAACTCACAATAAAATAGCACTGTTCCAATATTTAGAATAGAATAACAAAGTTGGAAGAGACCTTGGAGGTCTTCTAGTCCAATCTCCTGCTTAGGCAGGAAACCCTATACCACTTCAGACAAATGGTTACCTCTTTTTTTAAAATTTCCAGTGTTGGAGCATTTACAACTTCTGGAGGCAAGTTATTCCACTGATTAATTGTTCTAACTGTCAGGAAACTTGAGGGGCTCTTAAAAAAAATGAGGGAGTTAATCTATTTTCCAAAACACCAAAAGGCACAACAAGAAACAATAGATGGAAACTAACCAAAGAGAGAAGCAACCTAGGACTGAGGAGAAATTTCCTAAGGGTGAGACCAATCAACCAATGGAATAGTTTGCCTTCAGAAGTTGTACTCCATCATTTGAGGCTTTCAAAAAGAGTGAGGGAAATACACCTGAAAAGGACAGTGCCAGGATCCACTAAACCAATGCAGAAAATTTAAAACAGCCATTTCCCTTTTTAAACAAATGTCAAAACCCCAAAATGCACCAGCTCAGAGGGAAACTAAGAGCAGCCGATCATGCTAATAGAAAGCCTGGGTGTACTGCAAAAACCCATTAACCCTTCCAAATCTATTCTAGGTTCTCTATGTTTTAAACTGGATGCTTCACAGCAGAAACAATACAGCTGGCAGGACCACAGCCTGTATGATCAAGCTGCATCATTGCCCACTCCTGTATCTTTTGCCCCCAGGAAGAAACAAGAAGTAGCCAACACTGCAGCAGCTATAAAGGGTCTTTGGGGAACTCCAGGGAGTGACAGCTGATTACAAAAGTGTTACTTAATACCCTTTATAATGAAAATGTTTGTAATCTTGTCCTTCTTCCTGAAGAGAAGAGGTTAATCCCATCCCTTGATGGTGATTGATGGGCTTCTCTTTCCTAATCCTGTCAGTTTCTGTTGTTTATTGACTTTATTCAAGGCATGTGTTGGTTGCATTCCAGCTGCAACTGTTAAGTGGTTCTTGGCTGTCTGCCCGGAGCTATTAACGGAAAGGAGAGAGAAGAGAAAAAAAACAACCACTCTTGCACTTTATTTTCAACTGGTTCTCTAAACTGTACAAGAAATGGTTTGGGCAAACTGGTGAAAACCGGCTGAATGCCACCACTAATCCCACATGGTGTATCTGCTCATTCTAGAAGAGTTTAATCCTTCCAAAAAAACCAAAAACTGTCTATCTGCAATTATGATAGTAAATACCACTGCCTTCTCTGGATTCAGTTTTAATGTTTTAAATGTGATTCAGTTTAAACAAATGTAAAAGTCATGTACATTGGGACAAAAACCCCTAACTTTACATATCCCCTGATTTGAGACCAGAGATTTGAGACGTCTGTAACTGATTGGGGGCAGGGAATCTTGGTGTTATTATTGATGATTTTATGAATATTTTGACTCACTGCAGATGTTGTAAAAAAGACAATTTCAAACCAGGAAGGAAAAGGACTGAAAACAAATTGGTCAACATGGCAAATCCCATATATGCATATATCTATGGGTACATTTGCCCATGAAATATTGGATACACTTCTGATGATCACAATTGAAAAACTAAAAAAAGTGCAAGAAAAAAAATAAAATGATAGTGGAATTATCATTATCCCTTCTATGTGAGAAAACGCTGATGGAGAGTTTTCAGCTAAAAAATGACTCAGGAATATATGATCAAGGTTTATAAAACATGTATGCATGGAAAATGTGGATGGTTAATCCAGGGAAGATTATTAAAGTTTAGAATATACCAAATACATTTCTTTTTAATATATTGTATAATAAATGAGGTTAATAATCACATGGAGAGTGATGATGTACACAGCAGACAGTTCTACTGAGAGTAGTTAATTTGGAAATGTAATGTTATTACCAGTTTAGAGAAGGATGTTTTCAATAGCTGCTTGAGTATAGGATTATTTAATGCCTTTGTCTGTAGTAGAACATGGCACTGAAAACAAGGGCTCAAATATTGGCCTATTAATATTCCTTCAAATATACAAAATATGTAATATATGTCCACATAATTTTTTCCTGTCTTTATAGATGTCTCAAAGTTCATTGCAACTTGAAGTAAAAAAGCAAAAGAGACGTGCTCCTCTTCCACCGCCTCCTAAAATACCAACCAGATACAATGAACTTCAAAATAAAAGAGAAAGTACAATTGGTAAGGGCGACTAGTTTTGAAACTAGTGCATGTAATCTTTGCTGCTTTTCAGATTGTGTGCTGCATCAACAGTAATCCTAAAATGTATCCCAGTTTACAAAATATTACTATTAACATAACAGAATGAAAGTCTGGAAACAATGAAGTATTTGATCATGTATTTTTTTGATAGTAATGTTATTAAAATTTTAATTCAAAATATTTTTTGAATATTTAATTCAAAAAAAAAAAAAGAAGAAACAGTGCAGAAAAATAGAAAGAAAACAAGGATATAGTTTCCTTCTTCCTTCATCACAGGTATAAACAATTTTAGTAACTTACCACCTTTCCTTAAAATATAACCAGTTATTATTTCTCATAATCCATTTCTTATCTATAAACAAATCTTTCCAGCTTTCACTCCTGATCAGCAAAAGTCCACCAAGGGTTACCAGAGACAACAATATATCTATTTGAATAGATAATGATCAGATGAACCACTGTTTATTTTTAACAATCTTGATCTTTAGTGCCTTCAAATAATATCCTAGAACTTGATTTTTTAATTTTTTTCTCTGTCCTTCCTCACAAAGTTCTTCAAAGCTTAACATGTCTTTCTTGCAAATCGGTTTAATGCATAAACCTTTATAAGTATGTGCAAATTTTTATGATGAATATTAATACTTAAGGTGCCTTAAGCACTTTTTTGCACGTTTGAATATATATTTGAAATACATTATGTGTTAATATAATATTTCAGTACAAGACTTATTCTCAACAAAGGTGACAAATGATTTGCATTCTTTGAGTATATAATTAACTACCATATTTTTCGGAGTATAAGATGCACCGGACTATAAGACACACCTACCATTTTTGATGAGGAAAACAAGAAAAAAAAATCTGCCTCTGCCTCTGCCTCTCAGCAATTTTGCCTAGTTACAGCAAATAGCCTGCTTTACTTTCATCTTTGTTTTCAGCATAGCTTGATTAGCACAAGAAAAAAAACCTGCTCCCAGCAATTTACCTCCTTGCAGCAAGCAGCAGAGGCCCGCGCAGCAATAGGCAATGGCAATCCCTGCAGCATGAAACAGCTGAGAGTCGGGAGGCCGATCCAAGGGACAATCAACTTGTGCTAATTAGGCTGTGCTGAAGCCGATTTACTTCAGGTGATTTTTAAGAATTTACTTCCTTGAAGTAAATTGATGGGAGGCAGAGGCCAAAGGATGGGGGCCAGTGAGTGGGTGGGGCTACATTTGATGTAAAAGATACACCCAAATTTTCACCCCCTTTTGAGGGGGGGGGAAAGATGCGTCTTATACTCTGAAAAATACGATAAGTAGGAATTGGCATGTTTTACTTAATTAGACAAAGTCATAATATTTGAACAGTATTTATTGAATAGTATTTATTGATTGGAAAGTTCTTAGTTAACACTAATATTAAAATATTAAGATCCATGAATATGGATAAAATTAACTGATTTAAACATTTTGTGACCTTTTCTCATCCACCAAAACACGGGAAACAACATCAAAAAATTCTCCACATATCTGAAACTCCCATTGTTAGGCAGTTTATACAACTTGTAGAAAAAAATAACAAATTATTCTGGCACAAATGTTGCATTTGGCTAAAAATTTAACAAGCTTTATGAAGCTGAACATTTTCTAATGATTATTTAGATTTATGTTCAATGAACTTAACTATCTTTTTAAATCTGAGATATGTTTTCAGTCAATCAATCAATCAGAATAGAGCTGGAAGGGACCTTGGAGGTCTTCTAGTCCAACCCCCTGCTCAAGCAGGAGACCCTATTCCAATTCAGACAAGTGACTGTCTAGTCTCTTCTTAAAAACCTCCAGTGATAAAAACCCCACAATTTCTGAGGGCAAGCTGTTCCACTGGTTAATTGTTCTCACTGTTAGGAAGTTTCTCCTTAATTCCAGGTTGCTTCTCTCCTTGATTAGTTTCCATCCATTGTTTCTTGTCCTGCCCCCTGGTGTTTTGAAAAGTAAGTTGATGCCCTTCTCTTTGTGGCAATCTTTTAAATACTGGAATATTGCTATCATGTTCCCCAAGTCCTTCTTTTCTCTAGCCAAACTCAAATCCTGCAAGTGTTCTTCATATGTTTTTGTCTCCAGGCCTTTAATCAGTTGCTCTATTCCCTCATCTAAGTCATTTATGAAGATATTGAAGAGTAGTGGGTCTAAAATGGAGCCTTGTGGTACTGCTTACTTCTCTTCATGCAGAGGTAGTACCTATAAGGATGACTCATTGAGTACAGTTTATCAGCCAGTTATAAATGCATCTAGTGATTTACATTTACTTTGTTGAATGCATTTAAGATCTTCTATGATACCTTTGGTTTTATATCAGGATCCTAACAGTTGGAGTTCAAGCACAGATATGGGACAGAGACAGCTTTAGTGGTTTTGTGTGATGACCTGTCCTGGTTCTCAATCTTTCAGCAGCTTTCATTATCATCAACCATGATATCTTTTTGCACCAATTGCAGTAATTGAAGGCACTGTTCTGCATTGCTTCCACTCTTTCCTCTGTGATCAGTTCAGTGGGTGATAGTCAAAGGACATAGATTCTCCCATGGGATATCCTAGGAATCAGCACTTCCCTCCCCCTTCATGTACATGAAGCCTCTGAGGGCAGTAATCCAGCACTTTGGAGTCTGATATAAATATGCTGATGATACACCCTATTATATATGGCAACTCCAAATTGGGCTGGAGATGCCATCAAAGTCTTGTTTCTATGTTTGGAGGTTATATGAGCCTGGCTGGGAGAGAATAAGTTTAACAAAACCTAGTAAGTTGATGGTACTGTTTGTAATATTGTACTGATTCACTCCCTCATCACCACACATTTAGACTACTGCAACATACTCTACATTTAATGATGATGTAGAAACTTTACTTTGTGTAAAATTGTAGTTGACCATTTAGCACATACCCTATTGCACTTGTTTTCAGATGCTGCACTGACTTCCTATTATTTTCCAAGTACAATTAAAAGTGCTGATATCAACCTATAAATTACTTTATGGCTTGATACTTGATTATCTGGTAGATCACAGCTATTCATTAAAGGTGGCCTGTCCACTCTGCCTATGCCAGACGAAGCATCTGTTGCCTCACATTTTTGGAAAGTTAAGAGGCCAAAGCCCAGAAACACTGTTTATAATGATAGAGCCAACTCTTTAGAGAGCTTTTGTGACCAGATGTAGATATTTTATTTCAGTTTTATTTGTCTCACTTTCTATATGTCTTGTTAGCAGCTAAGAGTTTTGTGATCATGGTGGCACACAAATAAATAAATAAAGAGAATTACAAGTGTAATTTATTGGTTTGTACATTTTTTGGTTATGTTGGCAGTAATATTTTAATGAAATATTTTATTTTAAGGAATTATGTATAGCTCATATAAGCTATATGAACTATACAAAATTCCTTAGATTATATGACAGTTGTAGATATATGAATGGCTTTTTCTGTGTTTTGTGTGTATGCTAATTACAAAGGTCAGGTAGAGAATAATACTTGTTAAAAAGAGATTAACAATAGATTATTTCAAATGACTCACAACCAAATATTTCATTTTAAGGAAGCAATGGTAAATGGCACACTAACTTTTCATGTTGTAATATGGTTATGCCTGCTTTGGAGTTTCAGATTTCCTTGAAAAATACATTAAAACTGACAAACAGCTAATACTTTGGAGTAGCAATGTCCAAACACTAATCAGAAGGTGATTATGATGTAAATTACTGCAAAGCAGTGTACATTAGAGCAAATGTGATAGGCATCTGATTTGATGATAAAAGTAACTAGTGAATTCCAATTGATTCCCCTATAGGTAATGAACAGCAAGTGCCTCAAAAGCCTCCTAGAGGCAACACACGAGATCCACCCCAGTTAGTGCTTCCCCCACCCCCATCATACCCTCCTCCTGACAAAGCTTCTATGGACTCAGCTGCATTGTACCATGAAGCAGATGTTACAGACCCAACCCAGTTGGTATCTAAAAGTATGTTTGAAAAATTGCCTATTTCTCTTTCTTTTCCAGACTTTCCTCTGTTCTGTTTCCAGTCATATATGTGTTTTCCTTATCAATCTTGTTTCCTTTTAAAATTCTTAAATGTATCATATGAACTTGAGTAATATATTGAGTCAATCATGCCATTATCTTAAATGACTACTTTTTTGGAAGTAGTCATTTAAGATAATGATTTCAGATATGACATTTTTGGCATTTGGATGGCAAGACCTGAGTTCAATGTTTCATTTTATGTAACTATTTATTTTTCTTTCTTTTATGGAATTTTATAGGCCATTTCTTCATTTCTCATGAAGATAATAGTTTGGTGTTATGGTGCTAAATGGCCCTAATGCAGCTTAGGAAGCTGAATTATAGAACCACTAATTTTTTTTCCAAATCCTGATTTTCCATAGAGTATAACAATATTTATTTTAAAAATAATGTTGAATCAATGCAAGGAGCATATAAGAGAAAAGAGCAGTTCTCCCAAGCAACAATTAATCTAAAAAGAAAAAAGAAAATTGTAAGAAATGTATATTTGAGTTATTTGTAATTGAAATGTTAAAACATAATCACATTTGCAGTTTGGAATATAACGAATGGGAAAAGGAAAGAGAAAGAGATAGTTTACAAACAGGCTATTACTGGATTTCTTGTGGCTTCTGGACAATTTTATAATATGTGGTCAGTGACCCAAAATGACCATTTGTTTGCAGAGACACAGTCTGCTAACTACCTAGAGTCATCATTTCCCAATATCAGCAACTTTAAAGATGTGTGAATTTCAAATCCCAGAATATGCACCAGCTAGCCGTGCTGACTGGGGAATTCTGGGTATTAAAATGCATTCATCTTAAAGTTCCTTAAAGATGACCTGAGCTAATGAAGAGGATGAATGAAGGCAACTAGTGAGCTTTCTGCAGCAGTGACCTCTTCCTAGAATCAGTGGTGACAGTTTTAAAAACATGAGAAGACTCTGTTTGCTATAGAGGACAATCCATTGTCTCAGCTGCCAATTACAGACTCAGGAAAAAAATATTTCCAGGTACTTAAATGACAATTAGTAAAGAATTCGTTTTGAGCTACCTGGAAAATCTTATCAATAGGCAGAGAGTAGGCAAGAAGCCCCAATTTATCCTGGTTAATCCTAATATATACCTCAAATGGAAATTAAATAAAAAGAGAACCCCCATTCCAGCCATTTATCTCAGAAGATAGAGTTTGGACCCTTATGGCCACTGTTTGTCCCATTCATTGACCCCTTGATTCATTGAATATTGACAACACAACTTTCTATTTCTCACATAATTAAAATGAAATGAGGTATGATTTCTGCATGCTGGTCTACTGCTGAAGTTCGTACATGTGATTTATCAAGTACTGAGCATCCGCATCAGACTTTGCAAGGGTTTCTGTGGCATATTTAATTAACTGAATAATCTGTGTATCATTTGAAATGGTATAGCTAGCTACCTTCTGATTACTCTCATACCTGCCTAGGAGTTTGCAGTCTTAAAGTAGTATCCAACTGGAACTACAATTCATGTTAAATCAGATATGATTTGCAACCAAAGTCATAAGTGAAGCCAAGTGACCAGTGGAAGATGGGATTGGAGAAGGGCTTATCGGTCACCTTCAGTTCTTGGTTAATTTTACCTGCCACCTGTTTGCTATTGTCTCCCTGAATGCAGCAGCACCTAAAACATACAGAGAACTGCTAGCAAATCAGAGCTCTGTTATTAGCCAGTGCATAACTACTTTATCCTGCCTTCCTCAGCTTTATGCCTATGTTTTTCACCCCTTCAAAAAATTAAAAGGAAATAAATATGTTCTGTTCAAATACAGTTCTGCCTTGTTAACATTTGGATCTTTAAATGTTTTGCACCCAAATCCCACATAACCCATCCATGGGTAGATTTTTCTGTTTTAGTTTACTAATATGGTTTCTTCTATTCTTCTAGCCCAGTGGTAGTCAACCTGGTCCCTACCGCCCACTAGTGCGCGTTCCAGCTTTCACGGTGGGCGGTAGGGGTTTTGTCTGATACTGAAGCACTTTCCTTTTTTTAAATTTAATTGACTTTTAAAAAATTTTCATAGCAATATTTAAAGACATTTTCATTAGGTTTTCATAAAATTCCCCGTGACCATTTAAATTTCTGAAAATATACTATTTGTATCGCCCGCGCATAAGTTTAGTTCACATTACGTAAGTGAAACTAAATGGCGCTGTAGTGCGACTGCAAACAAAAGAGACTCATCCCAGAATAGCTCGCGCATCTCCCCTCCCCACCCAGCTGTAACAGAAAAGCAGAGCTGGTAGCCGGCATCCCCCGCAAACCCAATCCACGATGCGCGAGAGGCATGCACAGACGATGATTCACGTCGCATTACTGCAGAATTGGTGGGTGGTTAGAAAATTTTACTACTAACAGATACAAAAGTGGGCAGTAGGTATAAAAAGGTTGACTACCCCCGTTCTAGCCTAATATCTGATTTTGATCAAACTTTCACTTTGTGAAGATTTGTTACAATTCATACATTTATTGCATGTATAGTTGCCAAGGTTTGTTTTAATTAACAGCCCCAGTTTGTTTTAATTAACAGCCCCAGTTAACTAGTTGTGAAGTATATCAAACTAAGGTTAGTAGAATTTATTTTAAGATAAATGTATTTAAGAGGTAGCATAACACTATTTGTGTCTGCTCAGGAGTAAATAGATACAGGATTGTAGCTAGTGAGTAATCACTATAAATTAGGACCATTGGAAATATTTCAAAACATGATTCTATTTGGCCACAAGAACCCTATTTGTAGAAATATACCCGAGGTTGCATGTGCTTGAGTTATGTTCTTGCTGGCAGCAATAACCTCAGAGAATGAGTCACACTTTCAGCTATGCTGTTGTTGTTATTTGATTTTTGCTCTTCTTGAGAGTTCCCAGGGTAGTTTAGAGCAGGGTATCACCAACCTTTCGGACCTCAGGGACCACTAAATTCATAATTTTAAATCCCGTGGACCACTAATATGATCTGCCTAATGACTGGCTCGGTGGCTAGGTGCTCATGTGACTGGGTGGGTGGTCCAACTCAATGTCATTCACATGGAGGGGTGCCTTGCCAGCCTCTACTCACCCCTCCCCTCCCAGCCACTCCTCACCTCCCCAGGCTCCTTAGGGCCTCAACAGGAAGGAGTTGTCGGAGCTAAGCAGCCACCATGAGAAATAGTTGGCAAAACAGTTGGCTTAGTTCAAATTGGATCTGACTGAGAAGGAGGCTCAGCAGAAGCACCTCACTGAGGACTAGGAGCATAGGCTTTCCAAGCAGAGGGAAGACCTGCGGGAGTGCAAGCCAGGTATGGTGTCTTTTGGCTGAGCGAGCTGAGATGGTCAGCCAGTTCCAGGCTATGATGCAGTCCCACTGGAACAAGGCCCTCTGGCTTTTTGCCACTGCTTCCCCTCCAACCTTCACCAAAGTCCTACACCAGGAGGCCGAAGCAGACCCCAAGTCAGAATTTCTACCCCCCCCTCCGACCCACACAAGGGGGAGACTCTCTGCAGCAACTCAACTATTCATTACACATATCCGGCCCAGGGGCCATGGTTTGAGGAACCCTGATTTAGTGCAATTAAAAAAAATGCAAATAATTTTTCTGAGGACCACCAAAATTTTCTTGTGGACCACCAGTTGGTGACCATGGGTTTAGAGTATAGTTGTGTGTATGTGTATACACAAAGTAAGGTATATAACAAGTGCATGCTTTAATTATGTATATTGATTTTGTCCAAGAATGTTACATTTATAATTGCTAGTCTTTTGTGAACAAAGATCCTAAAAAGATCTTTCACCCCTTTGTGAATATGTATTATATTGAAATGTAATATATTACAGCTGTGCGTTTTAAAAAGTTTATTTGGACAGAATATAAATTATTCTTCAAGGATGCTTCCCTACTTTTACTATTAGCTTCATTAGAAGCTCTTGAACATCTAAAAATATACTTGGTTATAGTAGTATATATTCCTAGATTAGTAAATTAGGAGTGTGCCTTAAAGTATTTTAAATTTTTAATGCATTATTTGCTTTTTTCCCCAACAGTTTATTGTTGTGCATCATTTCCTTCACCTTCCAAGCCCATCTGATACAGTTTGGCTCTTGCTATGGTCTCCATCTTTCTGAAAACTGTTGCCTCTGCTGCCTTATCTATCTTTATGTTGCCTTTTCTCTTCATATGGAAAAACATTCTTCTTACATGAATGACATTTTCAGATATCTTTTTTCATATATGTTATTATTTTGCAGTGACAAATGTTTTCAGCTGCATATATGTTTATGAAACAAATTCTTCCAGGATTTAGTGTATGCATGCTTTTTTTTTAACTACTTAGATGGAGGACATTTCTCAGTTTTGTTGTTGAAGTTGAACAATTACATTTATGCTGTTTTTTTCTTATCCTTCTCTTTTCAAGTATACATTTACTACTATACATTGTGCTATATCCATATAGATTTCATTTGTATTGTTCTATGCAATTGGGCACGCCTTATTGAAGCAATATAATGAATGATACAAGGGGCCTTGTGTTAGTTTTCCAATGAGCTCAGAAAAGTATATAGATAAAGTGATGCAGGCTTTTAACTTTTTCAGGATTAATTCTAAGTAGACAATAGACAACCCATGGGTCACTATTTAAGAAATATTCCTCATCAGATTCCTCAGTGCCATCAACAGTGGCAGAGTTTTTAATATACGTGAAAAGTTCTTAAAAATTCAGGGAGATACTCCGACATGTATCTGCCTTAAAAGTTGTCCATATTGAACTGTATGTCACAGACAAATATCGGGGGTTGACCACAGGAAATGTTCGATGATATTTTCTTTATGTATTTATATTATGTTCTTAAGATCATTTTTATATCATAAGATTGTTTATAAAGTTTGCTAAATTTCAGTTCCATGGGACTCTGGGATCCTGTAATTTAGATCCATTCTGTAAGTTTTGCCATTTGAGTCACCCTGGTTAGAAAGATTTTGCCTTATGATGAACTGTTTCACCCAGTTACAGTTTACAAACACAGGAGTTTTAATAGTATATAAATAAATGGTTATACACTTGGCTCAAGCAAGATCTGTTTGTGTAGGATTACATTCCTGCCTGCTTATATAGGAATCAATCTCATTGATTCCAATGGATTTATCTCAGAATTTTACTATGAAACTTTAAACCCTTGCATACTCAACATAAACTTCATTCAGAATAGTAAGATTTATTTCTGAATAGAGTTGCAGAATTAATATGTTGAACATAGCAGTTGTTTTCATGTCACATGAATAAGATCAACTTGCTTGGCTTCTGCCAGTCGGAACCAGCTTCTACAGTTTGCTCAGCATGATCTATCAACCTCACAAGGGATTCGAATTAAAAGCTACAGATGTTGAAGTAAGTTCAAATGGGAACTGTCAAAGATAGTACATTAACGGACAATTCAATCACAAAAATGCTTCAAAATGTTGCCTTATGATGTATAAAGTAAGTCACAGGATTTAATGGCATGTGGGAATGTCCTTAGGAGATTGGGTGAAGTGATGCTGCCCAAGGAACAATCCTAAATTTCGACTGTAAAAGTGATGGCACAAGAATTGTACTTTCTGACTTGCAAGATTGATGTCACCCTTATCAGATAGACCAGACAGAAAATACGGCCAGATAAACTAATTTTACTTTATTTTAAGGTACATTAACAGAATCTTGTAAGCCTGAAATTACAGTTCTCCCACTATCACCTTTACAGCAGAATAGCAGTGAGTCACTTTTGAGCCTGTTGCTCTGTTCACTAGGCAGCTATAGGCTATGCTCCCTCTTATCCGACCATTCCCTAGGCAGCATATCTTCAGATCAATCCCACAACCACTACATAGGAAGATATGCAGAAGATATAATATATTAGACTAATTCATTACCTTTCCTACTTCGCATACTCTTATTGCATATAAGTATCTTGTTGCAGTTCTATTACCATATGATAAATTAAATGTGTTTCTGAATCAAATACTTTCTCAACTGTTTGATGACAAATCTAATTCAATAGAGTTCTTTTTTGTATTAGTTTGAGAAATAATGTTCATTACTTTTTGTGTGTATTTCTGAAAGCAATTTTTATTTAATAGAATTGTTCATTTTAAGCACCAATATTTATATAAAAAGCTATAAACGTGAACTTTATATATAGTAAAAGAACAGAAATAATGTTCAAACATATATTGTGCATTCAAAAGGTTACATATGATTTTTTTCATATTACTCAATATGCTGCATTGATTTCAAAAACTTGCTCTTTTTAAAAAGTCACTTGTATCTTTGTTAATTTCTAAACATCTAGCAAGCAGCATAATTTCCATTTATGTTCAAATGGAAATTTGCTCTCTATATCGGATGGGATATTATTAAAGCCATAGCAGTTTTAATTTATAATACAAACATCTTTACTACTGGCATTTTATGTTCTATTTCCCAATATGTTAAAGAAATGTATCAACAGTTTTCAGAGTAGTGTAAAGTCAAAACCTTGTACTGAGATCAGTATATTCGGAAAGCCTCTATTTTCAGCATTAGACTGAAGATAAATCTCATGTTAACTAAGGAGAAATATATATGTAAGATTTCTCCTGCCTTTTCTTCAATTTCTTCTGTACTCTGTCATATATGTTACTCAGAGCTGTGCAAAGGAGATAATTCTGAGCTAGAATACATGCAGTTTGTATGCCCTTACAAGTATCAAAGAAGGAAGAAAAGTTTTTCTTATTTGGGTAAGAATTTAAATTTACTAGGACCTTTCTTCCTAAGAGTATAACTCAATGGTATCTCATGTCTTAGCAGTTAACCAAACCTCAGGGTCAGAGGATAAAATGTTTTAAGTCAGTGGTAGTCAACCTGGTCCCTACCGCCCACTAGTGGGTGTTCCAGCTTTTATGGTGGGCAGTAGGGGTTTTGTCCAATGCTGAAGCACTTTCCTTTTTTTAATTTAATTGACTTTTAAAAAAATTTTCATAGCATTATTTAAAAACATTTTCATTAGGTTTTCATAAAATTCCCCGTGACAATTATATGCTTTAACTTGCTGTAACTCTGCTTTATAAATTTTATAAAGTAAAGTTACTTCCCTACTTTATAAAACACCATTACTGTGGAACCGGTGGGTGGTTAGAAAATTTTACTACTAACAGAGATACAAAAGTGGGCGGTAGGTATAAAAAGGTTGAATACCCCTGCTTTAAATGAAAGTAATTTTGTTTATTAAAGGAACAGGCCAACAGTTTTGTTCTCGTGTTCTCTAATTTTCTATCACCAGGAAAATTAACAATCCTCAGTACTGTATGTAGACATTAAGTTTACATATCTGAACTGCAAAATCTAGATAGCAGCAAAGAGACATAGAAAAAATTAACTCTGTGATACCATGTTGTAATTTTGCAGCCCAGATATGATGGGCATTCAGAATCAAATCCCTTATGATAACCCAGAAATAACATATGTCCTAGTTGTTGTTTATTACAAATTAATTAATTACCATTAGTATATTAAAATTAATAAATTTCAGTTTTGATTTCATTCCAATCACTATCTTATACTTGGTTCACTATTTTACTCAAATAGCATATGATAAATAGGTGAATTGATTTTTGAATAGAATACCTATTTACTGAGAGCCAGTTTGATAAATTGTTTAAAGTAGCAGGTTAAAAATTGGGAGTTTGTGAGTCCTAATACCACCATAGACACAAAGCCACTTGGGTGACCTACTTCCAGTTTTGCCTATATTATCAAATGTTTATTTACGCAGTCATGCAAAACAGTTTTAGCAAAAGTTGTTTTTGTGTTTAAGTTTTAATAGCAACATTATCAGTTATTACCTGATTTCGTCATTAGCCTTTAGATGGAAAGTTGAGGTTAGGCCATCTTTACCCAGGACATGTAATATTTGTTTTTATTCTTTTATTTTGTTTTAATAAGAAAAAGAAAAGCATTTAAACAGAGCAAAGGGGGTATATATGCTAAAATAAAAAGGAAAGATGGGAAATTTACTTCTCCAAAGCTGAAGATTATCGTAAAAGAATTTTTATTTGTTAATTTGAAAGCATGTGGCTATTATAATTTTGTTTATTTGTAGCTGACCATGTACTTTTCTTAATATATAATCAAATAAATGCATTCTAAACAGAAAAATAACCCTCAATATTTTCTTTATCTAATCCAATAAATATGAATTTTACTTTAAATGTCCAAGAAATACCATTGCAAATCTGTTAATATGCCTGAGAGAAAATGGTATACAAATGCTAATTGTGTAGGGCAGTGATGGCTAACCTTTTTGCTGTCGTGTGCCAAAAGCGGCGAAAGCATGAGGGGGTCGCGTACACGCATGCCCACACCCATAATTCAATGCTCCCCGCCCCCCATGCATGCATAAGCGACCTGCCCGCACTCCTCCCATTTTTGACACGTGATGTCACGGTGGGACCAGAAGGCCCATTTTTCGCCTTCCCCAGGCTCCAGAGGAATGTCAGGAATACACTTAGAAAATGACTTGCTTTGCATATAAAGTGGTTACTGTCTCAGGCATGTGTAGGCATAAAAGACTCATTATTTATTTAATTTATTTATTAGTTTGTCAAACATGTACAAGATAGCAAGTATGAATATGAACATGGACATGAATGAAGGAAATGAATATAAATAAATGGGGACGGTAGGACAGGGACGGTAGGCACGCTGGTGTGCTTATGCATGCCCCCTTTATGGACCTCTTAGGAATGAGGTGAAGTCCAAGGTAGACAGTTTTAAGATTGAAGCTGTGAGGGTTTGAGGATGTAACAACAGTAGGGTAGAACATTCCAGGTGTTGACTCTGTTGCTGAAGTCGGATTTTCTATTATGGGAATAGTCTAATAGGTACCTACTTTGGAGAATGCTGCAGGTGAGGGAGAAAAAAGAATTACTTGCAACTATACTTGGTGGCTTTATTGCAGGTTATAGGAAATTCCATAGCTCATGTACAAAATGGGCATGTCTAAGACCTTTCAATGAGTGGTTTACTGTCCAAAGTGCATGCTGAAGAGGCTAGTTAAGAGATCAGCTGGCACACTCAGTGGTCAAGGAGTTCAGGCTGCTATCTCCTCTGAAAAGTCTATGAAATTCCTCAGGGACTATTTGCTTAAACTACCAGATCTTCCTTTCCTATGTTATGAAATTGTGATGTGCTGATGGATATGATGCTGTGCCTAGTGGAGGTACTATTATTTACTATAGTTAGGGATTTTCAGAATACAAGGCAGGAGTATAGTGGAGGACAGTCTTTTTAATTGCTGTAACAGAGCAATAGAGAGAACCGTGTAGTACACAGAAGATCAATTCATGCTTCTTGACAGTCTGAACTGTCAGCTAATGAATTGTTGAGACAGTGCAGGGTGTGACTTTGGCTTAAGAAAGGTCACCTTTTAAAATTGCTTACTCTTTGTTATAGGAAGTCCATGGTGTTAAATGTCAAAAAGATCTTCAGGAAATCTTGCAAAAAAGAGAAGGCTGAGAAAGGCTCCTTTCCTTTATAGTGTTAGTAAAAGAGTTTGTTTACTGAGTAATTTTGGCAAGTGCTGTGGAGATTATTTTCATGATCTTTCACTCTAGGTAGCTTAGCAAATGCTGCAGGCAATCATTAAGTTACCCATTTTGGAAACTTCTTAGATATAGAATAATAGGGTTGGAAGGGACCTTGGAAGTCTTCTAATCTCATCTCCTGCTCAAGCAGATCTTATGCCATTCCAGACAAATGGTTGTCCAATCTCTTCTTGAAAGCTTCTAGTGATGGAGCAGCTAAATTTCTATTCTACTCATTAATTGTTCTCGCTGTCAGGAAATTTCTCCTTGGTTCTAGATTGGAGAAATTCCCTGGACAATTAGAACAACTAAATTTTAGACGGATCCTCTTTCACAATATTAACTAAAACAATAATTAATTTGCATAAATTAATTTAGAGAACAATTAATTGTTCTCTAATCTCTTCAGACAATAGATCTCTTTTACAATAGTAGCTATAACAATTCATGCAAATCTGGCTCTTCCTTTCAAGAAAGCTAATAAGTTTTCTTTATGACATAACTTGTTTTGCCAAATGGCTTTGCAATTTATTTTTAAATTTAAAAATATTTTTAGAAGCCAGTGGATTGTTTCCTGAGATAATGGATTGTTGCCCATTGATACTATACTGTCTAATCCTGGTTTGTGTAGATGATACAAACTTTTGGCATAATAAATGTGAGGAATTTATGGATACTATGAGACTGTTGTTAAAATCATATGTAACTCGACTTGCCCAGATAATGTTAGCACAAGTCTCTTCAACTGTTCCACTGACAGAGGAAGAACATCAAAATGTAAATGTGTTTTAAATTTCTATTTAATTCATTTAATTTTTATTTTTATTCCTTTAGGAATTTCAGTATGATATTAAAACAATTTCTTAATTTAATTGTAAAGAATTTTATTGTAAAGAACCTCAGCCTATACCACTTAAATTACGATAATACTCAATTCAGCTTCTCATCCTTTCTTCCCACTTTTGTTATATTCTTCTGAATATAACAAAAATGGCCATATATGCAGTACATTTCCCAACAAATAACATACTAGAAGTAATAATTTTAATAAAATATTTCAGAAGTATGAAATACTAAAATACTAATAATTCTGTTTCTTTCACCCATATTTTTTAAAGAATGCATGTAAGATATTTAAAAATCTTCAATAATAGAATTCATGAGATCAGTTATGGTAAATTAGTATGGAAAAGCATTTAACATAGTGGTTAATGGTTTTGACTTCGTATGCCAATGGATGTTATTTACATTTCATATTCTTTCTTAAGAAATAGAGTTACTAGTTGCAGTCTCTAATCCCACATGTAGGTTTTGCCTATACAGACTATAATTGCAGAAGGAGTTGGATTTTTGCTGTTAGCAAAAGTAGTGGCAAGTACATAGTTTATTTTTTCACTTGTCAACTCTATAAAAAAATACTTTATGACTGATTTTTCTGAAAGATTGCTGAGCAATAGCTTTTCTTTATTCTCTATTTTCCTTTATCTTCTCTATAATAATATCCATCTATTCTAATAGTTAAGGATATTTTTTATTAAATAAAATACTTTGAGCAAAAATGATACTGCAATAAAAAGGCACATTTTACAGCAATTAGAAGAAACCAAAATTTAAAAGGAAAGAAGTATACTAAAAGTAATAAAACTTTTTTATTAATGAAATATAATGAACAAAAAGTGGCACTGCATTAAAAATTGCATATAATATAGCAATTAGAAAAAACTAAAATTAATAGGGAAAGAAAAAATGAGAAAAAATTCGTGTAATATTAATATAAAGTTAATGTCATCCTGAACTTATTATTAAAGCCACTCATTAAGAAATGTTACGCATTTTTCATAGTATATAAATATGTTTCAAAATTGACATAACATAAAGAATAGAAATTTCTTTGTGTAAAATAATTTGCTTTGTCAAACCTAAGCTAAATAGAGTTCTTCGTGAAATGTCAAATGCTATATTTGGTGAGTATAGTTCAGCATTAGATTTACATCTTTAAGAACTATATATTTACATTTTTAAAAACTATATACTTACCTGTATGAAAAATAAGAGACGACAAAAAAGAACCATAATCCAATTATATTGAATTAAGAGCCCTGAAATTACTTACAAAACCAGGAGGTTGGTGTCCAACCTTTTAAAAATAATACTAGAGGAATTTGATAAACATGAAACAAAACAAAATATTCTGAATTAATGCCATTCTTACGTCTTAATATTCCCCACCCATCCTCACATTTCTTATTTATTGTTAATCTTATTAATCTTTATGCTATTCTTTAATTTCATGTAAAACTTATTATTGCTTTCATTTCAAATACAGTGTCTCTTAAATGTTTATGTGTTTCTCAATTAATATAGCAAACCATTCAATGTGCAACTCAAGGCAGCTTACAAGAGTGGTAGAACAATACTGTAAAAAAATAAATGGTTAAAAACATAAGTAAATTGGATATGGCAAAGACAATTTTGCAGTCAATCCAGATGGTTTACAAAGTCACCTAATCTAATACCCGATGAACAATCAGGTCTTCAAGGCTGCACAAAACAAGACACTTGGTTTTGATAGGATTGAGCCTGATTCAGTTCCTTACTCATCAGATTTTCTCGGGTTCAGACATTGTGTCAGATGAGTGAGCAATCACTTGAATAATCATGGATGAGATATATAATTGGGTGTCCTCAGCATTCTGAAAATATTTAACCCCATCCTGATGGATAGCCTCACCCTGCAGCTTCATATAGTTGTGAAACAGAAGCGGAATCAAGCTATGAGACACTATCCAACACAAATGTTGGGATCTGCATCACCACCTCCTATCACCACCAACTACAACCCCTCTGGAAGAAGGAGAATTCCTGTAATGCCAGGTCCTCATTCATTAATATATCAAGGGCCACTGAAAGATTAAGGAGATCCAAGATGGATGCACTACCCCATCCTGACCCCATTATAGGAATCTATAAGCATGATCATTGCTGCCTTGGTACTGTACAGAAGCCTGAAACCAAACTAAAATATATTTAGATAATCTGTTATTTCCAGAGCCTTCTGAAGCTGCAAGCCAACTGTGTTTTCCACAACTTTTTTTGGAAAAGGAAAGGTTGGAAACTGGTCAGAATTATCTAGTACTGTCAGGTTCCTCGTATGGGAAGAATTACTGCCTCCTTAAGCATAGGGGAACCACCTCTTATCACAAGAATTCCTAAACCCAACCCAGGGAATGTGACCAATTTGGAAGAGCAAGATTTTAATAACTGGTTGTCTCAATAACAACTGAGGACTCTTAGAATTTCTCAGAAGCAAAAACATAAGCAACAAAAAGCAGAATGAAACTTTCCCCAGATAACCATGCTAGACTCCGCCTTAGTCATCTTAATAAGGTCTGCACAACTGGAATCTAGTGCAGAGCAAATCTTATTTGATAGATACCTGAAAATTCCTCACATCAGGCTACAGGTGATCTTCTGACCTATCACAGGACAGAATAAGTTGCCTTAAATGGATAGCTAAATAATAACCAATAGATGCAATCAACATGAGAAAATACACATTTTTGCCATTTTTATCATTATATAATCCTTAAAAGCCCTTGCTCATGTGTTGTGGATTTGATCCTTGACTTCCTTCAATAGCACTCTAGACATCTCTTCTGCAATTTCAACTTCTGAAGTTCTATGAAAATCAGACCCTTTGGGATCTGCATTCTTAGAGAGGCTGTGCAGAAGCAGTCTGATATAAGGACATAGCCATCTTTACATTCCAAGAAGAATTTTAAAGCTTTAATTGAACTGTTCTCAGGAACTTTGAATACCAGTGGGTATTTCAGGAACCTGGGATAGACCAATTAAATGGATCCTATTTTCCCAGTAGAAAATAGAATACCGGAATAAAGAGCTCCAGACAATCCAAGTGTGATCTATCAATGACAAGGGATAATTTGATATTTCCTCCCAACTCCAGATCATGTGCCTTGAGATGAAACTCCTTAGCATTTGTTGGATTCCTGATAATTTGATCAGAGCTGATGTTGCATCTAGGGAAAAATTTGAAGCAGGTGATAGTATCCAGTTGTATAAATCCAGTTGTTCTCATTTTAAAGAAGCTACTTCTTGGGTCCCCCTCTGATGAGCTCCCACTCATTGCTTCTTGTCCTGCCCTCAGGTGCTTTGAAGAAAAATTCTTTTCTCGGGGACAGCCTTTTAAGTATTGAAAGAGGACTATCATCACCCCTAAACCTTCTCTTTGTTAAGCTAAACATACCTGGTTCCTTTTTCCATTTCTTATGCAATTCAGCCTCCAGACCCTTAACTTCTTTGTTGCTATTCTCTTTGTTGCTGCAGTCTTTCTCAGTCTTTTTTTTTTTTTTTTGTATTCTGATTACCACAACTGGACACAATATTCCAAGTGTGATCTTACTAGTGTATATAATATCTCTTTTCATGATCTTGGTGCTACCCCTCTTGATGCATCCTAGGACTCCATTGTCTTTTTCGGCAGCCACATCACATTGCTGGCTCAAATTTAAATGGTGGTTGAAGAGAACATCTAGATCCCTCTCACAGTAATTATCATTAAGCTAGGTACTGCCTACACTGTACCTATGCATTTGGTTTTTCCCGTATAAGTACAAGACCTTACTTTTTTTACTTTTTGAATTGCATCTTGTTGGATAAAACCCAATGCTCAAGTCTGTCAAGATCCTTCTGAATCTTAAGTATAACTTCCAAAATGTCAGCAATGATACCAATCAGCCTGGTGTTATCTACAAATTTGATGGGTTCCCCTTCTATCCCCTCACATATAGGTCATTTATGAAGATTTTGAAGAACACTGAGTCCAGGATATAACCTTGAGATATCCTATTGGATGCTTCCTTCCATGTAGATGTAGTTCCATTGAGGACCATACGCTGAGTGTGGTTGGTCAGTCAACTGTATATTCATCTGGTGGTGGTACTTTTTATTCCACATTGTTCTATTTTGTTTTGTTTTGTTTTGTTTTATTTGAATTTATATCCCACCCTTCTCCGAAGACTCAGGGTGGCTTACATTGTGTAAGGCAATAGTCTCATCCTATTTGTATATTTATATACAAAATCAACTTATTTTACCTAGAAATAGGCTGCGGTTTACTTTTCAAATACCTTGTAGAAATGTATACTATGTATATTATATTTATAGCATTTTCTTGATCCGCTAATTTAGCCATTTTATCAAAAAAGGCAAAGTTGTTTGAAATGACCTTCTTTTAACAAGTCCATCCTGGTTTACAGCAATTATTTTTTTTCACTGTGATCTATGGCTTTCAATACTAGGGCTTACAAATCATTGCATTTTCAGCTTATCAATATAGTATAATCAACATAGTGTGGAATAATAATGTTTTTTTTCTTTGTTTTCCCAGTTTCATCATCTTCCAGTCTAGCTTCCTTTAGTATATATTCAGCATATAGACTGAATAAATAAGGAAAATTAAAGCCTAAGCATTACTTTGCTACCATGTGAAATTAAGAACATTGTACAATAAGTTAAGTTGCTGTTTTTGGGTACAGGTACTTCCTTATCTACAACTAAGCCCAAAATTTCCCATTGCTTAGCAAGACAGTTGTTAGTTTTGCCCCACTTTATGACCTGTCTTGCCACAGTTTTAAGTGTATCACACTGCAGTTATTTAAGTACTAACATGGTCCTTAAGTAGATCTGGCTTTCTCATTGACTTTGCTTGTCAGAAGGTTGCAAAAAGTGATCATATGACCCTTAGACACTGTAGCCATTGTATATGTCAGTTGCCAAGTGTCCAGATTTTGATCATGTATGTCCATGGGGCTGCTGCAACAGTCATAAGTGTGAAAAACAATTATAAGTTACTTTTTTCAATGCCATTGTAACTTTGTTCACTAAACAAATGGTTGTAAGTTGAGGACTGTCTGTATTGTAATGTAGATTGACCTCTTCCAATCGGTTGGCCCCTCTAGTTTTCATAAGTATTTTACAATATTTTAACTGTAGGATTTTTGTTTTAAGACAAGTAAATTTTAATCATCTTCTCCAATCAGTGTACAGTTAAAATCGCTAAGTATTGTTTTGCACAAGCAAAAGGTGTATGCTTTAAATAAACCTCCTAGCATCAATATATAGATAGAATTATTATTCTAAAAAGAAAGATGTCCTAGTAATGAGGTATCTAAATTGTAGCATTTAAATTTTCAATATAAGTTACTGGAGCATAGTTTAATATTGTGATATAAGAAGGATCTTCTCATCCAAGAAGAAGCTTAATTTTCCTCACCGGGTATAAAATCTGGGGTGACGAATATGGGTTAGGAAAATGGAGCAGAAATGTTTTGTAGCCTAGATTTTTCCCTAAGATAAAAAAAAGGGAAATTTTGGAGTTATAAGACAGAAGCGATGGACAACTTTAAATTCATCAATAGGTTTTTCATATGGAAAGAAAAAAGTGACTTGGCCACCGTTCAAAGCAATGACTGACCTTCCCAAAGCTACTTACCATATGATTTTTAACTTCTGATGGCCGCACATATGCCTGCAGTCACCTAAATGCATTTTTGGCGCTTGGCAACTGGCTCACATTTAGAGCTGTTTTTAGCATCCCAACATCAATATTTACAATATTTACAATATTTGAACAATATCAATATTTACAGTGTTTTGGATTATAGCATTTAATCCTGATTTCTAGCAAAAACAAAAACAAAAAAACATTGTAAAAATGGACTCCCTTAACAACTACTGTGTTTTCTTAATGAACAGCATTTGCTTAATAACTGCTACAAAAAAGTTATAAAATCAGGTAAGGGCATGTGATGACTGCTTACCAATCACCTCAACTTGTAACATAATTGTGAGTCAATTAAGGTGACTGATCAAGGAATACCTGTAATGGGACCAAACTTTGAGATAGGCATATGTTATACCTTTAAGTAATTCTGCTGAGAAAGGGTGATCTTGAAGAATAGAATAGAATAGAATAGAATAGAAGAGAAGAGAAGAGAAGAGAAGAGAAGAGAAGAGAAGAGAAGAGAAGAGAAGAGAATAGAATTCTTTATTGGCCAAGTGGACACACAAGGAATTTGTCTTGGTACATACGCTCTCGGTGTACATAAAAGAAAGATAAATTCATCAAGAATTATAAGGTACAACACTTAATGATAGTCATAGGGAAACAGTCAATATAAATCTTAAGGTACACCAGCAACAAGGTTACAGTCATACGGTCATATGTGGGAGGAGATAGGTGATAGGAATGATGAGAAGATTAATACTAATGCAGACTTAGTAATTAGTTTGACAGTGTTGAGGGAATTATTTGTTTAGCAAATAATGTGATGATGTTCAGGAAAAAGGTTTCTTGTGTCTAGTTATTCTGGTGTGCAGTGCTCTATAGCGCCATTTTGAGGGTAGGAGTTTAAACAGTTTATGTCCAGGATGTGAGGGGTCTGTAAATATTTTCACAGCCCTCTTTTTGACTCGTGCAGCATACAGGTCCTCAATGGAAGGCAGATTGGTAGTAATTGTTTTTTCTGCAGTTCTAAGAGATTATAAGCATGATCTACACATTAAAAAAATAGAAATTCACAGATTATGTGTATGAATAGAATAGAATAGAATAGAATTTTATTGGCCAAGTGTGATTGGACACACAAGGAATTTGTCTTGGTGCGTGTAAATTTGTCTATGTGTGTGTAAAGTTGTCATGTTACTATTTGATAAGACAATACCCATTTATGGTAAAAAGGAAAGTATTTCTAGAGACATGCTATCTATCTATGTAATCTATCTTCTATAGTAGGTCTCTAGAAATAATATATATAATACACACACACACATACACACACACACGTATATAAGCTATTTGTTTTTCATAAAAAATATTACAGTCTGAGAAACCAACATTTTTCATATCTAGACATGTTCATATCAGCAGAAGGGCTTTCCAGTAGGAAAATTTTTTACATTTAAGACCCCTTAGGAAGAAATATTTTCCAGGTATTGTATGTTTGGAGCTTTATTGACCACTCCTTTTGAAAGGTATGAAAACATAAATCATCTTATCTGAAATCACTTTCAAGATGGCTTGATTCAGAATGAATCGTTAATGTGGCATGTCCTTCCCAGAAAAAAAAGAGGAAAGGTTTTGGACTTTGATTTCAAACATAAAACAAGGAATACTAAACAGTTTTAAAGCCATCAGAATTACTTTAACCTTGTGATCTCAGATTTTCTAAAAGGATTTGGATTTATTGAAATTAGTGAGAAAACACAAGGTGAGCTTTTTAATTACTCTGAAACTCTCAAATTCATGAGTGCACTAGATTCTTACTTATTTCTTAATTACCCATCACAGTAAATATAAAACAAGTTGATGTTTTGAAGACCTTTGATCATACCCCTGAATATATCTGGATATATTCTGGATATACCCCTGGATATATCTGGATATAGTTCAGATATATTTATTCACATTTATTCAGATTCAGATCCTATCAATTTATGCTTAGACTTGGTAGTACAGTATATTAGTGACTCATGCATTTAGAGAAGAAGATAGCTTTTAAAAGATAGTGTTGTAATTGAAAAATGTGCATTGAAAGATGAACTGGGTTTTATAATATATGTCTGAAGATGATAATATACTATAGTGAAGATGATTTAATTTGGATTTAAAACTTTTAGTAAACCTTTTGGGTTTCTGAAAAGAAATTGCTTACTAATAGAGAAGCAATTCTGGTAGCTGTAACCACTTTGAGTAAGATGTTGTTACTTTAAACTATTTATCTTGACAATTCTTGATGGACTTCTATAAAACTAGGCCTTCTCAAAGAAGAAGGAAAAAAAAGAAAGGCGAAAGGGAAGGGAAGGGAGGGAAGGAAGAAAGAAAACGTCTGAATTGCTTTTTTGTGGTTAAAGTTTCTCCTCAATCTTTGGCATTCAGTAGTAGAAATGTAATTAGGTTTCACAATTTTGAAATCTATTTTATAAATTAATATACATGGGCACTAAAATGGCATGGTTGTGATTCTATTCCTTAGATATGGGAACTAATTGACTGTCTGTCTGTGGGCCACATTTTGTCAGCCCTAGACTAGAAAATTAACAAACCTCTCTCTCTCTGCTAAATTACACCAGATATTGCAGCCCACAACTGTCAATAAAAATGTCTTTATCATGAAGTAGATTTGGCTAATCACCATCATTATAATCATCATCTTTACAAGAACTGAAATTCTAGGCCACAGTTATAGATTCCATCAGTAATTTGTTGCAGAATTTCTTGCTCTGGGTTGTTTTTTAAATGTTTTTTAAAATGTAATTTAAAGATTATTAAATAGAAAATTAAAAAAAAACTAATAGTAGTCTGATCAAGTGAAGTATCAATATCACTATATACTGTTTAGTAATAACCCACTTGGAATACTGCATCCAATTTTGGTTACCGCAATACAAAAAACATATTTCGATTCTAGAAAGAGTGAAGAGAAGAGCAACAAAGATTATTAGAGGGCTAAAGGCTAAAACATGATGAACCGTTGCAGGAACTGGGAATGTCTAGTCTAAGGAAGAGAAAGATTAGGGATGACACAATAGGCGTCCAATATATGAGGGGCTGTAACAAAGAAGAGGGGGCCAACCTATTCTCCAAAGCATTTGAGGACAAGACAGAAAGTAACAAATGGAAATTTATTTATTCTTTATTTATTTATATACCACTTCTATCTATCTATCTATCTATCTATCTATCTATCTATCTATCTATCTATCTATCTATCTATCTATCTAACAAATAACTCAAGGCAGTGAACATATCCAACATACCTCTCTCCTCCTATTTTCTCCACAACAACAGGGGAGGTTATTGTGAGCTGAGTTGGACTAAGAGAGAATGGACTAAGATCACTCAGCTGGTTTTCATGGTGAAGGCAGGACTTGGACAGCAATGAATTAGGCAATATGATGCCAAACAACGAAAGCTTCATTGTTCACTTTTTCCCTGTGTTTTCTTTAGGAAATGTCCAACTTTCACATACTTATAAAGAAGACACTGTAGAAGAAACCAGCTTTTTTAGCAGTTGTTCTATGCCAAAATGCAAAATAGATGATACAGAAATTATTAATTTACCCCCTGTTATTGTACCAATGGCTTTTCCAACTGATGGCATAAATTCAACAGACAAATCCATTGATGTAGAGAAGACCTCAGCTGAAATAGATTCCGTGTTGGTTGCAAAAGAATGTTCTGTAAATAATGCTACCTTTAAAAATGATAAATCTGAGATTATTAAACAAAGGTAAGTTACATTTTTGAGATGATATGCAAGTTTATTATTTTGGCATAACTGGCTATAAGAAAACAAGTAGTTTATAAATTTTATCAGGGACCTACACGTACAATTAACCATACCCTGACTTTACTGCAGCTAGTTCTTTTGCAAAAGTTCTTTTGGTTTATTTTTTGAAATAGACTCTATTTGTGTTTTTTTAAAAAAAAAGTAAATAAAGATTAAGAACTATGGACTGTTAATCAGACACCAAATCCAAAGGAGAAGCAGGCAACAAACTTAGAGAAAAATCTAAGATCTAAAGCAAGAGCTGACCACTGACTTTTCCAACTACTCAGCCCTTTGGCTGGCTTTTGGTCTATCTTAAAGAGGAGACTTGCAGAATTTTGCTTTGCATTCTATTCCCTTTGTTGAATTCCTGATCCAAATAAGAAACCCAAGCTCTGTCTCTCATCCTCTGACTCCTCCCCACCCTCTCACTTAGTACATGATAATAGCAATTAATAATGGCTCTTTGTGCTCCTAGAGTCTAGACTATGCTCCAACCCTATACAAATTTGAGGAATTCAGGACACATTGTTTTACTTGCTTGAGTTGGGGCAAACAGTTCTAATCCACTCTATTTTCTGTTATCAAGGGAAATACAATTTTTAATGTTTTTTTATTGTTACATGTAATTTTAAAGCAATTTGGTTCTGTGGGATTTAATTAAAATATAGGCCCTCAAGTCAGTGTTGAGTCTTAGTCACTACATAAATAGACTTCCTCTAGCATGGTGTATCCCCAACCTTCAGGTCTCCTAATGGAATGTACTGTAATTGAGATCATCCACCTTGCATCTTGTTGTCCTCTTCTTCTCCTTCTTTTCATTTGTCCTAGAATTGTAACCTACATCAAAGAGCTAAGTCTTCTCATATGTGTATGTAACATGTTAATTTGAGTCTGGTCATTTGTACCTTTTATGAAAACTCTGAATTGATTTGTTTGATAATCTGTTTTCCTGGGTATCCATGATATTCTCAAGAGTTTTCTCCAACACCAAAAGCATCACTATTTTTTCTGTCCTATTCTTTGCTTCTGCAGAGTCCAGTTTTCACTTCCAAAAAGTGTTACAGGGAAAATCATTGCCTACATGATTCTGATCTTTTCAGGTATAGACATGTTGTGTCTTTCAATGCTTTCATTGCTACATTATCAAGATGATTGCTGATTCCTTTACTGTTGACAGTTTATCCTATAAGTCTGAAGTTATCCAACATTTCAGTACTTTCATTGACAGGTTTAAGGCTGCTTACTATATCTACTACTGTTTTGATCTTTAATTCCATTTTCTTACTGTGTTCTTTGATTTTTCTTACAAGAGCTTGTACATCATTTGCATTCTCAGCTGTCAGAATAGTTTCATATGTATAGCTCAGATCATCAATGTTTCTTCCCCAATTTTAAAAGCACATACTTCTTTCAATCCAGCCTCCCTTAATATATAGTCAAAGCATAGTTTCAGTAATTAGGAGGTTGTACACATCCTTGTTTCACTCTATGTAGAAGTCTATGTAGATTGCATCTATTGTTTTGCCTTGATCAAGATTTGTAGTCCATATGTTTTTACAGTGGAGAAGTTGTAAGTTGCATGATAATTTTTTTCTGAAACCAAATTGTTTATTGGAGGGTAGGTTGTTAGTTTCTAAGTATGAGGTAATGGATTGGTTGATGATTGATTCCATGACTTTGCAGGTGACGCAGCACAGAGAGATTGGTTGTAATTTTCGACTCCAGACTCTGGCTTCCTATTCTGTTTATATAGGATTTCTTTGAGGACAGTGAATTATTCTGGATTCTTATTTTTCTGAGGACATTCCATAATTTGACATGGTTGAAATAGTTGAAGGCCTTTCTATAATCAATAAAATGCATATTGACTTTTGGCCTACTTTGACTTTCTTATTCCTTGGCTTGCTTCATCCAAATTCACCCAAATTATAGTATTAATATGATTAGCCCTGCTAGAAATCAGCAATTAACCAATTGTCTTCATAATACAGGGCTGATGGCAGAATGGTGGAAGCCAAAATTGAGAATATTGATATTGCTAGTATACAAAATGTTCAACTTGCAGCAGACAAAAGCCTAGCAGGTAGGTGGAAGTTGATTTGCAAACATAATAGAAAGGAGGAGGAAATAATAGCAGAGAATGTACTAGAAAGATTTAAAAGATTTCTGTAAATCTCCAAATTGGAGAAAGTAATAATGGTAATATAATTGCCTATCATAACCTAGTAGCTTTATTGAATATTATACCAGTGAAACTGTTCCACTTCCATGATTAGCCTTATTTTACTCTTTCTAGACGTAAGTTTTACCATAGTTACATTCAATGATATATTGAACCTGGCTCACTCCAGCTTGTGAGAATTATAGTTAAATTTCTAGGAACTTTAAGAACAAAGGTGAATGTCAATGCCAATCTGTTGTTCCATGGCTAAGGGCTAGACACAATACTAGCAATGGAGCCAACAGAGCCAGTTCTTAAAAATAGTATACCACTATTCCAAAAAAAGCAATATATCACTGATTACTATTTTTGTAGGCATAGAGCAAGAGAATAAATTTCTAAATAGTATTATTTAGATAGATTGATGGAAGACTGAGTATTCTATCACAGAAGAAACATAATAGCATTAAAAAGTCAAACTGTGCTACTGTACAAGTAAAAATTATAGAAAAGTCTATTGTCTGTGTGGTATTCAGCTAGGGTAAATTATTGAATTCAGATAGTAAGATAGATAGAAAGATAGATAGATAGATAGATAGATAGACAGACAGACAGACAGACAGACAGACAGACAAACATGCACACATATGTATCTACGCACATATACATACACACACATACATATATACATATAGATCAGGTGTAGTCAACCTTTTTATACTTACCGCCCACTTTTGTATCTCTGTTAGTAGTAAAGTTTTCTAACCACCCACTGGTTCCACAGTCATGGTTATTTATGAAGTAGGGAAGTAACTTTACTTTATAAAATTTATAATTTGACAATTTGACAAAACCTCTACCGCCCACTATAAAAGCTGGAATGCCCACTAGTGGGCGGTAGGGACCAGGTTGACTACCACTGATATAGATCTACACATGCACACTTTGCTTTCTTGATTTTGGTGTCTTGCCCAGAAATAATCTTGTGGAAATAAGTTTTGTTGATAATACTTTCCTTTATTACATTCAAATGGTTCACTAAATGCAGATTTTTTAAATATTTTAGCACAATACAGATTCAGATTGTGTTGTGTTTTGTTAATTACGTTGTGTGTTGTAAAATTGTGTTCAATTATTTTTCTAACAGTAACCTTTTCTGTGATATATAAAATAACTTTTGTAGTAAAAAAACAAAAGTTTACAGTATGAGAACTGCTGCTGCCGAGAAAATATTAAATGGCTTTTAGGATTCCTTGAGATACTTTTGATTATAAAATTTTGCAAAATGTTCCAGTTTCATTGTAAATAGTTTTTGAAATAATTTGTTGACAATATTTGCAGGGGCGGAAAATATACATAATGATTCTAAAAGCCAGTCGGTTTTCTTTGAGATGAAAGGTGCATCCAGCCCACTTCTACAAAAAGCTGAGAATCCTTCTGATGTTTCATCTCCTGTGCCAGTGACAATTATTGATGAAGTTCCAAAAAATTATACCATTGCTCACTCAAATACAGAAGAAAAAGAATTGTTTTCTAAAACAGAACCTAATGAAAATATTCCAGTTAAATTGGCTGATCTAATTAAATTTTTTAACAGAAATACAAATATTGAATCTGCCAGTAAGGAATGTGTAGGAACATCTTCCTATTCATCTAAGAATTTGTCACAAAAAAATTCTACAGGAAGTATTTATGAAGATACTAGTGATGAACTTAATAAATCTCATCTAGAATTGAAAGGTGCATCAGCAAAAAACCCTGATGAAGAAGAATCGGACTCAACACAATTTCCATGGCGTCGTCATCTTAGCAATAGATGTAAAATCAATCGGTCCAAAACTGGTTTGACAACTTTTACAGTAGTTCCTCCCAAACCCAAAATAAGAAATATTAACAAAATTCAGTCTCTCTATACTGGTGGGATTCAAATAGATGATCTAGGTAACCTAGTGAAACCAAATAATGGTTCTCCTGGAAAAATTACAGTAGATGCAACCTCTAAAGTAACTAGTTTTGGCAGAGGTAAAGAATATAAACGGTCCAATTCTATGGGAAAACAAACTGAAGAATTACCATTAGACCAGTCTGTTGAAGCAAAAAGCAACATAAATGACAAACAACCTAATAAAACATCTAGAACTAAACCTGATTGTATTAGGAGTCTGAAAACAGAAACTTGGCCAATTGTTGACTCCAGTGATGAAACTACTGTTGGGTCAGATGAAATAAAAGTCCCTAGTAATACCTCACAGTTTTTGGGGAAAACTGTCTTAGCATCTGCAATTGTGCACATGGCCCCCAAACAATCATCAAATGATTATTTGGCCACAACTGTTGCCAATTCCAATGATCTAATGCAGCTTAAAACAATCCAAGGAAAGCAGTATGAAGAACTAAATAAAACAGAAGGAATGAAAACTGAAATGGATCTATTTTCCAAAAGATGTACTGTTGCGGCCAAATATTGCCCAGTGGAATTGGAGCCAGCAAAAACAAAAGAACTGTATTCAACTACTTTCAGTTTTAGTAAAAATGTGTCAAATACCACTCCATCTTGTGCTGATCGTAGGGTATCAAATATCAAGACCTCAGAACAAAACAAAACAGAACAAAACAAAGCTACTAATACCACTTCTGGGACATTTACTACATTAACCTCTAACAAAAACAACCTCTTAGAACAGGAATTTGTTTATGATTTAGTAAAAGATGTAACAGATAGAGAAATGACTTTTGCAGTAATAAAAAAGCCATCTGATCAGGTTAGAGATCCCCTTTTTCTTAGCACACCTAGTACTGACACATCTGCCACGACATTTAGCTCCCATGTGAAATCAAGCGATATACCATCAATAGCAATGGTTAGCCAAACAAAGTATGAGGATCTTGGTGAGGCAGAAAGTAAACTCTGTCCTAATAGAATAGAAGACAACATCTACAATATTTTTGGGACAAAGACAAAAATTAAATCAGTTGTACAAAAGCCACCTCCAAAAGAAACATCATTACATAGTACTTTAATGGAAGCCATTCGAAACGCAGGAGGAAAATATAAGCTTCGAAAGGTAAATATTTGTCGGGTAAAAGCAGCTTTGGATGAAGCACCATTTCCTGTAAGATCAGGAGTGGACTTTTGTTGTTGTTGTTTTTACCAAAGTTATAACTAACTTTTATAACAACCATTATTTCCAGTGACTTATTAAGCTACTATAACACTATAAAACTGCATATTACCAAGATACAGTACTACAGTACCATCAGTTCTATACGTGCTATTTGGTAATTATTTCATAATCATAGCAACTTCATATATTTAACATTTGGTGCTATGGTTATAGATAGTTTAACAGACTAATCCTGTCCTAAAGAGGTAGTAATTATCAAGCAATGTATGTAAAAATTCTCATTCATATATGTGTTTGTAGGTTTTCACGGGTATAGGTATGTAGGTCTTGGCATTTCGGGTCTTTTCCCGTGTAAGGTTCCCGTGTAACCTTACACGGGAAAAGACCCGAAAATGGCAAGACATATATATGTGTGTGTGTGTGTGTGTGTGTGTGTGTGTGTTTTCTGAGGTTTTCGCGGGTATATGTAGGTCTTTGGTTATTCGGGTTTTCCCCCGCGTAAAATTGGAAGTGTCTTGGCGATGTTTCGATGAAGTCTCATTCGTCATCTTCAGGGTGGTGTTTTCAGCTTTGTGCTTCTAGGAGCAACAGCTGTGATCACACATTGCACATTGCTGTATATATATATATATATATATATATATATATATATATATATATATATATTTTCTGAGGTTTTCGCAGGTGATTCTATGTAGGTCTTTGGTTATTTGGGTTTTCTCCCACCTAAAATTGAAAGTATCTTGGCGACGTTTTGACGAAGTCTCATTCGTCATCTTCAGGCTGGTGTTTACTGTTTCTGCTTCTAGGAGCAATGTGTGATCGCAGCTGTTTCTTCCTTTTAACTTAAGTTAGCTCCTAGAAGCACGAAGCTGATAACACCAGCCTGAAGATGACGTATTCTAGTATTTTGCAAAACTGCTTTTATACATAGCTCAGTATATTCAGGTCAGATAAAGGCCAAAATTGGCAAGTTTTCAAAAATAAATAAATAAAAAAAAAAAAATCAGATGCACATATTATTCATGTTTCCAAATTTTAAGTTTTAAAAAATAAATCTATGTGTTTTGTCGTATGTCAAATTTCACAGAGTACTATAAGTGAAAGTCCAAAAGAGTCAAAATTCATGGAAACAAAGACTGAGCGTTCAGCTCTCTTGGCAGCTATTAGAGGGCACAGTGGAGTCTCAATGTTAAGAAAGGTAATTCTAATTGCACTGCATAATATTTGTCACTTAACAAAGATATAATTAAATATTAAAGATATAATTAATATTAAAGATACAATTAAAGATATAATTAAAAATCCATTCTAATTTGAATTCCTAATATTTGCTTGAAAATTATCTTAGGAAAGTTGAAGGGATCTCCAAATTAACATTCTGGCAAATCTGCCAAGTCAAAGCAGAAGATACTAAATGGATAAAGATTGTCCTTATATAGCAAAAATAGTTTGTTCACTTTTAAATCTGCTATTAGAATCAACAAAATATGTAAACTATTGCGACATAGCAGTTGTAGTAAATTGAGTTTTATCTCATTCACTTTCATTGGTTTTTGTATTTCTGCTGCTAGCTTCATGTAGCTTTGATGCTCTTTTGATTTATAATAATTTGGAACAGCCCATTGGATTTGAATAGAAAAATTGCTTGCATAGTACTTGTTAGCAACAACTTTTTGGAATTATGTTGCAGCCACAAACAGTAACTGCAAGATTGAGGGAAAAGATACAGCTGCTTTAAGGAATTGTTTGTAGATACTGTGTTTATAGTTATGTTTTCAGTAGTCTTATATAGCAGCACTGCTCCATGAATACTTCGATGCTCATTGGGCTTCTGGGTGCAATTCTGGGTTCAGGATTTTATCTATAAAACCAGCATAGCATATTTGAGGGACCTTCCATCCACTTCTGTTTCTGCCCTGCCCCAGGTAGAGCAGGGAAGGCATGTTCTGGGTCCCTTTCATTAAACAACATAATGTTGGGGGACCCAGAGCATGCCTTCTCTGTGGCAGCACTTGCCCTATAAAATAAAATTTATCTGAGATCAGCATAGTCCCAAGTCTGTTGCCCTTTTGTAGAACATTCTGTAACTACCCCAGCTGTTGCACCAGATAGTTAAGTGATCTCTGCTAGTTAATATTGGTTAATACGTTTTTTTTTTATAAACTGGATTGTGTTTATGGCCTTGGGCATGGAGGTTGTCTTGTTTTTAATCCTTGTTTAATCCTTGTCACTTTTGCAAGATAGGTGGTCTTATCAATTGCTTAAATAAATAAATTGTAGTTTTCAAGTTGTATTCAGAGGCAGTCCCAATAATCCAGAGAGGTTATGAATGCATGATTAACACTCACTAGAACCAGATCCAGAAATAGTTACATCTGAGAACTCAGCTGTAACTGGGCAAACATTGTCTTTCAGCCTCCTTTTCCAGTAGTAGCTAAGATGAGATATTTTAGATAAAAATTATACCTATATCTGTATCTATATCTATCACCCTACTGAGGGAAGGAGGTCCTCACAAGAATTAAAAATAGTAGTATACTGGACCAGGTATAAACTTAGGTTAAGCTTCTCAAACACCAAATATACTTAATTTGCAAAACATCTCTATATTAAAAAAACCATTAAAAGCAATACCTGAGTAGTTAACATGATAGCCTGAGAGATGTAGCTTCTGGTTGTTGTTTTTTCTGGCTCACATCGTTCTATATAAAGATAAAGGTTCCCCTCACACATACGTGCTAGTTGTTGCCGACTCTAGGGGGCGGTGCTCATCTCCATTTCAAAGCCAAAGAGCCAGCGCTGTCCGAAGATGTCTCTGTGGTCATGTGGCCGGAATGACTCAACACCAAAGGCGCATGGAACACTGTTACCTTCCCATCAAAGGTGGTCCCTATTTTTTCTATTTGCATTTTTACGTGCTTTCGAAACTGCTAGGTTGGCAGAAGCTGGGACAAGTAACGGGAGCTCACCCCGTTACGCGGCAGCACTAGGGATTCGAACCGCTGAGCTGCTGACCTTTCAATTGACAAGCTCAACGTCCTAGCCCCTGAGCCACTGTGTCCCTATTCCTTCTATATACATAGTGACAATAGAATAGAAATGGAAAGCAGGATACCAGTTGATCCCTTCCATATTTTGCACAATAAAGAATACATTCTAGTGTGTGGGGATTACATTCTGTGAATTACTCAGATTACCCAAGGTCATATTGGTGGTATTTCACCCAAACCAATGGATGATCTCACAGCAGATTTGTGTTAAATAAAAAGGAAGAAAACGTTATCTCTGGGGAATTCCATACTGGAGTGGTGAAAGACAGGATCTCTTGTCTCCAACAACCATTGACTGAATCAACCCAACCAAGGTGGAATGGAAAGACCGTAAACTCTATATGCCACCATGCTAGTTTCATCTGGGGTCTCTTTATTTCTTTTACTCAGAGATATTGAGTTAGACTGAGCATTTATAATTTCAATTTTCAGAGTTTCCAATGCTTCTTGAGTTATTTTTCTCTTTAAGATTTCCATAAATGGAATCCTTCCCAAGCTGTTCTGTTTATTGAAATCATCTGTCTTGAGATCTAAGACACTAGTTTGATTTTGTTCTATTGCTTGTGTCTCCATTACGTTGAATTCCAATATGACATGGACCCTCTCCCTCAAAGTTCTTGCAAGTTCAACTTTCTCTATAATTTCATCTTTGTTAATAAGGATTCATTTCATTATAGCCAGCCCACTAGTTCCCTCCTATAGTTTTGGGGTGATAAAGTTGTCTGTTGGTTTTATCAGGAACCTGTTTGATTTCTCACTTGCTGCACAGTTTGTCTCCCAATTTTATGTCATGGTACTTAATATCCCCCATTACTAGTGTAGTATGCTTTTTGCACTGCTTAGGTAACTGATTTGCAAAAAGTTCATCAATTTACTGTTTGGTTGGGTGATTTCCTTTTATATTAACCCAAATGCGTTCAAAAACATTTTTATCCTTGAAAATCTTGTTCTTTTATTTCTATTATTTCTGATTCTACATGTTATTCTTTCCAGGACAGATGCATTAGTGTCAAATATCCTCTTCTTGTTGGTGTACTTGATCCGTAATAATAATAGATCATTATGGATTTCTGTAACTTACATCTCACCATATTTTTTATAGGGGAGACACATCACATGAAGTACTAATACCACTTTATACTGCAGTAGTAAGACCATATTTGAATACTCTGCCCAGTTTTGGAACCTTGGTACAAAAAATAATATGTTGACATTCTAGAAAGAGTGCAGAGAAATGCACTCTAAAAAAGATCTTTAGAGGCTTTGAGGCTAAAGCATATGATGAATGGTTGTGGGAACCTAGGACTGCATTGGCTCTTTGGCAACAGCAGCACACTGCTGGCTCAGACAGAAGTGATTGTCCACTAGGACATCTAGATCCCTCCACAATTACTGCCATTGAGCCAGGTACCATTTATTCTATAAAATATTGTGTCAGCGTTCCAGAAACCCCCTCCTGCAGAAAAGATCTGAAACTGACATCTTTCAAAGTTCTTTTACTAACATAGATAAACTGGCACAGTTGGGTGAAAACCGAGACTGGGGATTCCGGTTTGTCCCTCAGTAATACAAATCCCAAAATCTGACCCCTCTGCCAGTCACATGCTCCAATCCTCAACCGTCCCATGTCAAAACATCACTCCAGCCACTCCTTCTCCAGATGCAAACCCAGCCTGACCTTGACTGGCAGGAAAAATATGTTTTTATGTCTAATCATCCCTTGCACTACCACCCTCCTCCCCTCCTTTCCCACAGAGAAGAATTATGGCAGCGTATGGAAGCCTTCGCCCTAGTATGGCTTCCAAAGCTGACACATTGGTTACTTTTAATCTAGCCTAGTGGGCAGCTAATCATTTTTGTTTGCTGTGCTAAAAAGAATAACAGAATAACAATAAAGATTGAATTTTTGCATCAAAACTAATTCCTTGATTGTGCTTGTCAGTCCTTTTAGAAGATACAAAAAAAACAGGAACAGATATTCAGTCTTAAAAATAAAATTGCATAGAAGTTTAATAATCGAAAATTCAGATCAGATATTAAAATCAGTGGTGGGATTCTACTAGTTCAGACCGGTTCGGCCAAATCGTTAGCTCCAACTTTCAGCTGTGAGGGAACCGGTTTGCTCTGATTTTGAAGTGGGTCCACCCGCCCCTGCATCATACTTACCTATATTTCCATGTCCGAAGCCCAGCTGATAGGGGTGGCAGGGTGCATTGCCATGCCACAGCTATTTTCCTTGCCAGCACCAATGTGGAAGGTTAGTTTTCTCCAAAGTTTGCATGCATATCTGGTGTGCATCTGGCACGTGTGCAAGTGGACACTTAGTGAACCGGTTATTAAACCAGTAAGATCCCACTCATGATTAAAATGCCTTGTATCAAATTGTTGCTATTTGAATATCTCTTCCATGAACATTTTTTTTTAAATTTTCTAATTGGTAGATTTCTTCATTTGCTTCTGAGGAGTTGCAGAAATTCCGAAATGCAGATATTTTCAAGAATAAGAACAACTCTGCAAAACAACAACAATATGGTCTTCCTTTGGCATTATCTCCTGCACAGTTGAGAATGAGACAATACTATCCAGGAATGAAGGATAGTGTATGGAATTCAAGGCAAGCCTTAATGGAAGACTTAATGGAAACAATCAACGCAGGAACTGGAAAAGCATGTTTAAGAAAGGTAAAAAACAAAGTGTATTTGTAGGAAGGATATTGATTTGAGAGGAGAGGTAGGGTAGGATAAAAGCGTGTTCCAGTTCTTAAGCACCCCAAAAAGTTGTCTAGATGAGTAGCAGCTGTAACCTGAACTATTGTGATAAGACTTTTTATATATCTTTGTAACTGACTCTGTAAAAAGCCTTTCAGGAAAATTGACTGAAACGCAAAAAGTACACTTATATTAGGCTTTCATATTTTCATAGCAGTTGAAGCAGCTCTTACAAATTAGGCGCTATTGCTAATAGAGCTTTTTATGACAGGAAGGTGAGTGTTGGCTTGATGTTAGGGCAGTTCAGTTATTATCTCTTTTAGTGAAAAGACTGATGATGGAACCATATCTTCTTCATGAAAGGAACATATCAAGCATCATCTCTCTTCCAGCTTCTGGCTTGCAATAACTCCAACAGAAGTGTTACTTATTTCTGCACAGAATAGTTTGACCCAGAAGGTGTAATATTTAAATGTATTATTTGGACAGACTTGCTGTCAGATATTACAACTGTGTGTGCATAACTTATATATCATGGCATATATGAGATTTGAGAAGTGAATCCCTCAACCCTTTACAGGTTTGGAAAATTTCTTCTCAAGACCTAGAAAGCTCAAGTTTGAAACCTGCTGCTAAGGAGATTAAAGTGTTGGATCAATAGGTCTCACTCAGACTCATACAGGAAAATATTGAAAAGCATCAGTAAAAATGCCTGTAATAGTATTAGCAAGATCAATAGATCAATTTGGTATCTCTGATATCAGTGAATTTCTTAGTATATTGGAAGTATATCTTAACTACATCAACACAGATAAATCTGTCCTGTTATGTGTGTTTCCACAAACAATGGATTTTTTTTCATCTCAGACTACAAGCCTATAAATATGGCAGTCTAATCTGCTTGCAGAATAACTCATAAGAAACACACCTTTCAGGCCATTTTGTAAGGAAATATGCATAATATAAAGCTATTACTTCTAGAAAAACAAAATAGTTATATGTAAACGATAGCATTAAAATCAGTGAAGTAAGATAGCATTTTCAAAAGACAAGACACTGTCCAAATCAATAATCTTTTATATGTTTTGTCTCAGTATTTATATCAAATATGATCCCTGAAAATTTACTTAAAATATACGAAAGAAAAAAAAAACATTCCAGCAAAGGAAGCTTTTCTTTCTGCTCCATCTTCTTCACTGTTGTAAAGAAACCTTTGAACACCTTGTCTATAGATGGCAGAAAAGTATCTTGGATCTGAAGGCATAACGTTTTTCCTTGGCATTAAGTTGGGGCAGAAGATCCCAGACTTAGTTGTTCCAGAAAAATGCAATCAGTTGGAAGAAACAATTAAAATTTAATTTCATATGTAGAAATATTAGAAAATTTTTCTAAATATATATGTACATTCAAAAGGAATATAGGAAAAGAATATAAAAGAATCTCTTTTAAAATAGCTTGAAAATATAAGAAGTTATTAATATATGATTATTTTATTTCAGGTGCCTCAGAGTGAAAAATCCTACAACTCTGAAACATTGTGATAGATTAAAATGGTCATCCCTAATAGAAAGAATGCAGGTTTTTCCCAGTTTGTTTACAAGCAACATAAATATCTATGTGGTGCTCTTGATTAAGTTTATGTGCCAAGGATCTAGGAACAATCTATTTTCAGAATTATATCAAGCCAAAATAACAAGTTACCAAATTCACTGGATCTAATGGGTTCATCCAGATGTATTACAACTATACCATTCCCTTAATATGGTTCAGTGATATGAAAACTATAGATCATGTATAACTTGGAGAAATCTGCCATTAAATAAAATTAACATAAGTATGATTTTGTTTTTCATGAAGATAACTTGAATTATGTTCATTGTATTATGTTTAATAATTATGATGACAGTGCACAGGGGAGGCACTGGGCTTTCAATGTATATTACTGCTAGATTACACAATCTTGCTCTTTAGAAGTGCTACAGCTCATCTGCAGTGACTACATGTAATATACTGTAAAATATTAATTTAATTTAGTGCCACAGATGAAACAATCACAAGATATATGTGATGTTGGCTTTAATTTTGGATTTTTATTTTTATTTGATTTATTGGAATATGTACTATGTTTTTGTTTTTCAAAAAACAAATAAATTGCCAATCCTAACATATGAATATTTCATCTTCATGTTTTATGTTTCGTCTTCATGTTTAGTCTTGAACTTTCATGCCTGATGGCAGTTTTGATTAACAAAATATGAGAAGCTGTAATTTTTTTTTAGTAACTAAGAACAACCATGCTATATTCCTCTCCATAATTGGCATTTCACTTAAACCAGATAATTTCAATGTTACATGCAATGTTACTGCATCAGCTAACCTGACATTAGTTCATGTAGAACTACAGAATCATTTTAAACATTAAATGCATTCCCCCAACATATAATTGACATTTTCATTGAATTGGCATGCTTCTGGGAATTACAAATTGTTCGAAGATGATAAATTAATCATTTTACAGTATGTAAATTCCAATTAAGTCTAATAGTTTCCGGTTGCAGTAACTATAGTGCAAACATTATTTAATATACTGAAAACATCATTGAACTAATCCCTTATTAAAAAGGACATTTCTCTGCTGATGCCAATTGAGGGGAAGGTGTCTAAGAGTGCCAGAATGAATGACTTTTGGCAAGATGCTACTGAAATTTGGAACAAATATTTAGAGAGAGTGATGGAAGAGGTTTTTGAAAAATATGTAGATTATTCTCAGAGGTGAAATCTAAAAATTTTCCCTACCGGTTCTGTGGGTGTGGCTTAATTGGTGAGCGTGGCTTGGTCGTCAGATGACTTGGTGGGCGTGGCCAATAACAATAAATAATAAAAAAGTACACAAAACAATAAGGTGGGCATGGCCAATAACAATAAATAATAAAATAATAAAATAAATAATAAAAAGGTATACAAAACAATAAGAGGTACCATAAATCAACTTTCACACTTTACACACACACAACAAAACACAACAGACTCACAAACAATGTAAAAGCAGCTGCACTTAACCCAAAATGGCCCCTACAACATGCAGGAACCTCACACAGCCACAAAAAGCTCAAAAACCAACTTTCACACTTTACACACACACAACACAACACAATACTCACTGACTCACTCACACACACACACACACAAAATGCCACATACAGCTTTGTGAGATTTTGTGTGTTTGTGTAGCTAGAGTGAAACACTACAGAAACACACCAAATCTCAGAAAGCTGCATAAGTATTTTATTATTTTATTTTATTTATTTTATATTTTTTAGATCAAGGGTCTCCAACCTTAGTAGCTTGAAAGTTTGTGGACTTCAATTTCCAGAGTTCCTCAGTCAGCAAAGCAGGCAAATTGAGTTGCTGACTGAGGAAATGGATTGCAGGCAGGCAGATTCAGTTGCTAGCTGATGCAACTAATGTAAAGCATGGCTTTGCCAGCCTGAAAGGAGCAGTAATAAGGTAAGTGCCTCATCGCAGCCCAGAACCTCTTAAAAGGAGGTTTTCTACAAGCTCTTCGGCTGAAGAGCTTGTAGAAAACATGTTTTTTAAGTTTCTGTGATGAGGAACTCAGCTGGGATCACCAGAGGATCCTTTTAAAAACTTTTTTTTTACAACCTCTTCAGCCACATGCTCATCAAAGGCTTTTTTTTTACTTTTAAAGGCATGTTTTCGGCTGAAGAAAAACTGCTTTTAAAAGTAAAAAAAAACTTCATGGCTTGGCTCAGCAGAGGCAGGGGACGGGGCCAGGGATTTTTGCTACCGGTTCTCCGAACCACCCGCCGCGATCACTACTGGATCGGACGAGCCGGTTCGAACCAGGAGCATTTCACTCCTGATTAATCTGTTTAATACGTTATTAAATTGTCAATCACATCTGGCTCTTTTATCAGATTCTATTGGATTCCTTATAAGTAAGAATTGTTAACCTTTTTTTTTTTTTTTTTTGCATTTATATCCCGCCCTTCTCCGAAGACTCAGAGTGGCTTACACTATGTCAAGCAATAGTCTTCATCCATTTGTATATTATATACAAAGCCAACTTTTATTGCCCCCAACAATCTGGGTCCTCATTTTACCTACCTTATAAAGGATGGAAGGCTGAGTCAACCTTGATCCTGGTGGGAACCTGCAGTAATTGCAAGCAGCTACGTTAATAACAGACTGTCTTACCAGTCTGTTATTAAAACTTAATGAAAGTATTTTTATTAATATCTAAATCCATTCTTTTCTGAGAAGATACTAAATACATTCAGTAACTCCTTGACAACTTCATTCTTATACCACCAATAAGCAACGAAAGAAATGATTCAAGTGTGATTGGAAGGGAAGGTTTTCAGAAAGAGATTGGAGAGCTGTTTGTCTAGAATGATATAGATCTCCTACCCAAAGTGGAAGATGGACATGTTCTAGTCCTGTGATGGTGAATCTATTGCACGCATACCACAGGTGGCATGCGTTACCATATCAGTGAGCATGCCAGCTCAGCTCCAGCGTGCATGCGCATGCCAGCCAGCTGATTTGGCCCCGCCAAAAGTAGGGAAACAAGCTGTTTCCTGCCTCCGGAGGGCCGGGGGGGGGGGAAGGCCCATTTTTCTTTCTCACCTGACTCCAGATCCTCTCTATGCATCTAGAGTGGGCAAAAACAGCCTTCCCCAAAATGGTCCATTTCCCAACTTCTGGTTGGACAGGAAGTGACTTTTTTGCTGTTCCCCAGCCTCCAGAGACTCTTAGAGTGGCTCTGGAGACTGGGGACAGAACAAAAGTCACTTCCTGTCCAACCAGAAGTTGAGAAATGGGCTGTTTTGGGCCTATGGAGGGCCTCCGAGGGGATGGGGAAGGCTGTTTTTGCTCTCCCCAGATGCATAGAGAGGACCTGGAGCCAGGTGAGAAAGAAAAACGGGCCCCGGACCATTGCGTGCCAGGAGTGGGGGGCTGGGGGGTTGGGTGCGCAGGGCGGGGCGCGTAGAATTATGGGTGTGGGCATGCGCATGCACGAATCTTCCCTCCACCCCCCATCCTGGCACGTGATGGCAAAAAGGTTAGCCATCATTGTTCTATTCCCTTCTATATTTATTACTCCAGGTATTCTGTGTTCTATAGAATAGGTTCTATATGCACAATAATTTATTTCTATCGCTATTGTTACTGTTTTAAAGACAGCACTATATTCTCAAAATTGACAATTTGTTCTGATTCCAATTAGAATCAGAAATTTTAAAGTGTAATACAGTTAATTTAATTTAACAGGCAGCAGGTATGGTAGCAGGGCTAGTTTGCTAGTTAATTATATAAACTTACTATACCACCAGTCCCGCAGAAAACTCTGCCAATAAACTTTGAGTTAAATGAAACTTTGAAAAGAACATGTTTATCTTCTACCTATGGCTCTCCATTCCTTCCTGCCATTTTTGATGCAGAAATTATGTAAAGCTATTTACATATAGAGACCAATAGAATTTATCTCTTAAATATATTATTCCTTAAATATATGATTTTTGACATAGACTGCACACATTAAAATACTTATTTTATTTTGTTAAGGTTATATAATAGTTATGCTGTAACTAGGTTTTATATACCTTTTGTTAGAACTTTGCCCTAGTTTATAATTTCAGTTTAGCTCTAGACTGGCAAAGCCTATATAATGAAAAGATACAATCTATGTTTGTATAAACCCTAAATGGTGACTGTTTCAGGTTCAGAGGGGACACATTAAACCGTGCTTTTTATTTATTTGTTTATTTCAATGTTTGCAATGTCATTTGGCCTTGATAATTTCAGGAAGTGATGGAGAAAGGAAAACATTGTTATTGCACAGATTTTTAAATTGTAGTCTCCCCTTGTACAATCTAGAGCAGTAGTAGTCAACCTGGTCCCTACCGCCCACTAGTGGGTGTTCCAGCTTTCACGGTGGGCAGTAGGGGTTTTGTCTGATACTGAAGCACTTTCTTTTTTTATTTAATTGACTTTTTAAAAAAATTCATAGCATTATTTAAAAACATTTTCATTAGGTTTTCATAAAATTCCCTGTGACAATTTAAATTTCTGAAAATATACTATTTGTATCGCCCACGCATAAGTTTAGTTCACATTACATAAGTGAAACTAAATAGCACTATAGTGCAACCACAAACAAAAGAGCCTTGTCCCAGAATATCGTGCGCATTTCCCCCCACCCCACCCAGCTGTAACAGACAAGCAGAGCTGGTAGCCAGTGCCTCCCCCAAACCCAATCCACGATGCGCGAGATGCATGCGCAGACAACGATACACAGTGTATTACTGTGGAACCGGTGGGCGGTTAGAAAATTTTACTACTAACAGAGATACAAAAATGGATGGTAGGTATAAAAAGGTTGACTACCCCTGGTCAGAAGTCTAGGGTTCTTGTAATGAATCTCTCCCTGCATTATGATCAGCTTTGGGGCTGCTCAGTCCACTGGCCTCAGCTGAGACCCTATTACTGGCTTCAACAAGCTGCTGTGGAAAACCGGATGCACTTTCCCTAGCAGGCGGAGAGCTTCAGCTCCACCATGACAGGTTTAATAATCTTCATGATAGGGAAAGGTCCTATGAACTTTGGTCCTAACTTTTTGCAGGGTAGTTTTAACCTTAAATACTTGGTGGAAAGGTAAATCTTGTTCCCTATTTGGAAGGACATTTGTGGGGGGAACCAATGCTTGTTTTGCATTTTCCCATGCTTTCCTTTTTTAATTTAATTTAATTGTATATTGTTTGTACATATCAATGCATGAATGGTATCATACATTTCAATTCAAATAAACATCATAATATTACTTGTAACATTTATAACATTTCATTTTCATTGTTTTATATTATTTACACATATCTTTTACTATCACCCTTCATTTCTAAACCACCTTCTTTCATATATCTTAACATATTAATATATATGTGTGTACTTTATTCCTCTCTTATTTCTATCCCTATTTTACATTTTTTCCCTTTCCCATATCGCTATAATATTCAAAGATGTCTTTTTAAATTCATATTTCCTTTAATTAACTTCACATCGATTTATATCAAAAATTTCATCTTTCTTTCCTTATTCTTTCCTTATTCAATGTCTTGGTATATACTTCTAGTACCAATCACAACCGTTTATACATTTACAATGCATCTATTTATATTCTTTCCAATTCTTCAGTCCATATAATTCTACTGTTAATACATATGTTTACATTAAAATATATTCTTGCATTATCTAATTGCCCACTGTTTAATTCTGGCATTTCATTACTAGTCATATTTTTATGCATATTTAATAATATCATCATTCAAATTCAAATTTTAATTTTCCAATTGTGCTTAATTCTTGTTCCCCATCTCTCTCTTCATATCTGTTTATATTACAATATTATCCTAATATTTATCGCTCTACATGTAAAGTAGTTATCCAGCCAATATAATTCTAATTCCCCCCTTATCCATCATCCCTTGCCCGCATCCAAATTTTTGATATAAATTATCAAGTTTATCAATTTGATAATCCAATCAATTGAAATACACCTGGGGATTATACACACCTCTTCAAGTCACTTATATATATACAGTAATATTCAGGGGTCTCTTAATTGAAGTTATTTAATATTCAGATCTCTAGTTGTCTTAGAGTAGATACATGTCAAGCAAATATTTTCAGTCTTTTTAAATGATTATTTCCAATCATTTGGATAGTTCCCCTTTCATCTTGCTTCAGTCTGCTTCAGCCACTCTGTAATGTTGATAAGTCCAATTTCAATTATTTTAAATTGTAAATCCAGTAAGTAAGCAATATTAATAAAGAAGAATTTGAGATATAATTCCAGCATTTTTTTAAAAAGTCTTCTTGATACCATCTCTTTTAACTTTGAGAATCCAAATTGCTGTTTATTTTAAAAAGTTATTATTTTCTTCTTAAATTCTCCGGTATTTTTCAAAGTGCTTGTTCACCACTTCAACAAACAGTTTTAAATATGCTTTCTCCTTAGATTTCTTGGGGTCAAGTTTCAACAAAAAGTATTCTCTCACCCAGTTCACACACCATTCACCTTCGCTCCTGCACTGTCTTGGGTATTCAGACTGTCTCCAGCTTCATGGCACCCATTTTTACTGTTGCTGCTTCTTGTCTTCAAATGAGGGGGCTTTCCTAGTCAGGGAAGAGAGATGAGGCTCTCCTCAACCTGCCAGGCAGTCCCCCTTTACTTCAACACCCCTCCAGGGTGGCTATGGCTCCAACTGGAGCCCTCCAATGGGGAGAGTTCAAAATGGAGAGCTCGCGGTCCTCGTTTCCAATAGCATTGGAAGTAGAGCTGGAGGGTCTTCCCATGCTTTCCTCAATGAAATGAAAAAACATTGTTCATAAACAATGTGTGTATGTGTGTGTATGTGTGGGAAATCAATAAAAATTGATTTAGAGAAGAGGTCGATTACCATCCAAATGACTGTATTTCCCCCACTCTCTGGAGGCTGTACTATGAAATCCATGGCAATTTCTTCCCATGGCTGGGAGCGGTCAGCTATTTGTTGGAGCAGTTCTGGGGGTTTCCTTGGTCACTTTTCATTATGGCACATGTTGCACAGCTTTTGACATATTTCTCAATAGCCTTTTCATCTTTGGCCACCAAAATTGCCTCTTCACCATGTGCAAGGTTTTCAGGAAGCTGAAGTGTCCTGCCTGCTTTGTATTGTAGCTTCTTTGAAGTATTTGGAGGCTCAGGCTGCCGGGGACATACAGTTTAGAGCTCTTCCAGGCTAGTTTATCTATAAGGTCAGTAGTTCCTTGTTGTCCTTGTACCATGGATCAGCTGGTAGCTCAGTTTTTAACTTTTGAATCAAACCCCCTCCCTCTTAATCTCTTTACCTTTGCATTTGTTGCCTGGTGGTGACTTGTGTCGCTTTTTGGGAGGGAGGTATCATGGCATGGACCACTTCCTCATGTATGCTATTCTATTGTGGCTTTCATAACAAGGCATCTGATAAAAGATTGACCCCTCCCGAGATGTATTTTAAAGTGAAATTGAATTGGTTGAAGGACTATGACTTGTTTAGGTAGAAGTTTCCATGGGATCCTAAGCACCTCCAGGTTTTTATGGTCTATCTATACTTTAAATGGCACTTGGCTTCCCTCAAGGAAGTGGTGCCATGTCAGCAGAGCCCAGTGGACTGCATTTCTCCCACACTGCCCACCTTTTTTTAATTTCTGTTAGTTTTTGGGAACTGTAAGCACATAATTGTAAATTCCCCTCCATGTTTTCTTGGAGACGGACTGCAGCCACTGCTACATTGCTGCATCCGCTTGGACAATAAAAGGTTGCCCTGGGTCTGGGTACTTAAGAATTGGCTCTTTAGTGAAGAGTCTATTGGCATCTCAAAAGCCTTGTGGCATTCAAGGGTCCATTTTAAGGGCTGACTTGGCCAGGGTTTCACTCCACCCCCTTTCAGTCTTTAGTAGCTCAGTGATTGGGAGGGTAATTTCAGCAAATGCGGGAATGAACTGTCTGTAGAAATTAGTGAACCCCAGGAAGCTTTGGACTTGCTTGAAGTTTAAAAGGGGAGGCCAGTCTAGGACAGCTTTGACTTTCCCTGGGTCCATTTCCACTCCCTCACTGGACATCTGATATTCTAGGTAGTCTGGGCTAGACTTGGTGAATTTTCACTTGGATAGCTTGGTGTATAGGTTTGCCGCTAGGAGTTTCTTGAACATCTAGCTCACCAGTTTGATGTGCTCCTCCATGGTTCCAGTGAAGATGAGAATGTCATCTAAATACACCAGGACCCCTTTGTATAGGTGTTCATGCTCATTGATCAGTTGCATGACTACAGCAGGGCCCCCTGCAGGCCAAAGGGCATCACTTTAAATTGGAAATTCCCCAGCAGGCATTCGAATGCTGTTTTCCATTCATCCCCTTCCTTAATCCTCATTCTGTAATATGCCTCATGCAGGTCTAGTTTGGTGAAGATCTTCCCCTTTGCTAAATGGGCTTGTATGTCTTTCATCAGGGGGAATGGGTACATGTTTTCCATGCGGATACTCTTAATTCCTCTAAAATCAATGCATAGCCTCATCATTGCATCTTTTTTCTCTTTGAACAACACCCTTAATTTCATTGGCTGTGTGAGCCCTCTGGTCAGATTCTTATCGATGTATTCCCTTAGTTCCTTTATTTCCCTTGGGGTCATGGAGTACAGCTTTAGTGTGAGTCGTTTAGCCTCTGACACAATCTCTATCACGTAGTTGGTGGGGCGATGAGGAGGCAGTGTGTTGCACTCTGCCATGCTGAAAACTTCTGCAAGGTCTCAGTATTTCTTAGGAATCTGGAGGGTCCCTGGGAGTCCTTCAGATGCTGGACAGCTCCTATTTTGGGAGCACTAGGAAGGGGAAGAGGGCCTATCCCTAGCCTTAACTTTCTCTCTCCCCCTTCCCACCAGATGGTGGGGAGCAATTTGTCTAGCTAGGACAATCCTAGAATCACTGCCTCGATCATTTTTGGTGCCATCACAAAGCAGATGATCTCCCAGTGTCTGCCCATCTCTAGCCTTACTGGTTCTGTGAGAAGCATGGTGGAGGCTTCCCCTATCAGTGATCCATGACCTACTCAAATCTTATAGGCCAGGTCAGGATTTTTATCCTGATTCCTAGTTTCAGGACAGTTTGCAAATTGATTAGGCAGCTGGTGCATCCTGAGTCTATTACGGCTTCTACATTCCTCTGGATCCTAGATTTCGGTCCCTGGATGGGACCGACCCATGATTCGGTCCCTAGATGGCAAAGGGCCAGATGACTTCACTTACCAATGGGTCGTCTCACCCTTGTCTTTGCTGTCATAGGGTGCGGGCTGCTGGGTGTCCTGAGCCGGAGTTCTCTCCCTCTCGCTTATGGGAGGAGAGACCTCAACAGCCTGGCAGACAAATTTCTCTCTCACCTTTTGTTGGGGCTTCTTTGCCTTGGTAAGCTCCAGTGGCTTCCCCTTCAGCTTGGCAGCTTGGCAGTGCAATGACCTTGCTGGCCACAGTGAAAGCACTTGATGGATGGTCCTGAGGTTCCACTAGAGGAGTCTGCGACTTGGCCAGGATTTGATCATCTCCCAAGCTGGTGATTCTCCTGTTGGGCCTTTGGCTTTCACTCTGCGGCTCCACAGCTCCTTGTACCACTTGAGTTTGAGGTTCATTGCCGCTGCCATTCGATACCAGTCATGGATTTAGTTGGGGACTCCTCGGTAAACAGCAGCAGGTCACAGTCCAGGCCCTCCTTAAAAAAATAGACCAGTAGCCTCTCCGGCCACTCCTGCAGCTTCCTAGCCACTCTCCAAAACTCTCCGATGTATTTCTTGGCAATCCAACCCCTCTCCTTAAGCTCACTGATTTCAGCTTCAACTTGCAGGGCCTGGGTGTTGTCTTCAAACTTAGTCCTTAGTTCTCTCTTTTTTAAATGATTTTATTTATGGCTTTTTCTTTAACATACATAAGTGCTTCATGAACTGTGTATTATCTGGGTTAATATACTTTGCATACAATTCTGATAATATCATTTAAGTATACATAATCGTAATTTTTCAACTTCTAACATTTGTGTGTATATATAGTAATTATAATATGTTCTATTATATTTCAGTATACATAATACTATTTTCCCAATTTCTATTTTCTACTTTTTTCTAATTTTTAATAAAATAACCATGTTAAAAATATTCTATATCTATCCCTCATTTCTTGCCCTTTTAAGAATTTCAACTCTTATTAACTTTTTGGTGAATCTTTCCTGTTTCTCCACTGGTATCTTGTAAATCCTTTTATCATGTTTATTTAATCTAAATATTTCCTCTACCACAGCAGAATTTCTCCTCTATTTTCTAGTTTTTTGTTCATTTTTTATTGTCATTTGCTGGGATTTTCCTAATCTCACAGTATCTTGCATCAATTTCATTATCTCCCTATGATTCCTTGTTATATCTTCCTTAATACATTGAAACATCAATAATATTTCATCATAGATTGCATTTGTTTTCTCCTGCTGAGATATTTTGTGCTGATACACTACGGTACACTAATCACTGCTCAATATTCCACCAAAATTTCAATATCCCAATTATCCAGAAAAACCAAAAACACCAGTATCAATAAAATTTACACAGTCCTGGAACTGTTTCTCAAAATCCCCTAAATTTTTAGTCCTTAAAATTTTCCAATTTGCACCCTCTAAGTTTTCCAAGTTTTTAAGTCTTATTCAATTTTTCTTTTTTATTCTTTCACCTCGTAGGATGTTCTGTCAAATGATCTTAATAATCCAGATTGGCCCACCAAATTTCCCCAAAGCTAGATATTCAGTTTCAAGGATGTTTTTTGTAATTCACCTTGCTTTAAACATTTTCAAACAGCTCACTAATACTTCTAAGCAACTAAAGCCCCAGTAGATATGAAACCAAAATCAAAAGGCCTTCCAGGTGTTGTTTACCTTTCACTAGTTTCTTTCTTCTCCTCTTGGTATTCTTGTATTATCCAATAATATTCAAATAATTCTTCCTTTCCAAGGTTATTCTCACGAAGTACTAATATAATATCATCTTTGACCAGTAGATGGCACCCCCATTCTAAAATCCAGCTTTAAACACATCAAAACTTGGGTGGGGTATATAAGAAATAAAATACAGAGTTCCTCTTTCTTTGTACAAATTCTTCCAATAATCAAGCAATATTATCCACAGATTAAATCACTTTTCACGGTACTAACAGTTCCAGTCCAGTCCTTTTCTATTTTAAAGCTTCACAGTCTTCCCTTGCCAGTTTGTTTCACTTTTAGGTTTGTAATCTTTCTCCATGTAATAAATTGCTGCTTTCATAACATTTTGGAGAATCTTTTTTTAAGAATTCTTTCAATTCCCTGCCCACAAATCAGTCCAGCACATTTTCTTTTTTTAAAAAGTTTTTTATTTTATAGACAAACATACATTTAAAACATCAGCAATTCCTTCCGTGTAACATCTCAGTGTTTTCTTCCTGGCTCCATCATTTTGTTGTTTCTTCTTTCTTCATTTCTATTTAAACTATTACCATTTTTCCAAAATACATTATTATCATTTTCTTACATAATTATCCTTTGCTTATCTGTACCTTTCTTCTAACCAACGGTAAAATTTATCCCATATCTTAAAATATTCTGAATCCTTTCTTTCTTTAACCATCAAAGTTAATCTGTTCATTTCTGCACAATCTAAAATTTTTCTAATAATTTCTCCTTCCAAGGGTATTTTCTCTGCTTTCCAATTTTGCGCAAAATCTATTCTTGCTGCTTTAATTACATGTATAATCAACTAAATATTTTCTTTACTAATTTTCTCTGGTAGGATCCCAATAAAAACAACTCTGGTTTTAAATCAATATGTTGTTGGGTCATTTCTTTTAACCAACCCTTTATTTTCTCCCAATAGTTTTTGGCTTTTGGACATGTCCACCACATATGATAATAAGATACTGGTAACTGATGACATTTCCAACATTTAGCTGATTCATCTTTAAACGTTTTTGCCAGTTTCCCAGGTGGCATATGCCATCTATAAAAGATTTTCTATTGATTTTCTTTATATGCAGTGGACAAAGTTAATTTATAATTCCTCTCCCATAGCTGTTGCCATTTGTCTAGGTCTATTGAATATCCAAAATTTTTAGCCCAAGCTATCATAGTTTCCTTTACTTGTTCCTCTTCTAACTCAATCCCCAACAAAAAGTTACAATTTTTGTTGATTAATTTGTCCTCCATTCCTGTGAGAATCCTATCCAGCTCAGTCTTTTATAAATAAAAACCATAGAGTTTAACATCTTTCTGATATCTTGCTTATATTTGCATAGACATATACGAATACAACTCAGTCCCCTGTTCTTCCAAATCTTGTTTCTGCTTCAATTTTCCCGTCAGCAGCACATTTTTTTCTTGTCCCAGTTGTCACAGCTTTGGCTGTCATCTCTGCTGCTGATCAGGAGAGTTTTCTTTGGATCAAATGAGGAAATTGCTGTTTCCTCGCAATCTACAAAGCATCCCTCCTTTCTTCACCACCTCTCCAGGGTGGTTTTGGCCCTGTAGCATCTCCTGGCAAGCAGCTATCAGCTGAGTTTTGCAGTGCTCATGGAGCTCCACTATCCCATAACCATCCTGGTGTGACATCAACCGGTCAATTCCCTTAGCTCTTGAAGGAAGGTGTTGATGTTCCCCAGCTCTGGTGCATCCTCATCATGGAGTTGGGTCACCTATTCAATTGTCTCCCCATCCAGGTTCATGGTCACCCTGTGGACCATTGCCTGGTTGTTTGGTTAGTTAGCCACATGGTTGTTTATATGAGCCCATACCTGATTCAGGAAGAATGCCAGTTTCTCTGAGTCTCTGTTGAAAGTGGCTTTCATCGTGGGGGGGGGGTAATCTGGGCAAGGAGGAGGACGTTGTGGTGGCACCCAAGCCAGAGGCCATTACCCAGTTGGCTCTGGGATAGTATGCCCATGGGGGGGGTCCCTGCCACCCTGGAGGATTGCGCAGGTGGCTGGGTGGGCTTGCTACTCGATGGCGTAGCAGGCTTTGCTGTGGGCCTGGGCTCAATGGCATTGGGGGAGGGCTTGCCAACCAAGCTGCTGCAATTGGAGCCAGACTGTGGTGGGGTAGGTTGGCTCAGAATCACTCTGGATAGTTCAAATCTACACCTTTGTTCCATCCTCTGGATGCTCATTTGGTTGAACCTCTCCTGCAGGTCCTCCACAGTCTGACTGGGGAAAGCTGTCAGATATCTCCATATTCCGGATTCATTTAGCTCAAGGAGTCACCTTGCCTTTCACTTTGTCATTATGTGGTACTGAGTGTAGATTAATGAAAAAAGTGAATTTCAACAACTGTAGATTCAGGCTGCAGCAAAAAAGTAAAGGCAGTCTGAATATTTTCTGAATGCACTAGATATATAGTGGGTGGCGGCCCTACACTCACTTCCACTGAGACATTTGAGAGTTCAATTCCAGGTTGCAGCAGATATTTCTTTCCTAGGACACAAAGAAAAAAAATCTCAAAATTCTATGTGGTGTTTCTGTTGTACACAAACACATGCAAACACAAACCCCTTTATAAATAACTCAAGGTAGAGAACATAACTAATACTCCCTCCTTTAATTTTTCCCATAAGAATAACCCTGTGAGGTGAAGTGGGCTGAGAAAGAGTGACTAGCCCAAAGCCACTTATCTGGCTTTCATTGCTAAGGTGAGATTAGAACCCACTGTCTCCCAGTTTCTAGCCTGATACATTTATTTTTCTAATGCTGCTATATCAGCATCTGGCCATAGTGAGGATGCAGAAAATTTGTTTTATGTTGTCTGTCATCAAATTCCATATACTAGGTATGATGTTCAAGAGAATATTACCATTTGAAATGTTTAACTTTTATCATAACATTGTAAGTACATAGTCCACTATTTTCTACCAAAATTTAGTAAGTATAGGAAATTGTAGAAACATGTCTTTATTACATCTCCAACAAAATGCCATTCTAGGCAATCTTGTTCAATTCAAGTGTAATGAAGACCAATATTATTTTTCTGGTAAAAGTCAGTTGAAGTTCATTTGCACTGTTAGTATAGAAGTTAAAACACTCTTTTATTGTTTAGGCAATATAAGAACTATAGCAATATAGAATTATTTTAGACATACAGCTTAATGATAAGTAGTGTATAGAATAGGTGGAAGCTGTGTCAATATCAATAATTGTGAGAAGGATCTTGGAGTCCTAGTAGACAATTAAATATGAGCCAGAAGTGTGCTGCAGCTGCCAAAAAAGCCAATGCAATCCTAGGATGCATTAATGGGCAGAGGGACAGAATCAAGATCACATGAAGTGTTAATACTACCTTGTTAATAATGCCTTGGTAACGTCACACTTGGAATATTGCATCCAGTTTTGGTTCCCACAATATAAAAAAGATGTTGAGACTTTAGAAAGAGTGCAGACAAGAGCAACAAAGATGTTTAGGGGCTGGAGGCTGAAACATAGGAAGTCTACTGAAAAGAAAGACTAGGGGTGACATGATAGTAGTTCCAATATTTAAGGTACTGCCACAAAGAAGAGGAGGTCAATCTATTTTCAAAAGTACCAGAAGCAAGAAGCAATAGTTGGAAACTAATTAAGGGGAGAAGCAACCTAGAACTAATGATAAATTTCCTGGCAGTGAGAACAATTAACCAGTGGAACAGATTGCCTTCAGAAGTTGGGGTGCTTTATCACTCTTTAAGAAGAGATTGGACAGCTATTTGTCCAGACTTGTGTAAGGTCTCCTACTTGTGCAGGGGGTTGGACTAGAAGACTTCCAAGGTCTCTTCCAACTCTCCTATTCTGTTATTCTGCTATGGCAGCACATCCCCAGAAGATCTTTTAACACCAAGCTGGAGATTTGGGATTCTCAGTGTAGAAAATGCTGCCTTTCCATGAATCATAGAAGGGCAGATTCTGATAAATAAAGACAAAAGGCACCAACACCACCAACACCATCATCCCTACTGACCTCTTCATAATAGGAGTAGTTCAAACCATTTACCCAAGGAAGGAATGGTGGTTTTTTTTGCTAGATTTCAAGCATCTGTTAGGAATGCTTTAATTTGGATTTTGCACTGAGCAGTGGAAAGGGGTTTGCTGGTCTAAATGGCTTTTTCCAGCTCTATGAGAAAAGCCATTGAGACAGAGAGCCCTTGACTATGAAGATAACTCATTTTGTGTTTCATACCAGTTGCCTCAGATTGGGTCATAACAAAGCTCTTTTCCTCCCAACCTTTTATCCAACAACTAATAGTTTCAGTCTGAATGGTTTCTTGTAGTATTTCATCAAGCAAGACCAGTCCTTCCTTGGAAAGTAGACAAAGTAGACAAATGGAGTTTTTCATCAGTTCTCACTATAGCAGGCACTCAGCAAATATTCCTTATCGTCTGAGCAAAGGGGCTTTTTTGGATTCCTAATGAGGCCTGAAAAAAGTCCTAAGTATTTCTGCTTAGGACTATTCTGACCGTAGGATGTCTAACTGGAATGACTGTGACAGGACAGTGAAGGCAATCCATTCTTTTCATCCAGCAAAGTAACAGGCCTGCTGTTCCCAATCATTTCATCCTTCCAACATTTTTCTTCTTTTGGTCCAAAGCTAGATTTTCCAGGTAAAATTGGACTAACAGCAGGTTTTAGCTTTCCTTTTTTATAGAACCAAATAGAGATAATTGGAATCAAATTTAAAAGGATAGCCTTTAGTATAAACTAAAATCACCCTCAAATCAAATTCAACTCCCAGTTGAATTTCTATGCAGTTTTCTGGGCAATGTTACAGAAGTTATTTATCATTGCCTTCTTATAAGATTATTTTTTAAGTTCTGTCTACTTTACAGCCTGGGACCCTAACCCAAAACTGGCCAGGGGTTGGCAGCTGCTGAGATAGTAGGAGCCTTCAGCACACTGAAATGCTAAAATTTTGAAATACACTGTTCATGCATTTTAATGTTTGAACAAGAAAAGTGGAGAAAAATAAAACATGTAAAACTACATCCCTCTGTCTCTGCTTATTGCAAATATTTCAGATCTATTATTAGAAATTGCTCCATCCTGCTGAGGTGCTAGCTCCTTCCTAGCCATTTTTGAAGTCTCTTTAGAGGAAATGTAGCCGGGTGTACTCACTGTGCCACAATACCGAATACATGTTTTCCACTTCCTTAAAAGTAATTTCACATGCCTTTCTTTATCTTTCCAAAGTAGATGCAGGCAGTTTATTGATGCTAAGAATAACTTTTCAAGTGGACAGCATGTTTACCTCTTTCAAAACCTACTTCCAAATTTAAATTATGATTAAGCTTCCTGGAAATGTAATTCCAAGCAATATCTTATTACTCAATGAGTCTGGCTAGGTCCCATTGGACAGCTGAGGCAGATTTTATAATCTGCACCATCATCATGGGTGTTAATGAATCCTACCTTTTTTTTGTTTTGTCAGGATTTCAGGAATCAGAATATTCTGAGAATATTTCTTAGGTAATAAATATTGAGGAATTTATGGAAACCATAGTGGGTTCCACTATAGAATTCCATGAATTCTATGGGCCAATTACAAATATCATGCTAAATCATGCTAAAATGCTTTCTCAGTTTGGGTAACAGTAATAGAAACATTACAATGTTTTCATTTGGAATGCTGATATGACAAAAAAAACCAGTTCAATGTATTTATAGTATTTGTAGTTTATATCTTTAGTAATAATTGGCTATAGCTTGTTATTTGTTTAAATAATATTAGTTTATGTTGCATAAATATTGAAAATCTCTCTCTATAGTTATCAGTGTCAGTAACAAATTCATTTTGCATGATTTTGAACAATAAATCCTGATCTTAGTAATTTATCTATCAAAGTTATCTTGTGCTATCCAGATCCAAAATTTACTTTAACTTTCAATAAAACTTTGGGTACAAAATGTATTTTCTTATGCTTGCAAAATAATTAAAAAAAAACCAATATACTTACTCTTAATATTCAGAAACAGACAAATTTACAACCAGAAAGCAAACAGAAACCAGAAACAAACCAGAAAAAATACAAGAATCACCTTGTGGCGAGATGGGCAACCAAACAAATTTAATAAAATAATAATAATTGACCCTTCAATATCCATTATTTCTAGAAAATCAAAGCAATTATTTTAAAAGATCCTAATTTTAACAACATTTAATTAGTTATTATTTCAATTAATGGCCAACATTAAATTTTTGCTTCAATTATTTCAGACATTGAATTGTTTCTTAATTCATTTTAAGGACCATAGAAAACCACATTTTTAAAAAATTGCTTTTGCTCATATTGATATTATCAAAGAAGAGAACAAACATTTTAATTTTAGTTTTACAGAAATGTAATTACATTGTTACATTCATTTACAAGTCTTACATTCTTCATTTCATTTTGCATTACTGAAATTTCATCACAAATTTCAGTTGTTTTCATCCCCACTTGGGATTCAGCAGCTTCTCTTTTATGATGCCTGCATTTTTCATCAAGCTTTTTAATATTTCTTTCATCCTGTACAAGATTGGACTTTTGCATTTGAGACGGTTATTTTTTAATCCTACTGAATATACAGTTCAAAAAGCACATAGGCTGCTACATTACTCCTATTTAACAATTGGGGAAAAACAACATGAAAAACAACGTACTTAGGCAGAAATAGATGAGAATGTCCAGAAGATCCTGAGTCAGTCTGTTTTTCTTTCTTTCTTTCTTTCTTTCTCCTTCCTTCCTTCCTTCCTTCCTTCCTTCCTTCCTTCCTTCCTTCCTTCCTTCCTTCCTTTCTTCCTTCCTTCCTTCCTTCTTTCCTTCCTTCCTTCCTTCCTTTCCCTATTGCTAGTTAAATGAACCTCTGGGTTTCAGAGATTATGGAATTTCCTGTCTCCTCTCTTTGAAATGTAATTTAGACAGAAGTGAGTCTTTTCTATCATACATATTTTTACTACATCTACTTTTACTTCAAATATAATGAATTGTCTATTAACATCGATAGTGAGGTTGTCTAAGTCTATGCTCCAAGTTAAGAAAACTGTATTACGAATTTTTGAAAGGGACCTGTGGCTACTTAATTATTGAGCATTCTTTTAGTATTATGCATATACTCATCCTTGAACAAAGATTCTTCCTGAATAAAATCTTAAAGATATCATGAAGTAGCATCAGGTGAACAGAGCATCAGGCTGCAGATCAAAACTTTTTGCAAATTTTTTTAAGAACCTTTAATTTCTGAAGCACTGATACATAATCAGAACTCTACCTCTCCTCCCCTCAAGAATTGTGAAATAAAGAGCTGTGATGTCAGATCTGCCCCAGTTTGGTCTCTTAGGGAAGCAAAACTCTCAACTCCATTTGGTTGAAGTGAAAAGTACTTTTACTAAGAGATGGTGATTGCAGTAAAGCCAGGCAGAATCTAAAGTTCCCACGCAACAATACAGGACTATGCCTCTTGGTTCCCCATTCCTTCCCCCTCCCCATGACCAGTCTGTCTTTAGCCAATCTGACATCACCGAGATGTTTTGGGAAATGCTGAGATGTTGAAGCTGGTGAAATTCCACTCTCAGGGCAAATGGCCTTAAAGATGACTGGCACAAACCAGATTCCAAAACGTTCTGCTTTTCTTCAACTGTTTCCCCCTCCCAAATTCCCACCTTAGGCAGGTACAGATTTATTGCCCTTTTGTTCCCCCTCCCTTCCCCAGTACTTTGATGGTAGGACACCAGTGAGGCACCAAGTCAAAGATGGTGGACCTGACATCTGATTAGTTTTATACTGTGCATTAAATAGGACTAATGACATAGAGTGAAAATAATGCATGGTCAGATTAAATCAAAATGTATTTACAGTTCAAGGCTAGATATAATAAAAGATTCGCATGGAGCACAGTATCAAAGAAAATTTTAAAAATTTCAGGAAAATTATAAAACATTTAAGAGCCAATAGTTAATAGTACTGAGGTAGAACAAGACAGTTTGTAACTTTCTTAAGAGGTTTCAGAAGAGGGTTTACCCAGGAGAAGAATCACAATAGCCATTGGAACGATTAACAATTGAGAGTATTAAATTTGATTGGCATCGAGTATACAACTGGCATTTTAACAGCACAGCTGTTAAATTAGTTTCACTTATATAACGTGAACTAAACTTATGCGTGGGTGATACAAATAGTATGTTTTCAGAAATTTAAATTGTCACGGGGAATTTTATGAAAACTTAATGAAAATGTTTTTAAATAATGCTATGATTTTTTTTAAAAAAGTCAATTAAATTAAAAAAAAGGAAAGTGCTTCAGTATTGGACAAAACCCCTACCGCCCACCATGAAAGCTGGAATGCCCACTAGTGGGCGGTAGAGACCAGGTTGACTACCACTGCTCTAGATATACAATTCATAATGTAACAAGGTCCATGTTTCTGCATAAAACTATTTCTTCCCTGGTGCAGGGATGAAATCTAAAAATTTTCCCTACCGGTTCTGTGGGTTGGCTTAATTGGTGGGCATGGCTTGGTAGTCAGGTGACTGAACAGGCACGACCAATAATAATAAATAATAAAAATAATAAAGTATACAAAACTTGGGAGCGCACTGGTCTACTTTCTTTAAAAATAGAGGCACCGGTCTACTAATTACCTTTTTTTGGGAGGCACCAGTCTACCTTTAAAAATAAAGGCACCGGTCTACTAGCTGCCTACAGCACTGTTCAGCTTTAGTGTGGCCTTTTGAAGCACCACGGCAGTCATTTAAGGCCATTTGCAGCTATATCACCACCGAGAGCTTCAGGGACAGAGAAGAGGAACAGCGAGGCATGGGTGGTGGTGGTAGTGGGCAGGGATTTTTACTACCCGCCCCCATTGCTACCGGATCGTGTGATCCGGTCCAAACCGGGACCATTTCACCCCTGCCCTGGTGGAATATCTTGATTTTAATAAGCTATCTGATTGTTGTTGAGGAAATGAATCTCTTCTGAGAGATTGTCCCACCTCCTCAAAATGATGCTTTAGTTCCTGAACATTTCCTTGACCATTTGAACAGATAGAGACTACTGTTAAGAACTTAATACTGCTGTTGCTTTCTTAAATGTATCTTCAGCTAACTCATCTACCTTTCGCTGCTTATTCTGATGAATTATCATGGCCTAAAGCAGTCTGAAGCTTACAGCATGAAACAAACAATCATGATGACAACCTGTGAAAAAAAATCTTATCTTTATGAAATTTTAGATAATAAACTGGCGAATACCATGTTGTTCTTCTTTATTTTTGCACCTTTCTAGCTTATGGCACAATAATATTTGCTCATCTAGACATACAATTTCTTTGTAACAAGAAAAGGGAAACAGTTACTACCCTGGTTTTTATAAGTGTGTGTGTATATGTGTGTGTTTGTGTATTACAAAAGCTTCCAGTCCGCTTATCTGCCTTTTTATTCTAAAAGTTTTATGGAATTAACTTCACCTTATGCCTATAGAAGTGAACTCCTGCACAAGCTTTTCCCAGCGCCTTCACCTTCACTGTATCTTCATCTCCTGATGACCTTACAAATAAAATGCCCCAATTGCTTCTCATTTAAAAAGGTTAGTTATATCAGTGGTTAAATATAGATCACTGCATTCTTATATAGGAAGCCTCAGTATTATATGTCAACAGTTTACACCACAGGGAGGCTGCTCTTTTCGTATAATGTATTTAGACATTTCAGCAGCTACTGGTATACTTTGTTCTTCTGTGTCTGTCTATGCCTTTGCAGGCTAAGAATTTCTCTCTTTTTTCCTAGTGAAACTTTCTAAAAGTCCATGGACATTGACTTATATTAATAGTAATTTTAATGTGAGGGGATACCTAGCAGCTACATATCATGTGAAACAGCAACATTCCAAAAATTGAACATTTTTATGTTTTATCTCAAGATAAGTTAGTGAAAAAAACACAACTCTCCATGTACCATAGCAATTAAGGTAAGGAACAAAATAAAAATGGATTTGGCTGAGATTAACATCATAAAATAAGAGAGAAATAATTTATCTCCCTCTTTCATACAACAATAAAATAGCAAAACTGGGGGTTTGAAATAAATAATCAGTTTTATGTGGTCGACTATAAATGGATAGTTGTCATTGTTATGCTTAACTATAAAAGCATAACAGTACAAAGTACAAAAACAGTACAAAGTACAAAAGTACAAAAAAACTCCATCCTCTCTCTGGTTTAAATTTCCATTTTCTGCTTCTCATCATATTACATTTAAAGAGCTAATTTTAAGGCTTGTGGATTTCAACTTCCAGAGTTCCTCAGCCAGCTTTGCCAGAGTTGAAGTCCACAAACCTTAAAGTTACTAAGGTTGGAGACCTCTGATCTAGAAAGTTGAATTCTCTTGACAACCCCAGTTTTTTTAAGCCAGTGGTTCATTTCTAAAATCATTTGCTTTCTCATTGGAAGTTGCCCTTTGGTTGGAAGTATAGATGAAAACACCAGTTGTGCTCCTAATTCTTTAACTTTCTTCCCCAGCTATTTATTATCTCTTGTTATTGTTTTCAGATTGTTGTGTCATTGGTCCCCATATGTAGGAGAAGAAAGAGGTAGTAATTTGGGGGGTTAATTATTTTAGTAAGGTACCAGTTACATCTTTGATTGTTGCTCCAGGAAGACAATATACGTCTCTAGATTGACTGCCTGGTCTGCAGAGTATAGTTTTTGTTTCCCTAAGAACTGAATCTCCTATCACCAATATTCACATTTTTTAAGGGAAGTTTGGGATACTTTTCTTCCTATCGCAAGAATGCTGGGTTGTGCCTCTTTTTTTTAGAAACTATTGATGAATGCTTTTTTGTGGGTATCTGCATATTTTGTCCATGGGGAGATTATGAAAGTGATTTTTCAGTTCCAGAGGGGCTTCATTAAAGTGGGCTAGGGTAGACAGTAATGGGTTTGCTCTTGGTTATTTTCTTCCATTGGTCTTGCTCTTTAGGTACATAATGTAGGTTTTTTTTTTTTATAGAAGCTGTTTGTTCCCTATTATGTTCAGTTTGGTTTTGTTCTTTATGTTCGTATATGGGGCCATTTTTTAAAGAAGCTGTTTGCTCCTATTGTGTTTTATTTTGGTGTAGTCTTCTTTAGGTTGGGATTTCTCGCTTTGTTCATTGAATTTCAGAGCGGCTAGAATTATCTCTAACCCTTTATTTTTCTTCTAATAATTCAAGTAGTTCTCTCTCCCTCCCTCCCTCCCTCCCTCCCTCCCTCCCTCCCTCCCTCCCTCTCTCTCTCTCTCTCTCTCTCTCTCTCTCTCTCTCTCTATATATATATATATATATATATGTATATGTATATGTATATGTATGTGCATGTGTATGTGTATGTGTATGTGTATGTATATATATGTATACACACACATATATTTTTGTGTATGTAGTTTGGGTCTTCTGTGGGCATAAGCTGAAACACTTTGCAAGTTACTATAGTGTCAGTTTCTACTTCCATTACTTTTTTTGTTTGTTTGTTAAAAATGAAAAATTTCTAAACATTAAATATTTTTCCTGTTGCAAAATGTCAGTTGCGAAGAGTTTACAAGAGTTCTTGGCCTTTTGTTTTCTGTCTTGAAAAAATCATCACTATCGTCACTGTTTAGAAATGTCTGTCTCTTTTTCCATGGTTTATTATTATTTTTGTCTTAGATCGTCAAAAATTTAAAAATTTCTAAAGAATTAAAATAAGTTAATTGGCTTTTTTCAATTTTTTAATTGAAATTAAATTGAAATTTTTTTAAAAAAAAAATGAAAAAAAATAAAATTGAAAAATATTTAAAAATCAAAAAACAATTTAAACTTAAAAAGGATATTTAGGAATTGAAAAAAGAATAGAAAAATTTGAAAAAAAAATTTTAAAAAGAAATTCAGAGATTATTATATTATATTATATTATATTATATTATATTATATTATATTATATTATATTATATTATATTATATTATATTATATTATATTATATTATATTATATTATATTATATTATATTATATTATAAGTAGATCTCAAAATAAAATTTTGGTCCATTTACTTCTGCCAGTTCCTTTGTCAGGAATTTTCATCTTGAAATCAGTAACACACTGCATTAGGAAACAGAAATAATCTATTTCTAGTGACCACTTTGATTCTATTGGTCTGAATCCTACCCCACCTTCTTTTTTATGTCTGTCTGTCTGTCTGTCGATCTAATCTAACGTGCTGTAAAATAAAATATACAAGAAAAATATTATTAATGCAAGCTTGTATTCTGATAGATGCAGGTTATGTGTTCAGATTGTCCATTAGCTGAAACATGAGTAATTTGAATGGCTACTTGCCTAGGAGTAAGTAATACTGAAATTAGTGGAACGAATGAACACATGTTGGATTATACTACATACACTTTTTGGCAACTGGCACATGCTGACAATAGTAATACCACCATGCCTTATTGGCCAATGTTTTTTTCATTCACCTTTTAGAACTCCAAGCCAACAAAACTTGTTCCAAGTGATCATGTTTTCCTGAAGGACCAGCCATGAATCCAGAAGAGTTCATTCACCTCTAAGTATACCAAAGGAAACAGTCTTCTTTAGCCTTCATTTTTGTTACTAGATATAACAAGGCAAAAATAGAAATTGCCTGAGATAAGCATTAAAGAGGAAAGAAAACAAGCTTGATAGCTGGCAATGTTGCAAGAAGATAACATGATATTCCTGAAAACAGCAAAATATATTAACATTCCTGTTTGTGCTGGGGTGAGATTTAAAAAAACTATTTATTTGCAATTTTTGTGGGTTATAATCTAAATTGGTTTCAGGCCCTATTCCAGTTCACAACAGATTTTGGTGCAGGTGTTTTTTCTTGTACTCTGTTAGAACTATATAAAATATATGTAGTATATTATTATTATTATTATTATTATTATTATTATTATTATTATTATTATTATTATTATAATAATAATAATAATAATAATAATAATAATAATAATAATAATAATAATATTTGTATACCGCCCATCTCCCGAAGGACTCAGGGTGGTTCACAGCCAATAAAACAACAGAAAAAAAATAATACATATAAAACAGCAAAAAAGAATAGAAAATTTATTCGATTGATGGCCTAAAACTTTTAAATACAAATTTAAAACCCCGTTTAAAACCCCTGATTTAAAACCCCAATTTAAAACTAAGTTCATGCTAGTCCTGCTCTTCGAAACAGCAATGTCTTCAGCTCGCGGCGGAAGGACCTGAGGTCGGGGAGTTGACAAAGCCCCAGAGGGAGCTCGTTCCAGTATATGTTTCACATCAGAAGGTAACTTTTATATTGTAGCATAGTTTAATATAAACTGGGTCCAAGTATTTCAGCATTGGCTCTTGGTCCACGATCAGGTGCTTAAGTTTCTCAAATGCTGTTTGACATGCTGGCTGGGCTTGGCCTTCCCCTCCCCTTTCATGTTTAGCAGGTTGGTAATGGGGAGGACTATTTGGGCTAAAACTCCCTTGTAGAATGTAGCACTTCATTTATCAATTGCATGAACATAACAAAAGCCCTTGTAGACTGAAGGGGAAGACCTGAAATTGGAAACACCTGAAGGGGCAATTAAAAGATGTTTTCCACTCATCACCTTCTTCGATCCTAACCCATAGTAAGCCTTCCCTAAATTCAACTTGGTGAAAATTCTCACCTTGGCTAAATGAGCTAGCACCTTGATGATGAACCTATGGCACTCTCTGTGGGCACGTGCATCATTATCTGGTTTTTGGCACGCACATGCACGCCAGTCAGCTGGTCTTCACATTTCACATGCGCCAAGACACTGGAAACCCAAAGACCAGTTGGACAGGGTGTGCACGGTCTTCAAGTTTCTGGTGCTCCAGCGCACATGAAGACCATCTGGTCAGTGCGCATGCATGCGTTGGCCACCTGGTTGTTTGGGTTTCTGGTGAGCATGAAGACCACTTGGTCAGCGCACATGCATGCATTGGCCACTTGGTCTTTGGGTTTCCGGCACATGCATGCTGTTGTGACTCGTCCTCGCTTCTCTCCTCAGCCGGGCCCCTCCTGTCTCCAACTGGGCCTTTTATCGGACTCTGAGTCTGATAATGAAGATGAACATCTGTCATGACTCCAGCCCCTGGCCCTGGCCCCATGCCCGGAGAGGATTCAAGGAGTGAAAGGGGAAGCCCGATAAACCTTACTCATACAGCGTGTGTTCCTTTGGCTCAGCCTTCAGAGCAGGAAGCCAGCCAGGTGGTAGAATTACCCGGGCCTATTCCCTCTGACCCCTCCCTTTCCCAGATGCAGATCCAGCTGAAGACAATTCAGAGTGGGTGGAACCTCGCTTCCGGAGATCTGAGAGGTGACGCCAGCAGAAGGAAGAGTGGGGCAGGCCTGGATAAATGCTGAGTCATGGAGCCACACCCCACAGCCTATATAAAGGACCTGCTTTTGGCATTCCAACCTTGAGTCAAGCAAAGTCTTACCTAGTTTGCTGATATCGAACCCTATCGCTGAAGTCACAACTTGGACTCTTGCCTGCCCTGATAAACCTCGAAGGAGCTTGGCAAGCTGCAGAGGCTTCGTTGCCAAGTTTGTTACGGACTTTCTTGACTCGTTCGTTGGAGTGGGAGTGGGACACGACACATGCATGCCGGTCAGCTGGTCTTTGCAATTCACACGCGCTGCAGCACTGGAAACCCAAAGACCAGCTGGCCAGTGTGCGCATGGTCTTTGGGTTTCTGGCACTCTGGTGCGCATGAAGACCACCTGGTCGGTGCACATTCATGCATTGGTCACCTGGTCTTTGGGTTTCTGGTGTGTGCATGCATGTTGACTAGTTGGTCTTCGTACTTCGTATGTGGTGGAGCATTGGAAACCAGGAGATCAGCTGGTTGGAGCTAGCATGGTCTTCGGGTTTCCAGCAGTCCAGCGCATGCATGTTCCAATTTGGGGACTTGGTGCCAAAAAGGTTTCCTATCATTGGGCTAGCAGGTCCTTCATAGGGGGGAGTAAGTAGATGTTCTCCATGCAGACAGCATTAAGCCCCCAATAGTCCATGTATAGACAAAGGAACCTTCCCTGAATAGTATCAGAGCAGCCACTCTAAGTCTGGCAGGCTTGATGAAGCCACGCTTCATATTTTTGTCTATAAAAGTCCATAGTTCCTCCAACTCCCTAGGGGCCATGGAATACAGCTTAGGTTTGGCTAGTTTGATACCCGTAGGATTTCTGTTGAACAGTCAGTTGGCTGGTGGTGTGGGAACAAGTCTGATCTCTTTTCACTGAAAACGTCTGTAAGTCCCAATGCTCTTTGGCACGCTGAGGTTCACCTTGGGGCCAATCTTTAGTAGCTGCTACCACTTCCCTTTTTGGCTTCACCCGTGACAGCTTAGAGGTAGGCTTCTTACAGTCCTTCTCCCACCCCCCTTCATGGCTGGCCCACTGAATCTTTAGCAACCCCCTCCTCTAGTGCACATATATATGGGTTCCACTTCAAAAACCAAGACAGTCCTAACACAAAAGGTCTTTCCATGTCAGAGGCCACAATAAAGCACATAGTCACTGCTACCAAGGGGCCCACTACTGCTACAGAGGTGGTTGTCCTGTTGTTCAGCATGGCTGGAGTTGGCTGGTCAGCAGGATGTGCCATCTGAGTTAGGGGTTCTTGTGCTTTGAGATTGCTGAAAGCTCCAGCATCCAGTCTTCTCGATCCATTTGTGATCAGTTCTTCCTCCAGCTCCTCCAGCTCCACTTGCATCTCCTGCCAGCAGCTGTTGCAGCTCCAGTGAGTGAATGTCACTCCCCTGGGCTTCTTCTCCCATTCTTTATTTTTCCCAATCCTGAGGGAAGATTGGGGTCTTGGTGGATCGTCCTCTCCTAGCCATTTAGATAGATCCAGCCCTCCAGGGGATTTCAAGGACACTTCCCCCTAGGATTTAATCTCCTTCTGGTCATTCTCTTGAGCCAACGTCATTTGCATGGTCCTCACAGTAGAGGTGACTTCCTCTGGCTCTAGCCTAATATCAGATCTAATGTCAGTCCCAGTCCAATCCCTTAGGAAGGAAAGACCCTGGACTCTATTTGGTTGAAGTGATAGGTTCTTTTATTAAAAAATGATGGCTACAGTAAACTCAGTCTGGAACTAAATTTCCCACTACCAAAAGATACAGAAAGTTTTTCCCCATCCCAGAACTCCCGCCATGACCAATCCTTTTTCAGCCAATAAGAGTCTGCCTAGTTGTTTTGAGAACACTGAGATGTTTAGGGTAATTCACATTCTTTCTCAGGGTGCATAGCCTTGGGTGCTGGCTCAAAACTGGTTCTGATCTCTCCTGCTCTTCATCAAGCTGACATCCCCCCTTACCCCTTTCCAATCATGTATATAAGCAGGTTAATTGCCTATTTGTCCCCCTCTCATGTCCCCCTTCTCCCTCCTAGCCTTTGATGCTAGCAAGTTGCCAAGCTGAAGATGGCAGATCTGAGACATTTGCTCAGTGGAACAATTTGACTTATCTCTATTTAGCCACATCACATCCACTGGGCATGTGCTGCTTAAATACTAGCTGTTTTGCTCAGCATTGTTCCTTCTAGCTCTCCCATATATAATAACTAAACTGCAGGAGTGGCATAGTCAATGTTTACAAACCAGTGTTTACTTCTATAGAAACTGTTGTAAAATATAATTACTACAATTACTACTACTATAAGCCAGATCTTGCACAAACAATGGCCCCACAAACATCACAGAACATTCAAACAATGCTGTTTGAAGCAGCTGAGTTTTGTCCTTTAGGCAGAAAAGAACAGCATGTTCAGTGCTTCAAAATTCCTGGAATACGTACTTCATGTCAGACTCAAAATACGTACTCAAAATGGACCTCATGAGTGTAAACAGGCTGACATATTGTATACTCCTGGTCATTATAGGTAGAAGTTAATCATGTTCAGCTGCAGTGGAGTGCATGCTTGCACATGCATAGGAATATGGTGTTGCCTATGGCTTTCTCAAGCAGTGGTTTCTTAGGCCACCTCCTATTTCTTACTGCTGCTCTGTCCACATTCCCAGGAACAGCTGATTACTCCCTACCACTACTCATTCATTTACAGATAAATTCCTCAGTGTACATTGAAAAAAATGGGGAAAAAACTGCTATTGGTTCTATTGCTGCCTCTTTTCAATAGCTGGCAAAATGGCCAAGTTGTGTTTGGGGCTAAATACCATTTCAGAACAAGACAAATATCAGAAAAAAAGTGCAAGTTGTTTTTATTATTCAATTAAGGGTTGCAGACCACAAGAGAAAGATAACTTTCTCTCTAAACAGGCTTTAACTTTAAGCTAAACTTTGATTAGGATTCACATCCAAACACTCTCCTGGTGCCGCTAGGACAAAGCAGAGCTATATTTAGAAAGAATTCAACATTATTTAAAAAAGGATTTTATTTTGTATCTAACTCTGTATTTCTCTATTTGACCGTTTCTTTAAGAGTCTCCAACTCCTCTCTTAAGTAGAATATATTTTCATACTTGGTAAATACCACTCTGAAAAGAAATACTCTCTTTTCAGTAGTTTGTTTCCCAGATTTTATTAATCTTTATCTCCTGTCAAATTGACAGGTTTACTTTTGATTGATCAACTCTGTAGTATGTTTTTAACTTTTTGAGATCTGGATTTTTCCTTCTTTCTTACAGTAGGTATTCTGCCATTCTCAAGTAAGAGAAATTATGGTCCCCAAAGTTCTCATCTCTTACATCAAAAAACATTAATATCTTTGATGACCTCACATTCATACAAAAGCTAAAGAAAAATGTGAGGAAAAGGTTTCAGGAAACATATTTACTTCTCAAAATCCTTTAGTTAATTTGACATATTGATACTTTTTTATTATATCAGTCCAAGAAATAAGCTTCCAAACAATTTGTAGGTTCATATATAGTGATATATTACAATTTAATTTAAGGTTTATGGAATAAACTACACTAGCTGGATTCTCATATTCAATTAAGAATACTAAAGATTTAGGATGACATGTAAACTCAGTCAACATTTCTACGATCAGGTCACATTCTGAATTGAAAGACTGATGACAATTTATGTGGAAACTGGGTGAGAAGTACAGGCAAGAACAGCCATAGCATTTAAACTCAGCATTTTCCATTGTCCCATTAACTTAACTATGTTCATTGAGTAAATGAGAGAGGATGGTCCAGCCATTGCCAAAGACACTATCAAAAACACTGTTCAAAAACACTAGAAAACATCAAGTTGTTACAAGACAAACTTCAGTGTCATAGAATTGGAGATTGCTAGTATTTGTCTCTGTATGAAATCCAGTTTTTACTGCAGCTGTGACTATTGGAACTGGAAATAAAATTGAATTACAGCATCCCATCTGAAATATGTAGAATATGGTTGGCACCTCTAATGTTTATTTGCTGGAGGAAAGGATGCAAGTTTTTTGCGAATATCTGGCAAAGGATAAACTGGATTGAATGTGTTAGGTCATACAGGTGGCTGGGAGATCATTCTCATCAACCAAACATTTTTGGCATGATCTGGTTTCAGCATTCAAGACATCTGGACTTAAAATAAAACCATTAATGAAAGATAGAGATAGGTAAGGTGCAAAAGATAATAACTGCAACTATTTCTACCACTGAATTGCATTTTATTGGCCAGGACCCATTATTCAAACCTGACAATCTTTTTTGATCTTGAGCTTATCTTCTAAAATGTTGGCTAACCCTCCTGACTTGGTGTCATTTGATACCATTTAGGGCAAATTTGATGAGCAACCCTTCTATCCCTCCATCTAAATCATTTATGAAGATGTGGAAGAGTACTGGGCCTAAGGACCATTAGGGTATTCCACTGTATGCTTCCCTCCATATAGATTGAAGATTACACATTGAGTGAGGTTTGTCAGCTAGTTACAAATCCATCGGGTTATGATGTTATCATTTTTTTATTTTACCAGGAGGTAGACTGTGGTGTACTTTGTCAAATGCCTTACCCAAAACAAAGTATACTAGGTCCACACAGAATGGGACTTTTAGGCATAGACCTTGGGGGGCGCCTCCTTCACCTCCAACCCCCCGCATTAGCCCATTTACAGCCAGCTTTCCTCCTCAACTGTCCTCCACTGGCCATTCTCTATGGACAACAGGCCTCTGGCCATCGCCCTTCATCCCTGCCCATTTGTCCAGTTTGACCCAGGCCTTCAGCTTTCCAAATGAAATAATGGCCAACCAACTGGATGGCAGGCAGAAGCAATGGTGCTGCAGGAGTAGTATACAATTGGCAGTGGGTGAAAACCCATGAAAACATTTGCATTTTTGCAATTCAAAAGACCTGAGCTTTACATTCCACTCTATAAACTGGCCATCCAATTCCAACTGTATGCCATAGGTGGCATTCAGTGGGTGGCAGCCAAACTACCTGTTAGAGGTCAGGCTGGAATGGCAATGTGCCCCCCCCCCAAGCTGCACGCTATCATTGCTTGCCTGGGGCTTTGTAAAGATGGCTTGGCTTGCAACTCAGTCATCTAATGAAAGGAGGGAGGAGGAACAAGACCAGCATGCCTTCTGGTGTTGCGGGGTGGTGGTGGCCTAAACTTTGAGCATTAGTATATAGGTATCTGAGTCCTTTATGATGGATTCTGGATTTGCTTCCTAAATTTCCTGTTTTATATCTGGATTTCCCCCCCTACCCATCACTCCCTAACTGCTTGTTTGATTGGTTGCCTTGGGGTTAGATCCTAAAGATGTTAAAACTGGTTACCCTCCATCTCTGTTTTAGTTTAAAGCCCATCAGATAAGTTTAGGCAGTTGTTTTCCAAACACATTCTTCCTGATTCTTTTTAAAGTGCAGCCCATCCCCTCTCAAAAGCCTTTCATATAGGTAACATAGACTGTGGTCTGGGAATTGAGAATTATCTCAGTGGCACCATCCCTTAAACAGTGGTTTATTTCTAAAATCCTTCGTTTCCTCATTGGATGTTGATCTTTTGTTGGAAGGACATATGAAAACACCACTCCTAATTCTTTGGCTTTCATGCCAAGCTGCTATACCTGTAGTCTCTTGAAATTGTTTTCAGGTTTATTGTCACTACAATAAACACTACAACAATACAACACTACAATACAACAATACAACACTACACTACTAACCAGAGCTTATAAAACATTTGCTAGACCAATTCTTGAATACAGCTTGCCTGTCTGGAACCCATACCACATTTCAGACATTAATACAATTGAACGTGTCCAGAAATATTTTACAAGAAGAGTTCTCCACTCCTCTGAATACAACAAAATACCTTATGCCACCAGACTTGAAATCCTGGGTTTAGAAAACTTAGAACTCCGCCGCCTTCGACAGGACCTATGTTTAACTCATAGAATCATCTATTGCAATGTCCTTCCTGTTGAGGATTACTTCAGCTTCAATCACAACAATACAAGAGCAAACAATAGATTTTAACTTAATGTTAACTGCTTCAATCTTGATTGCAGAAAATATGACTTCCGTAACAGAGTTGTTAATGCTTGGATCACACTACCTGACTCTGTGGTCTCTTCTCAAAATCCCCAAAGCTTTAACCAAAAACTGTCTACTATTGACCTAACCCCATTCCTAAGAGGTCTGTATAGAGGCGTGCATAAGAGCACAAACGTGCCTACCGTTCCTGTCCTATTGTTTCCTTTCATTATATCCAATTAATATAGTTATTGCATACTTATATATATGCATATATATTATTATATAGTTACTTTCATGCTTATGCTTATATATACTGTTGTGACAAAATAAAATAAAATAAATAAATAAATAATATTTGGCCCCACATGAAAGAGAAAAAAGGTATAATAATCTATGTATTTGATTACTTTAGGAAGGCTCTCAATCACATATTTGATTTTCAGTCCTTGGAGATAAGATACCTCGCATTTCTCTGGGAAGTGACTCTCCTATCACCAACACTCACCCTTTTTTCCCTTAGGGAGAATTATTGGTGGGTTGAATACTCCATGCTAGAATTATAGGATCCAGAGAGATACATACAACTTCAAATTAGTCCTGAATGATGCTATGGCAGCAATTTCACATAATTCTTTGAGTTATACAGTATCTTTACAGTTATTCTACCTACAATATTAATCTCCAAAATTCAGTCTCCCTATATATGATATATTAGTTCAAAACTAAGCCAGAGGCATAATGTGCAACAAGATGTTCACTATTGTTAAAGTTTGCAGCAATCCAAGCAGCTCACAAATAAATAATTTAACAGGATTCATTTACATAAGAAACTTCTTTATATACAATACCCATGCAGTGGAAGCCAGAACCAGAACTCAGAATCCAGAAGTACAGAATCAATAATTACAGAAGCACTCATACATACATACATACATACATACATACATACATACATACATACATACATATATATACACATACACACACACACACACACACACACACACACACACACACAGAGAGAGAGAGAGAGAGAGAGAGAGAGAGAGAGAGAGATCAGTGAACCTAAGCCATGCCCAGGCTCCGAGCTGTCTGGGTCACCAAACAGTCCCCATTGGCTGACCTACCATGTCTATTCCAATTCATGAACCCTTATATACTTATATAATGTTATATACATGACAAATACGCCATGAGACCTCATACCACTTGTTTTCATCTCAGAGACATCCACGAAGTACTGACTGAAATCATTCTCCTGGGAAAGACAGAAGATGATAAAAATTAGAGCTTTGAAGTCCCAAATGAAGAGATTGCAGTCTTGGAAAGGGTCACTCACAAAAATGTTGGAATATATCAACTACTTTTCAGAAATGTTGTAGTCACTACCAACTGACTGTTGCAAGGCTTCTCCAGACTTCTCTCATTAATTTGAAAGATTTAAAGATACAAAATCAATAAGACAGCACACTGAGTTTTTCAATTTTGGAGATGGTTTAAGGAAGTTCACTGTGATTTCAACTGAGATTGTTAGTTATCAGGAGGATTTGTGGGAGATGTCCAGGGTGATGTCTGTGTATAAAGATCCTGGCAATAAGAATCTCCAGTGATCTTATGACAGAGCTGACCTGCTTCTTGTGCTGCTGCTTACCGTATATACTCGAATATAAGCCGATCCGAGTATAAGCCGAGGTCCCCAATTTTACCCCAAAAACTGGGGTAAACTGGGGACCCGAGTATAAGCCGAGGGTGGGAAATGAGGCACCTACCGGTTGGGGAAACCCTCCCTCCCTCAGCTGAGAAGGCTGGCTCCCCGCCCGCCTCTCACTGCACCGCAGGGCTTCAGTCCGTAAAATGTGAAAAAGAAAAAAAACCCGAGTATAAGCCGTATATACTCGAGTATAAGCCGAGGGCTTAAAAAAAAAAAAACTCGAGTATAAGCCGTATAGACCCGAGTATAAGCCGAGGGGACGTTTTTCAGCACAAAAAATGTGCTGAAAAACTCGGCTTATACTCGAGTATATACGGTAATTGGCCACATGGAGAAATTGCCATTTTGGTAATCTCTTATTGCCTTCTTTGCAGGACACAGGACTTGGGCAGTTTGGGTTACACATGGCAGTCAGGTGATGCAGACCTGGATATTCATATTAAAGACTTGTGCAGTAGATCCTCTCATAGATGATCTTGTCAGAAGAAACTATTTTGGAATTTTGGGCTTGGTGGAGCTTGGCTGGCCTGTTACTTTTGGCTTACAGATGGAATGGAAGGGTGAGTCCTGCTTATCAAGCCTGGTGAACATGGGGTTTCCCCCTGATACCTAAATGGGATAGATTCAATGGGTGACATTGGAGATGTTGGAGAGAGAATAGGTATTGACACAGTCTAGGCAGTAACGCCAGGGGTCTGGGTTTAGTGTATCTTCCTGCATTGGGTAGCTAAGCATTTGAAATCTTGGAGCCCCTGGTCTCTGGCTGTTGTTATTGAAAGCCTACCTCATCAATTAGATCTAGATGAGAGGGCTGATCTGATATGTATCTCTGAAATCTGCTTGGGTACAGGAGGCTCTTCTGCTGGAAATATGCCCTCTTGGATTTTTAATGCAGTACCAGGTGTGACTCCAGGGTAGGAGTGGGGCTGTTGTTGTTTGGAAATCTGCAGTGATATTTAAGGCCACTCTTAGCCCTAGAATTCTTTATAGTTGTCCCCTCTATGCAGTGGAGTTGCCCCCTCCATGCAGTGGATGTTCATTCAGCCTGGTCCAAATGACTGATGGATCAAGTACAGTGGTGGATTTCAATTTTTTTACTACCAGTTCTGTGGGCATGGCTTGGTGGGTGTGGCAGGGGAAGGATACTGTAAAATCTCCATTCCCTCCCCACTCCAGAGGAAGATTACTGCAAAAACCCCATTTCCTCCCGATCTGCTGGGACTTGGGAGGCAGAGAATAGATGGGGGCAGGCCAGTCAGAATTTTTACTACCGGTTCTCTGAACTACTCAACATTTCTGCTACCAGTTCTCCAGAACTGGTCAGAAACTACTGGAACCCACCTCTGATCCAATAGCATTTCAGAGACACTTAGGGTTGTTCCACTGATTTTCTATCTTGAAGTCATTCTTTCCATCTTTTTTTAGTAATCTGGCTTCTCTCTCCATGCCAAATTTTGTCCTACTTGATCTAATTTTCAGAGACTTATCTTGCTGATGAATATGAAGACAAAATTTCAAGCCCTTTTATCTAATTTATTTTCAACACTGTTAGGGGTGGGAAGAATGGCAAATGTGTTTCATGATTTGGCTGGATGAACCATGGAAAATACCAGAGGGTCAAATGCAATGTATTTGTTTGCTGACAGGAGAAATGGAAAGAGTCAGGCAAGTAATTTGGTGTATGCTTGAATGGATTTACCAGCACAAAGAGCAAGGGACAAAATGAGGCCAGAAGAGTGAGATTTGTGTGCTTGAGTTTTCTGAAACTGTAAGATAAAACATGAAGCATAGTCAGGAATTGAGATTTGAAGAGAGCAGTCTTCTTAATACTTGGCATTAAGCCAAAATAGCAGTCTGGAGCAAGCTGAGGTCAAGGAATGGAACAGAAACTGAACCCAGGAATACACAGGACAGCTGAATGCCAAAGTTCCTTGTAGCAATTGCAGAATGACAGTTGGTTTTAAATGCTTTTCTGACTAGGGTAATGTAACTGTGAAGCCTTTTCTTCAGCCATTGCTGTTAGCAAGGCTATGAATTGTGTCAAGTCCTTGGAATACTTAGCATGTACTCAGTTGGCTATATTGGTTTAATGTGGGATCTCTCAAGTATGGTCTGCTACATGACCGAATAATACCTTTCCCAGACTTGGAGGAAAAGAGGATGCAATGGTGTTCTGTGTGCCCAATCTGCTGGTGCTTCCTTCTGCTAAGATATTGATATTATTCCTTAAGGCATGACAGTGTGAGCTCACATGATCAGAGGTAAATAACTTTATATCAACTTTAATTGTTATCAAAGCAAAGTTAAGTAGACTTTTGCTCAAAACAAAAGGCCAGACAGCCACTATTATGTAATGGACATGCTTGAATTCTAATATTTTATTTAAACCAATTTAAACTTGCTAGTTAGTTCAGTAACATTTTACTCCCTCTCTAATAGCAATCATCTTAGTTTAAGTTCCTAGATTCAGACCATGGCATCTAAACAATTAATTAATGCCTTGCTCTAGTATAAAGAATAATAAACCTACTTTAGAACTAGAAAGATAACTAGATTAATCTTCTATACTACCAAGGGACTTGGACTGTAAGGTTGAGCTGTTGGCAAATCTTTCTTTCTCATGACCGTATATAGTAGAAGTACACAATACACAATATATGGAAGTTTTTTGTTTTTAAAATCAGGTTGCCCCCAAGGCAACAAAAATAGCCTTTTCTCCCCACCCAGAGAGCCAATAGTTAGCTTCACCTCTTTGTCCCACTGGGTGAGATGAGAAACGGTATTAAGATCCAAGAATAATGGCGTTTCTGATGAACATGTCCTTAAAAGGGGAAATATGGAAGAAGTGGAGTCAGTGCCATCTGGTAATAGCAGATCTGATGCTGGAGACCCTTGCAGTGCTGAAGCCATCTATCCCATTCTAGTATTTAGAGAATCAGCAAGCTGTCAGAATTTCTTGTCTACAGCCATTAAGAGTCTCTGGATTCTAGGCAAAAGTCAAAATTCAGAAGCAGAGTACAGAATTACACAGATCTGAGATATAGCTAAAATGCCTAGGAGTATTAACTGGAGAAAAGAGTCTGCAGGCCCATGAGTAATTTATTGCTCGCTCTCTCTCTCTCTCTCTCTCTCTCGCTCTCTCTCTCTCTCTCTCTCTCTCTCTCTCTCTCTCTCTCTCTCGGAAGAGAGCTATGAACAACCGTCCAAAACTCAGTCCTGCTTTGCATGCTTTCTGCTTTGCTGTGTCTTGAATCCTGAATTTTCTGCACCTTGTATTTTTTCTTTCCTCTAGATTCACTCCTAGATTAAATTTGTTGAAGAACAACAAATATGATAAAAGCTCCAGAGGCTAAATTGTATGATGAAAGGTCGAGGAAGCTAGATATAGCTAGCCTATCAAAGAGAAGGGTTGGGGGGGGAATGTTAACTGTCTTCCAGTACTGAAGGGCAGTCACAAAAAAGAGAGGATTTATTCTCTAAGGCACCAGAGGGCAGAACAAGAAGTAATGGATGGAAGCTTATTATAAAGAGATCAAATCTAAAAGTAAGGATAAATTTTCTGACGGTGAACTACTAATCAGTGGAATAGTTGCTTCCTGGGATTGTGGTGCTCCATCACTGGAGAGTTGCAAAAATAAACTGGACAACTATTTGACTGGGATTGTGTAAGGCTCCTGCCTTGAGCAGAGAGTTGGACTAGAAGACCTCCAAGGTCCCTTCCACCCTATGATTCTATGACTATTTGTTTACTTGATCTGTGTCTGGTCATAAGCACAGTTTAGCCCTAAGATTCTGTTTCAAAGGCTGATTATTCTAATTGGGAACTGCCTGAGCAAACTTATATTTGACTGTGTCAGATTTATAACCTGCTAACTTGATTATAAATTTGACAACCAACTGAGCAAAAAAAAAAAAAAGTAGAGGCAAGGCATATTATCAGTTTAAAAAATAATAATAATAATAATAATAATAATAATAATAATAATAATAATAATAATAATAATAATAATAATAATAATATTAGTTCAGGATTCTGAAAAGAGAACCAACTTCTTTGGTCTGAGCAAATCTGAGAGTAACATTACTCCAAGAAGGTTGGAAGGGTCCTTGAAGGTCTTCTAGTCCAATCTCCTATCCATGGCAGGAGATCCTATAACATTTATTTATTTATTTATTTATTTAATCATATTTATATACCGCCCTATCTCCCGAAGGACTCAGGGCGGTTCACAGGCACTTAAAAACACATAAATACAATATAAAAACAGTTAAAAAACTTATTCTATAAGCCCGTTAATTAAAATATAAAAATAAAACCCAATTAAAACCCATAAATTTAAAATCTAGCTCAGTCCTGCACAATTAAATAAGTATGTTTTAAGCCCGCGGCGGAAGGTCCGAAGGTCCGGAAGCTGACGAAGTCCGCTTCCAGGCACCTTTTCATTCCAGGCGCCTTTGATTTTGATGGGATGGATCATAGAAAGTATAACAGAATAACCAGAGGCCCTCCATTTCAATCTTCTATTCAAGCAGGAGACCCTATATCATTTCAGAAAAATGGCTGTCTAATCTCTCCTTAAAAACCTCATGATGGAGCAGCACCCACAACTTTTGGAGACAACCTGTTCCACTGGTTAATTGTTCTCACTGTCAGGAAGTTTCTCCTTAGTTCTAGGTAGTTTCTCTCCTTGATTGGTTTCCATCTATTGCTTCTTCTACTGCCTTTTGGTGTTTTGGAAAATAGGTTGACCTCCTCATCTTTGTGGCAGCCCCTCAAATAATGGAACACTGCTCTCGTATCACCCCAAGTCCTTCTTTTCACTAGACTAGACATATCAAATTCCTGCAACTGTTTTTCATATAATTTAGCCTCCAGCCTGCTAACCGTGTTTTGGAAAGAGTCTGCACTCTTTCCAAAATATGTAAAAAGGATAAAAGAATAAAAAAACACAAACCAAAAAGACTTTAAAAAGAAAAATTGTCTTAAAAACGAAAAAGAAAAAAAGACTAATGCATATACACATAACATTCTTCCTGTTTGAATACTGACTAATATAATACAGAAATGTTGGTTTCCCACCCTTTGCAAAATAGGTCAAAATAATTTTAAACTATTAAATTGGCAAATCTATTTTTAAAGGTTAATTAGCTGGCTGAATGCTGATTTATTTCAACCCCTGCTGGATTCCTTTTTTTTCTTTTTTTTTCTTTATTTGTCTGCTCTTATCAATTTCTGTTTTCTGTTTGCTCTTATCAATTTCTATTTTCCATATGGAAACATGGCATGTGACTCTGGATTTGTTTTCTATTAACATGAAAAACTTTTTTGATCCAAATAGTCAGAAAATATCTTCTCTGTCTTCTTTGCTTGCTCCTTGCTTTGAACAACAACAAATCAGATTAAAAAGGAGGAGGCTGACATTAAAGGGGCAAAACAAGTCTGGCTTGCAACAAGCATCTTTAGCTGATTTTTTTCCTAAATGGTTCAATGAAGTTATAAAGACCGTAGAAAACATTTTGAAAAAACAGACCACTAAATACTTAAAACCCACAATAAGAATTTGTTTTCAAAGTAGTAGATTTGTTGAGAAGAAATATAGACATAGAAATGACATAGATTGTGGAAAACATTGAGAAGAAATGTAATTTCCAGCTATAAACTGACCAGAAGAAATACAGATTCAGAAACAATAGAGCTGACTCCATACACTTTTGGGAAGCCTAACACTATGCTTTTACATACCGTATTTTTTGGAGTGTAAGATACACTCCTTCCCCTAAAAGTAGGTGGAAATGTCTGTGCATCTTATGCACCAAATGTTGCTGAAGCCCTGCCCACCTGCCAGCCCCCACCTTTCAGCAGTTTTCGGCCTCTGTGTGCCACGTTTTCAGCCTTCGCATCAGTGGTGAAATCCAAATTTTTTTACTACCAGTTCTGTGGACGTGGCTTGGTGGACATGGCTTGGTGGGCATGGGAGGAGAAGGATAATGCAAAATCTCCATTCCCAATCTACTCTGGGGCCAACCAGAGGTGGTATTTGCCAGTTCTCCAAACTACTCAAAACTTCTGCTACCAATTTTCCGAACTGCTCAAAATTTCCATTACAGGTTCTCCAGAACCTGTCAGAACTTGCTGGATTTCACCCCTGCTCTGCATACTCCATTTTAGACCCATCCCAGGCTGCCTTTTCCTTTTGTATGAAGACAGATGCAAAGACTGAATTAAGCAGCTCTGCCTTCTCCTTGCTGCCAATCACTTCCTTGCCATCTCCCATTGTTTCCTTAACTTTTTTCTTGTTTTTTTACATGTCAAAAGAAACTTTTAAAAATTATTTTTGATGTTTGCTGCAAGTCTTAGTTCATTATGAGCTTAGCTTTCCTGATTCCGTCTTTGCAGATTCAGGCTGTATGCTGGGTTTCTGCCTACCCTCATTCCATTTTTCATACTTACCCCTTTTGTCATTCAGTTTATCAGAAAGTTCTTTATGCAACTATGCTGGTTTCTTTTTGAATTTCTTATTTTTCTTTTTCAGCAGTATTGTGGTGGACTGGGTTTTTATAATCACATTTTTCAGAGCTTTCTAAAGTTCTTGAGTTGTTTTCTCCTTTAAGGTTTTCATCCATGGAATCTTTCCCAAGAGCTCTCTAAATTGGTTGAAATCAGCTCTTTTAAAGTCTAAGACACTAATTTGATTTTCTTCTGTTGATTGTGTCTGCATCAGTAGTGGGTTTCAATTTCGGCTGCTACTGGTTTGCTCGTGGGTGTGCATGCACTCGCAGCTTCTGTGCATACGCAGAGACGTGTGGGCAGGTGGGGGGAGCCTTCTGCCACCACCACTATTGGTTTGCCTGATTCAGGGAGAACCGGTAGCAACCCATCACTGGTCTGCAATATATTGAATTCCAATATGATATGGTTGCTGTCCCCCAGCTTCAACCTCCTCTATCCTTTCATCTCTGTTAATAAGAATTAAGTCCAATATAGCTGACCCTCCTAACAAAGTTGTTAGCTAGCCTGGTCAATCTTCCACTTGATGCAGAGTTTGTTTCCAAGTTGATGTAAGGGAGTTAAAGTTCACCGTTACTACTTTGGTGTGTTTCCTATATAAATTTGTTAACTGATTAGCAATAGCAATAGCAATAGCATTTAGACTTATATACCACTGCACAGTGTTTTACATCCCTCTCTAAGCGGGTTACAGAGTCAGCATATTGCCCCCAACAATCTGGGACCTCATTTTACTGACCTTGGAAGGATGGAAGGCTTACTCAACCTTGAGCCGATGAGACTTGAACTGTCAAACAGGTTCTGAAAATGGCCAAGAGATGCTAGAGTACCACTGGAGGAAGACAAGTGATAACTCCAACTGAACATGACTTAGAGCCGCTATTAAGGACTACATCATAGCGGTAAGAGTGGCGAAATAGCAGTAGTTCTCCATTCTTACTGCATCCTCAGAGAGCCACCCAGAGATTCTTTTTCGGGTCACCTGTTCCGTCAGAGGAATTTGGGTGATCTTATTCAGGGCCAGGCAGAGGAATTTGTTCAGCATCTGATGGACAAAGTCACTTGGATTTGTTCCCAGTTGGACTCTGTGTGCGGAGATACTCCATGTGAGATGCCAGGGAAAGGTCTTGTCCTGTTATCTAGGGACAGTTTAGTTCGGCTGGCCCTGATGAAGTGGGCAGGGCCACTGCTGCTGTTAAGTGCCACCACCTGTTAGTTAGATCCTTGTCTCCACTGGATGGTGAAAACCTCCAGGATGGTGACTAGTGGGCGAGTCCAGTAAGTTATTAATATATCACTAGAAGAAGGGTGATTTCTGGATGCTTTTAAGCCCTCCTTTGCCACCTCCTTAAAATCCATCATTGGATCCCACCTGCCTGGACAATTTTCATCCAGTTTTCAATCTCCTGGTCTTAGGGAAGATTGTGGAAAAGGTGATGGCATAGCAGCTGCAGAGGATCATGTATGAAACAGATTATCTGGACGCCTTTTAGTCAGCATTAAGGCCTGGTTAAGGGATGGAGATGGCATTGGTCACACTTTTGATTATCTCTGGTGGCTAGTGCAACCATCTGCACACTTCTTGACCTCTTTCAATACCATTGACCTTGGTATCTTTTGAGACTGGCTGCTGGGGCTGGGTGGCACAGTTCTGTGCTGGTTTGGCTTTTTTTCCCACTCTGGCAGATCCCAATCAGTATTGAGAGGGAGTGACAGATCCAGCCCTTGGCTGCTATTCTGTGGTGTACTGCAGGACTCAGTACTTTCTCTACTCCTTTTTAACATCTAAATGAAACCATTGAGTGAGATCATATTGTATGCTGATGACACCCAACTCCATATTGCCATACTTGGTGACCTAAGTGAGTCTGTGGTCACCCTTTTGTGGTACCTGGAGGCTATGGGGACCTGGATGGGGGAAAACAGGCTTTGACTGAATCCTGGCAAGACCGAATGGCTTTGGGTACACAGGACTCCAGGATCCAAGACTTTGTCATCTTTGACTGTGGATGGGATGGCACTGCCCCAGAAATACCCAATCCACTTGAGGGCTCTCTTGGACTCACAACTCCTGTTTGAGGAACAGATGGCCATCGCAGCTAGAAGAGCTTTTGCACAACTTTGTGTTGTGTGACAGTTCTGGCCTTTCCTTGACTAGGATTCCCTGTGCCAAGTCATTCAGTCCCTAGTCATCTCACAACTGGACTACTGTAAAGCACTCTACATGGGGCTACCCTTGAAGAGAATTTGGAAGGTACAGCTGGTGAAGAGTACAGCAGTGAGGCTAGTTTTGGAGGTCCCAAGACTGGCCTCTGTAATACCACTGCTCCGTGAGCTGCATTGGTTACTAATCTGCTTCTGGGTACAATTAAAGGTCACCTTCTGGGTGCAATTGATGATTACCTTTAAAGCCCTTCATGATATGGGTCCAGTTTATTTGAGGGACCATCTCACCCCATCGGGATTAGCCCGCAGCACTCATGCTGGCAGAGGCATACTGAGGTCCCTCAACTTGATTATTCCAGCTGGTAGGGTCCAGGAGATGGGCCTTCTCTACTGTTGCTCCTGCCCTCTGGAACATCTTGTCCCCTGATGTGAAGTTGGCCCCAACCTTCCTATCTTTTTGAAGGGCCTAAAGACATGGCTCTGTCAGTCAGCTTGGTGCCCCAATGGAGGGACAGCATAATGCAGGTGATTGATTGTGACAATCAAGTATTGGAAAACTGCTATCATGTCACCCCTAATTTTTCTCTTTGTTAGGCTAGACATTCCCTGTTCCCACAACAATTCATGGTATGGTTTAGCTTCCCATCCCATAATCATCTTTGTGGCTCTTCTCTGCACTCTTTCTAGAATCTCAATATCTTTTTTTGTATCGCATTGACCAAAACTGGATACAGTATTCTAAGTGTGGTCTTACCAATAAAGAATACAATCATTTCATATGATCTTGATACTATCCCTCTGTTGATGGAGGGCTGCCTTGACTTTTTTGGCAGCTTCAGCATACTGTTCGTTCACAAGTGATTGTCCACTAGAACAGGGGTCTCCAACCTTGGTCCCTTTAAGACTTGTGGACTTCAACTTCCAGAGTTCCTCAGCCAGCTTTGCTGGCTGAGGAGCTCTGGGAGTTGAAGTCCACAGGTTCTGCAACCCAACAAGAAAAACACAGACTTCAGAGGATAATTAGAACTGCAGAAAAAATAATTGCTACCAACTTGCCTTCCATTGAGGACCTGTATACTGCACGAATCAAGAAGAGGGCCGTGAAAATATTTGCAGATCCCTCGCATCCTGGACATAAACTGTTTCAACTCCTACCCTCAAAATGACGCTATAGAGCACTGCACACCAGAACAACTAGACACAAGAACAGTTTTTTCCCGAAGGCCATCACTCTGCTAAACAAATAATTCCATCAACACTATCAGACTATTTACTGAATCTGCACTACTATTAATCATTTCATAGTTCCCATCACCAATCTCTTTCCACTTATGACTGTATGACTATAACTTGTTGCTGGCAATCCTTATGATTTATATTAATATATTGATCATCAATTGTGTTGTAAATGTTGTACCTTGATGAAGGTATCTTTTCTTTTATGTACACTGAGAGCATATGCACCAAGACAAATTCCTTGTGTGTCCAATCACACTTGGCCAATAAAATTCTATTCTATTCTATTCTATTCTATTCTTAAAGGGACCAAGGTTGGAGACCCCTGCGCTAGAACACCTACAGTGCATTCACAAAGTATTCAGAGTTAGACCTCCTTCTCTTTTGACAATTTTGTTATGCTGCAGCCTGATTCTATAGTTGTTGAAATTCATTTTTTTTCATTAAGTTACACTCAGTACCCATAACGACAAAGTGAAAACAGAATTTTAAAAATGTCTGTAAATTTATTAAAAAGAAAAATCTGAAATTCTTCTTACAATTACTGCTATTGAGTAATTATTTACCCTCTAGACATTTTTGAATGATTTTTGATTTATAGACTTATCTCAGTCTGGTTTATGCAAATTTTGTGAGAAAAAACATGAGGCGATCAAAGTACTTTCTATGATTGTGAACAAAGATATGAAGACTATAGCTGTCTGGGTTCTCATGTATCCCAGAAGCTTTTCAATACTATCAACTCTAGAATAGATTAGAATAGAATTTTTTATTGGCCAAGTGTGATTGGACACACAAGGAATTTGTCTTGGTGTTTATGCTCTTGGTGTGCATAAAAGAAAGATACATTCATCAAGAATAATAAGGTGTAACACTTAATGATAGTCAGAGGGAACAAATAAGCAATCAAATCATATTAGGAAATGGCCAATATAAATTGTAAGGATATCAGCAACAAGGTTACATTCATACCTCATTCTATTTCTTTACAAATTGTTTCAGACTGGAAAGGAATAACTTCTCCTGAATGCAACTTCTTGAACATACAAAGGTTTTCGCAGCCTTTTTATTTTTATTTTTACTTATTTGAGCAGCTACCTACAAAGGAGATTGTATGATTTTTTTAGTTGGAGGACTAATAATTATGAAAGTGCTCTCTGGGAAGACATGCCCAATATTCTATATGGCTATCTTTTCTAACATAATGAAAAGACTTCCTTTCCTCAATAATTTAATTTAGCTTGAATTTTCAGATTAGTTGTAATAGATTCAGCGGGCAACATTAATATGACTTATTTTTATTCCTCCATGTTTTCTGCTTCTGCTTTTGAGGAGCACTTCTTAGCCCATCTAAAGATACTAAAAGCTAGAGGATGAATCTAGGCCCTGGGTTAAGTATCTTCCTTTATGTGCCAACAAGTATGTGTGTGTGTGTTTGGGGTCGTATCTCTTGTTGGAGCAGATTTTGGCTGTTCTGCTGCATCAAAAATGTGCTCAACGGAGAAACAATGCGACCTGCAGTTAACTCCTAGTTAAGTGTGATTGGACGAAAGACTTTTATATTTTGTTCTAAGTATATTAGCTACAAGCTAACCCACATATGCTTATTGGGAAGTGATTTCCGCCTCGCACAAGGAGGCATCGCTCCCAGATTTGCTTGCAAAACGTTCCATATTTAACGAAATGAGGCTAAGCTCAGATTCCAGACCAAACCCAACCATATTAAGGAAGCCTGTAATGTCCTGCGTGCTCGGCTACATTTTCAGTGCCCAGGCGTGCGCGCGCGTCAGCACGCGCTGCTTGGCTACGTGGGAAAACGGCAATAGCTCTTCAGTCTCTGAAAAAGTTACAGGCTCCTAGAATCCGCTGGGAGAACTCCCGAAACATACATGGCCGAGGAACTGTCGCTTGCGACTGCGTAAAGCAGGCAGCGGGAGGCGCGGTGATGGGAGGGCTTAAGGCCCAGTTAAGGGGAGAGGGAGGGGAACGTCTGTGAGTTGGGAAGAGTCAGCTGAGCAACCAAGTAAGTGTTAGCGGGCGGCGGCGGCGGCGGTTCGGACAAATAGTCCCGATTTAATACAAGGAACTTTGAGGACGAAAGCCAATAAACAACGGTAAATATACGTTCGCGAAAGAACAAGAAGACTCTACTTTGCTCAGACTCTTACTTCTCTTCTTACTCCTACCGGACTTGATAGGTTATTTGTACGTGGGTTTTTGTGTACGTGTGGAAGCCAGAAGTTTCTTTTTTTGTCTCCCCTCGCCTCCAAGATAGTTCCGGGTGCTGATGCAAGAGGATCTCCTCCTTGCTTGCCCCGGTTCTTTTTCTTCTTGCACGCCGTTCTTAGTCCGCCCTAAACTTGATCCGATCTGCACGGTCAGAAGTGTGTGTGGAAGGAGAGGGGGCGGGGGTGCCCAGTTCGCTCGAGTTCTCCGTCGCCCAGGAGGAAAGGGAGGCGACAGGATAAAAAGAGGGGCCATTGGAGGAGAGCTCGAAACCTGGCAGGTAAGCCTTGCCTGAAAAAGTGAGGGGCTGGATCGTGCCTCGCTTTCCGTTTCTTTGCTGTGATTGAGGAGCGGGCTAGCAACTGAGTATAAGGCGCCTTGTCGTGTGGAGGAGCGGGGGTTCTGTGAGAAAGGCGGGGGTCTTTTTGCAATAATTCGAGGCCCTTTGGTTGCGATTGGGTAGCTGAGCGGCTTGAACTCTCTTTTGAGAAGTAAATTTCCTTACGTTTAATAAGCACGCCTTCTCCTTTCTTCCTCTCTTTGGCACGCGCACCGCTGTTTTAGTGGGGTGGGACTAAAAGTTTATAGAATCCATTGGAAATGCCCAAAACGTGCTGTGTTTCTTAACGGGCGACACAAATCTTCGCTCATTTTACTAACAACAACGACAAAAAAAGGCTAACAGGCGTTGGGTCTAGAAACTTTGTTTCTCAGCACTGGATCTCTGTCTTTTCCACATTGCATCATAAAATAAGGGTGGAGTTCATATTTCTCCTCCTATTCTCCACCTCCCCTCCTAAGTAACTACATTTGAGGGGCTTGTCCGGTTATGCCAATCACTTGTGGTTGGTAGTGCGGTCTATTCTTTGCCCCGCCCACTTTGGAGAGTCGATCAATCCAGAGATTGGATGGGGTGGGTGGGGCTGGAAAGAGAGGATGCATCTGAAGATTTAAGAGGGAAGTGAAAGAATTGTGGAGCTAATCCAACAACAACCTGCTAAAATGTAGTCTTTGAACTGTAATTCAGAAAGATATAAATATGGGCCTTACAGATGCCTTGTCCCCTCCGTGATATAATATTGATTTGCTAACTATTATTTCTTCAAAATTGCAGAAGAGTGTTACTTTCTATTCTCTTTCCCCTAAATAAGCATCATAGAACCTGCAAATAGTTAATTTCTTTAGAACCAGAGAAGGGGAGGGAATTAGAACATGTCTGTTTAAATTCAAAGTCTTGTCACGAATGAAGGCAAATATACCTTTCCCCGGATAATGTTGCAGGATCCAATCTGTGTCTGTTACTGGGAACAGAGGTTTTGTCTTGCAAGTTTTCGGACTCATGCAGGAACCTTGGCAACTTCTTTGAAGGTGAACATCTCTCTTCCCCCAAGCAAAATGTTTGGAACATTGTATTGTGTTTTCTACTTTAGGGTACCTTAAAGTGTACCAGATACCACATAAAATTAATGCTACTTATTTATGTGTCATGCGATTTTACAAAAATATAGTCAGTTGCTTGCCAATCATATCCTTAAAGGTATTCTTGGAATACAGTCTTGTGACTTGCTGGCTGCTTATTATTAGGTAAAGAAAAACTCTTGTCCCTTTTTCTTTTTGTAATAAAGCTAAAGGCATAACAAATTATTTTCATATAATAAGAGTTATCATTTCAGCAATATATTTTATAATAGATGCAAGCCCCCCTTTATTTCCATAGGCAAATGAAATGAGCTTTGTGTGTGTGTGTATTTCTTAATCTGAAGTGTGCCAGAGTTCTTTTGTTCCAGCTTTGATTCATAATGATTCATAATCTTACTTGGAATTTTAGTCTGGATTCTGTAACTTAAGATCTTGCAGATTCAACTGTTAGACCACTGTTGTATGCAATTGGAATGCTTCGTCATTAATTATCTTGGCTGGAGAAAGTATGTGGTTGCCAAAAATGAGTTAAAACTAGTATTCTTTCTAATATCAACTTTATAATGCCTTGATAAGATCACACTTGAAAGATTGTATCATGCATCGAGAATTCTGGAAAGAATGCAGAGAAAAGCAAGAAAGTTCATTACGAGCCTGGAGGCTAAGTCTTACGAAAAACTGTTGCAGGAACTGTTGTAGTGAAAATAAGGACTGGGATGACATGATAGCATTGTTGTAATATTTGAAGAGATGCCACAAAGATGAGAGGGGTCAGCCTATTCTCCAAAGCAACTGAAAGCAGGACAAGAAACAATGGATGGAAACTAGTCAAGGAGCGAAGCAACCTAGAGCTATGGAGAAACTTCCTGACACAGAACAATTAACCAGCAGAACAGCTTGCTTCCAGACGTTGGGGGTGCTTCATTATTGAAAGTTTTAAAGAAGTCATTGGATAGCCATTTGGCTGAAATGATATAGGTTCTCCTGCTTGAATAGAAGATTGAAAAGGAGGACCTCTGGTATCCCTTCCAACTTTATTATTCTGTTTGGTTATTCTGTTATTCTTTCTGTGATTATGTGTATATCCAGAATGGTATAGGTATAGGATATCTTGCCACGGGCAGGGAGTTGGACTAAAATATTTCCAAGGTAAACTAACAGGTTTCATATATATGAGAATTGATCATAAATCACTTTTTTCAAAGTCATATATATATATATATATAGTCCTCCACTTACAATAGTTCATTTAGTGACCATTCAAAGTTACAACAGCATTGAAAAAAGTGGTTTATGATTATTTTTCACACTTAAGACCATTGCAGCATCCCCATGGTCATGTGACTTACGTTGGCTGCTTGACAACTGGTTCATATTTATGACGGTTGCAGTGTCCTGCAGTCATGTGATCTTTTGTGATAGTCTGACAAGCAAAATCAGAAGCCAGATTCACTTAACAATCGTGTTACTAATTTACCAACTGCAGGGCAAGAAAAATCATAAAATGGGGCAAAACTCACTTAACAAATTTCTCACTTAGCAACATAAATTCTGGGCTCAATTGTCTGGGTGATAAATGGAAGTTTGCATCTTTCCACAGCTGAAATCTCTAGTAGCACAAACAAACCCAAGTATACATAGGAATGTTTTTAAAAGTATTGATGGGAATATTTAATAATATATAAATGTTCTTTGGAGTTTTTATAATATGTAATCCGGGCTGATGCTTGAAAGCCCTATAAAAGCTTTTGAAGTTACTTTTGAAAGGTTGTTCAATATTATATAAGGCAGGGGTCCTCAACCAGGCTGCGGCCCATTGGGAACCGGGTTGCGCAAATGGCAGGCGGCAGACAAGCATGTGGAATTGCATTTGTGCAAGTGGTGCATGTGAAACCAGTCCTTCTCCTGCTGCTGCCGTTGGTCTGCAGAGCTGGAAAAATTGTGGACCGCTGCTCTAGGCTAATAGACTTTTTGCATAGAACAGAAAAAATGAACTTATGATTTATGGTTTCGATGATTAAATAGGGTGGATTATCATGAAGAGATTAACTTCAGAGAAAGAATAAATTTATAATTGTACTTAAAACTGTTGTAATACAAAAAGTTACTTCTTTGTATTTTTTCTTTCCTATTTTTCTTTCTTACATTTTTAGCTCTCACTTCAATTTCTTTTTCTTTTTTCTTTTTTTACTCTAGAATATATTTGTATTCTTATCCTAGTTTTTAAAACTTTTAATAAAACTATATGAAAGATTGTTCCATATTATATCTATTTTTTCAGGTATTAAAAGAAGCTTATTCAAGACATCATAATGTGTACAACGTATTTATTTAGTTTCAGTTATTAGGTGGACAATGAATGTTTTTTCTCTATTTTTCTCTCTCTTTCTCACACTCACACCAAATGAGAGACTTTTTCACAGTATAGTCTATGTCAGGGGTCAGCAACCTGTGGCTCCACCCCTCTTATTTCTTTTTTGGACTCCAGCCCGAAGCGGCAGGAAGCGAAGGCTGCCTTACGCGTAAATGTGGTATGAAGGCAGGTACAAGGCAGCTTCACTCCTGCACTTTCCTCCCTCTTCCTCTCGTAACCCCCTGGCCAGCTGTGGCTGAGCTGGGAGTGTGCCCACGCACAGAGAGACCTTCCCTAAGCGAGCTGCTGCCCGCTCCACGCACGGCTTTCCTGAGCTTTGGCGCTCGCTTGAGGATGGTCTCCCAGCGCGTGTGCACGTTCCTGGCTCAGCCACAGTTGTCTTGGGCATCCTGAGAGGAGGAGGGTTTCCGGAGAATGCAGGAGCAAAGCTGCCCTTTACCTGTCTTTGTGCCACATTTGCACATAAGGCAGCCTTTGCTTCCTGCCACTTCAGGTGGGAATCTTCCTGTGCGTGCAAATGCTCCCGGCCAGTGGTGGGATTCAAGTAATTTAAAAACTGATTCTCTACCCTAATGATTTCTTCCAACAACCAGTTTGACAAACTGCTCAGAAAGTTAACAACCGGTTCTCCCGAAGTGGTGCGAACTGGCTGAATCCCACCACTGTTCCCGGCTCAGCCACAGCCGGCCAGGGAATTACGAGAGGAAGGGGGGGGGAGGAGGACAGTCACCCTAAGGGAGGGGGGAGACACACACACACACAGAGAGAGCGAGCGAGCGAGAGAGACGGGGTGAGAGAGACAGAGACAGACACATACAGAGTGATACATACGAGGGAGAGATACAGAGGGAGAGGGACACAAAGGCGGGAGAGAGGGGGAGATAAGGAGAAGGGGAGAGAGACATAGTGGCTGGGTAGGTGTGGCTAGGTGGTCATGTGACTGGACGGGAGTGAGTGACAAAGTTGGCCACACCCACCCAGGTTTTGTGGCTCCCAGTGTTTTTTTTCCTGTAAGAAACAGGTCCAAGTGGCTCTTTTGAGTGTTTAAGGTTGCCAACCCCTGGTCTATGTATTAGGACAACCTATATACTATCTTCTAAGCATTTTATAAAATAGATTATGTTTGCATTTAACATTGAGCTGAGATTTATTTTTACCATAGTTTGTTGAAAAAGACTGAAATAATTTTAGAGATAGGCCAGCAGTCTGCAACCTTAAACGCTCAAAGAGCCATTTAGACCCATAGAAAAGAAAACACTGGGAGCCACAAAACCCTTCCTGTGCCTATTTCTTGAGTGGCCACAAAACTAGCGTATGTAGTTGAATTAAATGTTCTGTTTTGTCCTGAAACTTTTCTTTTCTTGGATTTATTCATGGTTGGCCTGCCTGGGGTTGAAAAGCTAAATAAATGGTGTGCCAGCGGGTGTCGCATATTGGCGGTTGTGACACATATTTTGAGTGATAGGGAGCCGCAGCAGAGGGGTGAAAGAGCCACATGCAGCTCCAGAACCCTGAGATAGGGAAACAAGTTCATTTATTCCATTCTTTTTAAGTTAACTGCTCATCCTTCCCCCATAGTAAATAACGAAGTTCTGGCAGCTATCCCAAATGTTGAAAGAGCAGTGAAAGATTGTTGCCCACTTTCCTTAACTTCTTTTCTTTCATATCTTCTCTATTGCATACATGAAAAGGATATTTGGCTCCTGAGTAAGTTAATATTTTGACATAACCAGAAAGTAAGAGTTTTGAGATTCTGGGGTGCTCTTTAATTTTTGCTGGTCATTTAAAATGCCCTTTGACTCGTGAAACTATACTGCTTTAGAAAGGAATGCACTTGCACCCTCATTCTTGATAGCAATCATTAACTCCTACACTCTGAGCCCCAGAAACATTATTAGAGTTTTAAGCATTTATTTCTGATGTACTTGTACTTGTGATAATTATAAGATGTATCATACTCCACTAAATTGCCTGTTTGTGTGAAGTACATATTATTGGCCTATCATAAGAAAAAAGTGTATTATACACCTGAAGACTATTGAAATCAAAGCAGTGATAGGTACTTTGTGATGAATATTAAACTTTAAGAGATATGGATGGGGTGAGGGGAAGCCATCAACTCTTTATAAAGGTAGAAATGTTTGACTTGTGCTTTGCTATTGAGTTGTTCACTGACTGTTTCTGCCACCAGTTTTTCCTTCCTCAGGTTGTCAGCTGCTAAGAAAGGTATTTTATTTGTTTTTATGGAAATGTGGGAAATATAAAAGACACTTAAATTACTTTTTGTAGTTTAACAAATCAGATTGTTACCTTTTACAATTTCAATTTCAGTCAAATTATGTGTAGTTGCACTTCCAGAACAAGCAGAGAAATTATAGCCTGTCCTCTATGAGAAAAACTAGTATGTGAAGTGTTGCTCTTTGTAATGTATTTATAACGCCACAGTCTTTTCTTTTTGTATAGCAGATAAACCTCTTCTATTTATGGATAGTCCTTGACTTCTGATCACAATTGGAACTGGAATCTTGGTCATTAAGCAAAGTGGCCATTAAGCAAGATGCCCACGTGACCGCTTTGCTCAATGATTGTAATCCCACCACTCTAGATTGCGGTCACTGGGCAACTTGTTGGGATGTTTATTGGTTGCAGCAAAACAATTTCCTGTCAAGTTCAGATCCTACCCCCCCCACCCCATGCATAAAAGGGAAAAGGCAGCAGTTGCAACCTTCCCTGTCAGCTTCCCCATTGACTTTCTGAGAAAATTGCTAATGGCAATCAAATGGTGGGGTGCTCGACAACTGGTTTACGTGTGAACAGGTTGACAAGAACCCAGATTGCAATCACCTGACTAAAGGGGTGAGGGTGTAAGGTTTTTCAGTGGTCGAAAATGTTAACAGTTCATAAGGCATCCTTTCCAAAGCTGTTGTCATTTCAGACCAGGGGTCTCCAACCTTGGTCCCTTTAAGACTTGTGGACTTCAACTCCCAGAGTTCCTCAGCCAGCTTTGCTGGCTGAGGGACTCTGGGAGTTGAAGTCCACAAGTCTTAAAGGACCAAGGTTGGAGACCCCTGTTTCAGACTGCTGCTAAATGAACGGTTGTAAATCAAGCTCTACATGTATTATCAAAATTTTTAGATGTACTGGGTGGAGTTAACTCACACAGGAAATAAGATACGCTGGAATGATTGAATAGGAAATAAAAATTCCACGTTATGTTTTCCTTGTGTTGCTGTGCCTTCAGGAATCTGAGCACATAGAAGGGTGAATGAAATTCATTCATTCTTTGAATCCCAGACAGTAGTACAGGTAGTCCTTAATGAACAACCACAACTGGGAATCTCAGCTGTTAGGGAGTGAAATGAGAAGCCCATGTAACTGTTTATCTCAGTGGCTACAATTGCAACAATTTAAGTGTTAAGTGATCTCCCAGGTTGTTAAATGGATGGAAGGTACTATTCCAGAAGGCTGCAGTAAGGGTGCTAGTATTGTTGAGATGTATCCTACCTTTCTGCAGCCTTTCAGACGAGTTTCTTTCCCTTTTATTAATTGAGGGGAATTCTGTTGACAGGCTGCAGAAACACAACTCAGATCTGCAGGATCTGACCTCCATTTCTGCAGCCCATTGACTGAATGTCCAAATCTGGAAAAAACCATTGCTTTAAGTTGGAGTTGAAATTTCTTTGGAGGACTGAATATTCTCCCATGTTTTGACACTGGATGCATTTCCAATTACCAATTGTCATTTTTTAAAATTTCCAGTTTTTAAGTCATTATTTGCTTGTTTGATATAGTGTCCTTGGAGTTATAATAAGCAAACTTTATTTTTCTCAGGGGTTATGGCTTGATTCATTTCCCCCCCTGTCCTACCCATTTCCTATTTTCCATATCTCACATCATTATAGAAACAATCAATTTTCAAGTTTTATGTTTGTAGGATTTTTCCTCTTTTTTTTGGTTGGTATTTGCAGTATTAATAATAATTATAATACTACAACAAGAAGAAAAATATAATTATAACCAATTAATAAATACATACAAGCCTACTCCATTTACTCCAAGACTACCTACTGCAGATTTCAATTTACTACAACTATTTTTTGTGGCAGTTTGCAATAGCATGAAAGAAGGGTTTGTAGTCTTTTAAGCACGAGCATTATATTCATGTTTTTAAAAGAACAGAATTGCAATTTTATAGAAATTGCAAATTTTATAGAAAATTTATATATATATATATATATATATTTAAAAGGCACACTTATTACAGAAAACTTAGATACTGTTAGAACCACCAGCTACAGCTTGGCGCCTTGCCGGCATTTTGTCGTCAAAGGGAGAGGGAGGGGAGAACAAATGGACAAATTGCTCTATACCTTTATGGCGGGAAAGTAGGTGGGGGGATTGACAGTTGAAGAAGAACAGAGGTGGTTGGAATCTGGTTCACGCTGGCCCTGGCAACTACGAAGCTGTTTGCCCTGAGTGTGGAATTTCATCAGCCCAATCACCACAGCATTTCTCATAATATCTCAGCGGTGCTAGATTGGCAACACATGGACGGACTGCAGCAGGGAAGACTTGGAGAAAGTGGCCATAGTTCTGTATTAGAAATGAATGTAAGTGTTCAGGAAATTTAGAAAAATTTTAAAGTTCATATTTGAAGCAAAAGATAATTAAGATTATAAATAACTGCTGTTTGATTTTAAGATTGATGTTATAATTACTGAATCTGTATAATTCAGAATAAGTACATATTACTTATTACATATTACATATTACATCATTATACTAAGAATAGGTAATAGTTGGAGAGAATCTGAATCAAACCTTCCTATGCTGACCATGTGTGCTGTGTTTCTGAATTTGCAGCTGTTTCATCATTATATGCATGGATGAATTTAGTGAATATTTAGAAATATATTGATTTTTCTGAACAATTTTTCTGCAATATGTAGAAATATATTTTGTGTTGAAGGACAGAGATCTGTTGAACAGGCAGAATTTCAGAGATGGTATGAACTTGGACTTAATTTCATCCCAATCTATGGTATGATAAAGAATTATAAATGTTTGATGTAATTCCAGTTCATATGCAGTTTATAGAAGGAGCAAAAAAGATTTAAAGTTAAATCCCCTGATGCAAAGTTTATGCAGAAGAATAAACTGTATTGCTTTTGAGAAGTGTAGATCTCTACTAAAAATGAATGCAACCCTCACCTTTTTGCAACAAGATTTTTTAAATATAAGGCCCCCAAGTATTGGCAAAGGGAAGAAAATTCTGTCACAGGCTTTTATATTTAAATAATTTAAGCAATATGGTACTATTTGATTTACATATAAAAATATTTATTCTAACTATATTAATGTATAACGTTTTGAAAATTTTTATTCTTAGCTGTAGTTTTGATTTCTTATCAACAGATGTGATCATGATCCCTAACAGTTACGTTTCTTTCTTTAATTGTAAATGCAGTTAATCTAATGAAATTGGGAAAGTTCCTACCTATATGATTTTCTAGCTCACTGATAACAAAAAATATAATGGTGTTCTTTCTCTGTACTGGAAATTAATGATGAAGCTATTTCAACTAAATTCCTACTGCCCCTGTGCTCCTTTGCTTCATTGAGACAAATTGGTTAGGAATTCTATGTGTTCCAATTATAGACCTACTTCCTTAATAAATGTGGATGCCAGGAATGTAAATTTCTTGGGCCTGCAGATTACATTTTGTTCTTCCGACTATTGTGCATGCAGCTTGGGCTGGATTTATACAAGCCTGTGAAGGATTTGATAGCATCATGTTTCTAATTGATGTACTTGCTTTAACTCTCAACACATAAAAAAATCCAACAGCCGAAGTTCTTGGATGCTGACGAAGCTGTTAGTATGTTCTTTTGAACTAAAAGATCGTAGTTGATCTAAATTTTCTCAAACTTTTTTTGAGTGAGCTATTTTCTTCAGCTTTTAATTATGATTTAGTTGTGCAGTTACTGAAGTTTTTTTCCTTGCTGTTTGCTTTCTTTTTGTCATTAAAATTTGTATTGTATATTTTACTAGAAACTCAGAAAATATCAACCAAATTATGGCAGGGTGGCAAGATATAATGCAGTTATGTATTTCATTGTTATTATGATTATTGCAATGCTCTCTACATGGGGCTCCCCTTGAAGGGCATCCGGAGACTGCAGTTAGTCCAGAATGCGGCTGCGCGGGTGATAGAAGGAGCCCCTCGTGGCTCCCGGGTGACACCTATCTTGCGCAGACTGCACTGGCTACCTGTGGCCTTCCGGGTGCGCTTCAAGGTGTTGGTGATCACCTTTAAAGCGCTCCATGGCATAGGGCCGGGCTATTTACGGGACCGCCTTCTGCTACCGAATACCTCTCACCGACCCGTGCGCTCCCACAGAGAGGGACTCCTCAGGGTGCCGTCAGCTAGGCAGTGTCGTCTGGCGACACCCAGGGGAAGGGCCTTCTCTGCGGGGGCTCCCGCCCTCTGGAACGAGCTCCCCCCAGGACTTCGCCAACTCTCGGACCTTAGAACCTTCCGCCGTGAACTTAAAACACACTTATTCAGGTGCGCAGGACTGGATTAGATTTTTTAGCTTTTAAATTTTAAATTTTAAATTTTATACTGATTTTAATTGGTTTTATTATTTTTAGTTCAATTGGCCGGCTAAATATTTCATTTTAAAATTTATTTTAAATTCATTGTCTATCTATGTATTTTAATATGGCTGTACACCGCCCTGAGTCCTTCGGGAGAAGGGCGGTCTAGAAATTTGATTAATAAATAAATAAAATAAAAAATTGTTTAGCTAAAATTTTTCATTTCCTGCTTTATTTTTAATAGTTGAATTTGACATATTGTAGGTCTAAGGAAAGCTTAAAATGAGAGCTTCACTTTTTAAATAATAATTCTGTTGAAGTTTATTAATTAAGTTGATTAAATTTACAAATACAAAGATAAAATACTAATGCAAATTAACAAAAATACAAAAAGCAAAGAAATGAAATGTGCAAACCCCTTCCAACATATAACATTTCCCCTCCTTCCACTAAGCAAGTATAAACAACTTCAGTAATATAACATTGTCTCTGGTATTTCAATAAAAAATTTTCATAATTCATCCCTTATGAATAACCAAATTGTAAAAATGCATCATTTATCCTTATCAGCAAAAATCTATTAAGATTTTTAATCCCGACAAATAATGTCCCACAAATTGATTTCTTATCGTTTTCTCTTTGTCTCCTTTTAGGAACAAATTGAATACATCCCTTTTATAAAGCTAAGTTAAGCAGGCTTTCCAAATCACATTTTTGACTTTTTATTTGTTTCTCCCCTTTAGTTAAGACATCAGCAATTTTCACATGGAAATCCATTACGTTTTCCATATCACATTTGTAATCTGGCATTTAAAATCCATTTTCAGATTCATACCATTTTCCACATTTCTCTTGTAATCTGGCTTCTTCTAAAAAAAAAACAACCTATTTTCAAATCCATATTCAAATCCGCTTCAGTCTATATGTTTTATTCAGTAAAATCTGTTTATTTTTTGCATCCTCTAATACAGGGATGTCGAACTCAATTTCATTGAGGGTCGCATTAGGGTTGTGTTTGACTTGGGGGGTCAGGGTAGGCAGGGCCTGGTTGATGTCACTCGTGTCAGAGATCCCTGTGGTGGCCCGAGAACTCTGCCAGCAAAACAGGCTCCTGAGCTCTATTTTTGGCTGTGATGGCCTCCTGCAACCCTCTGCCAGCAAAAATGGAGCTAAACATGGCCCTCCCAAGCTCCATTTTTGCTGGCACAGGCACTGTGGGCCAGTCCTTTGCTGTTTCCAGGTCGGCCCAGTGGGTCAGTTCTAAGCACCCTGTGGACTGGATCCAGCCCCCAGGCTTTGAGTTTGACACTCCTGCTCTAATTAAGTCCATTTTTATACTGTCAGACAATCTTGAAAGTGATTTCTGAGTACATTGTTCCTAAACTGCCTTAATTTTTTCTATAATCAAATAGTATTACTCCATTGCAATAATGGGTACATCTCCTCTATAATTATAATCTTTAGTTCTTTCTAATGTCCTCAAGTCAACTTTCAAAACTCCATCATATAATACATTTATTTTCCAATCAGCAAAACTTTCCATGGGAGGATTTCTTGTAGTTGAGTTCAAAATCTTCATGTATTCATTTATAAAAATTTAAACATCCCACTGGAATTTCAAGTTCATTTAGCCCCTTAGTGTTTCAAAAATCAATATTTTAGTCCCCCTTTTGCTGTTTTTCAAAAAATCAAAGTATTTCTTTTTAACCCTTAAGCTTACATGGACTTTTTTTTTCATCCAGGATACAGGAAAACTCTCCTGGGAAGATGAAACTCGCCCTTCAGAAGGTTCTTTCCATCAGAAAATCAGTAACAAGCAGCTTCCTATAGTAGTATTGGGCAAACCCAGCTCCAAATTAAGATGCTGAACCAGGGCTTAGACAATAAAAATGTCTCCTGGTTCCCAGAGTTGTCAAACCCACTGGAGATGGGAGAGATGGGAGCTGATTGATTGATCCTTTTTTCATTATGACCATTGCAGTGCTGCCTTCAATTTATTGCTTCCCCAGAAGTCCCAGAGTGCTTTACTTTTAATGAAGTTTGAATTGCACATTCTCGCAAAGCTTGTTTACAAAATAATTGTCCCCTTGCTTCTAAGGAAAACATTTATGTTTTTTCCCATTAGGCTTCCTTAGAGTCTGTCAGCCTTGTCCTGAAAATGTATGCTACGGAAAAGCCTAAGAGAAATCATCTTCTGCAGTGATAGCTAAATAGTTTCTGAATAGGAGGCAGCGAGCCTGAAGCCTCCTTGACATGTTTTGTGATGTCTTGCAACATTCAGTGCCAATATGTAGACCAGTGGTAGTCAACCTGGTCATTACCGCCCACTAGTGGGCATTCTAGCTTTCATGGTGGGCTATAGGGGTTTTGTCTGATGCTCAAGCACTTTCCTTTTTTTAAATTTAATTGACTTTTTAAAAAAATCATAGCATTATTTAAAAACGTTTTCATTAGGTTTTCATAAAATTCCCTGTGACAATTTAAATTTCTGAAAATATACTATTTATATCGCCAGCGCGTAAGTTTAGTTTGCATTACGTAAGTGAAACTAAATGGCGCTATAATGCGACTGCAAACAAAAGAGCCTCGTCCCAGAATAGCTCGCACATTTCCCCCCCACACCACCCAGCTGTAACAGACAAGCAGATCTGGTAGCCGGTGCCCCTCCCCCAAACCCAATCCATGATGCGTGAGAGGCATGCACAGATGATGATACACGGCGCATTACTGTGGAACCGGTGGACGGTTAGAAAATTTTACTACTAACGGAGATACAAAAGTGGGCAGTAGGTATAAAAAGGTTGACTACCCCGATGTAGACTGATACTGACTGTCACAAGATACATATAATAATGATTAGAATGTAGTTATAATTTGAAACATTTTATCCAGGGAAAAGTAATATTAAAATTTGTATTCAAGAAAGGTTTCATATAATTTTTGTATTCCTTGGAATGCCACTTGGAAGTTGAAACATTCTGAGAATCATAACTTAATCTGAAGTGGTACAATAAATAGAATAACATTAATTAAGACTAATTGTGGGTTAGTGTTTTCTTCTAAGCTATTTTCATTAGCTATGTTTGGAGCTTAATTGTAACCTGAAGAACAGAGGAAGTGGGGAGAAGAAATAGACAGAAAAATTATTGAAAGGTCCTTGGTTGCTCTCTGAATTTGCTTGGTGCTTTCTGATGTCTTGCAGAAAAATTATATAATCCTAGAAAAATTCATCTGCACCTGATTTATTTGATAATTGATAATTGGTATGGGGTGCCTTAAAACCAGCTCAGTGGCGAAGAGGCATTTTAACTCCTTGAATGCCACTTGGCACTCCAGTGACCACTTTAAGGGTTGACTTGGTCTGGGCTTGAGTATCCCTTTTATCCTTAGTAAGTTTATGATGGGCAAGGCAATCTGGGCAAATGTAGGAATGAACTGCTGGTAAAAATTGGCAAAGCCGAGGAAATGCTGCAATTGTTTCTTCATCTGAGGACCCCTCACTCTAAGATTGCCTGCACTTTCTCAGGGTCCATTTCTACACTATCCTGTAAAATCCAATACCCCAGGTAATCCACTCTGGTCCTATGGAAACTGCATCTCTTGAGCTTCTCGAGCACCACCCTGACCAATTTTACATGCTCCTCCATCATTTCGGTATAGATCAAAATGTTTTCTAAGAATATGAGGATTTCTTTATACAGATGTTCATGCAGGACCTCATTTATCAGTTGCATGAAGACAACTGGGTCCCCATGCAGTCGAAATAGCATCACTTGGAACTGGTAACAGCCCAATGGGCAGTTGAATGCCATCATTCATTCAGCACCCTTCCTGATCCTCACTTGTTAATATGTCTCTCTCAATTTTGTAAATAGCCTCCTCTTCACAAGGTGTCCTAACATGTCCTTCATCAAGGAGAAGGGGTACGCATTCTCTATGACAATACTGTTTAGCCTGTGATAGTGTATGCACAACCTAAAGGATCCATCTTTCTTTTCTTGGAAAAGTACTGGGGCCACCATTTGTGACTTCGCCAGCTGAATAAAATCTTACCCACAAAGGTTCTTGTCCACAAATGCTCAAGAGTTCCTCCATTTCCCTGGGCATCAGTGAATACAACTTTGACTTTGGCAGTTTGGCCCTGGGCACAATTTCGTAGCACAGTCTGTGGAGTGATGGGACAGGACCACATCGGATTCCATCTCGCTGAACACCTCCACCAAATTGTGATATTCTTTGGGAATCTCTTCCCCCTAAGTTTATTGGCAGTTTTGCTTTCACTTTCTCAATTGCAGGCTCATGGTGGCTCTTTTATCATTTTCAATATTGCCTTTCAGCTGGTTATTTTGCACAGCATCCGCTATCCATTTCTGTCCCAATTAATGGAGGGTCTCTACTACCTCCACCATGCTAAGCCTAAATGATGAATGGTTTCTACATGAATCCCCAATTTTAACTACATGGGCTCAGTCAGACAGGGCATTTGACCCCTCTAGGTAGGAAAAGACTGGGGTTTTTCAATTTCTCTGCCCCATCCCTAGCTTCTCCACCACTTGATGGCTTGACTAGGCACCTGGTACATCCCAAGTCCAGTAGGGCCATTAAGATCTCTTTACTGCCTGAAGAAGCTAGAGTGACCTTGACCCCTAGCAGTCCCTAGGACCCTTGACCCTAGTAGTCATGGGGATGATGGGGCTACTTACATTGGGTCCTCTTCTCTCTAACTGTTGCTTTTGTACATGACAAGGCCCATCTTGTTAGGGGTTGGATTTCACTTCTTGCTGAATGGAGGGGTGAACTCTACAACTTGTCCCATGTGGATCCACTCTTTTGCCTTTGAGAATGTTGTGGTCCATCAGCAGCCTATGGAACTGTCAACTGAGTCGGACAGTGATGAGGCTGAGGTGAGGCCAGGGCCATCAAGAAGTGAGTTGCAGACTCCAGAGCCTCCAGAGACTGATAATAGGAAGAGGAACTGGAGGAGCCTGTTCCTAATGCACGCATGAGAACAGCTGCCAAAAGGCAAGAACAGCTCAAGCAGAGAGGACAACTCGGGAGTAGGGTTAAGAGATGATTGGCCCCTCCCATAAGGCTTAATAACAGACCAGCACTGGTGTTTCATCTTGCCAGAAAACAACATTGTAGCTGCGTCATCTGCTTCATGTGTGTCTCTGTTTTTGTGGCTTCTGGACGTTTACCAGGAAGGCCTTTGGCTGTTTGCCTAATTGGACCAAGGTTTATGATAACTGAAGAATTTGTGTTTGGGAGGCATTTGTTTTACTTTGAGTTGAACAATGCTGGGAATGAAGTAATTCCCAGCTGTTCAAATAAAGTTTATTTTTCCCCCGGACTGAGTTTGTTGCTACCTACTTGAGTCTGGGTCACAACAGGGAAGTTCTTAGGGCTCTTTGGTTGGCTATGAGGCTCATGGCAGACATTGGGCATGGCAAAAGACACTCAGCTGCCTGGTGGTCCTTTTTGCCACAGTGGTAACTTTCAGTAGGGCTTGGATGTGGCTTTCTCATTTTGATAGAGGGTGTGCCCCCTCTTCCCCCTCTCTGAGTTCCTCATCTATCAGCTGGGCAGCGGCTGCAGTTCTCCTGTGTGATGACTCGGGGAATGGCAGGAAAGCAACACAGCCAGAAAACAGTTTCAGCTCCCCTTTATTGCTCCAACTTCCCCCAAATGTCCCCACATTTACTACAAGTTCTGGAGCAAAGCTCCCACGGGCACCTTCAGCAGCCTCTGGCTGCGAGTAATTCAGTAAGCCAGGTTAGCCAACCAATAACCAGAGCAAGAAGTTCAGTGAAGCAGGTAAACTGGGCAAATCCCACAAGACAGCACAGTAATCTCCAGGCATTGGCAAGTACACATGAGGCTCCACAGATTCAATGCTTGTTCCCACAAATGCCCCTCCCACCGGCATCTCCTTACATCTCAGTCCCCAGGTGTGCCACGTGAAGAGGGCAAAGCATTCTCCCTCATAGCCGGCTCTTCATTGGTCCCGCCTTCTCTGTTTGTGCTCTAGGATCAGAAGGGGGTGGTTCTTGCTCTTTGCCTGAGCTTTGTCTCTCTTGTTCCTCCCTGTCTGCAAGCCTTTCTAATCCTGAAAATCTTGCCCGGACTGACTGCCCTTTCCCAGTTTCTTCCAAGGCCAATGAAGCCCCTGCTTGACCTCTGTTGGCTCTTGTTACAGCTCATCTTCCCCCGCAGATTCAGACTCTGACAGGGGCATGACATCCTGTCCCCTGTACTTGTTAAACTCCATTAGGTTGATATTCACTTCACTGTCCACATGATACAATGCCTGCAGGGTTCATGGCACCCATTGGGACAGGCAGGTGTGTTATAACTCCTTATTCAACCCCTCTCTAAAGTGGATGACCAGCAGGTGCTCAGGCCAGTCCGCTAGGTGAGTGGCTATTCAACAGAAGTTTTGTATGTACTCTGCCACTGATCGTTCCCCCTGCTTCAAGGTATGGATGTGGGTATCTGTACACATCCATACCTTGTACAAAGGGCTACCAGGGGATTCTTGAAGTGCTCTCGTAAAGCCCACATAAGGGCATCGAGGAAGATCAGCTCTGGAGCATCCTCGTCATGCAGTGACGCTAGCCATTCTGAGGTGGCCTCCTCCAGGTTGGTGGCAATGGCACAGACTTAGGTCACATCATCTGGGTATATTTTCCATAGTGCTCCATGTGGTGCCAAGCGTGAATTAAGAAGTGGGCTAGGTGATTTGGGAGCCCATCGAAGTAAGCCACGGAGGAGGGGTGGCGACATTGCTTTGGGAGCTTGATGTGATTTTCCAGATTGAGGCCAAATCTGATGGCTTGAATGAGTTGTGTCCAGTTGATTTCCATGGCTTCCTGTTTCTTGCATTCCAGCGGTTGTTTGTAGTGTCTCTTCTGCTAGAGAAGAAGCTGTGCAGCTGTCAGTGAAGTATTGCATACTTTTATTTGACTGGATTGCAGTAAAATGCAGGTCAACCTCCTGAAGTTGTTTCCTTCTAAATAATGAAAGGAAGGAATTTGTAAAGTAGGTTTTATCTACAAAATATTCCATAATTTCTAAACCTATGTTCTCTGCTGAAAGAAAAAGTAAATTTTCTTTGTGAGTTAGCCTGTTGTGTAATATGTAAAGCAGTGGTCCCCAACCTTTTGGGAGCCAGGAACCAGTTCCATGGAGGGCAGTTTTTCCGTGGACTGTGGGTTGGTGGTTTTGCATGTTGCCTGGGTCCTAAGCATGCACAGATGGGGCTTTGCTTACTTGCATGGCCCAGTTCCTGACAGGATGCAGATCCAGTTCCTGATGGGCTGCGGACCATTTATTCACATGCCATTTCAAAAACAGGCTTAAAATGTTTCACATGGGAAGCTCTTTTACTTTTAGACATCTGCATGAATCTTTTTGGATTTCTCTCATTTGGAAGGAAGATTTTTGGCATTGGAGATCTGTCAGTTATATAATCCATAACAATTATATTTCTCTTTTAATTTGTTTATACATTTTTTTGGTTGTGATTCATTGATAATAAAGTCCAGTAGAGCTTGGAATAATATATTTTTATTGGGATAAGGTTAATATAAATATAAAATTTTAGCAGTGGTCTTCCACAGCCTGCTATTCTCTTATAGTTTCATAAATTAATATGAGATAATCTGGTGTGTTCAGAACTATGCCCATAGCTTTATTCTGAGAGATCTTTAGTTAGTGGGGCAAATGAATTCCCTAACCTGAAATCAAATTTGTGGTCAAATACTGTTTTTTATTTTTGTGCTAGCAGCTGCACTGCTGTAATTTGAGCACAGCCTGTTCACAGTCTTGCAGCATGAGATCTTGAACAGGAAATGCCAGGGATTGAACATGGGAATTGAGCCACAATCCTCCTAACTACACAGAATTGATGGCTTTGCTTTTTATGCATTTTCTTTTTCTCAGCTCAACAAATTGATGATTTTTTCAGGAAATTTCCCCCCCCCAGTTTTTTATTTTTTAATTATTTTTTTACAAACATATCAGTGCGTGAACCTGGGTATCATGCATTCTAATACAAATAAAACTAGTAAAATTAATCATAATTATTACATTCAATCAACTTATATATTTCTAATAATAATACACATTTATATTAAGTTAAAGTTTACCATTATTAAAAAATTCCATATTTTTTCTTGTTATTGCTTTTATTTTATTATATAAAAGTGTATACACTAATATTCTTCCTCTCTTATTTCTCTCTTATTCTAACTTTTAATCATATCACCCTTTATTTTAAAAACATTTTCTTTCTATCCTACCTAACTTCTAGTCATGTCACCTACCTAAAGAAAGAAAAGAGAGAGAAAAAGAAAAGCAAATCAGAACAATAACAAAAAGGAGAAATCATCTATCCATTGTCGGTTGCCCACTTCAGTACTTTAATTGCTATGCTTTTTTTTGACTTGCCTCCCATATTCTGCTCTTGGATCCTTATCTGTATCTACTTCTTGGCTGTTCAATCTAGATGTTTTTCCCACCTCTACCCTCTTTTACTGCCTAGTTTCCAAAATTTCTGACCAGGCTCCTATCTCCCTTTCAAAAATATCTTCCTGTATCTCCAGTTCTCTTTTCAACTCTCTTAATATATTTCCCCCCTGATTTAATTCATCAGTCACTATTATTTTCATTGTTATCTCTACTCCTTTTATTATCTGGTTCTTCGGCTCAATATTTCCCTCCATTTCTTCCATTGGCTCCTCCCTTTCCTGGGTTTCTTGGTCTTTACTCATCATCCCTTTTTCCATAACCTCCTTAAATCCTTTCTCCATGATGTCCTTTGTATTTTGAAAAAGTAATGCCATCTCCTTCAAAATTCCACTCATTTCTTCCTTATAAAGCATCTTATTTTGTTTTTTAAGAAATTCAACTTTTGTCCAGCAGTCTAAGAACTATTTATTCAATCCTTAGGCTGCCCTTCAAGGAGTGCACTAATCACAATTCTTTATATCCCATAGGTAAACAATAAGTTCCATTTAAATAGTCCAAGAGGTTATCAAAAGCCTCTTTTCGTCCTCTTTACAGGTTCAATCTTCTAGTAAAACATTCAGGGGTCTCTTTAATTAAATAGCTTCCTTATTTTCATATTTGAGTCTCCAGTAATCATGGAGTAGTTGCGGATAATCCAGTAAATATTTCCACAATCCTTCATATAAAATATTCCCAGACTTGTAATTTTTCCTTTCATCAGTTGAGGTGGCACTCTCAACTTAGTTTTCAGTATTGCCACTAGTCAATCGTCATTTTAGTTGTAAATAAATTATAAAAGTAGAATAAATTTTATAAGTAAATGATTCCAGCATTTTAAAATGCCTTCCTAGTACCATGTCTTCCCAATTTAAGAGTCCAATTTTCTGTATATTTCAAAATTTATTATTTTTCTCTCTTACACCTTCCCTTTCCGGTCTAGTATTTTCTCAGAATGCTTAAATGCCGCTTTAACAAATAGTTCTGAGCCAATAGTTCTAAATTATTTCTTGGGATTAAGTTTAAAGCAAAAAGGAATCCTCTCTCCCTGTTCCAGTCACAGTTCCCCTACTTTGCTCCAGCACCAGTCTTAGTTGTTCTTCGGTTATCCCAGTTTTGTGGCAGCCATCTTTAGGCTACTTCTTCTCGCCGTGGCTGAGAGGGGAAAATAACCCCTGCAACTCTCCTTGACCTCATAGGACATCTCTCTTTGCCTCACCACCCCTACAGAGCTGCTTTGGCTCCTCTTGGGGCCCATAAACAGTATAGGGAATGTGGAGACCTGTTCCCCGTTTCTGATATTGCCGCGACATCAGCTGGAAGTCAGGAAATTTTCTATTTCTATTTTACCTTCATTTAGTTGTCTTGATGAGAATAGAAACTTCCCAAATTACATAATTTTGAAATTTAAGTGTTTTATTAGAAAGAATTGATCATTATTGAACTTGTAAAGAGCATGCCTTTAGCTTCAGCACCTCCATGACTACTATTTAAGACAAGGAGTGATTTTTATTTAAGACAAGGAGTGATCTTTAATGTCAACTGTCCAATTGATAAACACAGCAAAAGAAACTCTTTGGACATTATTTTATCAAGAGTATAACGTTACTGGAACTTCCATGTAGGCACATAAGTAGCAAAACCAATTCTAAAGTTTTTATGTGAAAACCAGCATAGGTAAAATTCCCTCTTCTCCCAGACCTCCACATAGTTCATTGTCTACCAATTAATTATATTAATTTTGTTTTGGGAACATAACATTCTGAGCAGCTCGGAGTTTTCCCAGCATTTGATCTTGGGATGTTTGGACTGTTCCGGGCTGTGTCAGCTCACGTGATTTCCTCAACTCCCTCCCAAGCCTCCATTCCATTCCAATACTTTCCCTCCCCACTCCTTGTTTCTGTTGTCTGGTTACGAGCAGGCGTGCATGGCAAGTCAGCCATGACATGTTGACTTTCCAGAAGAAAGATAATTCTACGAGGAAACAAATGTGGACAATGTTACATTACAACATTTTTTGGTGTTTTTTTCTTCTCCTATTGAGGCCTGTTTGGATACTTAACATGGAACCTGTAAATGAGTCTAGGTGCCTGAACATCCCCTACCAACATCTGCATCTGCCAGAGGGAATCCCTTCCATAATACTAAAAACTGCAAATCCCTTTTATAGTATCAGGATCAAGGGTTTCCTTGATCTTGAAATGTTACTCTCCTACTATGAAATGGCTTAATATCCAGAAAAATGAAACACCAGGTGGATATGTCTGAGATTTTTTAGCAGTTCTAACTCCACTATCACTGGAGTCACAATCTGGATAATGGGGAAATGGCCTATGTACTATACTTAGGACCCAACTTTCTGCAGGGGTGCCTCAGATTCAGGAACTTCATGGATAGATACACTGTTTTCTATTCTAAATTCTTTTGGGGGCACTCTGTTCTTATCTGCTTGTCTTTTTTTGCACTTCCCTTGCTTTCTCTGATTCCATGTGCACTATGACCCAGGTGGCTTTCAAAGTACCTACTCAATCAATGAGGCTAATGAGGGGGTCCCTTGAGCGAGTGCTAGCATAGGCATAAATTCTACCCCAGTAGTCACCCGATGTTGTGTCTTGCCCGCCCTCAGAGCAGCCGGGGCCTTCTTATCTGCTCCCGAACACGGAGGAATGTATGCCTCCCGGCCCCAGTCCTGGCTCCATGCCCAGACAAACTGCAGAAGAAGGAGCACCTCCCGGCCCCAGCCCTGACTCCATGCCCAGGCAAACGGAGCAGCTAGACCCCTCCCCCTCCTCCACAGCATGTGAGCCTGAGGAGGGTTTATTACCAACAGCTGATTGGAGTGACCCTCGCATCAGAAGATTGGATAGGCGGAGGCAACAGAAGGAAGGGAGGGGCAGGCCTTAATGAGTGCTGAGTCATGGAGCCACACCCCATGGCCTATATAAAGGATCTGCTTTCTGGCAGTCTCTGAGTCAGGCAAAGTCGAACTTATCTTGCTGAAGTCACTTACTGGTCTCCTGCCTGCTCTGAGGACTTTGCTAGGACTTTGGGCAGAGCTGCAGAGGCAAGCCTGATTTGGATTTCCCTGACCCGGCCGTCAGCGGAGGAGTGGGACACGACACCCGAAAGGCAGTAAACGCAGTGCTACTATGCACAAAATTATTTATGCCACTTCAGCAAAAGGTAATGGTTCAGTCCAATTGGTCTGCTCATAGTTCACGTTACATTGAGGGTACTGCTCTAGGACTGAATTTGTACATTCACAGACTCCATTCATTAGAGGATGATGGTAGGAGCTAAGTCCTTGGGAAGAACCTATCAGACTCAGGAATTCACATCAAAACTTTGATGAGAATTGCACACTCCAATTTTAAATGATGTGCTTTAGGATACTGTGGAGCTTGTATATATGCTGTATGAACAGTTTAGCTAGGGTTTGGGCCAAAGGAATCCTAGGGCACAACACAAAATGGGCTTGCTTGGAGAACAAGTCTGTGATATTCCAGATTACATTATTCCCAGTATTTTTCAGTAGTTTTACAATAAAGTCCATATATATTTCCTTCCAAGAAGCTGTGGGGCTGGCTACAATTTGCAGCAGACCCAAAGGCTTTCTGGGAAGCTGCTTCATTGAGGCACAGATGGGACAACTGGCCATGTAGGCTTCTATATGCTTCTTTATTATTGGCTATCAAAACTGTCTTTTTATTAGGTGAAGGGTCTTTACAAATCCAAAATGACCTGTTGCCTCCTCTGGAAACCAGAGTTCTCTGGCCAGCTGAAACATAGAGTTTGCTCTCATCCATGCCAGCCTGTTTCTTAAATGACATATCATCTTTATGTTACTGGAACCAGTCATCTCCTGCCAGAGCATCTTTTAGTGGTTGCATTAGAGCTTCGGCTAACAGCAGTGCCAATGTTTTCTGCTGTCTCATAAGGGCTGGTGCCACAAATTGGACGGACGGAATGATGAAGTTAATGACTTCTTCTCAGGTGCTGTTGTATTATGGCATTTGGGAGAGGGCATCCGCCAAGAAATTTTCCCCTCCTGATAGGTAGAAAGGGTGAAATTGAAGTGGTTGAAGTATTGGGCCCACAAAACCTATTTAGGAGACAGTTTTCAGGGAACTTTCAACACTTCTAAGTTCTTGAGTTCCATCCACATTTCAAAAGGTACCTTATTCCAAGAATTGTCTCCAAGTTAGGAGAGCCTAGCAGAACACGTAGGCTTCTTTCTCCCAAATAGCCCATTGCCTTAGTTTTGGAAAGCTTGAGGAATGTATAGGTACATGGCTGCAGCTCTCCCTTAGCATTCTTCTGAAGCAGTACTGCTCCTACAGCTACATCACTAGCATCCACTTGATCACAAAAAGCTTGTCCGAGTCAGGGATTTTTAGGATCAGTTCCACAGTGAAAAGGTGTTTAACTTTCTGGAACATGGCTTGGCACTCAAGTTCAAGGACTGGCTGGGCTTGGGCTTAACTTCTCCCTTCATTTTCAGCAGGTTGATCATTGATAAGGCTATCTGGGCAAACGTGGGGATGAATTGGTGGTAGAAGTTGCAAATTTCAGAAAAATCTGCAGTTTTCAATGGGTTCCTACTCTAATATTGCCCATACCCTACCCAGGTCCATCTCCATGCCTCCTTTCAAAATCCAATTTAGGCTCATCATGTGGAGGTTGCACTAGGATAGCTTTGCATAAAGTTGAGTCTTCTGCAATTTCTCTAGCACCTTTCTAACCATTTTCACATGCTCCTCCTGGGTCTTGGTATAGATTAGTATATCATACTAATTAGGACCCCTCTATACAGGTGCTCACGTAAGACCTCATTTATCAACTGTATGAACATTGCAGATGATCCTTATAATGCAAACAGCATCACGTTGAACTAGTAATAGCTCAGGGAATAATTAAACATTGTCTTCCATTGTCCCCTTCTGTAATTCTCACTCAGTAATATGCCTTCCTCAAGTCTAATTTGATGAAAATTCTCCTTTTGGCAAGTGCCCCAGCATGTCCTACATTAATTGGATAGGACAGCTATTTTCTATGTAGTTATAGTTCAGCCCCCAATAGTTCACACACAGTCTAAGACACCTATCTATGTTTTCCTTGAAGACCACAGAGGTTGCCAGCCTTGTTTTTGCCAGTTGAATGAAACCCCTCGCTAGATTTCTGCCTTTAAATGCACAAAACTCCCCTATGTCCCTGGGTGTCGTCAAGTACATGTTCAGCTTTGGCAGTTTAGCTCCTGGCACAATCTCAATTGCACAATCTGTGGATTGATGGCATGTGCCCAATTCCTTCTCACTAAAGACCTCAGCTAAATTGCGATATTCCTTTGCAGTTGGCAGCTCTAAATCATTGCTTCCCTCCAGTGTACCAGCAGATTCTACTTTTGCTTCTCCAACTGCTGGTTCATGGCACACTACACTTTCACTAGCTCTTGCTGGTTGGCAGCTTTTCTCTCCATCCGTCACTTATTTTTGCCCCCATCCATGGAGGAGTTCCATTTTTTTTCAAGTATGCTAGCTCTAGGACTACTGCTTCTGTCATTGCAGGAGCTATGATAAGTCTAATAGTCTTTGGGTCCCAGCCTTGAGCTTGACAGGTTCGGTCAGGCAGATTGCTGGCAGCCCTCTAGTTATCGATCCACTCAACTGGGAAAATGTCTTAATTTTCTCAGTGTCACCCCTAACTTCTCTACCACTTGGGGGTTAACCAGGCAGTGGATGGACCCCACATCCAACAGGGCAGTAAAGATCCTTCCTACTCCCAAAGAGTACACCAAAATTTCTACCTTAGCTGTCATATGGATATGGTGCTACTTATCATCGGGCCGTATTCTCCTTCGCTGTCAGTTTTGTAAAAGACAGGTCCTGTCTTGGTGGGGGGTTGGAGTTCTGTCCTCCCCACTGGACTGAGGGGGAGAGAACTCCATGACCTGCTGCCCTACGCAAGTGTTCTCCTTTGGTTTTGCTGGAAGTTTCTTCCTCTTTGGCTGGCCTGGTAATGAGGGATTATTTACTGAACATGGTGCAAGGCATTTGGCAGTTCAGTCTACCTCCTTTCCACAGTGGAAGGAAACTCCTGGACTTCCCTCCTCTTGTTGGAGGCGCATCATATTCTCTCTTCTGGGGGTCACTCACTTCTGTGCCATTCATTGGAGCCGACTCTCCTGCCTGGTCTGTTCATGGTATTCCATCAGGTCAATCTCTTCTTCAGTAGTAGTAGTATAGCTTTTTGTTTAGTCCTTCTCGTAATTGGTAGACCAACGTATATGCTCAGGCCAGTCTCCCAAGTGACTGTGCAGAACTCCGACTGCAGCCATATATACTGGCATCACTGGTTCCAGAAAGGGAGGAAAAGGGATAGACAGAGTTACCAGTGGCTTCACACCTCCTAACCTGGTTACCGCGGCCACTGTTCCCATGTTGCAGTTGCATGAATCTCCATTCCCCTGAAGTTCTCCCTCAATGGTTCCAATGAATGGGTTGTGGTGATCAGGAGTTTCTACTCAGCAGGATTGTCCCACTCAGCCAGGTATCTTGCTTTCCACTTCCATCAACAGAGGGATGAGGGGTTCTTTGGCCTCTGTTGCCTTGCCCACATTTGTAGCCCAGCAGGTCTTCGCTTCCAGGTATGGAATTTCCTTTGCCCCCTCTCTCATGGCTACACATGGTTGCTTGACCTCTTGTCTTTTCAGGAATGTGCCAGGTAGCTGCTCCAATTTGCAGTGGCGCCAGAGTTTCCTGACCCAAGACCTCTCCCTGGCTGCTTCTTTGCCTCCAAATCTTTGTCTGTATTCAACATCTTGGGGTTGTTGACCTCCTGTGGGATCCAGGCAGGTTACTATTATGAGAATTGACTTAATGTCAACTGTCCCTTTGGTAAATGAATTTAAAAAAAAACACTCTTGGGACATTATTTTACCAAGAGTATAACTTTACTGATGATTACACATAGACATAGAAGTAGCAAAATGAATTATAAAGTTTTCATGTGAAAATCAGTATAAGTAAAATTCTCTTTTCACCCTGGACCTCCACACAGTTCATTGTCCACCAATCAATTGTATTCATTTTGTTTTGGGAACATTCTGAGCAGCTTGGAATTTTCCCAGTGTTTGACCTTGGGGTGTTTGAACTTTGTCAGGCTATGTCAGTTCACTTGAATTCCTTAACTGCCTCCTAAGTCTCCCTTGCATTACAATACTTCCTCATCCCTGTTTCTGTTGTCTGGTTGCAAGTAGGGGTGCATGGCGAGTCAGCCATGACACATCAGTGTATGACTTTTATTGTGCTTTAGAGAAAGATTGTGAGCCTTTTCCTCAGAGCCAAATTATCTCCACAGTAATCAAAGCATGTGTTTTGACAGTCATGAAATAATGGGATGCCCTTCTTCCTCTCAGTCATCAGAGAGTTACAGGCAGAACATTAGAGTTTAGGGGAAGTAATTGCACAATTGAACAGACTACTTTTCTCCTGCATCTTTTTCAGTCTCAAAGTATCTTTGCCTATAGTTTGATTCCCTGAGTTAGCATGGTAAGTAAGTAAAATAATATTTATTAAGAAATATTTATACAGGCACTTTTCTCTTTCTATTCTTAAAACTGTTTTCCTCAGATGATCCACTATAATTGGATATCTAGAGAAAATGTCATGATGCAAATTAGATACACAATTATCCCCAGTCCCAGGAAATGGAAACGAAAATGTCATGCCTTGATGCATTATTAAAATTGCTAAGACTGTTGTCTCCTATTATCATTAGACTGACAGAAGCTGCTTATTCCCTCTTCATGAACCTCAGAAGATTAATGACACATGATGAAGCTAAACAGAACCCTGCTCTAAATGTTGAGTAGGTGTTTCTTGTTCTCAAAGTCAAAAATAGTCCAATTTCCATTGACTGAAAAAGTTGAGATCAAAACATCTAGAGTTTAAAAACTGGAGCAGAATTTATACAGAATAATAGAATAACAGAGTTGGAAGGGACCTTGAAGGTCTTCTAATACAGGGGTCCCCCAACCCCTGGGCTATAAGTATAATCCACTACTGAGCCATGGCCCATTTGGAATCAGGCCGTGCCATTGGCAAGTGAGTGCATGTGCAGCTCCATTAGTGCAAGCGGAGGGTGCAAATGCTTACAGCCCCACTTGTATGAATGGCAGGCTTTGATATTTGCAGCCCCATTTGTGCAAGCAGTGGGCCTTGGTGCTTGCAGCTTCAATTGTTTGAGTGGTGTGCATGCCTGCTGCTCACACAAATGAAACCGCCCTTACACATGTTGCTCCTTGCGCAAAACCATCCCCTCTGTCACTGGGCTGTAAAGGTTGGGGAATGCTGTTCTAATCCAGCCACCTGCCCAAGCAGGAGGCCCTATATACCATTCCAAACAAGTGGCTGTCCAGTCTCTTCTTAAAAGCTGCTACTGATGGAGCACCCACAACTTCTATAGGCAAGCCAGAAATTTCTGCTTAATTTTAGGTTGGTTCTCTCTTTGGTTAGTTTCCATCTGTTGTTTCTTGTCTCGCCTTCTGGTGCTTCAGAAAATAGGTTGACCCCCTCTTCTTTGTGGTAGGCTAAAATATTGGAACACTGCTATAATGTCACCCCTAGTCTTTCTTTTCACTAGACTAAACAAATCCAATTCCTGCAACCATTCTTCATATGTTTTAGCCACCAGACCCCTTAATCATCTCTGTTGCTTTTTTTTGCACTCCTTCTAGAGCATCTACATCTTTTTAATAATATGGTGACCAATATTGGATTCTAAGTATTCTAAGTGTGGTCTTACTAAGGCTTTATAAAGCAGTATTAATAATTTACATTATCTTGATTCTATCCATCTGTTAATACAACCTAGGATTATATTGGGTGTTTTGGCTGCTACCTCACACCACTGGTTCATATTTAAGTGATTGTTCACTAGGACTCCCAAGATCTCTTTCACAATTACTGCTGTTGAGCCAGGTTTCACCTAATCTATACCTGTATATTTGATTTTTCTTCTAAATGTAAAACCTTAGTTTTCTCACCATTAAATTCATTTTGTTTGGTAGGTCCCAGTGTTGAAGTCTGTTGAATCTGGATCTTGAACCTATTTTCTCGGATGTTAGCTATTCCTGCCAGTTTATTGTTGTCTTTAAATTTGATGAGTCCCCCTTGTATTCCCTCATCTAAATCATTTATGAAGTTGTTGAAGAGTCCTGGGCCTAAATTGGCTGACCAACCGCACTCAACGTGTAGTCCTCAACAGAACTGCATCCACATGGAGGGAAGTATGCAGTGGAGTACCCCAAGGCTATGTTTTAGGCCCAGTACTCTTCAACATCTTCATCAGTGACTTGGACGAGGGGATAGATGGGGAACTCATCAAATTTGCAGATGACACCAAGCTGGCAGGAATAGCCAACACTCCAGAAGATAGGCTCAAATTACAGAAAGATCTTGACAGACTTGAACATTGGGCGCTATCTAACAAATGAAATTCAAAGTGAAAAAAGTAAGGTTCTACATTTAGGCAAAAAAAACCCAAAATGCACAGGTACCGTATATGTGGTACCTTGCTCAATAGTAGTACCTATGAGAGGGATCTTTAGTCCTAGTGGACAACCATTTAGATATGAGCCAGCAGTGTGCAGCTGCTGCTAAAAAAGCCAACACAGTTCTGGGCTGCATAAACAAGAGGGATAGAATCAAGATCATATGAAGTGTTAGTGCCACTTTATAAGGCCACACTTGGAATACTGCATTCAGTTTTGGTCGCCACGATGTAAAAAAGATGCTGAGACTCTAGAAAGAGTGCAGAGAAGAGTAACAAAGATGATTAGGGGACTGGAGGCTAAAACATATGAAGAACGATTGCAGGAACTGGGTATGTCTAGTTTAATGAAAAGAAGGACTAGGGGAGACATGATAGCAGTGTTCCAATATCTCAGGGGCTGCCACAGAGAAATGGGAGTTGGGCTGTTTTCCAAAGCACCTGAGGGTAGAACAAGAAGCAATGGGTGGAAACTGATCAAGAAAAGAAGCAACTTAGAACTAAGGAGAAATTTCCTGACAGTTAGAACAATTAATAAGTGGAACGACTTGCCTGCAGAAGTTGTGAATGCTCCAACACTGAAAATTTTTAAGAAAATGTTGGATAACCATCTGTCTGAGATGATGTAGGGTTTCCTGCCTGGGTAGGGGGTTGGCTAGAAGGCCTCCAAGGTCCCTTCCAACTGTTGTTGTTGTTGTTGTTGTTGTTGTTGTTGTTGTTGTTGTTGTTGTTATTATTATTATTATTATTATTATTATTATTATTATTATAAATGAAACCTTGGTTTACCACATTGCTTTCTTCTTCCATGTAGATATAGTTCCATTGAGGACTAGGTATTGATTGTGATTTGTCAACCAGTTACAAATCCATCTGGTGGTGATGATGCACATTGTGTTTTGGCTTACTAAGAAATAGGTTATAGTCTACCTGTCAAAAACCTTACTGAAATCCAAGTATACTATGTCCATAGCATTTCGCTCATCTACTAATTTAGTTACTTTGTCAAATAATGGAATAAGATTTGTTTGGCATGATCTGTTTTTGGTAAACCCATGTTGGTTCTGTTTATAATCTTGCTTGCTTTTAGATGTTCACAGATTGTTGCTTGATTGTCTTTTCCAGGAACTTTCTAGCTTTTCAACTAATGCAGGGTTGACCAAGCATCTGGTGCAACACAAGTCCAAGAGGGGTCCCTTATGCCAAGAGGACTGTACTATCATTTCTAAGTGGATGGTCACGGGGATTATAGGATGACTTACCAAGAGGTCATCACCCATATCCATTTTGCTCCCCAGTAGTTCTTGGATTGGAGTGATCAGAATTCTCACACCATCATGTTTTCTAAAGGTTTGGTGATCAGGCAATTCAGCTGGGATCGCCAGAGGAGCCTTTTAAAAGCTTTTTTTTTTACAACCTCTTCGGCCAAGGGAACTGGTTCGGGGGCGTGGCCAGCTGGGCATTGTTACTGGTTCTGTGAACTTGGCCAGATTTTTTCCAGCGGTTCTTGAGAACTGGTCAGAACTGGTAGCAACCCACCACTGATCTTCACCATCCACTTTCCCCAGAAACGTTTCCTTCTCAATTTCTACATGCAGTTCCCTGTAGCGGTCCTCTTGGCTTCCGTGTGAAAGTCACCTTGGAGGGCTGCTCATCCCAGTCTTCTTTCTTCCTGATCCCCAGTGACTACCAGGGTCTGGGGTGATCATCTCAGGTTGAGGTGCCATGTAGGTGTTTTAGAAGCTGCTCAGATGTTTGGTGCCACATGGTGCAATTCTCATTCTTTTCCCAGGCTCTGCAGCCTTGAAGATTGGAACAAATTGGTTCTCACACCTGTGGCTTCTGTAAGCCTGTCAACCCCCTCCCCCTTAGGTCATCTCTATCCTCTCTATATGCAAATTGCCTACATCCTCTTCTCCCTGACCCCCAATGATTGATGGCAGGATGCCAGCGAGACACCAAACTGAAGATGGCAGATCTGACAGAAGGTGGATGCTGGGAATTATTCCTTTATTGGGAACTTTTCATGTGTAATTTATTAAGGTGTACCTAAGCCTTACTAAAGGGAGGTGGTGGCTCAGTGGCTAAGATGCTGAACTTGTCAATTGAAAGGTCGGCAGTTCAGTGGTTTGAATCCCTAATGCTGCATAACTGGGTGAGCTCCCGTTATTTGTCCCAGCTTCTGCCAACCTAGCAGTTTGAAAGCATGTAAAATATGCAAGTAGAAAAATAGGGACCACCTTTGGTGGGAAGGTAATACCGTTCCATGTGCCTTTGGCATTGAGTCATGCTGGCCACATGACCACGGAGACATCTTTTTTTTTTAATTGAAAAAGTTTTTACAAAAATTTTCATCCCCCTCCCCCCGCCACTCCATTCCCTCCCTCCAAAACCACCCTCCTTCCTCCCCCCCCCCGACTTCCCAGAACAAACACAAGGTATAGTTCAAAAGAAAAAACAATCGTTCACTAAATTTTCCCTAACACAAATTATAATCCTCCCCTTTTTCTCAAATCCTAACTTCCCCCATACAAATCAAAGATAAATACATCCTAATCATTCAAAAGCAATCTGATATCTCTTAATCTGATATCTATTTTGCATATATTCAATTCATTTTTCCATTCAGTTATATATTTTTCTTGTGTAGTGTCTTTCAAAAAGGCTGAGATTTTAGCCATCTCAGCCAAATTAGCAACTTTCAATATCCATTCTTCTATTGTAGGTTACTCTTTTTTCTTCCAGTATTGTCCTATCAGTAGTCTTGCCGCTGTTATTAAATTTAAAATCAACTTAGTCTCAATTACTGTACAGTCCGTAATAAGATCACGGAGACGTCTTTGAACAGCACTGGCTTTTTGGCTTTGAAGCAGAAATGAGCACCCCCTAGAGTCGGGAACGACTAGCACTTATGTGCGAGAGGAACCTGTATCTTTACCTTAAGCCTTACTAAATAGTCCTTTTTATTTAAAACATGCCATACAAACAATATTGACATCCTCTTCCTTCTGTAAATCATGAAATCACCATTCATGTGTGCAGTCTTCAATGGGGAACATAGCACTGTACATGTAAAAGATTTTGTGTTGTAGAAGTCACATTGTATTTGGATGACAAACACAGTATAATTCTACATTGCTCATAATTATTTATGTGGCCAGTTTCCTATGCAAATTTATTGCCTGAACTAGGCATTAATGATGAAGTAGAAATAATGTGTAATCCTATTCTAGCTTTGTCTCCTTCATTTGTTATTATTCTTTATAAGAAAACACAAACCACAATAGTAATATATGAGCAACTTTTGACATATAGGATGGTTTTCCAGGTTATGGGTAATACATGCAGCTAGTCTCAGTTTGTGGCAGTGTGTGTGTGGAATCTTGAGTGGCCTCACTTGGGTTCAAACAATGGGGATCCTATATGAAAGTAATTTGTGAGAAGGAGCGTTTGTGTATATTTCTATTTTCATCCTCTCCTAATTAAGAACATCTTCAGCTATGAATAGGAAAGAATCTAGGGATAAGAATTTAACTAGAAAAACATTTCCTTTGATCTGAATAAATCTTCTCTAAAACTTCAAATGGGCCAAAGTCATAAAAGCTCAAGGGTAGGATCTACTTACACAATTGAACTTCATGCTTCAGTTCTCTTCAGCTGGCAATCTTTATGATTTATATTGATATATTGATCATCAATTGTGTTGTAAATGTTGTACCTTGATGAACGTATCTTTTCTTTTATGTACACTGAGAGCATATGCACCAAGACAAATTCCTTGTGTGTCCAATCACACTTGGCCAATAAAATTCTATTCTAAAAATTCTAAATTCTATTCTTTCATCTATTCATCCCACCCCCTGCCCCTTAACAGGGATAATGAATTTAACTGAAGAAGTCCACTTCTAAATGCATTTCTGGAAGTGTGTTCCCTTGAACTGGATATTCAGAGGAGTTTAAAGTCTCTGCTGACATATTGCGTACTATTCTCTCAGCTTCAGCGTTCAGATAATTTTGACTAAGGAAATAAAGTAAGCGGGGCAGTGTCTGTAATTAGTGGAAGAAACGATGTTCTCAATCGGATTAAAAATTCTTGAAAAGCTTATTAGTGAAACTTGAGGTCTTTCTTTCTCATGTTTCTACTAAATAAAGTTAGGATAAAGACTTCAAGGGAGAAGCCCGCCCCCTCCAGTTTCAAGGTCCTGTACAACAAAATATGCTTACCTTTGGGACACACCTATGACATTATTTTATTTTTCAGATCTATCCTAGGCATTTATCTTTCTACCTTGGACAAAGGGAGAGATTAGAAGATCTCTAAGATCTCTTCTAGGCCTATAATTGTATGATTTTTCTCCCAGAAATATCAGACTTATAATTTGTTCCTGTTTTATAAACAAACAAGCAGCATTAAGGGAATTATCTAGCCTTTATTCAAATCATTAAAAACCTTCTAAATTATCATTGCTTAAGCAAAACTAGGATTGCAGCAATTTTCTCGTAGCACTTCATAACAAAAATGAACTATCAAAACAACAGCTTTGATTTCTAAAAGTTCTCTCCTACAAGATATACCCCCAATTATATAGTCTCTTTGTAAAAAAGAGGCAGATATCTAGATGGATATCAAAGGGGAACTGTTTTGTGAATTGTTCAGTGTGCGGCTGAAATAATGTTCCTAATCATGTCTATTCAGTGCCATCGAGTTCCAGGTAAACCACATTGAAGAGGCATCAGCCACCTCCTAATCTTGCATGACAGGAGTTGTCCAGTTTAGTTAGCACTTCAGCTTTGTATTTAGGAGGAATATCTTTCTTGGTTAACATTCCACACTGGAACATTCTGAACATTTTTTATGTACCACAAATTTCCTGCTTCTTTCTCTATGTGGAAGGACACAATTTTAAGAAGTACGCTACAACCAAGGATTGAGTTTTCTTTTCGTGATAAATTTGAGCTAACTATATCTATTAACACCCTTTTACCCTGCTTTTGGGCAGGGGGCCGCTGGGTACCAGGAGATAGGGAGGATTTTTAAAAATAACAGTAATATCCTTTGAGTGGCAGAGAGAATACTGATGACTGCTCCGAGGGGTCTGGAGACTAAAGCATATGAAGAAGGATGCAGGAATTGGCCATGTCTAGTCTAATGAAAGGAAGGATTAGGGGTGATATGAAAGCAGTCTTCCAATATTTGAGAGGCAGCCGCAAAGATGAGGGGGGTAGCATATTCTCCAAAGTTCCTAAAGGCAAGACAGGAAGCAGTGGATGAAAACTAATCAAGGAGAAAACTAAACTAGAAGTAGAGAAAAATTTCCTGACAGAACAATTAATCAGTGGAAGGGCTTGCTTTCAGAATTTATGAGTGCTCCATCACCAGAGGTTTTTAAGGAGAGATTGGACAAGCATTTTCTGAAATAGTATAGAGTCTCATGTTTGAGTTGGACTAGAAGACCTCCAATATCCCTTCAAAGGTTTGATAGAGAGCTTTACATGAGCAGAGCAGTGCTTAGAGCCATGATGGTGAACCTATGGCACACATGCCACAGGTGGCACACGGAGCCATATCAGTGGGCATGGGAGCTCAGCTCCGGCACATATGCGCATACTGGCCAGCTGATTTTTGGGTCTTTTGGGCCCACCGGAAGTAGGGAAACAGACTGTCTCCTGCCTCTGGAGGGCCTCCGGGAGGAGGGAGGCCGTTTTCACCCTCCCCAACTCCTAGAAAGGCTCTGGAGGCTGGGGAGAGCAAACAGGCCGTTTTCGCCCTCATCAGACTCCTTGAAAGGCTCTGGAGCCTGGGGAGGGCGAAAAACGGGCCTACCAGGCCCACCTTGCCATCACATGCCAAAGCAAGGGGAGTGCGGGGGGGAGGGTGCAGGACGCATAGAATGATGGGTGTGGGCACGCATGCGCACGCAACACACACACACACCCGCTCCCCCCAATTTTGGCATGCGATGGCAAAAAGGTTAGCCATAACTGGCTTAGAACTTTCCGTGGTTTGAATAATAATGACTGATCTAATTGCAAATACCATTCTTTTAAGGCAAATCATTGCAGAGTCAAATTTAACAAGTTGCATATATTTGTATTTTTGACATTATTTTATATTGGCATGTAAGATGCCTGCAACAGGCAGTGGTTTGGCGGAATGAAGAAAGTGATAATACTTGTAAAAGAGGTAGGGATAAGTAAGAGGCTATGGAGAAGTCTGAGTATAGACTTCAGATGTTCCAGTAAAACAAAAGAGCAAATATTTATATATTTTTAAAAATAAACTTTTCAGAATGCAATAAAACTCCTCTTTATTACTGTTTGTTGTTGTTTGTGTAAGAAAGCTACCTGGAAGTAGCCGTAGCTGTGTTGATTTTTATATTTGAGGCTGAATGAAGACAATCAAGGCAATGTTTGGATTAAATTTATGGATATAATCAAAGCTGATATGAGTATAAAGTGTAGATAAATAGTTCAGTTAAAAAGTAACATTTGTTCTGAGTTGACAGTTTGCGATGTAAACTAAGTGCTGGTGTAATATTGATATAACAAATTGCACTATACATCTTTTGATGTGCCCGTTAATTTATTTATGAGATGTGCATTTTACCTTTTATCCACAAGCTCAACATTCTGATTTGCTTAATAACTCCCCATCAATTTAACGAAGGGTTGGATTGAGAGAAACCCTACCTCAAGCCAGATAAGAAACTTCATTCAGAAATAAGGGTTATGAGCAGCATGTCTTCATATAACTCTGATGCTAGTTGAAAGTGTGTCTTCTGGAGCAGATTGTGTCTTCTGCTTATTTTTTATGATTAGTTTTTACCTATTTTCTAATGAAGATCTGTTCATATATGTGCATCTTGCATTTCTTATCTTCAAGTTAACTATCAATAACTAATGCAAGAAAAATATATACATGATTGAAATTAGGCCTGAAGTTGGGAACTTTCTTGAAGGAGATTTTAATAATATAAATGAATCTAAAAGAAACATTTAAACAAACTTTAGTAGGTATAATATTAGTAGGTATAGTAGGTTAAGTTCAGAATTACGAATTATGCAACCATTATTGCACTCCTCAACATGATTTTAGAGATTAGTTACCCCTGCAAGTAAACTTTTTTATCTAAAATTGAATGTTGCTGAACATAATATTAGAAAATTGCTGCAGATTGCATCAAAGTGTTTCTTGTTGTACAATAAATATTGAACAATACAATAAATACAATACAACACATATTTTTGAACAATAAAGATTTTGATCTTAAGTTGATTATAGGTTTAACCTGACGAAGGTTTCTGCTGCATTATCATTGAATGTTTGTCCATGTTAAAAAAAATAAAGCAAATTTGACAATGATTAAAATATTGGGGGCGGGGGGAAGAAAAGGGTTAAGGAAGAAGAAAAATATTCAGCTTATAAGCTCTCTTTTTCTCCTTTTGCTAATATTCAATTTTTATAAACATTTGGACCTCCTTTGAAGCTAGACCCTAAATGTTTTTCTTTGCCATGAGCCATTGTACATATGAGAACCATGATATCATTATACTTAACCTAATTCCTATTGTGAATCTATACTGTTAATTTTGGCATTGGCAACTTAAGTTAGCAATCAAATATTGCCAGCATTGTATCTTGCTTCTAGCATTGGATGGATAAAATGTATTCTCTCTGTGAGGATAGATCTAATTAAATTGTGATGATTATTCCCCCTTCCTTCCCCCAGGATTATTTGTAGTAAAAAGGGAGAAAATTGCAATAATTTTTCTAGACTCAGAAAAAAACCTTTGATAATTGGCTATATGATAAGTGGCTGTTTTCTGGCTGTATTGAATACAATAAATTTGAGAAAAGATTTTCAAACATGGGTTAAAAGTATAGAGCAACAGCAAAAAGCAAAGATTATAGCCAATATAATGCTTTCTGCAGATGTTCAAAAAGTACAATGCAGGGTGTCTACTCTCATTTTATCATTATGTGAAAACTACTGGCAACAAAAGTTTGAGGCAAATATCAAGTAATAAAAAAATAGCAAGTCTCAAAATTAATGGAGAGAAATATAAGCTGAAATGTTATGCAAGTTATCTAGTACAAATCACTACAGAACCAGAAAAGGCAATAAAAGAGTAGATGAAAATAGTTAATCATTTTGGAGAATCCTCTTGATATAAAATCAATCTTGAAAAAACAAAAATAAAGACAATATATTTAACAGTAGGAGAATCAATTTTTGGGAGAAATCAATCATTGGGAGGAGGAATTTGGAGTTCAGATAACTCACTCTCTGAACTACTTTGATTTTCATCCCGACAGGCAACAGTCAAGAAATAACTGTTCATTAACTTATTGTAAGAGCTCAAAAGGGTACTTGAAAGGGAAGGAATCTAGAACCAATTCAGTTATCGGATGAATGTGTTATCCAAACTATTCCCTATGTGCCAATCAGAATTTTAGAGAGTACTTTACAGAAATGAAAAGAAACTGTCTGTAATTGTATATTTATAGAATCAGTATGGGAAAAGACCCAGAGTTAAATTAGAAAATTTACAGAATACAAAAGAACACCTCTGTTGCTCTTCCCAAATTTACATTGCATCACAAAGCAATTTGCTTATCGTGGATATGGCTGAGTAATTGGCAGTACTGTAAAGAGCAAGCTTATCCAATGGATTTCATAGATATTTATGTTATCAAAATGTAAGGGAATAATAAACCAAACAATTTCATCTCTACTTTTCCACAAATGCTTTCCATGTTGGAGATCATTATAATTAGAAAAATATAGTTGCATATGCAGACATAGTTCATTCAGATTATATAAATATATTAATAGAGCAATAACTACACAATGAAAGTTTTATAGTATTTTGAGAAAATATATCTGGTTGTGGAAATATAGATTCTGCTTCGTCTTAATTCTATTTGTTTCAATTCATTCATCAATATGTTAATTTGTTTTAATATGGTTTTCTTTGTGGTTGATGCTAAAGAAATAAACAGTCTTAATTTTTTTTATTGAATTCCACATTGCAAATAAAGGAAAATCATTAGTTAGATTGTTTAGAGGAAATTGCTTAATTTGTGTACCATCACAACTAAATAACCTATTGCAGTAATAATAAGCCATTAACCCAGAGGTGAAATCCCCCTGGTTCTATTTGGCTCGCTGAACTGGTAGTGCAGCCGGCAGGAGGTTGCCCACCTGCCAGGACATCATTACGTCCCATTTTTTACCATCTGCGCATGCGCAGAAGGTTCTGTGCATGAGCAGAAGAGGCGCACGCATGGGTGAAATGCTACTGGATTGGACCGGATCGGGCGAGTAGGTAGCGAAGACTGGGGCTGGTTCGCTGAACCGAGAATAATGGCTGGCTGACCATGCCCCCAAACCTATCCATGGTCCGCAGTCCTGCCATGCTTGCCTGCCTTCCACGCTGCCTCCCCAGCATCCCGGTGGCCAGCTTGCGAAGGCAGGCAAGTGGAAGCCATGTGGAAGGCAGGGCTTCGGGGAGAAAAATGCTGGAATAAATACATCAAATACCTGCCCACCCCCACCGCTTTGCCACTCCATCTCTTCCTCTACGCCAGCCAATCTCCCCAAAAACTTGGCTGACACTTACACACCTCTCAGCACTTCCTTTCCTTTCCCCCACGCGACCCCCCCATGTCCAATCGGCATCTGGTTCTGCAGTAAGGCAGCCGCGGGAATCGCCAACCCATCGGCAGGCACGGGGGGGGGGGAGAGGAAGCTGCACTTATGAGAAGGGGTGTGGTCCCCTCTTCTTTATGGGGCTTGACTTTGCCAGAGCTTCTCTGCCCACTCTTAACACCACCTATGATGCTGCTGCTGCTGCTACTGCTGGGAGACCAGCTGGATGCAGCTGAATGAGGATTGCTCATTCCTGCCACAATTAATAGAAAGTGCCTAGGATCCAGGCTACGGTCAGGATCACAATGGCATTAGCCTGGATCTGCCTCATTGCAGGACCTCCAGGCTGCCTGGGAGCTCCGAGTCAGCTGAAAAAAGCTTCAGTTCTTGGGGAGAATAGAAAAGAGAGTGAGAAAGTGAGAGAGTGATGGGGAAATGGTGACACCTGATTCTCTCTCCCTTCCTCTCTTCTTCGGCTGGCTCAAGCAGTCACAGCTGTTTGTTGATGCTCTTGTATCCCAGCTTAGTCCTGCAGAGCAAAAAGAGAGTGAGAGAGACCAAGAAAGACTGAAATATCAAGGGCTGCGGGGTAAGGAGCTAGCAGCTTAATCCCTTCCCCAAAGCCCTGCCATGCTTGCCTGAAAATTAGTTGTCGCCTTTTCCCCATCACTCTCTTGCTCTCTCGCTCTCTTTTCTCATCTGACCATAGCCTGGATCCTAGGCACTTTCTATTACTTGTGGCAGGACAGCAAGCTTCATTCGGCTGCATTCAGCTGGTCTCCCAGCAGCAGTGGCATTGGCGGCGTTAAGAGTGGGCAGAGAAGCAACCAGCGAGTGACAGGATGCAAGGGTAGCAAGTGGAGGCAGAGTGAGGCTTCCCAGGTGGCTGGAATGTGGGGCAGTTGGCTCCGTCAGCTGCCGTCCCCACCAAAATGACAGCTGAAAAGAGAGAGAGAAAAAATAAAGGAAGGAAAAAAGGGAGAGAGAGGGAGAAGGAAGAAATAGAAAAGAAGGGAGAGAGAGAGAGAAGAAAGAGTGATGTGAGTGACATCATATTGGCCCCGCCCACCCAGTCACATGGCCACCAAGCCACGTCCACCAAGCCACGTGCACAGAACCTGCGGCAAAAAAAATTAGATTTTACCCCTGGGCGCGCGCATAGCACTTGTGGACTCCCGCACACTCCCATTCCCAAACTGTAGAGAAGATAAGTGGATTTCACTGCTGCATTAACCTCAATTTGAAGATTCCTTTGGGATGCAATTTCAACGTCTATAAATTTAAATAATAAGCATCTGGAAATTTAACATACGGTATATCTATCATCTATCATTGAGCAAGTTTCATAAATAAAAAATTAATAAGTTCATTTTTTCTTATAAATTTGTTTTTATCCAAAAAGTTTAAATATAAACTCCAAAATAGGAAAATAAATTTTATAAAAACATAACAAAACTAGATAAAAACATTGTTAAAAATGTGGATTAAAAAGGCAAAGAACAAAAATACATGCATATATTGTCCCACCCAGTTGAACACTAATAAATATATTACAATGATAACTTCCTCCCCTTCTGAATCAGGCCCAAGATTTATAAACTTTTATAAGTGTGAAAAACGGTTATAAGTCATAAAAATCCAGCAAAGGATTATAGGATACCTCAGCCTTCAAGCAGTTGTTCAAATATAGATCAGAAAGTAAGAAAAGCTTTATAAAGAATTGAATTAAAATCTGGTCATGCTTAAAAAACAAACAGCTGAGGGAAGAGATAATTAACAAGCATCTGAAAATCTAACATGTATCTATCATTGAGCAAGTTTCATGAACAAAAGATGGAGGAATGAGCGTTGGAGGGGCGGATCCACTCCTGGAAGCTCCATTTTGGACAGCAACATTTAGGACGAATGTTGCAGAGCCTCTGCGGTTGTTTGTAAGGGCAAAACAACTGTCATGGTGCTGCTAGATTCGTAGTTTCAGGACTTCTTCACAAACGCTAGATGGTGCTTATCGCATAACTTCAAACGTTCACTAAGGGAACACTTGTAATGCAGGTATTACCTGTAGTTGCCATACTAAGTTTAGCTTTTAAATTTTATTCTTGTAAATTAAGATATTTTGTATGCAGAAGTTGCGATGACGTGAATACCTTACATATTTTTATTAAATTACCCCAATTCTCTGGATTAACACAAAATTCTGAATTACCAGCTCTACAAATAAATAGGTAACAAATTCCTCTAGGATGATTTTCTCATAGTCTTGTTTTTGTATTGCAGGTACTGAGAAACAGTAGATGTAATTTTGAAGAAGCACTGTCGGTAAAATGGCTTTAGCTGGCTGCCCAGATTCCTTTTTGCATCATCCTTATCGGATAGTAAGTTATAGCTTAATTGAATTCTGTATACTTCAGTTTTATGTTCTCTCAGCAGGCTGCTTTGTTTAATGGCAGTGTTTCTCAGTATGGGCTAGTTTAAGTTATTTCAGCTTCAACTCCCAGAATATACAAAAAGAAATTAACATTAGCAATCTGGATAATATAAACTTTAAAATTGCAGTATAAAATATTGTACTCATAAAGATACATACACATGTGCGTATGCAGACACACACACAAAGGTAGTCCTTGATTTAAAACCACAATTTAACCTTATAAAGCAAGACATTTTATTAAATAAATTTAGTCCCGTTTTACGACTTTTCTTATCACAGTTTTAAGTGAATCATTGCAGTTATTTTAAATTAGTAACAGGTCGTTTAGTGAACCTGGCTTCCCCATTGACTTTGTCAGAAGGTCACAAAACCTGATCACATGACCCTAGGACACATGGCAGTGTGCCAAACACATGACAGCTGCCAAGCAACCAAATTTTGATCATGTGATCATGGGGATGTTGTAACAATTGTAAATGTGAAAAATGCTCATGTCACTTTTTTCAGTGCGGTTGTAATTGAATGGTCGCTAACAAATAGTTGTACATCAGGGGAGGATTAGCTATAGATGGCTATCCATACTAAGGCAGATTCAATTACTCTGAGTCTTTGCCTGATGTATACCATTATACCAAACCTGATAACCTTGTATGTTATGTCAGGGTTGATATCACAAAGTAGAAATTGCATATATCATTGTTTATTGTGTCCTGTTTCTTAATGCAGTGTGAGTTAAATAGAACTTTTCATTTTCTGTATAAAGTGGTAATATTGAAGAATATGTTTGATATTTTCTACCTGTCCTGAGTTGTAAGGACATGCTCATAGTGAGTATAGTGTCTTTTTGTATCTTCCAGCCAGATGTGCTAAAGGGAGAGCATTATATTGGGCTAAGTCACCCTCTGATTTGGGAAGTTAAATTGTGTAAGCTACATAGCTGGTGCCAGAGATATGTTAAGCTGTGTAAGATACACAGCTGATGTACCTTCTGCTATCTGCCGTAGAAACCTGAATTGTATCACTAGCATTTGAGTGTCATAGATATTGCATAAATGTGATTCTTTTTGCTCATAATCCAAAAATAATCAGTGGGTGGAAATCCTAGTGAGAGAGCTTGTCGTAAAGTGCAAGCTTGTTTGCTTGTTTATATCCACTTTGAAATCTATATTCTAATATCAATGAGCTAAACATATAGGGAAGTATCAGCTTTAATCAGTACTGTAACATAGCCTGCCATATTCTAGTGTCTACTCTCACACTTCCAACTCCCATGCATAGTGAAGCATTAGAAACACAGTCCTAGGTTTGTACTACTACTAGTAATAATAAAAGAGTTGGAAGGGACCTTGGAGGCCTTCTAGTCCAACCCCCTGCCCAGGCAGGAGACCCTACACCATTTCAGACAAATGGTTATCCAAAATTTTCTTAAAAATCTCCAGTGTTGGAGCATTCACAACTTCTGCAGGCAAGTTGTTCCACTTATTAATTGTAATGAAGTTTTGAAGTAACTCTTTAAATATTTTTTGTTGTTTTTATTTTTTCTTGTTTCTTCCTTTCCTCCTTTCCCTTATATTTTTATTCTGTCTTGCTTTATTCTTTTCCTTCTGAGGTTATTTTTCAGTGAAAATGATAAAGACGTCACAAAAAAACAAAAAAAAATGATAAACTGTTAGAGGAGAACAGTGATTTTGAGATTAATCTATCAAATTGCTTTGCTCTACTGCAAAATTTGGAAGAGAACATTACGGACCAAAATGAACAAATAGTCAAAAACATCCTTGATGTATAGCACCACCAGAAAAACACTTGATACAATCAAAATCCACAAGTTGAAATCCACAAGTCTTAAAGTTGCCAAGGTCTACAGAGTTTTCACCTAGATAATAGCAAGAAGAATATTGAGAACATTAAATGATGCACAGTCAAAGGAGCAGGCAGGGTTCAGAAGTGGCTACAGCACAATGGATCACATCAAAGTTGTTCTGCAAATCATTGAAAGGCACAATGAGTGCATCATACCTCTGCGCATGGTTTTCGTTGTCAGCGAAAAGGAATTGTGACTCACTCTTCCAGCAAGCAATAATTAATGCATTGTTCAACCAAGGCTTACGTACACTTACTACAATCAATATATGAAAAACAATGGCGACAATTTGCCTTAATGATCTTAAAGAGCTGCAAAAGCAGGGGAATCATTTGGTTTAAAATTAACCTAAAAAAGAGACGGGTTACGTTTAATAAATTCACCAAAGAAAGAAAAAAGAGTATATTTGGAGAAGAGCTAGACATAGTAGACCACAACATATACCTTGGCCAATGGATCTTAATCGGTGATACAATAAAGGAAATTGAACTGCATGTTAAATGTGGCTGGCAGGCATTCAGCAAGCTAAGCATAATTTTCAAAAACAACCTCCTCCTATGTCTAAAGTTTTCAGTCAGTGTGTGCTACTTGCTCTAACATATGCCAGTAAAACATGGACATTAACCTCCCAATTGATACAAAAGCTACGAGTGGTGCAAAGGGCCATGGAAAGATACATGCTCGGAATTACAAGAAAAAATAGAAAAACCCACACATGGATTAGAGAATGAACGAAAATATTCAATATCATCAAGGGAGTAAAAGAATTGTAATGGAAATGGGCTGGTCACATAGGAAGAAGAGCTGATGACAGGTGGACCAAGGCAGTCATAGAATGGACACCATATATACATACACATATATATTCTTTGAATGTGTCCAAATCTGATATATTACTATATATATATTAATTGCTGTGGAATAATTGTTTGGATGAAGCAAAGTTTTAATGTTGATTCTAAAGCATCATAGGGAAATATTAATCTATGTATTGGATTAATACAGGAAGTATTAATTTACATATTAGAACACATATAGAAGTGCAGTATGCTAATGCTAGGTCTGAATGTTAGTTCTTTCTCTCCATCAGGCTAAAACACATTTTAACAAAATTCATGTATGTGGCACCTGTAAAGAAGATGGAATTGGATTTAGATGGCACTTATGCTGTGGCTGAACTCCCATCCCCATCCATTCTTTAGTAGAAAAACTAATATTTTGTATTTGCTTCCTTATGCATTTTCAGATTTCCTAAGAGAAATCATTCATCCTAGAAATAATTTAAAATCTTTTAAATGGGTAGCATTTATTTTAAGCTTGATAACATAGACATGTAGTAAAACACATGGTTTAAAAACCAAGTTTTTTTATTTATTCTTGAATTGATTTGTGGAGGTGATTAGGACAAAGCAACATTATTCATTTTGGTCTTCTAGGATCCTCTGGATATCTGCAGTAGCAGTCACTATTGGCACGATTGTGCAATTAGACTCGATGTTTGTGCAATGCACATTTAAAAAGGTTTTAGTTGTCCACTTTTTTTTGAAGCCAGCAATTGCCACTGTGCCGGTCCCTACTTTGGACAATGATCTGGTCAAATTGTTTTACATTTCGTGATGCTAAATTTCATTTTGTGCTTTATCTCGAACAAGAAAACGAGAAGATTTGCTAAATATTTGCTTGTAAAATGTTTCTATATTTCTGTCATTGTATTCTTATCTATATCCATTGCTCATTCCACATTCTGTAACTGTGGTATCAATTGAGTACAACACAATAGCTCTTAAATTAATTAAATGTTTATATTGTGTATGCCGTATTCTTTCCTCCAGGGGAAGGAATGCATTGTCTCCTTTGTCCTTGAGCAAATCAGCAATGTCTATACCTAGAAACACATAATCGTGCGGCATGAAGGGATCTTGGGGTCTTCTAGTCCAGTCTCCAAGGCAGGACTCCTTATTCCATCCCAGACAAATCCAATCTTTTCTTGAAAAACACCAGCAATGAAGCATCCACAACGCTGGGAGAAGCTGTTCCATTGGTTAATTGTTCTTGCTATCAGTTAGTGATAGTAATTGGATCTCTGTCTGACTAGCTCCTGCCCATTGCTTCTTGTCCTCAGGTGCTTTAGAGAATAAATCAGCCTCTCTGTCCTATGATAGTTCTTCAAATATTGGAAGAAAGCTTTCATGTCACCTCTAAACCTTCTCTTTGTTAGGCTAAACATATCTAGTTTCCTTAGCCATGCATTGTATGATTTACCTCCAGTGCTCATGCTCTTCTCTGCATTCTTTCTAGGGCTTCAGTCCTAGAATTCTTTCTAGGGCTTCAGTCCTCTTTGTATTGTGAGGACTAGAACTGGATGCAGTATTCCAAGTGTAGCCTCACCAGTGGGGCCACACTCGGAATACTGTGAAAATACTGTACTTTCACTTTTTGTGTTCTTGATGCTATCCCTCTAGACTGTACTGGCTTTTTTTGTGTGGGTGGGTGGGGGCAGTTGCAGCAAACAGTTGGTTCATGCTTAAGCAGTGGTCCACCAGAACCCCCAGATTCCTCTCACAGGTAATGCTGTTGAGCCAGATACTACCTGTCCTTTACCTGTGTGTTTGGTTTTTCCTATCTAAGTGCAGGCCTTACTTTTCTCACTTTTCAATTCCATCTTGTTGGACAGGGCCTAAGTCAGCCTATCTAATTTGATACCTGCTGGTTGGATTCTAACTCTTAAATTATTGCCTAGTGCTTCTCAGTACCTTTCATGTGTTGGTTCTTTGCATTTCTATAGGAAAGGATAAAGTACAAGTGACAAACTTTGAAATGATTTGGAGACAGGTCATTTAGGATTGTATTTATACTCATTTGTTCTTCAGAGATAACTCACAATCCCATAGTTCTCACCTTGGTATGTGTAATTTCATTGTAATACTCTTGTAATAAATTTATGGGATATATTATTCTGAGACAGAGAATGGCCCTGTGAACGTGCCTCTTTGAACTGCTTCTTCAAAGCAGACCTCTTTATAACTTGTATGATATTATACCACAATCATTACACTATCCTAGTCCTCACTGGTATTTTATATTTTGGAAGCTAGCAAAGTTGCAATTTCCGGTATTTGACCTAATTATCCCATTTCTATTACTTTGGTAATCAAAGGCTTCTTTCATTAGTTCTGATCTGTGCATACCTTTCTGCAGTTAAATTCTGTTTTTAATCTCAGCATATAATGTAGATGTCAAAAGGTTGGTCCAATTTCTGCTTAATTCTTTTGTTTCACTGCCTAAATTTAAGGCCTATCCCTTTTCCCAACTGTATGAAATTTTTATTTTTTCATATTGAAGAATTGTATCTTTCCCCAGAAAGCTTTAATTTCTTTGTCATTCTGTTTTACATTTCATGTTAGATAACATTTAACTTAGTTGGAGCAAAGAATTTTAAATGTTGATGCTGAAAGAAATAATAATATTTTAATGTCTTTAACATTCAAATGCATCCCTTGGAAACTATCCCTAATCTTGTAGTGCTAAAAGTGCCTCATACTACAGATGTTTCCAGGAAACTATTCTAAACTTCTGTGTTTCTCTGGTTTTTTAAAAAATACAACAGTAAGAATTGGCAGTGTTTACCTTATGTTCCTGGAAGTTCAGATTGTAGTTCCAAAATTTCTCAGAAAAATACGATGACTAACTGCGTGCACTTCTATTCTTACGCAATCAGGAGTCACAGCAGTAATCAAGCACAGTCACTTAAACACTTTATTCTCTAGTGGAAATAATCCACTTGAATTGATCAATTGATCAAAATTGACTTTCTTCTGTCATTCTAATTATATAAATAACAAAGTAAATGCACTGGATTCTCTCTTTTCTTAATGTTAGAAAGAATACCAGTACATGTACCTGTGAATAATTAAAATTTCTTGTATAGATTGGAAATGCTTATTTAAAAACTAAACATGTGATAATTAAAAAGTTACTGCTTTTAAGACAAAAAGACAAACTCTACAAAGGTTTACATCCCCATTCTATAACATACGCTGCAGATATTGTACGCTTTGTGTATATACACTATAATGACCATTTGGCAAGCTTTAATATTTGTCAGGAGAACCCACTACCTACATTGTATCACTCTGCAGCAACACTATCAATAGTCCTTGAGGTATGATAGGCCTCTTAATGACTGTTCAAAGTTATATCCCCCCACTCCTTAAAGCTACATACGATGCTACAGTGGCCCCATGGTCATTCCTGTCTCAGGAAAGGGGCTGGGGGGGGGCGGGGGGCTGGCGGGCAGCGATATGAACTAGGGAAAAATTGGCTTCGGGATGTCCCAGTTGGAGAGGCCTTGAGACCCCAAAGCTAGAAACTGACCTGGGGAAATTAACCTAAAAGGAGATTCCGTTGGCGAAATGTAGTCATTTCCCAAATACATTCGGCCTGGCGATTGACTTATTTATATATATTTGTATTTTATGACTCAGATTTTAATCCACCTTTATTCTTTCTCTAAATAGTTCAAGGCGTGAACTATTTGAAAGTTCAAATAGGGGTCTCACCACCGCCTCTTGAAAGAGGCGGTGGTGAGACCCCTCCTCAAGAAGCCTTCCCTGGACCCGGCTATTTTAGGAAACTATCGTCCAGTCTCCAACCTTCGCTTTGTGGCGAAGGTTGTAGAGAGTGTGGTGGCATGGCAGCTCCCCCGGTACCTGGATGAAGCTGTCTATCTAGACCCGTTCCAGTCCGGCTTCCGATCCGGACATAGCATGGAGACAGCTTTGGTCGCGTTGGTGGATGACCTCTGGAGGGCCAGGGATAGGGGTTGTTCCTCTGCCCTGGTCCTGTTAGATCTCTCGGCAGCTTTCGATATCATCGACCATGGTATCTTGCTGCACCGGTTGGAGAGCTTGGGAGTGGGAGGCACCGTTTATCGGTGGTTCTCCTCCTATCTCTCTGACCGGATGCAGACGGATGCAGACGGTGTTGACAGGGGGGCAGAGATCGACCGCAAGACGCCTTACTTGTGGGGTGCCTCAGGGGTCGATTCTCTCACCTCTCCTGTTCAACATCTATGTGAAGCCGCTGGGTGAGGTCATCAGTGGCTTCAGGGTGAGTTATCATCTGTACGCTGATGATACGCAGCTGTACTTTTCCACCCCGGGCCACCCCAACGAAGCTGTTGAAGTGCTGTCCCGGTGCCTGGAAGCCATATGGGTCTGGATGGGGAGAAACAGGCTCAAGCTCAATCCCTCCAAGACAGAGTGGCTGTGGATGCCGGCACCCCGATACAGTCAGCTGCAATTGCAGCTGACTGTTGGAGGCGAGTCATTGGCCCCAATGGAAAGGGTGCGCAACTTGGGTGTTCTCCTGGATGGACGGCTGTCGTTTGAAGACCATCTGGCGGCCGTCTCCAGGAGAGCTTTTTACCAGGTCCGCCTGGTCCGCCAGTTGTGCCCCTTCCTTGACCGGGATGCCTTATGCACGGTTACTCACGCTCTTGTCACTTCTCGTTTGGATTATTGTAATGCTCTCTACATGGGGCTTCCCCTGAAGTGCACCTGGAGGCTTCAGTTAGTTCAGAACGCAGCTGCACGGGTGATTGAGGGAGCCTCACGTTGCTCCCACGTAACACCGCTCCTGCGCAATCTGCACTGGCTTCCTGTGGTCTTTCGGGTGCGCTTTAAGGTTTTGGTTACCACCTTTAAAGTGCTCCATGGCTTAGGGCCCGGGTACTTACGGGACCGCCTGTTACCTTATGCTTCCCACCGACCTGTACGCTCACACAGAGAGGGTCTTCTCAGGGTGCCGTCCGCCAAGCAATGCCGGCTGGCGGCCCCCAGGGAAAGGACCTTCTCTGTAGGAGCTCCTACTCTTTGGAACGAACTTCCCCCTGGTTTGCGCCAATTACCCGACCTTCGGATCTTTCGCCGTGAGCTGAAAATGTATTTGTTTATTCAAGCGGGACTGGCTTAAATTTTTAATTCTAAACAATTTTAATCGGGGTTATTATTTATAAATTTTAAGGGTTTTAAATTTGATTGTTTTAATTCCGGCCATTTATGAATTATGCTTGTTTTAAGTTCTTGTTTTAATTGTATAATGTGCTGTTTTTTATGACTTTGGCTGTGCACAACCCTGAGTCCTTCAGGAGAAGGGCGGTATAAAAATTTAAATAAATAAATAAATAAATAAATAAATAAATAAATAAATAAATAAATAAATAAATAAATAAATAAATAATTTGCCCTGATAATCAACCACGGAGACTCTGCGGTGCACACATGCACCCACCTATTTCCTTCCCTTCTTGCTCTGGCACAGGCACTGGGCTTGCTTTGCCATCCTGTCAGGTTCTACACACTCCTCCCCAAACCCAGTCACCATGTGCTCACTTACCCTTCAAAGATATCTAGAGCTCAGGAAGTTGGGATAGGAGGGCCCCACTGACTGTTGCTGGGCCACATGGCACAGTCGAAAAGCATATAAGATGTTGTCTACTTACTCCTTAAATTGCCATCCTGTCAGGTTCTACACACTCCTCCCCACACCCAGTCACCATGTGCTCACTTACCCTTCAAAGATATCCAGAGCTCAGGAAGTTGGGATAGGAGGGCCACACTGACTGTTGCTGGGCCACATGACACAGTCGAAAAGCATATAAGATGTTGTCTACTTACTCCTTAAATTGTGATAAATTAGTTTGATAGCATTAGATCTGAATTATAATTTTATATATTTATATCTTGAAATTTTAATTTGTATCACTACTTTATTTTGTTCAGAGAACACAGCATTAACTGATGAACTTACTTCCAATTTTGATATATATCTTTTGAACTAATTTGCTTAGTATAAACTACAAAGATAATTTATGGAATAGTCTGATGGGTATTCATGTATAAATAGTATGATAATATTTTATGTCTGTCTGTCTGTCTGTCTGTCTGTCTGTCTGTCTGTCTGTCTATCTATCTATCTATCTATCTATCTATCTATCTATCTATCTATCTATCTATCTATCTATCTATCTATTATTATCATACTGTTTCTACATGAATATCCACCAGACTATTCCATAAATTATCTTTGTAATTTATACTCAGCTTTGATTAAAAATGAATTGGATATGGCATGGTGCCTCCCACTCGGAAGGTTGAGAATTCAATCCTAGACAGCAGAAGGTGTTTCTCTATAACAGTGCAAAGAAAAAATATCTGCTGTAGTTTCCAGATAGCATCAGGAAGTAAACACTCAACTCCATTCAGTCACCCAGACTCTACCCTGAATAAAGAGATTAAAGGTCAAAAAAGAAAAAAAATCTCAACTTTGCTATTAAAAGAAGTGTTTTTGACCATATGTATGCGTAATAGTATGTCTAACCTATCCAAAGTTTTTAAATTGCCATTTTTATAGATTTACTGTACTTTTATGGGAAGCACATTCTCTTTGAGAAATGCTTTAAAGTTAACTTCTCTTATTCGGTCAGAGATAAATTGCATAGTCCATATTTTATTGTATACATTGTTGTCAACAGATCTGCCAATAACAAGCTCCCAAACATTCTTTAAACTCAGTAAATTCCTAGTTCCTGAAGAGCCTATACATTTATGGATCTCTGAGGCAACACCTTTCACATTTTCTCACATTGTACTATACTTTCTCCAGAATGGATAATAGTGTGTTTATTTCTGTTTTGATTCTGGGTATAGAATAAAACTCTTGTCTGCTTCAACATTTAATTCAAGCTGCTGCAAGTTTTTTAGGGATAGTTGGTATTCTTCATGTAAAAATCCTTCATATTAGAATGAATGTTGCTATAATTTTAGATACTGTACTATTTGTGCTGTACTATTAATGGTAATAAATAATACAATAGAGTACAAGTGTATTTCCATCAGCCAGGTCGGTTTTGAATAGGATTTATTCTGAGTCATTTTCATTCAACATTTTCTGGAATTGTTTATATTAAGTTTCTTTGAACTGTGGGAGAAGATAAATTCAAATATTTATATATGCCATGTATATTTCTGACAGAGCAGATTAAATGCATCAGATAACACAATTATCTAGTAATTTAGGTCAATAGAAAATGTTTTAGAAAATGTAAGCATCTTGAAAACTTATATTATAGAGGGAAAACTTATATTTGTTATACTTTTTAACAACTAGATTATGAGTTATTTTGAGAGCGTATTAAGATAAAATATTTATCTTACTTTTCTCTTTCAAAATGTTTATTGTTTTTATTCTTTTATAATTTCTTCAATACAAATTATATGTATATATATATGTATTATATTATTATATTATATAATATATGTATAATTATATTTATAATTATAATTATATTTATAAATATATACATATATTATATATTATATAATATATGTATATAATATATATATAATATATGTATATATATATTATATTAAATTATATGTAGTAGTTATGAATATGTAGTAGTTATGTAGTAGTTATAGGTTTTACATGTGAAGTCAAATATAATACTTGCACAATTAATTAGGTTGAAGGAAAGTAAAGCCTATTGCATATTGGCTTTGCTTGGCTGGAATTTAGTTGCCAGGTCTCAGAAGATAGCTTTGCTTTACTGAAAATGAATAATAGGAAATTTAATTGTAGTTACCTTATCAAGGATTAAATTTGTGATCTTGTGTCAAATTAAATGTCCCCCTCCTCAAAATAAAGAAATCTTACCCTGTTTCCCCGAAAATAAGACATCCACTGATAATGAGCCCAATCGGGCTTTTGAGTGCATGCGGTAAAATAAGCACCACCCCCCCCGAAAATATTTAAATGCATGTGAAGCAGGTCCCCACCATTTCCTCTGGTTAGGGTTAGGGAGACAGAGCTGGAAATCAGGTAAGATGGCAAGAGGAATCCAGTCTTGCTCCATGTGTCCCAAAATAATAAGACCTCCCCAAAAATAAGGCCAAGCTGTTATTTTGGGGTTCAAAAATAAGACAGGGTCTTATTTTCGGGGAAACATGGTATATAAGGAAAAAAATCACTTTGTCGTGTCCCACTCCTCCGCTGACGGCCGGGTCAGGGAAATCCGAATCAGGCTTGCCTCTGCAGCTCTGCCCAAAGTCCTAGCAAAGTCCTCAGAGCAGGCAGGAGACCAGTAAGTTACTTCAGCAAGATAAGTTCGACTTTGCCTGACTCAGAGACTGCCAGAAAGCAGACCCTTTATATAGGCCACGGGGTGTGGCTCCATGACTCAGCACTCATTAAGGCCTGCCCCTCCCTTCCTTCTGTTGCCTCCGCCTATCCAATCTTCTGATGCGAGGGTCACTCCAATCAGCTGTTGGAAGTAAACTTTCCTCAGGCTCACATGCTGTGGAGGAGGGGGAGGGGTCTAGCTGCTCCGTTTGCCTGGGCATGGAGCCAGGGCTGGGGCCGGGGGATGCTCCCTCCTCTGCAGCCTGCTTGGGCATGGAGCCAAGGCTGGGACCGGGAGGTGCCCCCTCCTCTGCAGCTTGTCTGGGCATGGAGCCAGGACTGGGGCCGGGAGGCATACATTCCTCCATGTTCGGGAGCAGATAAGCAGACCCCGGCTGCGGTGAGAGCGGACAAGACACAACACACTTTCAGTTTTTGAATACTGTGGTAACTGTGAATGGCAATGATCAGTAATATTTTTCTTCTTTTTCATGTTTATTTCTAGGACTCTGTTGATCAGACTTCGGCACATACAGGTCGAGATCTAGTGGAACCTGGATACCAAAAACAATCAAGTCACATTTCATTAAATAACCAAGGAGGTAAGGGAAATAAGATACAGGCATATTTATTAGGCATATAAAGAAAAAAACCCTCACAACAGAAGTGGGTTTCAGCAGGTTCTGACCAGTTCTGCAGAATCAGTAGCGGAGATTTTGAATAGTTCGGAGAACTGGTAAATACCACCTCTGACTGGCCCCACCTCATCTATTCTCTGCCTCCCGAGTCCCAGATAATCAGGAGGAAATGGGGATTTTACAGTATCCTTCTCCTGGAGTGGGATGGGAATGGAGATTTTACCTGCCATGCCCACCAAGCCATGCCATGCCTACCAAGCCACACCCACAGAACCGGTAGTAAAAATTTTTGAAACCCACCACTGCCTCACAACATACAGTTTTAAGCATTATAACATTTTCCAGTGGCAAAGTATTGAGGAAAGTTGTAAACTAAAAGGGTTCAAAATATTTTGCAGTTGAACTAGAATTCTTCTAGTTCAGAACAGTTGCTCTGTCTTTACTCAAAAGGTTTACAGTTGAACAATCCAGGTTTAAGCTTGAAACTTTTCTGGCCATGTTCAGAACAAATTAGTATCAAACCTGAATTTGAAACATTTCACTCTGTATCCTTCCAGGGCTAACTTTGGGTTTATCTCTTTCTTAAACTATATGTTAAAAGGAAATTAATATGCATAAAGAGATGTTAGGATTTTTAAAACTCCACAGTGCTATATGGTTCAAATAAATGAGATAAAATGAAATGATACTAAAGTAATTTCATGAAATACAACAGAATAGATTGTCACATAGGGATAGCTGACTGTGCCAATAGCACAATGTGATAATTATAGTATTTTTGTTTTCCTTATTGAAATTTTGATTACCTTTAGCAGAGAGTAGCAGAGAATCCCAATATGTCAAATCAATTATTAATTCTCTAATAATTTCCATACCTCTTCCACAATCCATTTAGAAAGCTTCAGTATTTGAAGCCTCCCTGGATCACTGATTATTATTATCGTCACAGCAGTCATCATTTCCTTCCTTTGGCTGATGTTTTTGGATTCCAACTGGGAATAGACATTTGTTGTAAAGCAATAAGCTAATAGTAGAATAGCATCAAAAGGAAAGGCAGGTCTCATGATTTCCCCAAGTTAATGGTCTACACCGTTTGTCCCAGTTTGCCACAGATAGATTACCAAGCAGGAAAATAAAGAATTAAGAAAACTTCTGAATTGCTTTTACATGGTTAAAGTTTCTCCTCAAACTTTGGCATAGGTTAGTAGAGATGTAACTAGATTTCAGAGTTTTAGAATCTGTTCTATAAATCAATACAAGTGAGCATTAAAGTGATGGTCGAGAGGCTGTTCCTTAGGTATGGGAGCTAGTTGACTGTAATTCTTTCAGCCCTAGAATGGAAAACCAACAAATTTGTCTCTCCCTCTCCCCCCTTTCCCCCTCCCTCCCTCCCTCCCTCTCCCTTTCTCTCCCTTCCCCTCTCTCCCCCTCCCTTTCTCTCTCTCTTCATGTGTTTTTTGAAATGTATTATTATTTTTAAATGTAATTTAACTAAAGGTTTTTAGATAGAAATTAAAAACCAATAGTAGCTTTTGATCACCTGAAATATTAGTACCTCTATATACTGCTTTACTAAGATCACACTTGTAATACTGCATCCTGATACAAGAAAGACATTGAGACTCTAGAGAGTCTTTCTAAAGAGGGCAGATGAGCAACAAAGATGATTAGAGAGCTGGAGGCTAAAACATATAAAGTGTGGTTGCTGGAATTAGGTATATCTAGTCTAACAAAGAGAAGATCTACAGGTGACATGATAACAGTCTTCCAATATGAAGGGCTATCACAAAGAAGAGGAAGACAATCTATTCTCTGAAGCACCTGCGCACAAGGCAAAATGTAACAGATGGAGATTTATTTATTTTTAATTTATTTCTTATATCCCACTTTATTTATTTGCTTACTCACTCACCCACCAACCTACCTACCTACCTACCAATAATTCAAGGCTGTGAACATACTGTGAACTCACCTTCTTCCTCCTATTTCCCCCACAATAACAACTCTGTGAGGTAAGTTGGTTTGAGAGAGAATGGCTCAAAGTCACCCAAATGCTTGCATTTGAACTCACTTTCTAGTCCAGTGGCTTAACTAAACCCAACTGACTCTTATCAAAGAGAGAGCAAATCCAGAACTAAGAAGAAATTTTCTGAAAGTGAGTACAATTAATTAGTTGCCTCTAGAAGTTGTGAATGTACCATTACTGGATGTTTTTAAGAAGAGATTGAACAGCCATTTGTACAGAATGGTATATCCTTGACCCTTGAGGGAGGTGGACTGTAAATCCTTCAAAATCCTTTCCAATCCTGTTACTCTCTCATTTTCTTTACAATGGTTGTAATTATAACTTTACTTCTTGCTCTATGGTTACCAAATACCTTTCTTTCCTTTTTATAATCCAGTCTATCCAATGATCAAAATCATCAATCAAAAGTTCATTCTTTTTTCTGTTTATGCAAAAAGCTTATAAAAATATAGATATCGTATATTGATTCAAAGAAATCAATTTAACTATCCCAGCACGTTGCATCATTTTCATCAATTATTCCTCCATTGCAGATAGTGCCCTTTTTCTGCATACAGTAAACCTGCTGCAATTAATATATACATACATAATATATACTCCTCCCTCCCTGTGTTCTCTTGGTTTGCTTACAGGTGTTTCATTACCCAATTAAGTAACTTCATCAATACTAGCGAGTGTAGAATTCCCCAGTTAAATGCAGTGACTTGCCCTGCCATTGTCAGTGGGGTGAGATTTTCTCCTTGGTAGTTCCTTGATTTTTCTTTTTTATTGTTTTTTTCTGGTATTAATCCTTGCTTAACTGATTGTGGGTTGCAGGAAAGAATGTGTTGTGGTCTTCCTGTTTTCTTAGCTTTTTTGTTGCCTCTTTTGAATGGTGTATAAATATGGTTTAATCTGTATGTGTCTATAATGGCAAATTTGTCCAAGTGCCAAATTTCCAAGAATTCCATAGTGGTTTTAGAAAACAATATCCTACCAAAGAGAAATAAACTACCAAAGAGAAACCCATACTCATACCAACTCCAGGGGGGCCAATAAGGGCCACCCTTATTGATGATGTTACCTAGTCAGATAATGAATTGTTTGAAAGCAATCAAGATTAGAGAGCATCAAGCATACCAGTTCAACCCTGAGTTATGTATATTCTGTTATTTTTTCCCAATTGTTTGTCCATCAAACACTTAAAAAAAATTCTCTGGATTCAACAGTATATTAATCTTTTAAGTTCATCAGAATCAATGCATGAATTGGGACCCAAAATTTTCTAGGAAAATAGAAACCAAACCATTATAAAATTTCCCTTCTTGTTCACATTTCCAATACAAATGTGAAGTGCCTTTCTATATTCTAGATAATTTTTTGGTAACATATACTAAGAGTACATCAGCTTCTATCTATCATTCTTCCATCTGTATATTATAACCAATATTTTAACTCACTTCATCATATATTATTTCATTTATTCCTGAATATTGAAATGTTTCAAATTTCAATAAATGTTTATACATTTTGGCAATTACATGTTCATCATTTGTGCACAATTCTATTTCAGACACAGACTTAAAATGTTTAAAACCACAAATTATTTTATTTACTTTAAATCTTTTGTCGAGCCTAGTTCCGGCTTGACACATGACGCTATAGGGATCCGGATCATGGGAGCAGCCCCTAATCAAAGATCCAAAGGAATGATATATCAAGGACTTGTTTGAGGCTACAGGGATCTGCGTTTGACAATCATTGGAAAGGAATCAGCACACTGGTGGCCGGGATAGAGGAAGATGAGGGCTGGTATTAGGAAGAGCTCTTTAGTTCTGGGATTTAGCAGATGATGCGGCAACTGAGGCTGTCAGACGAGGAGGGAGAGAGTGGCTGGGCGTCCAATCAATGGAGCAGTTCAGCGATGGGGCGGGGCATGAACAGCGCGGGATGTTTAAAAAGGGGCTGAGAAGCAGAAGCTCTCAGCACTGACTTTATACAGAGAGACCTTGACTTTTACTGAGACCCGGTTTGTAGCAGGCCCAATAAACATAATGATTTTAAAAATCCAGCTTAATCTTGTTATTTGCCATACCACAAATACTCATGCCACCCAAACCTTAGGACATATTCTAACTCCGAATGCATCTGTTTCTCAGGATCCCGTTTTCATCCAGAAGAAACAGCAACCTGCAAAATAGAATTTCAAGTCAAATAAACCCAATCCTTCTCTTTTTTTTTTTTGCATCTTGTAAAAAGGTAAAGGTAAAGGTTCCCCTCACACATACGTGCTAATCATTGCTGACTCTAGGGGAAAGTGCTCATCTCTGTTTCAAAGCTGAAGAGCTAGCGCTGTCTCCGTGGTCATGTGGCTGGCATGACTCAACGCCAAAGGCGCACGGAACACCTGCATTTTTGCGTGTTGGCAGAAGCTGGGACAAGTAACGGGAGCTCACCCCATTACACGGCAGCACTAGGGATTCGAATTGCTTAGCTGCTGACCTTTCAATCGACAAGCTCAATGTCCTAGCCCCTGAGCCACCGCGTCCCCACTTACATCTTGTAGCACCTTATATTTAATTTGTGATTTTTCCCCTTCACACATACTTCAATAAATGCTTCTACTATTGTTTAAATGGTGCATGAGTAATCAAAACAGGTAAACAAAAATTTGATTCTTAAAACTTTAAATTTTATCATAGCAATTCTCCTCACAGTGACAATTGTAATTTCTCCCATCTTAAAATACCTTTTTAAATTTCATTGCTTATCTTAACATAATTATTATGAAATAACATACCATACATATCTCTCAGTGATTCCCAAGTACTATGCCTTCTTCTCATTCTTAAAACCTATTTCAATCATCAGTTCTGTTTGATCTACTTTTATTTTTGGTGAACATCTGTATCTTCTTGTTTATTAATCAATAACTGCAACTGGAACAAATTCTTTTAATTTTCCCATTAATATTCTAATTCCTTTAAAGGATCTTCCAGAATCAACACTAAGTCACACAAAAACCCTTAACTTCTAAATTTCTTTTTTAATATTTTCTCCCAAATCTTGTCTTATAACTCTAATTCAGTATTTTCAGAACCAAAATAAACAAGAGAGTTGACAGTGGGCATCCCTTCATTTTTGTATCTCACAGTTTTAGAGATCTCCCTTAACAATTATGCTTTTTGTAAAGCACAGATCTCATTCATTTTATGAAGTCGCTCCCCCATTTTGTATTTTCCAGAACCTGAAATAAGAAAACCAAATATCAAAGAATCATTTTTTGTAACTATTAGGATCTCATTTCCTTTTACTGTATATTGCCCAGAGTCCCTCTGTGAGGGAGATGGGCAGTTTAAAATGTAATAAATAAATAAAATAAAGATTTAGAAATCGGTCTTAAGCATATCACTGAAGCAAAAAGGCCTTACCAGTGTGTAGGGAGTGATCCAATAACCTTCGCATATCTTAGGAGCATTCTTTCCTAACACTTATGAGCACTCAGTTGTTTATATGCACCAAGTCATCTAACTAATAGACAGCATATGAACCTTATATGAAAACATAATAAGGATCATAATTTGTATGTTTACTTTTTTTATGTTGTTAATTTCTTTCTTTTTTCTTTTTAAAAGACATTGACAATCAGTAAGTATTGCCTGCTTGTGCTTACATAGAAAGGAAAATGGAATACAAAATATAAAATAATATCAAGGAGATGGGCATTTGAATTTAATAAATAAATTAAAATACATCATTATTTTTCAGAACATTTTACTTCAGTTTTTTTTAAGTGTGTATTTTATTATTGTACTTGGTTCTTTTTCTTCATTTATTTTCACCAGCGGTTTAAAAACAATAAAAAATAGATTAAAAACAATATGTCTATATACCCACATATATATGTACATTTATTATACATTTTACAAATAATAAAAAATTACAGTACTTTTTTATTTTAAAATTCCACATACAACATGATTTCATTATATATCAAATATATAATTATGTATTTGTATATTTATAATACACAAATATTTAAATATTGATTTAATTGTATTTGACTTAGCCACAATTATATTTACAATCCTTTGGCATGCAAATCTCAATATATAGTATAGCGCTATGTGAATGATTCATGTGCTGATTTCAACATTAATTCTAGTTAAAGAGTCTCAGAATCGCTAAACAGAATTCTCAAAAACTGGCCATCAAACAAAAGCCACTGAACTAAGATTCATTGATAAAAACATAGCTTTCAAGAGTTACTTTAAAATTATCTCCTACCTGCAAACAGTGATTCTTAACTGCAGAAAAAAGAAGCAGACTAACCTGAAGTGAGAAGAGCGGGGGTGGGTGGGGAGAAGAGTTAATAATCAATCAACAATGAAAGCCTTGCCTGTCATCAAGAAGACTGTTCTTTTTTTGAGCTACACTGTCAACATAACTGGCCCATGTGATGTTGTATGCTCTTCTCTGCATATGCACACCTCCTCTTACTTCTTCCTTCTCCATTTCACTAGCTTGAAGCTGACAAGCCTTGAAGGAAGATGGTTGAGATGTATATTTCAATGGCTGTATGTAGTATTAAGTTTTAATAATGTCTGTTTTTAACAACTGGTTTGCAACATTGGTGAAAATTTAACAATTGCTTCTTGTGAATCAAAATGAGCTACTCCAGGACATCAATTCTTTCTGATATTCTCTACTCAAATACTCTCCACGTGTAAGAACAGATCTTACTCTGGACAGATTTAGATGACACATCATGTGTTTTAATGGCACATCTAAGGACAGAATCTTTATAACGGATTTTGGTATGCTATGGTCTACGTTTGAACTGAAAAACCTAGAAACCTTTTTGTGTAGTTTGTAGGAAATTTAGATGAATGACAGTCACTTGATGGTACTTGAAATTTTGCTAATGATTACATTTGAGTTAGCCATGCATTAATAATATACCGTATATACTCGAGTATAAGCCGAGTTTTTCAGCACGTTTTTTGTGCTGAAAAACGTCCCCTCGGCTTATACTCGAGTATATACGGCTTATACTCGAGTTTTTTTTTTCTTCTTTTTTTCACATTATACCGGATGGTGCAAACTTGGCGGGCTTTTGCATTAGCGCGGGGAAGCCCTGCCGGTGCAGTGAGAGGGCGGGGCGGGGGAGCCGCCAGCCTTCTCGGCTGAGGGAGGGAGGCTTTCCCTGACCGGTAGCTGCCTCATTTCCCTCCCTCGGCTTATACTCGAGTCCCCAGTTTACCCCAATTTTTTGGGGTAAAATTGGGGACCTCGGCTTATACTCGGATCGGCTTATATTCGAGTATATACGGTAGGTAAAATATAGGTAAAACATTCTAAAGATCACTTTTATAAATTTGTCAAAAATTCTCAGGTTTATTTTTTTACTTACTATGTAATTTTAATTATCTTGCACAACTTAGCTTTGGTTTATAAATTTTACTATATTTTTACTATATTACTATAGTTTCTCTTTAACTTTTGGTAAATGCAAGGTAGATTAAGTAATTTTCAGTATGTTTTCCCCAAATTAATGTATAGTATTTACTGAAGATTTACATAACCATAGCTAATTATGAAAAAGTTAACTTAAAAGTGCTTGGTTTTTAATTATAGATAGTATGGGGAGGGGTGTAGTCTTTTTGTTTTAAAGGAACCGGTGCCATCTGGTGGTTTTATGTTATGATATAGCCAAACAGTGTCATGGTAAAGATTAATGATTACAACATACCTTTCAGTGTTGGAAGAAATATACAGAATAGCAACTTTATATATAAATAATTTGCAAATTACAAATGGTGAGGTCAGTGGGAAGGGAAAGTGCAAATATTTACTTTATACAAAGAAGAGGGGGGTAAACCTATTTTCCAAAGCACCAGACAAGCACACAAGGCAAGAAACAAATGTATGGAAACTGTGGGGCAGAGTTGTTTTCTGTCTTCAGAGTCTAGTTCTGGTGTTTGTATCTAGTTACTACTTTCTGGGTTTGAGGAGCTATCTATCCCCCTGATCTTTCCAGGGTGGGCTTTAAATTATTGTAATTGGCAACAGAAAGTCTATGTAGACACATCAAGGTGGGTGGGTGGGGGTTCTAGACAATGGACAAAGGCAATTGAAACAAATAACAATGGTACACAGTTCCGGTATCCTGTAGGTCAGCTATATATTAAAACTGTTGGCTTTCAGTTTGAATACAGTTGAATCCGCAATGTTCTTTGGCCAGCAGGAGTACCCAAAAAAAAAAAATCCACTGTGGATGCTCTGATTGGAAAAAAGTGTTAATAGTTAACTTTTGCCATTCTCTTTTCACCACAATATTCTATTATGAGCTGATGGAATTCAGACAAAGGAGTCTGTTTGAGAAGAGCATTGAATTAAAGAAGTAAATAAATCAATTAGCGTTAGTACTGAGAAAGCTGAAAGAATTTAAATGTCAGTAGTGAGAAGTGACTGTCCCTGGAAAGGAAACAGACTTAGAGATCTGATTACAGAGCATATCAGACATGACTGAAATAGCAACTCTGACTTGGGATTTTTGTGGTTTTGAAGGGAGTTCCTTTGTTTAAAAGCAATATTGACATAACTTATAAATTATGATGTGGATTTTAGAATACTTTGGGATCTGCCACAATGTACTTGTGAAGTTTAAACTGGCAAATGTCTATGTTGACTACGAATGTTATTTAGTGTTGTTTTTTTTTACTGGAGTCTGTCCTTTAGCAGATTATTTTTAGATAGGTATCTAGTTCTGTTGATTTGATTTTTCACTTGTTGATGGGCATTGTAGATGAAGAAATACCTCATATAAAATCTTTAAAATTGCTTGTTATTGCCCAGATATCTGTTTATACATATAGACATATGTATGTCTTATGTGACATAATAATGTCTTATACACTTATGATATAAGAAAACAGGTCTTAATTTTCACTTTTAAAGTTTTTTTAATTGTGAGATAGTGGTGGTAACCAGAAAGAAAGCAGATGGAGAAGATAATACCACATGTTCTTTTTTCCAAAACACAATGCATTGAAGCAGCAACAATATTCCATTATGTGTCTGCTGTTGCTATTGTTTTAGAATGAATGGGGTAATTTAAAAAGTGAAAATTATAAAATATACATGGAAAGACAACCACTGATATTTTAATAACAACAACAACAACAACAACAACAACAATAATAATAATATTTTAATTTGTATACCACCCTTCTCCCGAAGGACTCAGGGCGGTGAACAGGCAGAATAAAAACAGCAATCAAATACATACAGTAAAAATATCAATTAAAAAACTTATTAAATTTAGCCCGAATTTAAATACCTTTAAAATCCAAAAACCAAAAATTTAAAAATTTAAAACCCTAAAAACAACTAAAAAGTTCTATGCCAGTCCCGCACGGGTAAATAAATAGGTCTTAAGCTCGTGGCGAAAGGTCTGAAGGTCTGGAAGTTGGCGAAGTCCAGAGGGAAGCTCGTTCCATAGGGTAGGAGCCCTGTTGTGTCTTGCCCGCCCTCAGAGCAGCCGGGGCCTTCTTACCTGCTCCCCAACACTGAGGAATGTATGCCTTCCGGCCCAAGTCCTGGCTCCATGCCCCCACAAACTGCAGAAGAAGGAGCATCTCCCTGCCCCAGCCCTGACTCCATGCCCAGGCAAACGGAGCAGCTAGACCCCTCCCCCTCATCCACAGCAGGTGAGCCTGAGGAGGGTTTACTCCCAAGAACAGCTGATTGGAGTGACCCTCGCATCAGAAGATTGGAGAGGCGGAGGCAACAGAGGGAAGGGAGGGGCAGGCCTTAATGAGTGCTGAGTCATGGAGCCACACCCCATGGCCTATATAAAGGAGCTACTTTCTGGCAGTCTCTGAGTCAGGCAAAAGTCAAACTTATCTTGCTGAAGTCACTTACTGGTCTCCTGCCTGCTCTGAGGACTTTGCTAGGACTTTGGGCAGAGCTGCAGAGGCAAGCCTGATTCGGATTTCCCGGACCCAGCCGTCAGCGGAGGAGTGGGACACGACAAGCCCCCACAGAGAAGGCCCTTCCCCTGGGGGCCGCCAGCTGACATTGCTTGGCTGACGGCACTTTAAGGAGTCCCTCTCTGTGAGAGTGCACGGGTCGGTGGGAGGCAAATGGTGGCAGTAGGCGGTCCCGTAAGTAACCCGGTCCTAAGCCATGGAGCGCTTTAAAGGTGGTAACCAACACCTTGAAGTGCACCCGGAAGACCACAGGCAGCCAGTGCAGTCTGCGCAGGATTGGTGTTATATGGGAGCTCTGACCAGCTCCCTCTATCACCCGCGCAGCTGCATTCTGGACTAGCTGAAGCCTCCGGGTGCTCCTCAAGGGGAGCCCCATGTAGAGAGCATTGCAGTAATCCAGACGAGAGGTAACAAGGGCATGAGTGACTGTGCATAAGGAATCCCGGTCAAGAAAGGGGTGCAACTGGCGGATCAGGCAAACCTGATAAAAAGCTCTCCTGGAGACGGTCGTCAAGTGTTCTTCAAAAGACAACCGTCCATCCAGGAGAACACCTAAGTTGCGCACCCTCTCTATTGGGGCCAATGACTTGCCCCCAACAGTCAGCCGTGGTTGTAGCTGACTGTACCGGGGTGCCGGCATCCACAGCCACTCTGTCTTGGAGGGATTGAGCTTGAGCCTGTTTCTCCCCATCCAGACCCGCACGGCTTCCAGACACCGGGACAGCACTTCGACAGCTTCGTTAGGGTGGCCCGGGGTGGAAAAGTACAGCTGCGTGTCGTCAGCGTACAGTTGATAACTCACCCCAAAGCCACTGATGATCTCGCCCAGCGGCTTCATATAGATGTTGAACAGGAGGGGTGAGAGAATTGATCCCTGCGGCACCCCATACATGAGGCACCTCATGGTCGATCTCTGCCCCCCTGCCAACACTGTCTGCGACCGGTCAGAGAGATAGGAGGAGAACCACCGATAAACGATGCCTCCCACTCGCAAACCCCCCAACCGGCACAGCAGGATACCATGGTTGATGGTATCAAAAGCCGCTGAGAGGTCTAATAGGACCAAGGCAGAGGAACAACCCCTATCCCTGGCCCTCCAGAGATCATCAACCAACGCGGCCAAAGCTGTCTCTGTGCTGTATCCAGGCCGAAAGCCAGACTGGGACTGGGGTAGCTGACATGCCACCACACTCTCTACAACCTTCGCTACAAAGCGAAGGTTGGAGACAGGACAGTAATTACCTAAAATGGCCGGGTCCAGGGAAGGCTTCTTGAGGAGGGGTGTCACCACCGCCTCTTTCAAGGGGGGAGGGACAACCTCCTCCAACAAAGAAGCATTAATAATACCCTGGAGCCAGCCCCGTGTCACCTCTTGTGTGGCCAGCACCAACCAGGAGGGACATGGGTCCAATAAACATGTAGTGGCATTAAGCCTACCCAGCAACCTGTCCACATCCTCAGGAGTCACAGGATCAAACTCATCCCAAACAGTCTCAACAAGACGGGGCTCTGACCTCTCACCTGGATCTACCCAATTTTGGTCTAAACCATCTTGGAGCTGAGCGATTTTATCGTGCAGATACTTACTAAAATCCTCGGCTCGGCCCTGCAAGGGGTCATCCTGCGCCTCCTGCTGCAGAAGTGAGCGGGTCACCTGAAACAGGGCGGCCAGGCAGTTATCTGCCGATGCAATAAGGGAGGAAACGTATGTATGCTTAGCCTCCCTCAATGCCACCAGGTAGGTCTGAATAAATGACCTAACCAGTGTTTGGTTAGCTTCGGAACGGCTGGACCACCTGGCACTCTCTAGGCATCTTTTCCAGCGTTTCATCTCCCTCAGCTCCTCAGTAAACCAAGGAGCTGGTTGAGACCTACGCCGGGTCAGAGGCCGCAAAGGCACGACACGGTCCAGAGCCCCAGGCCGCGACTAGTTCTTCGGCCGTGCCACGGACCAGTTCTTCAGGAAACGGCCCAAGCTCCATCAGGAACCTCTCCGGGTCCATCAGGCGCCTGGGACGGAACCAAAGCATTGGTCCCGTCTCCCTGCGGTGTTGGGTAGCGGTCCGAAAGTCCAGACGAAGGAGAGAATGATCCGACCATGACAAAGGTTCAGCGACTATATCACCCAGTTCCAGATCATTCATCCACTGACCTGAGATCAGATCTAGTGTGCCTCCCCTGATGTGAGTAGGGCCGTCCGCTACTTGAGTCAGGTCCATGGCTGTCATGGAAGCCATGAACTCCTGAGCCGCCGAAGATGCTGTGCCGGTTGATGGCAGATTGAAATCCCCCATGACCATCAGTCTGGGGGTCTCAACCACCAACCTGGCAAGCACCTCCAGCAACTCGGGCAGGGCTGTTGTCATGCAGCAAGGAGCCAGGTACATGATCAACAAGCCCACCTGAATCCTACGGCCCCATTTCACATAGAGGGTTTCACAACCAGATATCTAAGGTACAGTGGTCTCCCTCAGTTCTAGACTTTCCTTGATAACGACCGCCACCCCTCCACCCCTACCTTGGGCCCTCGACTGGTGGAATGCTCGGAAACCTGGTGGGCACATCTCAACCAAGGGAGTCCCCCGTTCCGTGCCCAACCAGGTTTCTGTAATGCCCACAAGGTCCACGGCCCCCTCCTGAATAAGATCGGAAATCAGGGGGGCTTTGTTTACCACGGACCTCACATTGCATAGCATCAGGCGAAGGTCCAAGCTCTGAGGAATCTGGTCACTCAGGGAACGGGAAAAGTCTGAGGGGCCGGAGCACGCGATCGCTCTTAAACAGCGAGCGCGTACTCCCGAAACACGATGTGGCCTCCCGCTTCCACCATATCTGCCCCTCCCACTTACCGTGCCAATGGAATAACCTTGATGAACTGGAACAAGATCCTCCCTCATCATCTCCGGACCTAATGTAGTAGTAGCGCCGCGAGTACCCGGAGGAACTGGCCCCCTCCCCGACGGGTTTTCCCTCCCCTCTCCCAACCCACCCCCCAACCCAAACCCATCACTATTCACCATCCCATTAAAAACCCCCTTAAAACTCCCCTTAAAAATTCCCTGAAAACATTTAGTTAAAAATCCCCTAAGCCTCCTATTTTTGGCATGCCACCTCTCTTTGTTCATTCTCTGTACATGCTCTTATGATTTGTCATCTTAAACCTGTGTCTCTACCCCATCTTATTAGGAGAGAAATCTTCAGTTTTAAATTGAAGAACGCCATCTTGTAAGAGCCAGATAGTATGTTTTATGGTAGCAATAGAAAGATCAGATAGGCTGGCTTTCTGGAAAGCGCTGAAGACTTAGTAGCTTGGCTGGGCATGGGGGTGAGTGATTAGACATTATTTTGTGGTTTTTTTATTCTTGGCTACTGTCATTTTTGGATTTGTATGTTATAAGTTTGTTATAAGTGTTTTATATATATATGGTAGTTTTTATTTTTATACTTTATACAACCAGAAGCCAACATGGATTTGTCAAAAACAGATCATGCTAGATAAATCTTATTAGAATCTTTGACAATGTGACAAAATTAGTGGAGCAGCGAAATGCTGTGGACATAATTTACTTGGACTTCAGTAAAGTATTTGATAAAATAGACCATAGCCTATTACTTGATAAGATAGAAAAATATGGGTTAGACAGCATCACCACCAGATGGATTCATAATTGGCTGACCAGCCACACTCAGCGTGTGCTCATTAATGAAACTGAATCTATATCAAGGGAAGTATGCAGTGGATCTGGCTCTGTTTTAGGCCCAGTACACTTCAATCAGGGGTGAAATTAAGTAGGTTCTGAAGAACCGGTAGCAAAAATTTTGAGTAGTTTGGAAACCCAGCAAATACCACCTTTGGCTGGCCTCAGAATTGGGAGGGAATGGAGATTTTGCAGTATCCTTCCCCTAGAGTGGTGGTAATGGAGATTTTGCAGTATCCTTCCCCTGCCACACCCACCAAGCCATGCCCACAGAAAAAATTGAATTTCACCACTGATTTCAATATATTCATAAATAAGATAGATGAATGTATAGAAAGGGAATTCATCAAATTGCAGATAACACCAAGTTGGAAGGAATAGCCAACACTCCAGAAGATAGGCTCAAGATGCAGATGGATCACAACAGACTTGAGCACTGGGTCTTATCTAACAAAAGAATTTCAGTGATAAGAAAAATAAGATTTTATATTTAGACAAGAAAAAACAAATGCATGGTTATAGAATAGGTGGTTCCTGGCTCAATAGTAGTAACTGTGAGAGGGATCTTAGAATCCTAGTGGACAATCATTTAAATATGAACCATCTATGTGCTGCAGCTGTCAAAAAAGCCAATACAGTCCTAGACTGCATTAACAGAAGGATAGAATCAAGATCATTTGGATGTTAGTACTGTTTTATAATGCCTTGGTAAGAGCATGCTTGCCTTCAGTCTTGGTTGCCATAATGTAAAAGAAATGTTGAGACTCTAGAAAGACTGCAAGAAAGAGCAATAAAAATGATTAGGGAACTGGAGGCTAAAACATATGATGAATGGTTGCAGGAATCAGGTATATCTAGTTTAATGGGGGGTGGGATAGGTGTGACATGATAACAGTCTTCCAATATCCAAGGGGCTTCAACAAGAATAGTCAACCTATTTTCAAAAACACTGGCGCAGAACAAAAAGTAATGAATGGAAACTAATGAAGGAAAGAACCAACCTAGAGCTAAGGAGAAATTTCCTGACAATTAGAACAATTAATCTACCCTCTGGAACGAGCTTCCCCCAGGACTTCGACAACTTCCTGACCTCCGGACCTTTCGCCGCGAGCTGAAGACATATCTATTCTTTCGAGCAGGACTGGTTTAAATAGGGTTTTTAAATATGGATTTTATTGGGGTTTATTTTTTATATTTTGTATGGTATTTTAAATTTAGGCTATTTTGAATAAGTTTTTTAAAATGTGTTTTATTGTAATATATTGTATTATATTATTTGCCTGTTCACCGCCCTGAGTCCTTCGGGAGAAGGGCGGTATAAAAATTAAATTATTATTATTATTATTATTATTATTATTATTATTATTATTATTATTATTATTATTATTATTATTATTATTATTATTATTATTATTATTATTATTAATCAGTAGGATGACTTGCTTCCAGAATTTGTGGATGATCCATCACTGGAGGCTTCTAAAAAGAGCTACTTGTCTGAAATGGTATAGGGTTTCCTGCTTGAGCGGGGAGTTGGACTAGGATGGGTATCAACAACCCATGGCTCCAGAGCTCCATGCAGCTCTTTTATTCCCCTGCTTGGCACCCTGTCGGCTGAACTCACCAACAGCCTGGCCCTGCCCCTTGCCCTCCCAGTCACTCATCGTCTGAGAAGGTAAGGACGACAGCGGCGGATGGAGACTCGCTCCATATTTCAGAGCAGGAGTGAAGAACCACTGTACCTGCCTCTTCTTCCGGCCCCTGTTGGTGCTGTGCGCACCTCAGTCACTTGGGGTCACATGACTTGTTGTCTGCCCCAAGACACTGGCCCGTCCTGGCTGCTGCTGCTGCTCTCACTACCTCCATGGCCTGCTTGCTTCTCTTGCAGTGCCTTGAGAAGCACACTTAAATTTAGCGCACTTCACAATGGGGAAGATTGTGCCCCCTTCTCCTCCTGGAGCCCTTTACAATGCGGAGCATTGGAGCACTTCTTTCCCACTCTGGAATATGGAGCGAGTCTCCATCTGCTGCCATCACCATTACCTTCTCAGGCGAGGAGTGTCTGGGAGGGGAGGGTGAGAGGTTGGGGTTCAGTCAATAGGAAGCCACAGCAGGGGGATGAAAGAGCTTCATTTTATCTGGTTAACCTGAAATGACTCTTAATTTAAATCATATGGTAAAAAGCACCCAAAGAAGAAGAAAGAACAACGTCAGCAAAAAACAAAAACCCAATCCTCACCTGTTTTCGGAAATGGTTCAAGAGGGAACATACACAGAGAGAGAGAGAGAGAGAGAGAGAGAGAGAGAGAGAGAGAGAGAGAGAGAGAGAGAGTGTGTGTGTGTGAGAGAAAGATGAGAGAGAGAGAGACGGAAAAAAGAGAGATGAAAGAGAGAAAGAAAGATGAGAGAGAGAGACGGGGAGAAAGAGAGAGAAATTGAGAGGGAGAGAGATGAGAAAGAGAGAGAGAAAGAGAGAATGAAAAAGAGAAAGCGAGAGAGATGCATGTTTCCCAGAGAAAAGAAAATACTGAGAGCCACAAAACCTGGGTAGGCATTGCTGGTGTGTGTGTGTGTGTGTGTGTGTCATGTGACTGGGTGGGAGTGAGAGATGTTGAGTTGGCCAGGCCCACCCTGGTTTTGTGGCTCCCGGTGTTTTCTGTTCTGTGGGAAATGGGTTCAAATGGCTCTGAGTGTTTAAGGTTGCAGATCCCTGGATTAGGAGATCTTCAAGGTCCCTTTCAATTCTGTTATTCAGTTTTTCTATTATTCATCATACTATGTTTATATAAACAAATGAATATTTCTATATCTTTGAACAACAGTCCTCATCTCTATAATTCAGTTTTCCTGGGGAAATTAATGCCAAAAGGTAGATAAGTTATATTAGAACTGTCCAAATATGTGTAGTTCTTTATATAAAATGAATGTATATTTTGTTTCTGATCTTCAGTGTTCTTCTCTTTCTATCCTTTCAGATGATGATGTGGATTTGGAAGCTTTAGTTAACAATATGAACTCCTCATTTGAAAGTCTGTGTTCCAGCTTCTGTATGCATTCAGAAAGTACACCACTCCTTCAGAATGGCAGCCAGCTGTTAGCTTCAGGAACTAGTTCGCTGCATCCAGTGTCTCCACGACAGAAAATACAGAGGTCTCAACCAGTTCGCATCATGGCAGTCAGGTATATAACCAGTGCAATAATGATCCAATTCGGAATGCAATTGTAACAGTAACATTTGGGGTCTGATTGACAGCAAGAACTTGGCAGGATGCATTATCTCTCTGCTTGAGTGGCACTTCTGTAAATTGAAGGTAGTATCTCAGTAGTCCTATTTGGGTTCTTTAGGGTGCTAGGATTCATCATATATACACATGCTTGTTTAATACAGCAGTTCCTTGAGCCTATTGGTTACAGTATGCGTTTTCCCCTGAAAACTTGTTATTTTTAAAAATGTTAAGTTTTTTAAAATGTGAAGCATTGACAACTTCAAAGGCACTCATTTTTGTTTTCGTATGAGTCAGTATTCTGAATGTGCTTTCTCTTAACACTGTACTTATTTAGAATAAAGTATGACATTCTTTTACACTGACAAATAAATTTTGGAAGCTCTGGAAGGAGGAAAGAAAGAGGGCTGGAAATCTACTGAATAGCTCATGCATGCCCCTCCCTGAGTCTCTGTACTGAGAGTTGAATGTCTCAAGCAAAGGCTGGACAAGCTTATCTGCTTGAAGTGAAAGTTGAAGGCAAAGCTAGGTCTACAAGCAGTTTCCTATTTATTTGCTTGTTTAATTAATTTATAGATCACCTCAGTTGCCAGAACAACTCTAGGCTCTTCTCTTATATTACAGCTCTTTTCTCAAAATAACTATTTGCCCCAGCATTCTGTTAAGAAATGATTAAATATAATTGATAGAAAGTAAATCTCATGGAACGGAGATGGCCTTGTTTCTGAACAAATGTTAATGTTGCAACATTTCAGATGTTCAGAATTTTAAAAAATCCATTGTTTCAGATTAGAAATAGATTTGGATCTAAGTAAATTAAATTCAAGGACAAAACATAGGTAATTTAACAATAAAAGAATAGTATAATTCAAAATACCTTAGTTATGAGCAAAGTTAAAGTAATAAGTAGAATTTGAAGGGGAAAAATAGCTATTCTGATGCTGATAAAAAACTTTTTAAAGCACAAATTTAAATAACTTTATTCTTTGAAAGGCTAAACCAGTATTTGTATATTTCTAGAAGTGCTATTTTTTCTATATAGAAAATGCTTAGAAAAATTTAAAAAATGTATATCCATAGCTTAAATACAGTTATTGAATTAGGTGTCATTACGATACTGCTAAACAGAATTAGCAATATATTAGAAAATATGGTGGGCCTAATTAGATATTTAAAAATAAAAATTAAGATATGTGATTGTTGTTTCTAGGTCACAAATAAATTTCTTTTGCTTTGATAAACTTTACCATGTTTTTTTGAATAATTTTTTATTTTATTCAGAAAGTTAAGATAAAATACAGTACAATAAAGAGAAATTTTACAAGAACAAAAGAAAATTAGACAAAATGTTAAAAATGAAAAAATGTGTATTAAAAAGGACAAAAGACAGAAACACATATACATATATTACCTCCCTTGTTGAACAATATTAGTCTCCCAACCCACCATTGAGAAGCAGGCCCCAAATAAATATAAACTTCTACCTTCTACCTATCTTCAACCAATTTGACCTGTCACCTATCTACTATATATAAAAGCAAAGTTATATAAAAGATGAATCAACAGCAAAGTAAACTAAGTCCTCTGTTAACAATCTATTATTGTATTTAACTCATAGATAGTCTACTACAGCTTCTTATCTATCGCAAATGGTCACAATCATGATCTCTAATCTCTGTCTCTATCTTTGATCTGTCCAGGATAAAATATCCTCATTTGATTGTTATTACTAAAACTTTTCCTTAAAATTTTGGTTAAAAACTTCCTCAGAGCCATAAACCTCTGTGGTCAATCCATCTTCCCCAAAAAAATCCAATCTAAATTATTTTTGAGATAGATAGAGTAAGTCCATTCCTTGATTGCCATCAATCTTCTTAAAAATATATATATATATATATTTCATCCCTCATCAATTCTGTTAATCTGTAGACCCCATCTCCCTTTCAGTCTTGTCCAACAAACCAGCAGTTTCTAAACCCAATTTGCCAACAGCAGTTTCCAGATTCCAATCCAACCAATTTTGAGTTTGGTTTGGCTATAATTTCAAACATGTGGATATCCTCTAGGTTGATTTAAAATCATTGTTATTTTATCAAACTTTCTACCAAAATTTTCAATTTTAGCTTGTAAGTTAGAAAGTATTTATTTTGAAGGCTTTACCCTTAAATTGGTGCATAGGTTGCATTACCTGGGCATTCACAACCAGACATAAATAGTTCCTTTCAAGGACAGGGGAGTTAGATAAAGTTGCCACAGACAATATTGAAATAATGTTTCTCACAATAAAGAAGGATTGGGGGAGGGGGGGGGGAGAAAAGAAAAATTCCATCAAAAATTTCTGCTCAGCAAAGCATCTTGGAAAATGGCCCTATAACATCATGGTTTTTATTTTGTTCCACTTTAACTAATGCTAACTTTCCTAATCAGAGTACCCTTTGAAAATATATGTTATATATGTTATATAATATGTTCTATATCTGTATGTTTAAATTCCTTTTAGACTTTTGTTTTAAATTTTTTATTTTGTATTTTTTAGCTTTTTATCATTACACTGATGTACAGTTGACTACAACTGAACTCAAAATTTCTGTTGCTGAGGGAGACCGTTAAGTGAATTTTGCCCCGATGTATGACCTTTTTTGCCACTGCTGTTAAATGAATCACTGCATTTGTTAAGTTAACAATGCATGTTTTGTGTATCTACTCCCGTATTGACCTTGCTTGTCAGAACGTCACAGAAGGTGATCGCATGACCCTGAAATACTGCAACAGTCATAAATAGGAGTCAGTTACCAAGCATCTAAATTTTGATCATGTGACCATGGGGATGCTGCAGTGGTATAAATGTGAAAAATTGTAGTTTTTTCAGGACTGTTTCGAATAGTCACTAAATCAACTGTTGAAAATTGAGGACTACTTGTATTCTTAATGCTTCTTAAATTGACTGTATCCCATTCTCCTTATGCTGAACCTGGTTATAATAAAGCTTTGATTTGACTATAGACGTCTGCAGGAAGAAGAACAACAGTTCAGAACATCCTCTTTGCCTGCCATTCCAAATCCTTTCCCTGAACTTTGCAGCCCCACAAATTCACCTGTGTTGGCACCAGGATCTCTACCTCAGAGTCAACCTATGAATAAGCAAGTGAGTGTTTGTGTTTTTGAAAGTGACTGGTTTTAACATGGATTTTTTTAAAAAAAATCTTGAGATCACTGATCAGAAGGAAGAATACACTGTAGTTGATCAAAGGGTATCTTATTTTTAGCATAAGTACCTTAGTACAAATGCATGCAATATATTTGCTATTGCTCAGGATTATGAAGTAAAGAAGTTCATTGCTTCTGAATTTGTTTTTATATGCATAATGAACTACCAAAATCAGAGTGAGAACCAGAACTGGACTTTTCAGTCCAGTGCTTTCAATTTTAATGGGCAGTAGCACTCAAATGCCTAATGAAGAACTATCTTTACAAAAACTTGATTACTTTATGGAAATTACTCTTGTAAGTAAGCAGTATTAAAACAGAGTCATGCAAGCTTTTGCCTCCCCCAAATCCCTGTCTCCTGTTGGATTAGCACCAATGGAATGAGTGGGCAGAGATTTTGTTAAACATGTTTTTCTCTGCTGCTGTGAGCATTGAAGAGCTATATATTTAGGCTAGCCCTTGAAAGTATCTTGCTTTTAGCATATGACAGTGGGATAGTTGCAACCCAATTCCTTCTAAGAATTCTCCTTCATCTATTGATAGAAAAAATGCTTTGGTAGCTTTAAAAACCCTTGGAATGTTTCATATCATCCTGATTTTCTACTAGATTGGATTACTTCTTTCTAAAACATAGCACACCTGTAGACAATTATCGTAAAGTTCTTAAAATTCCCAAGATTGAGAAAGACTCCCTATTCTGACAAATAGATCTTTGCAATCTCCCACTTCACCATGGGCCATTTATAGTCAGCTGGCCTTCTGCTGGTGTTTTTCCTCTGCCACTGGTCACTCACCACTGGTTGCCCACCCTCATCCTGGGCAATATTTAGAGAGACACTTGTCCCTGGCCAATAGGCTGCACAGGACAAATAGCCATATATCTGGGCACCAGGCTGCACCCTGTGGCAACTGTCATTGCCACCTATTGAGTTCCTATTTGGTTCCGCTCTGCAGCCACATCTGAGATGCTCCAGCATTGCAACGTGGGCCTAGGTGCAGACTGGGTCCAGGCAAGGCACAACAGGTGACAGTGGCTGCTGCCTCCTGAAAAAAACGGGCCACCTCGAGTTCCACCAACCCAGCACAGATAATTTTAAGGGGACAGGGCAGCTGGCATCGCAGCCAACTTCCAGTCTGGCCAGCTTCAAACTTCAAGATTTTGACCTCGCTTACTGAGCTAGAGCTCAATGTCAAACTGATGGGGTTGGTGGCCCTGTGCCAATGCTTCTGGGCTTGATGTTTTTCTGATCTTTTGTTTATGAAATAGACATCGCACATCTTTTTCTAAGATCTCCAGAGATGTGGGGCCCCAAAGGGATGGAGTTAGATGTAGGTGATTTAGCTATCATTGGTCTATTTGAAATGGGGAGGGTAGTGATAGTTGACAGTGATCTCCTCTCAAACTTACAGCAGAACACATTCATCTGCCAGTTGCTGATTCTCTTCAATAAGGGAAAGAGGTCCTATAGCCAATGTTATCCTTCAGGCTTTTCCATTCATTTACTGGCCTCCCAGTTGTCTAAAGCAGAGGTCACCAACCTTTCGGACCTCATGGACCACTAAATTCATAATTTTAAATCCTGCAGACCACTAATATGATCTGCCTAATGACCAGCTGGGTGGGCGTGGCTAGGTGGTCATGTGACTGGGTGGGCATGGCTAACTCAATGTCACTCAAGTCAAGGGGTGCCTTGCTGGCCTCTACTCGCTCCTCCCCTCCCAGGTCCTCCTTGCCTGCCCACCCAAGCTCCTTAGTGCCCCAACAGGAAGCAATTGTTGAAGCTAAGCTGCCACCATGAGAAAGAGTTGGCAAAGCAGCTGCTCAGTTCAAACTGGATCTGACCAAGAAGGAGGCTCAGCTCAGCAGAAGTACCTCACTGAGGATTAAGAGCATAGGCTTTTCAAGCAGAGGGAAGACCTGTGAGAGTGCAAGGGCAGGTACCGGTGCCTGGAGGCTCAGAGGGCTGAGATGGTCAGCCAGTTCCAGGTCATGATGCAGTCCCACTGGAACGAGGCCCTCCGGCTCTTTGCTACCAGCGGCGCTTCCCTCCACTCTTCGCCCAAGTCCCGCACCAGGAGGCTGAAGCAGATTGCAAGTTGGAATTTCTGTCCCCCTCCAACCCGCACAAAAAGACCCTGAAGGGGGAGACACTCTGCAGCAACACAAACATTCATTGCACGTATCCAGCCCAGGCGCTGTAGTTTGACAACCCCTCATTTAGTGCAATATAAAAAATGCAAATAATTTTTCTGCGGACCACCAAAATTTTCTCGTGGACCACCAGTGGTCCATGGACCACCAGTTGGTGACCGCTTGTCTAAATGACTATACCTAAAGAACATTTATTAATAGCTCCACTTCAGTTTTGAGAGAAGTGCTGAGTGGAATATCACATTATGCACTGGTTCTAGTGCTGTTCAACAATGATTCAGAAATTGAATGAAGTAATTGAAGAGTTGCTTTTAAGATATGTAGATGACACAAAACTAGAATGAGTTGCTTTAGTTGAAAGAGAATTTTTAAAAAACAAGCAAAAAGAAAACTCTAAATAGGCTCATGTCTCTTTTGGGAATCATAGTTCAAAACAGTTTGCTAAATTGGCACAAATTTAAGGAAATACCAAGAAGAAGGAACTGAAACCAAACCATATGAAAAACGGTTACAAGATATGGATATGTTTAGCCACAGCAACACAGTTGAAGAGAGTTATTTTAAGAGTTTTCAAATATCTAAATATTTGTCATACAGACAGACTTCTTACTGCCCATCATCAGAATTTAAAAGTTAAAATTACAAGAAAGGAAGGGAAGGCTAGCTGTCACAAGAACATCCTACCTGTATGAGCTGTCAGACAGACAAGTGACCACATGAACTTGTGAGTTCTCCTTTACTTCAGATCTTCAAATATAGGCTAGGTAGTCGTCTGTTTGATGACTTCTGTATTAAGTAGGGATTGCACTAGATTATCCATTTTCTTCCAATATTATGATTATATGAAAACTAATACATACACACTGAAATGCAGAAATATTTAATTTCATTGTTAAATTCCTGTATGTAAAATTGTAAGATTATAGTTTGAACATAAGGATTTTTGTAATTTTAAAAAGGATTTAATGTTTGGTTCAAATACTATTTACTTATAATGTGATATAGTATGAATATTCTCTCTCTCTTTCTCTCTTAACAATAAATGTAGATAAAAATAGTATTTCTTTAAAAAACACAACTCTAAGACATAAAATTAATTAATTTTAGAGACTGATCTACTGATATAGCTGAATATTAAAAATAGCCACATTAATTGGACATTTCTTAATCAGCTTTCAAGATTACCAACTAGGTTAGTACTGTATTTGGAGTACGGTGTTTTGTATTTGGAGTTGTCAATTATATGTATATAGCCTTAACCAGGTTTTCTATAAAAGCTTTTGATAGAACCCTTGCTTTCTATTGAAAAGAAAAAGTAATTTTAGATCACACTTTCTTAATGTAGACAGTATTTGTGTTAGCTTAATAGGAAATTTAGTCCCTTGTAGTGTCACGTCATGAACAATATTACAATAGAATGAAATATAGATGTAAGATAGAAAAACAGATACCAAAAAAGCCCACAAATCAACAGGAAAAAAGCCAAGTGAAATTAAATATAAATGGGAGGGAGAAAATTTTGTATTTTCAGTAGTAAAATTTAAGGTATGCTATCCCTGTATTTTCAAATAACAACATTATTTTCTGCTTAATTCAGGTAAAAAAATTGAAAGAAAAAAATGAATTGATATAACTTCAGTGACCAAGTAATTTGTTGTTTCAAGAATAATTTCAAGATGCAAATAATTATAGAATGACAGGCACGACTAGAATTTGCCAGTGGAACCAAAACAAGCAAACGGAGTTCATCTGAGATTTCAGTATAATTGAATTTAGGAAAGCAATGCACAGAAACAAAGTTTATCTTTGCCTTCATTTAAAGACAAATGTGACTAAAATATTACAAATAAAATATGGAAATTTTTACTCCCTGATCAGCTTAACTATACAGAAACATTTTATAATTCTGTCACCTTTATTTTTTACTACACTTTGAAACTAATCTGATGTGAAAATGATCTTCATTCTATTTAATCACATCTTTGTTATATATGTGCCACGTTAGCTTTCCTTATCTTCCATTTACAGTGAATGACTGAGGGCTTTTGATAGGATTGCTTTAATGTGAATCCTCTAATCTTTAAGTGGATAAAAAATATATATACCTGAGCATAATCTGTATAGCTCTGATGCTCCAATTCCAATCTGCCTTAGTAAGAAGAGTTGTGAGTGGTCCTGTCCTTATAGCGTTATTGTGGACAATTTAAGGGTAATGATTGGTAGTTTCTCCTGGATTTTTCTTCTTCTGTCCAGCACACTTACTGATGGGAAAAGTACCACCAATCACTCTCCTTAATGTAGGATGGGGTAGACTTGGGTGAGTTTGAGCAGGTGTCTGGAATAGAGACTTCAATCACCTTTCAAGTTGTCTTGAGTCCAGAATGCCTCAGTAGAAGTCTTGCACTGGTAATCTGTCATTTGAACTGTTTCCAAACAGGGGTTAAGGCTGACCTGAAGACTGACCTCTGCCCCCAAATAACCCAGATATCAAATTGGAAGCAGGGAGGAGCAGAATGGGGTGAAGCAAGAGGCAGCTCATATGATGTATTGAGAGAGGTCCTTGCTTCATCCTGGTCCAGTGGTCTGTCCTCTATTCCACTGATCCTTCTGCTGGATTTGAGATTCTAGAAGATTTATTGGCCTTCCTGTCACTAGGACCAGGAGATGCAATTGAAAGAGCCCTTGTCAATTTTATCATCTTCTAAATGTTTCAGTAAACACTCCATCATGATATAATTTGCAGCCTGCAGAACTATCTTGTGGATTATGCAAAAATGCATTGCCTATTTCCTAAAGAAATAAAATATTAGAAAGCATGGCCATAACTTGTTAGCAGGAACCTTACAAAACTACCATTGGTGCATTCACACAGGACAGAATCCTGTGTGATTAATACATTCCCAGTTTAAATTGATCTTTAAAAAAAAAAAGACCTACCAATGCAGAGATTGGTAAAAGTGAGATTGTAGTCACTAATAAACTAATAAGAGGCCTAGTGGTGCAATGGTTAGAATGCAGTAGTGAAGGCTAATTCTGCCCATAGTTTAGAGTTTGATTCTGACAGGTTCAAGGTTGATTCAGTCTTCTATCCTTCTAAGCAGTGGTGAAATCTGAACTGGTTTACTACCGGTTTGCTGGCTGCACTTGCATGCTCTGCGTGCACAGTGCACACAGTGCACACACATTGCAAGCCAAAAGGAGGCATGGGGTAAGTAGAACAGTGCGTGGGGAGGGGATCAGCTGTGGTGCATGATCTTTTTTTTTTTTACTTTTAAAAGCATTTTTTAGCAACCTATTCGGCCGAATAGGTTGTAAAAATGCTTTTAAAAGGAAAAAAAGGCTCTGATGATTGTGCGGCTCAATTGTGATCATCAGAGCCTTTTTTTATCTTTTAAAAGCATTTTATTTACAAACTATTCAGCCAGATAGGTTGTAAAAAATGCTTTTAAAGGTTAAAAAAAGGCTCTGATGATCAGGCAGCTCAGCTGGGCTCATCAGAGCCTTTTTAAAAACCTTTTAAAAGCATTTTTTACAACCTATTTCGCCAAATAGGTTGTAAAAATGCTTTTAAAGGTAAAAAAAAGGCTTTGATGATCGTGTGGCTGTGATCGTCAGAGCCTTTTTTTAATCTTTTAAAAGCATTTTTTAAAAACCAGCAAGCGGGCAAGCGGGTGGGCATGGGTGTGGGGAGGGGCATGGCCAGGGCTTTTTGCTACTGGTTCTCCGAACCACCCACCGCCATCGCTACCAGATCGGCTGATCCGGTCCGAACCGGGAGTATTTCCCCCCTGCTTCTGAGGTGAGGTAGATAAAATGAGGACCCAGATTGTTGGGGCAATATGTTGAGATTGTAAATCACCCATTGTAAAGCACTGTAACATGGTATATAAATTTAAATGTTATTGCTAATCATGATTGTAATTTATGTGTAGCTTGATAAGTATCTGGTTTTCAATGTTTCCTTGTACAGCTAAGAAACAGAGATTATCCCAAGGTCCCCCAGCCTTTGTGCTGAAGGGTGAGGGGGAATAGAACTTGTGTCTTACCACCTCAGAACCATATTGCAGCGGCCCTCAATGTGTGTGTTTGTGAGATTGTATCTGTGCTGTCTGAGTCACCAAAGAAAACCATAAGATGTTTTCAAGGAACAATAGATGGTAATGTCATAGAAATATCTAGTAGAAGGGAAAATAGAAATATTGTAGACAAAGAAAGGTAAAAAAAATATATAACTGAATTGTATAATCACTTCATTTTTGCTATATTTATATTAGGGATAGAAACATACTTATTTACTCATGTGTGCATAATTCTGATATATTCTTAAACAAAATTTAATTATGTGGAAGAATTTTATAATATTTCCAGAGATTGCTTGCTTTGTCAGCAATGATTTATAGACTAGGGTCAGGGAGCTTCTAACCAGACAAGACAGATAAACTATACTTACGTCTTTATAGCAAATAAAGGTGGATGCAGTGTTAGCTTTTGTCTAATGCTATAAGTAGTTCATAATTGCTGTTGCCAAAAGGATGAAGACAACTATCTCATATTTGTTTAATGTTAATTTCTGGTTGGGATTAATTTAGTCACAAATTCCTTGGCTCCCTGTAGTGAAAGTATGCTCTGGTGAGCTGTGGGTTTTCTGCTTCCATCCTATATACCTAGGGAGGAAGAGGGTTTTAAAGGTTATCATTTGGAAAAAACTGCAGTTACTTGTAAAACAGATTGTAACTTGTTTAAATGGATCTGGCATTATTAATCTGTATGTTGCAAGAAAATCCAGGATTTTTTGAAATAAAATCAGGATGTTTGCCATTTCTTTCTTCACAATTCCTCTTTCTCTCCAATGAACTTAAGCTTTTTCATAATGAGAATTATTAATGTCTGTTCACTTGTAAGTTCCTAACATGTAATACCTGCATTATATAAATAACAATGATATACAGTTATCTATCTTATATTAGAGATGAAGAATCTTTTTTAAGCCTCTGGAACCTATATATTTGTTTTTATCCTGCTTTTATTATTTTTACAAATAACTCAAAGCGGTGAACATATCCAACACACCTTTCTCCTATTTTTCTCATAACAGCTATCCTGAAAGACAGTGACTGGCTTTCAGGGTTAAGGAGAGATTTGAACTCATGGTTCCCTGCTTTGTATCTTGGTGCCTTAACCACTACACTGAACTGCCATAAAAGTTGGGGGCAAATGCCAAAGAAGTCAAGGATACCCTCGCCCCTCCAGTTTTTTTCTTTTATGCATTTGTTTCTGCCAGATATTCATATATAATCCCGTAATGCACAACTCAGTCATTCTTCCTCACATATGCTTTGTGTCTGAACCCTCATTCCTGTATAATAATTGTAACTTGTAAGGAAAGAGGCTTTGACATTGCTGAATGGGATGAGATGTTAATCTGGAAAATGGCAATGAAGGTTAACCTCCATTCCTCACTCTCTCTGCCTTGTTATGATATAGTTTAGGATTCTGAACTGATGGTCTCTTCTTTGATGTTGGTAAGCCTGAATGTGAGCCTACATCCTGTGCAACAAATGAAACGCAACCTGCAGTCCAGTTAAGGAAATTTCTTGTGCTACTTACTGTGCATTTATATTAGCTGCTACAGTTCTCATAAAGATCGTAGGGTTCCAACAATGTTTTATTTATTTATTTATTTTATTTGTTACACAGTATATATAAGCATAAGCATGTAGTAACTATACAATATATAAGCATATATATGAGTATGTAATAACTATATTAATTGGATATAACAAAAGAAAACAATAGGACAGGAATGGTAGGCACGCTTGTGCTCTTATGCACGCCCCTTACAGACCTCTTAGAAATGGGGTTTTTATTCTGAAGCAGTTGCAGCTAAAGTCCTCTACAAAAGTTCACATTATTTCCTTGAGATTTGGTGAATGAATGAGTTTATCATGAGTTCCTGAGTTAAAACTTTTCTCAGCTGTGACCTCAATAGATAGCCATTGTCTATCATTCTCAGCCTAGTAATTGTGATAGAGCGCTGGTGTCAAACTCAATTGTATCACGTGACATCATGTGATGTGTCATGACATTTTTTGCCACCAGTTTGACAACCCTGTGATAGATATAATATTTGCAAGTGGCTTGCAGTAACATAAGGATTAGGAAGTAGTAGGTATAACATGTTTGGTACTTTGGGAATCTCTTTTTTTTATCTCTCTGATTCCCTGTGGTGGAAAACTTTATTCATATGTAATTTATGATGGAAAATGTGAGCAGCAATTGATTTTATTAGATTATATCTAGATGTAGGGTATAATCTGTTGGTTACTTTAAAGTTCTGTAAAGTTCTGTTTTTTGCTGCATTAAGTTTATCTGATCACCCTTCTGAAATGGATTCCATTAAGGGAAAGAAGGGGACTTAAAAGGAGGCTACTTATGTTTGCTGCTGCTAATTAGCAGATTTTTCAGAAAACACATTTGTTCTTTAGCTGCCCACAGCAATGACTATACATAATGCATGTATTTCATTGAAGCAGCTGAACCTGTCTTACTTGGATTGTAACCACTTGAGTATGAAAAATTCTACCTTTAGACTCTGGAAAATAAAATGCCCAAGATCCTGGTTTTAAAGAGAGGCTAAACAATGTATACACAAAACTTTGAGGTCCACTTTTATTTATAAGCTAGAGTGGTTTTTTTTGTGGGGGGGATATGTAGGAATTTTATGAAGTGAGATCACTTTTTAGAGTTCCTTTAATAAGGACTTCCCTTCCCCCTTCTGAAAGAGCTGGCTCATCCTGCTTGTCAAAAGATGCTGTTTCCTGAATGAACCAGCTTTGAGTCGTGCTTTTTTCCTTCATATTTAAATTTTAACTCCTCCCTAATCTTGCTTTTCCATGCTACTCTGTGCTGCTGATTCAAAAGTGAGCGGAGAATTGGTATTACATTAATACTACACTGTGGAGTCCTTTTCTTAAATATACAGCATAACACAAGAATGGACAAATGAAGCTTTTCAATTTACGATAGTTCCTCAGCTCTCTTCGAAAGCCTCTATTACGCTTCAGAGACACAGAGAGGGGGGGGAACCATCCTGCCTGTTTTGTGTGTGTGTGTGAGTGTGAGAAATAGTAGCATTAAAAGCTTTGGAGAAGTTCAAGGGCTTAACTGCAAACAAATGACATCAGCTGCTTCCACAAGGTGGGGAATGGCGAGAGATTTGGCAAACAGACCAGCAGTTCAAGGAGCCCGTCGGGTTTGGGCTGCAGAGTTTGGCTCTTTTAAACTTCGGTGATCCTGGTGAACGATTTCTGGGCTGTGTGCTATTCTTTTTTAAAATGCATGTGGGTGGTCATAAAGGAAGAAAATTCTTCCTGGGGTCATAATTTGGATGTCTGCGAGTTCTGTGGAAATGATTACATCAGTCACAAAAAGGGCTAGGATTGGTCTGTACAGTGTGGTTTGATTCACTACCTAAAAGATTGTGTGTAACCCTTTGAGGGAATTCTGCTTCCTCCAGAAAATGGTGCACACACCATCAGGACTTGCTGACACTGAAATAACCATTGAAATAACCTGAGTTGCTTGAGCTTGTAATTTCAAAGGGCTGGAAGGGGCAGAGAACAATCTTTCTGAACAAGAAATCTATATTTTAAAATGCCTTCTTGTTCTCCTGACTGCTGCTTTGTGCATACTGGTGAGGTAAAATGCTTTCTTTTCCTCTCTCTCCTTCCCCAAATCAGAATATAAAGTTAACACAGGGTTAAATCTGTATTAAATCTTAATCTAAGGTTAAACTAGTGAATGGGATACTTTTTGTAGTATTAATAAATAATACTATTTATTGTTACTGATTAAGATAATAGTAATTAGTAACGGGAATTATCTATTTAATGAAGATTCACAGGTTGCCAGCAGACTTCAGTCTCATCTTAATTAGTGATTAAAGATAATACATTTATTTTTATTCTAGTCTCAATTATTAGTGTATTTAATGGCAAGAAAGGATGGGATTTTGTGATACGAGCATGGAAGAAGTGTAATTTGTGCTTGCAACTGTTTTAAATTCAGTTCCAAATTAGACAAACTTAATACTAATCAAGAGAGTTGTACTTTAATTGATTTTTTTATTTCATGTTTTTGAGGGCAAAAAAATCTTGAAGTGGAGAATATGTGATTAATCTTGCTACCTCCCTACCTCTGCCAATTGTTTGAATCCCTAGTATTAAGGATTTAATATTTATATTAACACTTAATGTTCATATTAACATAGTTGCAAGAACTCATTTAATATTCATATTAATATAGTTGTAAGAACTCATTTTTCTGAGACTCCTAGCTTGTTAGTTTTCTAAAAAAGGTACAAAGATACATTGTATGTAATGTGTGTTTTTTATAGCTTTTCTTCCTATGGCCCCAAAATTAGATAAATTATTCAGATAGACTTAACCTGAACAATGCCTAGGAGGTAGCATTTTATTGCATCAGAGTATATATAGGTTCATTATCCTACCCCACAATGTGCCCAATATCAATTATGTATAGTATTTGGTTTTTTTTCTTTTAATGTTTTTTGGAATATAGTGCTGCTATCAATAAAGTGTATCATTTTTTTGTATTGCAGGATATAAAAGTTTTTAGTGAAGATGGGACTTGCAAGGTAGTTGAGATCTTAGCAGATACAACAGCCCGGGACCTCTGCCAGTTGCTCGTTTACAAAAGTCATTGTGTGGATGACAACAGCTGGGCCTTAGTGGAGCATCACCCTCTCATAGGATTAGGTATGAAGGAATACAGAAAGGAAATTATATTAAAAACCTGAATTTCCAATAATAATGAAATAGATTAGCTTTGTTGGGGTAATCTACTTATTATATGAATTATCATCGTAATATATAATATAATTATACACATTTATATTATACTTGTATATGATTATATGAAAAGAATTCCTACCAGTAAAAATACAATAAATATATAAACATTTAACAGGCATTAAGTTACTTAGGAGATGTGTGTTTCACAAATAACAAGACTGCTACAATATAATCATATTGATACATGCATGACAGTTCTAGCAGACACACTTTATGGACATATATGTGCAGTTAAATATTTGGATTTGTATGCTGCCAATCTTTTAAATGGAAATAAGCACTGTATATCTGAGTTCTTCCATGACATTAATGGAAATTTGATCATATATTGTAATATATACACTTCTGCTTGATGACTTATTTTGGGGGGAGGCATATTGCAGCAGTGTGTGGGTTTCTATTTCAATATATAGCAGAGTAAGATTTCCATGTAAACCAATAACTAGTGGAAATAACTTGGTTGTTTGACCATACCACATCATTAAAATCCACTTAAGACTAGTCCGACACTAGCTAGGATTGTGCTTCCTTACAATTAATTTTATGGAACTGGAAATGGTGGTAGATTTCATGTTGCATTATATGGGGATCTTGCATAGATTTGGAATCTGCTTTTAAGCAGCTATTCTTGCATGTAGTAAAATTAAGGTACCATGGTTACAGGAAGAAATCAACAATTAAGAAGAATAATTTTAATGCCTAATAGTTGGAAAATACCTTAGTGATCGATTTCCTTCCTTCCTTCCTTCCTTCCTTCCTTCCTTCCTTCCTTCCTTCCTTCCTTCCTTCCTTCCTTCCTTCCTTCCTTCCTCTTTTCTTTTCTTTTCTTTTCTTTTCTTTTTTTTTCTTTTCTTCAAATGCAGCAGTGGTGAACTGCTATTTGATAAAAATGCATAGTAGGACTTTTAGAAAGATCCTGTAAACTGGATGTACCCTGCACTAGATCCTGATAAAGTGAATATGAGAATAATTGTTGCACTGATAATATTTTTCTCTTTCAGTCTCTCTCAAATTAAAATTGGTTTTAAAATTCAAGGTTACTTTTCAAGTCTTACCATTCAAAATTACCAAGGCATTGGTCAAACTGAAGCTTTGATCCTTTGTATTCAATATTTTTTTCCAGATTCATCCAGTGATGCACTAATTCAATTTTTGTGACATCACAGTAGTTTCCATGGTGATTAATAGTATCAGATTCTATAGTGTGATATTTTGAATGAATCCTAGAAATAATTGATTAGGAAATCAAAAGCTTTTATTTATTCAACAATAACTTTGTATTTAGCAATTATTTGTATTTTAGTCTCTGTCAACTATATCCTCAATTTTTTTGAAGTCTCTGATCATAGCAAAGCTGTACAAATTCAAGTTCCATTTTCTATTTAATCATAGCATGATACTCAAAATGAGTTATTGTGGATTATTGAGTCAGGCTTCATAATCTATGGTTTGAAGTTGGATGTTTTAATAAACCATACTTAAACTCATTCTTGGTTTTTCAAAAATTGTGCCTGCTACTAATTTGTAGTTAGCTAAACAATGTTCGTAAAAACTTCTGGTCTGCTGTTCTGGTTTCACTATAAGAAAGTAAAAGGTCAACTTGACATCATGTTTGGTTGTAATACCAAACACCACTTTAGTACTGTACATATGTTAACATCAAAGCTGTTTGTTGTGAGTCGCCCTAAGATCATTTTGATAAGATTTGCATACGTGTAATAATTTAACATGTTCAAAGAACATAAAACATTTATCCGGGAAAATCCTAAACCTATAATATAACATTACTAAGTTTTTGTTACAGATGGGAAGTCTAAGGCTAAAATACAATGACTTGCTTGGGTCCATTTAATGAATTCACTAGAATCAAGTTTTGAACTGAGGATTTCCTTAATTGCTATTCTGCATTATCTGTCACACCTTTTAAAAAAAGGTATAAAATTTGTGTCCCAGCGTAAAAGAATGAAACTCAAGTTGTCCTTATTCTGGTGTAAGAATCGCAACAGTTCAAATTCCAGAGATCCCCAGGCAGCATGGCTATTGCTGTGAATTCTGGCAAACTTGAATTAATTTGGCTGGGGGATTCATTCCCTTTCCTGAGGGAAGCTGTGTGACATATTAATTCACTTTCTTTTGTCTTCCACCACAACTAGTTTATTTTTTTTTTAGATGCCACTTTATGAACCTGAGTTGTCTTCCACTTCATATCACTGTAAATCTCACACTAGTTTTATTCAGCCTCTGGGAAGGAATGGGTTTAAAAAGTAGTTTCCAACCCCAAAGATACATAAATTATTGCGCACTTTTGAGTACCAACCTCACATATTTTTCATAATAGGTCTGGAACTCTTCCATATGTTCTAGAATATTTTGTCCAGTTCTGATTGATGCAGTTAAAAAAAAGTCCTTGTTGAGCAACCACTTGTTCAGTGGCTGTTCAAAGTTACAATGATGGTGAATGATGGGCAACTAATGACCATTTCTCATAGTTGTAGTTGTTGAATCTTCTCTGCGGTGGCATGACTGCAATTTAGGAGTTTGAAAACCTGTTTTCAATTACAACATTCACAGAATCCCGCTGTTATTGGTTTTCATTTACAATCTTCACTGCCAGTTTCTGAAAAGCAAAGTGAATGGGAAAGTTGGCAGGTTACAAATGGCGATCACATGACCATAGGATGTTGCAACTGTGCATGATTTGCATAACATGGCCATCGTAAGTCAGTGTAGTCACATGATATTATATTTGATGACCTTGCAACAGTTGCTGTTCCCAGTTATCATCATTAAATGAGAACTACCTTTACTTTATTTTCAGAGATACATTGCAATGTTTTTTTGTTTTAGTCTTTAGAGACAAGTGGATTAGCATAGGCTAGTGTAATAGGGGTTTTGAGTCTAATTTTTGGATTTTTTTAAAAATGTGTAAGCCACATAGTAAGCTGCAGTCATATAATTGTGATATCCAATGTTCTGTGCCAATATTGAACATAGAACATAGAATAATAGAGTTGGAGATCTTCTAGTCCAACTCACTGCTCAAGCAGGAGACCCTATATCCATGATGGCGAACTTATGCGTGTGAAAGATGGCACACAGAACCCACTCGGTGGGCACGTGCACCATCAGCTGCTCTCCTGGTTTTGCCAGCTGATCTTCACAGGCACCAGAGCTCCAAAACCAGGCTGTTTTTTGGGCTTTTTTCCGAACCATTTTCTGGGCTGTTTTTAGGCCATTTTTGGCCCGAAAAATAGCCCGAAAACAGCCTGAAAATGGGCAAAAAAATCTGTCTGATAATGGCCCAATAAACGGCCTGAAAACAGGCATGCGCGCTCCAGCCAGCTGGCTTCAGGTTTCCGGCGCTCCAGCATGTGCGTATGCACGCACATGCATGCGCATCCCGGTTTAGGCACTGGTTGTCTAATCTCCTTCTGAAAGCCTCCAGTGATGGAGCATCCACAACTTCTGAAGGCAAGATATTCCATTGGTTGATTGCTTGGAAGATACATAGCTGGTGCCAGAGATATGTTAAGTTGTGTTAGATAAACAAGTGGTGTATCTTCTGCTATCTGCCATAGAAACTTGAGTTGTACTACCAGCATCCAAGTCAGGGGTGCGTTCTACTTATCTTTAGTTACCACTTTCGCAGATGGTCTATAATGACATCCAGGGGGGTGGGATTCTGCTCCCGGTTTTACTACCGGTTCGCAAGAACCGGACCGAACCAGGGGTAACATAATGGGGTGAGTTCCCGTTACTTGCCCAGCTTCTGCCAACCTAGCAGTTTGAAAGCACATAAAAAATGCAAGTAGAAAAATAGGGACCACTTTTGGTGGGAAGTTAACACTATTCCGTGTGCCTTTGGCGTTTAGTCATGCTGGCCACATGACCACGGAGACATCTTTGGACAGTGCTGGCTCTTCGGCTTTGAAATGGAGATGAGGACTGCCCCCTAGAGTCGAGAACGACTAGCACATATGTGCCAGGGGAAACTACCTTTTAGAGCTTGTTGTAAAATGCTTGTTTATATCCTCTTGAAATCTGTCTTCTAATATCAGTGGAGCTAAACTTATAGAGAAGTGTTAGCTTCAGTCAGTAGGGTAACATAGCCTGCCATATTCTAGTGTCTACTCTCACATTTCCATGCATAGTGAAGCATTAGAAACATAGTCCTAGGTTTGTACTTTGATGAAGTTTGGAAGTAACTTTTTAAATATTTTTTTTTCCTTGTTTCTAAAGGATTGCTGTTCCAAAGATTATGGTCTATGGAATGAACAAAGAAGAGATGTTTTTAATTTACGTGTGCACTAAAACAGGTTTACTCAGGAAGAATTAGTTCAAAGAGGGAGGAAAGAAGAGAAGGGAAAAAGCAAGGATTTTGTCTTGACTGAATGGGGAGAGAGGGAGGGAAGGCATATATGACCCTTGTCTCAGTATCTCCCAGTAAGATATGTCTAACTATGCCTCCACTCTTCTTGTTTTCTTATTGGGAATTGATTGTGGGAAAGGACCTGAAATAAAAAGGTCCTGAAACTATTAACAAACAACATTATACCAATTTTGGTATAATGGAAAAAAAATACCCTATTGATTCAGGTTCAGAGGATATGGAGATTTCTGCTAGTGGCAGCCATTTGTAAAAAATATGGTATGTGTTCATTGTAAACTTTTTGACATGTCTGTTTCTTAAATTACTTGCATTTAGTTTGTTCTTCTATACATGTTGCCTAGATACCTCCTAAGGTATAATATTAGTTTGAATAAATGAAGGTTAAATAGGATTAATTAAACCTCAGCTTTTTATTTACCGCTATTTCTCAGACATCTCAATATTGCTTAATAATTATATGCTGCTGACTACTATATATATATCACTGGCAATATACAGGTACTCCTTGAGCTATGAATGTAATGGAGACTGTCAATTACATTCGTAATCTAAGGATTTATAGGAATGAATTGTGTAACTTGATTGCAATTACTCCCTGGTTTTGCCCATGTATTCGCTAATCAAATCTGCGGGTTGTTAAGTGCGCACAAGGTATCTGTGGGCCATGGAAGGGGGCTACTGATGGAACAGGCCATCTGCTTAAGACCACCCAAGGCCTCCCACTGACCCACTGAGATACCTCTTGCTCCCCACAATTGCTTCCCCCGCCATCCTGCCACGCTGGGTCTCCATAGGTAGGCCTATGAAGACTCACCTTTCCAAGATCTAGCGAGCTGTTTCCTCTCCAGTCTCTTTCCACTTTTGCAGACAATGGATGCCTGAAATCCCACGAGATCAGGGCACTCAGAAGCTTCCGGTCTGCACAGGAAAATTGTTTGCACGCTAATGAGAGGCTTGAAGCAATACAATTTCTCTGCCCATCAGTATGCAAATGGTTTTCCGCGCTGAGATTGGAGGCCCTTGAAGGAGACTAACCGAGACTGCCTGCCGCTCCAGAAGTGACAGGCAACCTCAGGGAGTCAGAGAAGCAGACCAGAGCATCTTGGTCCTACTCTCACTCTGCTCTCACCACTGGCACAGAGGCAGGAGAGGAGACAGCTCGCTAGATATTCAAAAGGTGAATTTCCACAGGCGGGGGAGGGGGGAGGGAATAGGCAGGGCAAATGTTGCAGTTGTTCATAAGAGTGAATAACTGCCATGGTGCTGCAACACTTTCAACCTTGGGACTGTGTCGTAAGTCTTGGGGAGGGGTTATGTCGCAACTTTGAATGATCACTAAGTGAACTGTTGTAACTGGGGGATTACCTGTAATTGTCCATACCCAACCACACTGATAGGGCAAACTAATGTATACGGTAGTCCTTGATCCTAATTGAACCCAAATTTTTTTGTTGCTAAATGAGTCATTTTTAAGTGAGTTTTATCCCATTTCTTGTGGCAGTTGTTAAGTTAGTAACATGGTTGTTAAGTGAATCTGGCTTCCCCATTGACTTTGCTTGTCAGAAGGTCACAAAAGGGGATCATGTGACCCTGGGAGACTGCAACCATCATAAATATGAGCCAGTTGTCAAGCATTTGAATTTTGATCATGTGACCATAGGTTGCTGCTTGGTCGTAGGTGTGAAAAATGGTCATAAGTCACTTTTTATTGCCATTGTAACTTTGAATGGACACTAAATGAATGGTTGTAAGTTGAGGACTATCTATATAAACAGAGAGCAATTCTCACTACCTTCTAGCGCTGACAATGTTACCTAAGGTGACAAAACATTTGCAAGCAAACAATCAAATTTGATTATAAAAACCAAGCTTAGAAAGGGCCAAGGTCTCAACAATTCAATCTTTTATCCTCTTCCTTTGAAACGTAAAAACCACTTAATGAGATTTCTTGATAAGTACCAAAATAGTTAGTTATATCATAGACTTGTAAGTTTTGGAATATAAAACCAGGTTGGTGTAGTATTAAGACTCTAGGCTGGAAACCAGGAAACTATGAGTTCTTATCCCAACTTAGGCATGAAGCCAACTAGGTGACCTTGGGCATGTTTTCTGAACCCTATGAAGAAGACAATGGCACACCATTTTTAAAATCTTGACAAGAAAATTGCAGGGACTAGTCTAGGCAGTAATCAGGACATGAATGATACGCACACATAAATTTGGAATATGTTCTATGAATGTTCTATTATATGAGTTGAAGATGGTGGCGATGGCAGCAACACTCCATCACAGCAGATAAAAACAGCAGCCCACCATGGGAGAAAAAAGTGGAGAAGGAATAGAGTTAAAGTGCAAGCAAAGTTAAGTAAAATTAAAAAAGGAAATGAAAGAGAAGGAAAGGAAAAGAAGTGGGACTGGAGAAACTTTGCACAATGGAAGAAAGCAGCAGAGTATAGTTCTTCAGAAGAGAGGAAGGAGAATAAGTAGAAATAAACTTAAAGAAAATTTAAATAAGTAAATGAAATAGAAAAAAAAGAAGGTAGACAGGAGAAGGAAAAGGAAGATGGGTGTAAAGATGGCAATAAGTGCAATTAGTAGCATCAGTATTGGACACAGCCAGTGGGCACAGTTGGTAGTAGTGGCAGTAGGCTCAGTCAGCAGTAGTGATGGCAGCAACAGCAAGCAGCGGTAACAGCTGACTGGTAGCAGCAGAGGCGGTGGAGGCAACGAAGCTCTTAGAGAAGAAGGAAAAGAAAGAGGAGGAAAAGTAGAGTTAAAATAAAATGTTTAAAAAGCAAAGGAAGAAGAAGGAATGGCATCAGGATCGCAGTGGATGTGCGGTGCTATGGCTGAGAATGGCAGCAACCACATCGGCTAAAATAAATCAGTGGAACAATTGAGAGAAGAAAGGGAAAAGGAGGTTAGCAATGCAGGAAGGAGAATAGAAAGACAATTTATTATTTTTTTACAGTGTTACATTAACACCAATCTGCTTTTTTTTCTTTGCATTTTTTCTTTTTTTCATCTGTGCCTTACAGTTTGCTTTATTTCAAGACTAGCCACAAGAGGGAGCAGAGGATTAACGTTTTAAAGTATTATTTCAGCATTAGTCTCCAGAAGGAGCAAAAGATCAATTTCCAAAAGATGGAAGGAATTAAAATATTGTTATAAATAAAACCCCACATAAATCCAATTTATAAATGAATAAATTTTAAATTACATTTCAATTTTTTTCAAAAAAACAAGTTCTTTAATTTTTAGAATTATTAACATCTTAAAAAAAAAGACTCAAAAGACTAAAAATAGATCAATTTATTGTCTTAAAATGTCTTAAAATAAAACTCTTCATAAACCATTTAAAAAATATTTAAAATTTTATTTTTTTAAAAAAAATGAAATCTTTCATATTTTAAAAATCTTTTAAAAAAAGAAGGCACCCAAAGAGCACTAAATTATATCAAATTAGACAATATTAGAGATACTACTAAAAATAAGATTCTGCTTTCGAACTGCTCAAAACAATTGAGAACTTACTATTTGTTATATATTATGTTATTAACAGCTATGGGCTGTCACACTTCGTTTCTTTGATTTCTTCTTAAGCATTTTCTAATTTTTTTTAAAATTTTTAAAAGAGATACAGTACATAAAGGCCGCTAAATTAGAATTAGAAATACTGCTAAAAAACAAGAAACTGCTTTGCAACTGCTCAAAGCAATTGAGAACTTACTATATTTTACAGATCTAGGAAAATACAGACCAATCAGTCTGACAATATCTGGGAAAATCCTGGAAAAGATAATCAAGCAGCAGATTTGCACCTAGAAATGAACAAACTGATTACTTGAAGCCAAAATGGGTTGGTTAAAAACAGATCATGCCAAGTAAACTTTATTGCCTTTGTTGACAAAGTGTTTAAAGCAGTGGATCAGGGAAATGCTGTAGGCATAATTTAGACCTCAGTAAGGTATTTGAAAAAGTAGACCACAGCCTACTTCTTGGTAAGATAGAATATTGTGGTCTAGATAGCATTATCACCAGATGGTTTCACATCTTCATAAATGATGGGAATGGAAGGAAAACAGATCAGATTTCCTAACAACACCAATTCCCTGGGGGAATTGCTAACCATGATGGATGGATGGATGGATGGATGGATGGATGGATAGGCAGGCAGGCAGGCAGGCAGCCTCTTCCTATCTATCTTCAGCAGAGGGATAGTGTTAAGATCATGTGAAGTATTAGTACTACTTAATACCCCACTGGTGAGATCACACTTGGAATACTGTGTCCAGTTCTGGTCACCATGATAAGAAAAAAGTTGTTGAAACTCTAGAAAGAATACAGAGAACAGGAACAAAGATGATAAGAGTCTAGATGATAAACTGTACAATGAATTGTTGTAGGAAGAAGGAATGTCTGGTCTAATGAAGAGAAGGACTGGAGTGACTTGATAGGCTTCTAATATTTGAGAAGCTGTCAAATAGAAAAGAGGGTCAATCTATTCTCCAAAGCATCTAAGGGTAGGATAGGAAGTAACAGCTGGAAAATCATTAACAAGTGATCCAACCTAAAACTAAGGAGAAATTTCCTGACCATAGGAGGGAAAATTTTTAGCATATGTTTGTTTTATTGTTAACTGTACCTTGTGTTTGTTCTGGGAAGTCGGGGGGGGGGAGGGGTTTTTTTGAAGGGAGGGGCGAGGGGGGAAAGGGGAGGAAAGCTTTTTTTTGTAAAAACTTTTTCAATAAAAAAAGACATTTCCTGACAATGAGAACAATTAATCAGTGGAATGGTTTAGAATTAGAACTAGAATTCTTTATTGGCCAAGTGTGATTGGACACACAAGGAATTTATCTTTGGTGATATGCTCTCAGTGTACATAAAAAGAAAAGATACATTCATTAAGAATCATAAGGTACAATACTTAATGATAATCATAGGGTACAAATAAGCAATCAAATCATACTAGGAAACAATCAATATAAATCGTAAGAATACAAGCAACAAAGTTACAGTCATACAGTCATAAGTGGGAGGAGGTGGGTGATAGGAACGTTGAGAAGATTAATAGCAGTGCAGACTTAGTGAATAGTTTGACAGTGTTGAGGGAATTATTTGTTTAGCAGGATAATGGTGTCAGGGAAAAAACTGTTCTTGTGTCTAGTTTGTTCTCATGTGCAGTGCTCTATAGCGTTATTTTGAGGATAGTTTACCTCTAGAAGGTGTGGTTGCTTCATTGCTGGAGGTTTTTGAAGAGATTGGAAAACCATTTGTCCAGAATAGGAAAGGATCTCTGCCTGAGTAGGGGGTTAGATTAGAAGATATCCAAGGTCCTTTCCAACCCTGTTATCCTATATTCTATTTATATATGGAATATACATTATATATGGAAAGGATTCTGTAGGAGATAATGAAAGGTATCTGTTTTATCTTCTGCCTATAGAGAGATGCCTGGAAGATCATGAACTGCTTGCTCAAGTTGAGTCTACCATGGGAAATGGAAGTAAATTTTTATTCAGGAAGAACTATGCAAAATATGAATTCTTTAAGAATCCTGTGGTAAGCATTCTATAATTATCCTTTATGTAGCCATAATTGTTGACCTGAAAAGATTTGCTTTCCTTTTATAAATTATGTAATATCAACTTTTATAGCACTTTTATGGCACTAGTATAAAATAATCTTACTATGCATGATTGGAACAATTCTCAGTAGAAAACAATATAACTATTATTTTTAACTTTATGGAAAGATAATTACTTCCTATTTTTTGCAGAAACCTTTTGCCTTGAGCTGATACTTATTTATATGCCAATCTTGCCAACAAGTATCTATTTGGAGAAGATATCGTTACTATTTTGTGAAGCTTTATACTCTTAGATTGTACATTTTGAGGTTTCTATTTGGCTAGGAATACTTAAAGAACCGTATGTAGACAGTAAACACAAGATCAATCCAAATGGACTCAAATGTCTATACACCAATGCACAGAGTATGAGGAATAAACAGGGTGAATTAGAAATCCAAGTAAATGAGGGTAGATATGATATTGTTGCCATTACGGAAACTTGGTGGGATGAAACTGACAAATGGAACATACAGCTAGAGGGATATAAATTATTTAAAAGAAATAGACCAAATAAAAGAGGAGGTGGAGTTGGACTATATATAAGAAATAACTACATCTCTACAGAAATAGAGCACAACAATGATGAAAATCATCTTGAATGTATTTGGGTCAATATAAAAGGGGTGAAAAACGATATTGCCATAGGTCTATACTATAGGCCACCCAACCAAACAGAGGAAGTAGATGAACTTTTTGCTAGTCAGCTAACTAAGGTATGTAGGAAGCACATCACAGTAGTAATGGGGGATTTTAACTACCCTGACATCAACTGGGAAACAAACTCTGCACCAAGTGGAAGATCCAACAGGTTCCTAACAAACCTAGCAGACAACTTTGTTTCCCAAAAAATAGAGAAGGCGACAAGGGGATCAGCCATATTGGACTTAATTCTCACTAACAGAGATGAAATGATAGAAGGTGTTGAAGCTACAGGAACCTTGGGGGCAAGTGACCACGCAATATTGGACATTAAGCAAATACAAGTAGTAGAACAAAGTCAAACTAGAGTCTTGGACTTTAAGAGAGCTAATTTCAATAAACTTAGAGAGAGCTTGAGAAGGATTCAATGGATGAGAATCCTCAGGGGGAAAACAACTCAAGAAGCTTGGGAAATTTTGAAAAGTGAGATTATAAAAGCACAGTCTAACACAATACCAATGAAGAAGAAAAATAGTAGATCTCAAAAGAAACCAGCATGGATGCATAAAGAACTATCTGACAAATTGAAAGACAAAAAGGACAAATATAAAAAGTGGAAAGAGGGGCAAATAACTAAGGCAGAATATCAGCAAATAGCCCGAGCCTGTAAAGATGAAGTGAGGAAAGCTAAGGCTCACAATGAACAAAGGCTAGCGACAAAAGTAAAAATAACAAAAAGCTTCTTCCAACATGTTAAAAACAAGAAAAAAGTCAAGGAAACAATTGGCCCATTGCTGGGAGAAAGTGGCAAGAAGATGACAAGCAACAGGGAGAAAGCAGATCTACTTAACTCATATTTTGCATCTGTCTTTACACAAAAGGAAAAACAATCCAACCTATCAAAACAGCACTACAAAAAACAGATTAGAAACACAAGTTAAAATAGGGAAGAAAATGGTAAGTGAACACCTGTCTACCCTAGACGAGTTCAAATCACCAGGACCGGATGGATTACACCCCCTGAAGGAACTGGCAGACGTGATCTCAGAACCACTGAACTATATCTTTCAAAGATCCTGGAGCACAGGGGAGCTGCCAGAGGACTGGAAAAGAGCTGATGTAGTTCCCATCTTCAAAAAAGGAAAAAAAACAGATCCAGGAAACTACAGACCTATCAGTCTGACCTCAATACCGGGAAGATTCTGGAAAAGATAATCACAACGAATCACCGAACACCTAGAAGCAAACAAAGTAATAACCAAAAGCCAACATGGGTTTGTCAAAAACAGATCATGCCAGACTAATCTTATCGCATTCTTTGACAAAATGACAAAATTAGTAGACCAGAGGAATGCTGTCGATATAATTTACTTGGACTTCAGTAAAGCATTTGATAAAGTAGACCATAACCTACTACTAGATAAAGTAGAAAATGTGGGTTAGACAGCACCACCACCAGATGGATTCGTAACTGGCTGACCAACCGCACTCAATGTGTAGTCCTCAACGGAACTACATCCACATGGAGGGAAGTATGCAGTGGAGTACCCCAAGGCTCTGTTTTAGGCCCAGTACTCTTCAACATCTTCATCAATGACTTGGACGAGGGGATAGATGGGGAACTCATCAAATTTGCAGATGACACCAAGCTGGCAGGAATAGCCAACACTCCAGAAGATAGGCTCAAGTTACAGAAAGATCTTGACAGACTTGAACATTGGGCACTATCTAACAAAATGAAATTCAACAGTGAAAAAGTAAGGTTCTACATTTAGGCCAAAAAAACAAAATGCACCAGTACCGTATATGTGGTACCTTGCTCAATAGTAGTACCTGTGAGAGGGATCTTGGAGTCCTAGTGGATAACCATTTAGATATGAGCCAGCAGTGTGCAGCAGCTGTTAAAAACGCCAACACAGTTCTGGGCTGCATAAACAGAGGATAGAATCAAGAACACGTGAAGTGTTAGTACCACTTTATAATGCCTTGGTAAGGCCACACTTGGAATATTGCATCCAGTTTTGGTCACCACGATGTAAAAAAGATGTTGAGACTCTAGAAAGAGTGCAGAGAAGAGCAACAAAGATGATTAGGGGACTGGAGGATAAAACATATGAAGAACGGTTGCAGGAACTGGGTATGTCTAGTTTAACAAAAAGAAGGACTAGGGGAGACATGATAGCTGTGTTCCAATATCTCAGGGGCTGCCACAAAGAAGAGGGAGTCGAGCTGTTCTCCAAAGCACCTGAGGGTAGAACAAGAAGCAATGGGTGGAAACTGATCAAAGAAAGAAGCAACTTAGAACTAAGGAGAAATTTCCTGACAATTAGAACAATTAATAAGTGGAACGACTTGCCTTCAGAAGTTGTGAATGCTCCAACACTGGAAATTTTTAAGAAAATGTTGGATAACCATCTGACTGAGATGGTGTAGGGTTTCCTGCCTGGGCAGGGGGTTGGACTAGAAGGCCTCCAAGGTCCCTTCCAACTCTGATGTTATGTTATGTTATGTTAACCTTAGCAATTAGAACATACAGCATGGGACAGCTATGCAAGAAACTTAGATATTTTTGCATCAGACATCTAAGAATGGCCAGTACAGCTTTTTTTTTTTAAAAAAAAGGTTGTTCACAGTGATTGATGTGTGTTAAAAGATGCAGTAAAATTTCCCTTAATAAAATGAAAAGAAATAGAACCTCAACCTTAAAAAGCACCCAATATTTGATTACTCTATTTCAAAAATGGAAAGCAAATTGACTATATCTGTATCTTAATCATTCCATTTGCATATGGTTAAATTATCTGTTGTAGAACCTCTTGTGGTATTAAACTCAACCTATGCTATTGCTCTGATGTTGAGTTTCAAAACCATCTCTGTGGAAGATGGATTACATAGGTACCCAAGATATGGCTTGTTCAACTAGACAGCTTTTTTTTTTTTTTAGAAAAATCTGTGCAAATAGACCATGCTACTATGATTGAAAAGATATATGCATATTAGCTGCTTTGAGTGCTTAATAGAACACAGTGGCAAAGTATATATCAAGCAATAAAAATGAAAGTGTATTCAGATTTTTAATACATAGAATTATGTGCTAAATTAGTTAGATGTATGTTAACAGCAAGTTATTAGCAACATATATTTCTGTTTCTCCCCCTCCAGAATTTTTTTCCAGAACAGATGATTGCTTGGTGTGAACAATCAAATGGTAGTATTCCACAATCACAACTTTTACAGGTAAGCCTTTAAGGGAACGCAGTTACCTTCCAAGTTGAGCAAAGTAGATAATAAATACATTAATAAGCACATGACAGAATAGATTGGACAAAAGAAGGAATACATTAAGACTAGACAAGCCCTGAAGTAGCATAGTGTTGAGTTTAAATTATTATAGTACAACCTTTGAAAAACCTTTTTGAATTTTGATTTAAAATACTTTGTGGCTTTTCAATGTACAATGTGTGGCCAAATATTATTTTCCTTACAGAAGATACAAGGAAAAACAGACTTTAATTTGATTTGTCTAAATACTTGCAAAAGGCAAAAAAAAAATAGTAATTGTTAACTATGGCTAAGTAGAATTGACAGATCTCTTGACAGTTAGAATGAAAAATAAACTGAAAAAGAAGGTGAATTAATGATTCTTCCCCCCTCCCCAAACAAAAAAAGTATCTTATGTGCAGTATGGTCAGATTACTGCATTCTGATCAGTTTTTGCTCTCTCTTATTTTTTTTCTTTCAAACAATTCTGTGTCAAAATGCTACAATTCAGATATATTTATTTATTTTCTGAGTTCAGGAGAAAAACCACCCCCTTTTTGCTGTTCTGGTGAGGGAAGGATTTGCCACTGGTAGTATTTCCAGTTTATCTGGGTTATGGCCAATTACTGAAGGTTTTGTTTTAACTGTAGTCTTCAAGGAGGCTCCTTCCATGTACCCAGTTCAGATCACATTATACTATATAGCTGTTAACTAGTTAGTGTTATACACCTGCATTTGTACTAGCTATAAATTCTTTTAAGAGCAGCCTTGCCTAAAACAAATTGCAATAATATAGCTGTGAAGTAATATGTGCAGGAGTAACAGTTGGCTAGAAACGGAGGCAATTTGGTACACCAGTGAATCAGGTTGAAACCTTTCCTGGAAATGAACCTTTTTCTTCAGAAACAGTGCCATCTCTTTCAAAGTAAAGTTGTTAAAGCAGGACATATCCATTGGAAAAAAAAGTAAAAGGAAAATTTTGTTAAAAATTGCCTTTAATTGTGAGATGTTACTCTTTCCCCTTAACCCTAAGACTTTACAAAGAAGGACAACTACATGTTGGCTAATAAAATTTCAGTTAAATTAAAACAATTATCATATTTCTAATTCATTCCCAGAATGAATTTTAAAAGAAGAAATTATATAAGAAAAAAATATATAAATTATAATTCCCTGGGGGGAAAATTGCTAAAAGTATAGATAAAATGTATGTATGTATGTATGTATGTATGTATGTATGTATGTATTTAAAATTACAAAATAATTAAATATTTGCTGTAGTATATATGTTTCATATCCTCTCCTCTGTATTTTTCATGCCTTTGAGTCAGTCTTGACTCCCGGCATCCACTTTTAGTTCTCGTTTCAGAAGTGGTTTGCTATTACCTCCCTTCCAAGGCTGAGAGAGAGAGTGACTGGCTCAAGGTTACCAGCTGAATTGGTGCCTAAAACAGGATTAGAACTCACAGTTTCCCAATTAAGTCTCATGCCTTAAACATCATATCAAACTGGCTCTCTCTAGTGTGTGTGCGTGTGTGGTGTTTGTGTGTGTTGGGTTTCGCTTACCTTTGCTACTGGTTTGCTCATGCCTGCATTTTTGCCATATCTGCACATGTGCAGACCATATTTGATGACATCCGGGCGGCTGCCCGAACCGGGGCGAACCAGTAGCAACCCAGCACTGGTGTGTGTGTGTATGCATGTGTGCAGAAGTGATTTGTCATTGCCTCCTTCTTATGGTTGAGAAAAGTAACTGACCCAAGGTCACCCAGCTGGCTTTATGCCCAAAGTGGGATGAATGCATGATCTTTTAGTTTCTAACTAGATGCCTGATCACTACATCAAACTGGTTCTCAGTAACCCTGTGGAAATGTTAATATGAGTGTTCAAAGTCTCATATACAGTGCTTTTTTTTAAAACCCTAGCAAAATTAAGCTTTTTCAAGTTGGGCTAGAACTCTCAGAATTTCAGGACAGTTTGATTTGTATACTAGATGTTTTGAACATTAAACGTTAGTAATACTTGTAGTTATCAGGCTGTGGAAGCTAATGATGTATGAACAGTGCATCTCTTGTCAACATGTTTTTTTGCTTTGTTTTTAAAACAAAATGAGGAGGGAATATGATCAACATAGATTATATACAGTAGATTTGCTCATTGTAGAATAACAACTTGCTACTATTGTCTTCATTCTAGGGGGTTATGTCATTGGTCATCTCTGAAATGGTACTATGTTCCTATACTTACAACCAAAGTAGCTTCTGATTATAATATGGTGATTTTATTATCAGTAGATTTTAGAATTATTTATTATATGATAATATTTTCCTAAGGAAATAAATTGGAAAATCTCTTCTCTGTTGAAGTGTCTGGCTGTCATGTTATGGTGGCACAATTATTATTTTTTTCAGTATGAATATTTGTACTCATATAGTAACCACTTAGTAATAGATCTTGCATGTACCTATTTCTTTGTAATTGTAGAATTCAACATTTCCATTTATCTTCAACAGAAATTTTTAAATTCAAATAGTTGTCCAGAAATTCAGGGGTTTTTACATGTGAAAGAATTGGGAAGAAAATCATGGAAGAAGCTGTATGGTTGTCTGAGGAAATCTGGACTTTATTGCTCTACAAAAGGGTCTTCAAAGGTACTTGTTAGTTAGACTAGTTTAATAAAGATAACCAATAGACTTTGAAGGCACTGATATCGTTGTCAGTAATACGTTGGAGTGTAAATTTCAATTATTCTATGCTCTGGGTTTCATTTTAGGCTTAGTTTTGGTGCATAACTTAATGCCAGTAAAGGAGTTCTTAAAGTTTTAGATTAGATCCTTCTAACAAGTTGTGATCTTTATAATTACAGTGTTGAGTATACCATCATTGAGTTATAACTTCACATGGAAAACCCTGTGGGTGGATCATTTGTATTGTCTTCCTTTTTGTACAAGAAAATAGCAGTGTCTCCTTTCTGAGCATTGTCAGTTGCAAATTTTAAAAAAAAATCTTCACAAAATGAATGTCCAGATGACCAATTCCAAATATTTAAAAGCTTCATGCATTCTATATGATTTCAATCAGATAGTATATAAGTCATTTTAGATGTTAAGCAATATGCAGCATATTTGTCTTTCCAGTTGTGTAGTTAAAAACATTTCACTCCTCAGCAGGAGGTGAGAATTGAAGGGATGTCCCAAGACTCCCCAGTGTAACACCACCATGTTGTGATATAGTGGCACAAAGAGATATTTATTTATTAGTTTGGATAAGTAAAACCTAACTTCATCTGACTGGCTTAATATAATGATAAAATAGAAGAAATATTAACAGCATTATTTTTAACCCTTGGCCATTAGAGTGAGACAAGTTAAACATCCTAAATATATCATTAAAGATATATTGACATAAAACTGCTGAATTAAAAATAGACGAAGATGACCATTTGTACTGGTTTTCTCCATAATTTATCCCTGGGGATAAGTTCAAGTTCTACAGTGAAATCTCCAAGGATACATTTATCTTGTGTATGTTTGATTATTCACTTATTCTTCTTGGTATTCCATTAAAATCACTTCCTGTTAAATCCAAATTTGTCAATTTCTGGAATAAGTATTTACCAGGCAATGGCTAGCTTACTTTTAAATAAAGACCAAAAGCTGGACCCAGGTTTAATCCTATATATGATTCTGCCTTTGTGAATCGATAAAGCTCTTCAAATGAATATTGACCTTCGATATAATTTTTAAACAATTCAGTCAATAAATGGTCCCTTCTCTAAGTTTTGTTTGGCTTCCGTACTCTGTAAACAAGTAGTCAAAAAGACTAAAACGCAGTTTAAGTAGATTAAGGTTCAACATCACATATGTTGTTTCCTAGAGTTGTGGGTGCTTCATCATTGGAAGGCTTCAAGAAAAGATTGAACAGGCATTTGTCAGGATGGAGTAAGAATTCCTGCTTTGGAGCTAAAAATCCTCTATGATCCTTTTCAATCATATGATTCTATGATTCAAAATAGGCTTGGAAATTATTTAAAGAAATAGGTTTACCAGAGCAAAACATATAAAGTACCTGCAGAAATATGACAGAGCAAACCCATAAGAAGATCTGAAATATAATTAAACTAATCTTGCCATTTTCTTTTTATTAAAAGATAAACATTTTGTAATGAAGCTTAACTTCCTCCCATTTGCCATCACTTTGAAGTCATCCCTGAAAATTCGAACCTGTTGAGGAGCAGAACTTCACTGAATGATCTAAAAAGTTAATCAGAAAAAAGTGTTCCCAAATATAAATTGAGATTGTGAGGGATTAGTCAATTTTTAAAAGCATTTGATAAGAATTTTAACATTTGATAGAGACATTAAGCACATACTAGGATTTTGAATATATGGAAGATAGTATTACCGACCAAGTTTATTGCTGCTAGAAATTTTTAGTGTGTTTTTATTACCCTTTAATGGTTCTTCGTTTTATTTTCAGATAATATAAAATAATGGTTTTATACTTTTTTAATTATTACAACTATTTCCTCAGGAACCAAGACACCTGCAATTGCTAGCTGATCTTGAAGACAGCAATATCTTTTCATTAATAGCATGCAAAAAAATGTACAGTGCACCAACTGACTATGGCTTTTGTATAAAGGTAATGGCTTTAAATCTTACAAGATTTGTGGTTCACAATATTAAATTTTACAGATTTTTATGTGACTTTTAAAATAATTTTGATTTTAATTTTATGCTAAATTTTATCCTAGATAGAGAAAAATAATTCAAAATTGACTCTTGTCAAATGGTGTGGCAGTCAGTTAATAGCTAGCAAATTGATATAATATTAATGGAGGGTAGGGAAGTCCCCATTTCAGACTTTTATAAAAACAGTAAATTTATTAGATGGCTTTACATTATCTGTTGTACTTTCAGACTTTGCCTGGATTTTTTTAAAAAAGGAGATAATTCAGATATTTCTCAGTTTATATGAGCACTCTGAAATGTTCTACAATATAAACAAATGCTTAGGATTTGAATATTACACCTCAATTAATTTCCTGGATGAAAAAGAGAATTGATATTTTGTTGTTTGTTCTATAGCCCAATAGAGTAAGGAATGAAGCTAAAGAATTAAGATTGCTGTGTGCTGAGGATGAACAAAGCAGAACATGTTGGATGACTGCCTTTAGACTGCTCAAGGTACTGGATAACTATGGGGCTAGTTCAGGGTGAAATCCATGAGGTTCTGAAAGGTTCTGGAGAATTGGTAGCGGGAATTTTAGTTCGGAGAACCAGCAAATACCACCTCTGGCTGGCCCCAGAGTTGGCTGGGAATTGAGATTTTGCAATATCCTTCCCGCAGGAGTGGGATGGGAATGGAGATTTTGCCGTATCCTTCCCCTGGAGTGGGGCGGGAATGGGATTTTGCAGTATCCTTCCCCTGGAGTGGGATGGGAATGGAGATTTTGCCGTATCCTTCCCCTGGAGTGGGACGGGAATGGGATTTTGCAGTATCCTTCCCCTGGAGTGGGGAGGTAATGGAGATTTTGCAGTATCCTTCCCCTGCCACGCCCACCAAGCCACACCCACAGAACCGGTAGTAAAAAAAAATAGATTTCACCACTGGGCTAGTTCATATTTAGCCTGTGTGTGAATTGAGATCCTGCATTCATCTTTCATATGGACTCAGGCACAGTTAAGATCTTTCTAAGAAACTATTTTATTTAGATTTAATAAATTATTATCTTTGCAGTAGAGGGCAGGCAGGTAGGAAAAATCCAGGGCTGGATCAAGTGAAGTTCATTTATTCTAAAATAAGGATGCTAGAAATGAAACTGGTATAAATAATTGTTACAAAGCAACTGGAAGAAAAATGAACAATTTCCAGGATGTCTGCAGCAGTCTATCCAATATGTCACTGAAGAGCCATCCTCGCTGTAGATCAGGCAGGGGGAGTTGATACAATCGGTTTAGGGAATGCCAGATGCTTCAGTGTAGAATGACTTCAGAAGGTTAGTGGGGGTTCTAAAGATCTAGAGAAAGTTCAGAGCACTTGCTCTATTTTAAATATCCCCATTTTTGGTCAAAATATTTTTGGAAGTAGCAGCCAGCATATTTTGTGCGTCGAAGTATATGAATTCTCCAGAACTGTTCCAGTCAAATTTCAGGTTGAGTTTAAGCACTGAAATTGTCCTTGTCACCGGCAAATGACCTGCTCGGGAGAAAAAGAAATATTTAAATAATACATCAGAAGGCCTAACAGAGTGGAAAAAAAATACCTCCTCAAAATGTCTGTGGAGATTCTCAGTCATCCAGGTCATAGTTGTCTCAAATGTGCTTTGTCAAAAAAGCAATTGGACTTTATTTTCCTTGATGAAGAAGAAGAAAATGTTTCTCTTCTCATCCGAGAAGCTTCATCAGTTCTGATGATGGGATCCATCCCCCACCTTCACAACCGAGGAAGCTTCTTGGGTGAAAAGCGATATGTTTGAGGCCTTGCTCAAAAGTGAAATGTGAGGAGCCATCTACCTTGTCTCATTCATTGTAATCCTTGGCAGTCTAATTTTCCCTCCCTTTCATAAGTCTGCCCTTGGTGATATCTAAAAATAGCTAACTTTGTTTTTGATTATGCTGTGATGATACTAGATAGAATGAAAGAACTATTTTTCAAAGCCTCAAACAATTTGGTTAAAAATAGGCAGTAAAATTAAAAGTAGGCAGGTAACAGTGTCTCTTTGACTATAGATTTTTTATATAATTCTTTAAAAACAATAGTCTTGATATATCAATCACTTAGAAGGTTCTTTTTGCCAGATATCAAAGGCTAGACAAATAATATTTAGGCTAGTCAAATCATGTTTAGAATCAGGCACCTGGAGGATAAAAGAAAGATATATTTTCTGAGCACTTTTATGTAGTACTTCAAAATACTTCAAAAGATAGAGATTCTCACCTAGGAAATAGAGTGTAAATATAATCATGAAGGAGAGATAATTCATTTTACAAGAATTAGAAGGAACAAAATTAACCTTGGAACCATTTGGAAACCAAGTTTTAGAGAACGTAACTTATACACTGCAGGCCTGATTAATAAAGGAAAAAAAAACAATGTTTATATGAAAGAGCAATTTTAGTGTTTCAGACTATTACAGGTAGTTCTTGCATGCGAGTGCCTTGTTCAAAATTACAATTATGTTGAAAAAGTAACTTTATAACTAATGCTTGCATTCAAGACTTTTGCAATTTGTAGTCATTGCAGTCATGCAATGTTCTCTCCTGACAGGTGGTTTATCTCTGCAACTTTGCAGAGCAGAAGATTGGAAAGGAAGGTATTACAAGAGAGTAGTAGGCACATAATGGAGGATGCATATCAAAAGAAATGTGCTAATGTGCTACAAAAACAGCCAGTATATTCCTCAATGTACACCTGCTTACTCTCTCCTAATTCCTTCCTTTGTAGTCTCCACAGCACAAGGAAGGAGGAGAAATAAATAGGTCAGGCAGAAGAGAGATTGGCTACAAAAATTGCTTGTCTTTCCCCCCCCCCCTTCCTCACAGAGTGGAGAGATTACTGTCATGTAAACCCTTCCTACCCAATGAATGAATTACTTTAGTTTACTTTATTGTCATTGCACACGGTGCAACAAAATTAAATGCCGTCTTCAGTGTACATTATAACTATAAAAATGAAAACACAAACATAAATCCTTTACATTCTATATAATTGAAGTTGAAAACCCGATATTACACTATACCATAGAATTCAATATGGTTATTGCCCTGGGATAGAAGCTGTTTTTCAGCCTATTTTTCCATTTTTTTATTATCCTGTACCGTCTGCCGATGTTAATAGTTCCCAAAAAAGGATGCCCAGGATGAGATGAATCTTTAAGAATGTTTTGAATTTAAAGATTAACAATGAGGGAATATAATTCTCATTGTTAATTATCCCAGCACCCAATTTTGTCAGTTTTAAACTAGAATACATATTCCAGCTCACTGTCTGTAGAGATTATCAGTCATCCAGGTCATAGTTGTCCCAAGGGTGCTTTTTTTAGGAGGCAACTGGACTTTCTTGTTTTTTCTTTTGAAGATGTTTTGCTTCTCATCCAAAAAGCTTCTTCAGCTCCGACAGGACAGTGAGGAATGGAAGGATTTATATTCCTTGCAGACAGCAGGTAATCTGCATCCTTTTAGAGGTCGTTGAAGCACTTGAAGGTTTATCTGTGTCTTCAGGGTCATCTGAGTAGTGCTCTTAGTTCAGGTAAACCCTGAAGACACAGATAAACCTCCAAGTACTTCAACGACCCTCTAAAAGGATGCAGATTACCTGCTGTTTGCAAGGAATATAAATCCTTCCTGTCCTGTCAGAGCTGAAGAAGCTTCTTGGATGAGAAGTGAAAGGTCTTCAAAAGAAAAAAAAACAAGAAAGTCCAGTTGCTTTCTGAAAAAAGGCACCTTTGGGACATTCCAGCACACTGTTTTCCCACTTAGCAACTACTTCATTTAGCAACAAAGTTTCTGGCTCCAGTTATAGTCATTAAATGAGGATTATCTGCATTGTTCTGGATTGGGTAAATAATAAAAGCAATAGCCATTTCTTGAGAATGGTATGAAGAATAACAGAGTTGGAAGGGAGTTTGGAGATCTTCTAGTCTAGGGGTGTCAAACTAGATTTCATTGAGGGCTGCATCAGGGTTGTGTTTGACTTCGGAGGGTGGTACCAGGGTGAGTGTGGCCAGAATGACATCACTCATGCTGGGGGGGATGCCTGTGGTTGCCCGAGCACTCTGCCAGCAAAAATGAGCTCCCGAGCTCCATTTTTGGCTCGGGCAGCCTCCTGCGACCCTCTGCCAGTGAAATGGAGACCAGGAGGGCTGTACGCAGCCCTTGCGAGCTCCATTTTCACCAGCAGAGACACCATGGGCCAGTCCTTCACTGTTTCCAGGACAGCCCTGCAGTCCAGATCTAAGCACCCCACGGGTCAGATCTGGCCCCTGGGCCTTGAGTTTGACACCCCTGTTCTACTCCAACCCCCTGATTAAGCAGGAGACCCTACACCATTCCAGATAAATGGCTGTCCAGTCCTTTCTTAAAAGCCTCCGTTGATGGAGCACCTACAGCTTCTCATGGCCATTGATTGATTTAATTCTGGGACTGCAAGTCTTTTTAACAAAAGAGAAGAGCTAGAAACAAAGGAGAATAATTGAGGACACCCCAGCATTTGGGTCTAACTGAATGTTTGATTTTCATGTTATATTTTAGATCGTGGTGTATTTTTTAAAAAAACTACGTACTTGTTTTTGTTTGTAGTTATTTATTTTGTTACATGCCACACTGTTTAAATCCTATAAATCTAATAAATCTAATAAACAAATAAAAAAGAAAGAAAGAAAGAAAGAAAGAAAGGTGTTTCTTTTATGCTATAATGATCTTCTATGTATTCAGTAGTAGTAAAATATTTTAGATTTCAGCATGAATGTCCTATTTTGCTACCTCTGTAGAAATAGAGGGGTTATTCTACTGCAGTTGCCTTCCTCTGAAGAAACTGAAAACCGAACAGAATTCTTAAACCAAAGTAATAAATAAATAAATCACAATCTGAATGAAACAAACAAACAGATGATTTTTTCTCTCTCTCCACTTTTCAGTATGGGATGTTGCTATACCAAAACTACAGAATTCCACAACAGAGGAACAATCTGCTTCCTCACTTTGCCACTCCTGCGGTAAGTTAATTTAAGTACAGAGATTGTTTGTCTAATATACAACCAGGAGTTCAAGTGGCTTTTTCTCATTGAATGATAGAAACTAGCTTTTAAATACCCGGTCCTGACATTCCCTACACCATTTTTTTCTGAACGTTCGGAATCTCTGGATTTTAATTCCCAGTTTTCCCTAGCCAGCATGAAATTGAAGTTCACTCATGACATGCTGTTGGGGCCATTGGGAACCATAGTTTCCATACCATGGTTTAATGTCTGATTGATTTATTTCATCAAGTTTTCCTTTGAATGAGTGATTGCAGTCATATTAGCAGTTATTTTATATATTCTTCCCAGGTATTATTTTTCTAGGATTTCAGTTTTTATTTTATTTTAATTTTAATGATCTTTTAAAAAATCTTTCAGAGAAGTGTTTCTGAAAATTCATTAGTAGCAATGGATTTTTCTGGACAAATAGGAAGAGTGATTGAAAATCCAGAAGAAGCACAGTGTGCAGCTTTGGAAGAAGGCCATGCATGGAGGGTAAGAGATTGCAGTCTGCTTTGCCAATTAGCAAACCTTTCTCTGTAAACATATATGTGAAACAATCACAAGTTAGAAGAGCATTTGATTACTGTTGTAATCTCTTGTATCTTGGATTGTAAACAGTCCCAAGTCATGGGACTGCAAAATAGGTGGTTATCAGCTATGGGACAGGTTTTGTGGTTGTCATGTTTTTAAAGGAATTTGAAATTTGATTGAAGACATTATTTACTGCATCACTGTTAATGGTTCTTCAAATGTCCATTAGTAATGAGATGGTAATGACATTTCAGGGTGTGATTCCTCTGATGTGGGATTGTTTATTAGGAAAATCATTACAGTCCTTTGGGTGGCATTTTACACATGTTAAGAAGATGTTTCATGTTAAGAAGATGTACATGGTAAAATCTACTATCTAAGGAAGAGATGTCAGGCTATGCCTTCTTCATGCATTAATTGAATGAAGGGGCAATGAATAGAGATAGGTACAGATATTTTTATCTTGTTCTTTGTTCATTGATCATATTATACAGACGCTTTTCTCTTCAATCTACTTACCACATCTCCATTCTTAGATAGCGAATGTCTAATGTTCTGCTTCTTGGTTTCTCAGTGAAACAATAGGCCAGGGGTATCAAACTCGCAGCTCGTGGGTCAGATGCATCATGCGTTTAGCGAAGGGGAAAAAAGTTGCGATATATCACATGATGACAATGTGACGGCACAAGTTTGACACCCCTGCAATAGGTAGTTCTTGGGTATGGAATAAAATATTGTTATTGTCCTGACTTTTTATGTACTTATTTTTGATCAGCTCAACACAGAATTATACCTTAACTCCTTTTTCCTATTTTCCCTATAACAGAACTCTCATGAGGTGGGTTGTGTTGAGAGAGAATGATTGGCCCAGGCAGACCTAGAACTTTTTTCTGGGCCAGCATTTTATCATTAAACCAAACTGATGCTTGCTTGCTTGATTAATTGATTGATTGATTGATTAATTAATTAATATATAATGTAATCTTATATATCAACAAAATTATGTTATATATAAAATATAAACATACCGTATTTTTCAGACTATAAGTCGCTCTGGACTATAAGATGCAGCTAGCTCTTGGGGAGGAAAACAAGAAAAAAAAATCTGCCTCTGTGCAATTTGCCTCCTTGCAGCAAACACCTTGGTCAGCTCCAGCACACCCTGATTTAGCACGAGCAGCTGATTGGTGGTTGGATCTGCCTCCCGGAATACAGGCTATCAGCTGTTCCAGGCTGCGGGGATCACCACTCCCACCACCTGGAACTGGCCGAAAATGGGGGACCCAAAGGCCAAAAATGGGACACCCGGAGGCCGAAAATGGGATGTGTGTAGGCCGAAAATGGGGGAGGTGGCAGCAGTGGTGGCAGTGACAATCCCTGCAGCCTGTAACAGTATTCCAGGAGGCAGATGCAATCGCCAGTCAGTTGCTTATGCTAAATCAGGCTGTGCTGAAGCTGACCAGGCTGTTTGCTGCAAGGAGGCAAATTGCGCAGAGGTAGAGGCCAAAGGGTGGGGCTGGTGGGTGGCCGGGGCTTCAGCAACATTTGCTGTATAAGACACACAAACATTTCCACCAACTTTAGTGGTGGGGGGAGTGCGTCTTATACACTGAAAAATATATCAGATTGCCTCTTATACACTATTTTTCCTATAAATAATTGTAGAATCACCATTTTCACTATTCATATCAATGGATATGAATGGATATCAGTGGATATTCAAAATAATATTATTTGCTTTCCACGAATTGGTTTTATCCTGCCTTTCTAACAGAGAGCTCAGGATGTTGTTCGTGGTCCACATCCCATTCCAGTGAGCTTCATAGGTTTGCATCTGGCTTTCTTTTTCCTCTCAAGGGAACCAGGTCAGACTTTGTGCTTTTTGATCCATACAGCTACTAATGTTTAATAATTCTATGCTTTGTTCTGCAGAAACGTAGCACAAGAATTTTGGGGAATCAAAGCCCACTTCATCCTTCCTTGCTAAGCACAAGTAAGAAGAATGGCAACTGCTAAGTTTAGTCTTTTTCTTTCGATGTGAAAGTTGAGTCACTGTATTTTGATTTCACATTTAACTTGACTCAAACCAGTAATTGTTCTATTTAAGTCAGATCATCTTTCTTATTTGCCTCTCCCTCCCTCTCAAAAAGAGGTAATTTACAGCAGGCAATGCTTGACTTTATATTGTAGACCTAAGAATCACTTTTTAAACATAGGGAACACAGACCCACCAAAATCAACTGACTTTTAAGTAATTTAATGCAAATTACACTGCGTGTACAATTATTAGGCAAGTTGTATTTTGAAGAATTAATTTTATTATTGAACAACTACAGTGCTCTCGGTCAATCCAAAATATTAATAAACCTCAAACCTGAATATTTAAGAAAGTAAAAGTAAGGTTTTGGCTTTCTTAGGAGAATATCTATGTGTGCACAATTATTGGGCAAATATTATGTGCAGAATTATTATGCAACTAAATGAAAATTTGCCCATCACACTTGTTTATTTGTATCTATTAAAGTGAGAATAATGAACAAACAAATCAAAATTTACAAATAAACATTTCTAACATTCCCCCCCCCCCCAAAAAAAAAATCAATGGCCAATGTAGCCGTCCTTCTTTTCCATAACAATCATAAGCCTTCCATTCATGGAGTTTGTCAATTTCTTGATCTGTTGATATCAACCTTTTGTGCAGCAGCAACCACAGCCTCCCAGACACTGTTCAGAGAGATGTACTGTTTTCTTTCATCAAAAATCTCCTATTTAAGAAGGGCCCACAAGTTCTCAATAGGGTGTAGGTCAGGTGAAGAAGGAGGCTGTATCATTATTCTTTCATCTTTAAGGTCTTTACTGGCTAGTCACACAATAGAGTATTTCAATGCATATGATGGAGCATTGTCCTGCATAAAAATCACATCTTCTTGAAAGATGCAGACTTTTTCCTGTATCACTGCTTGAAGAAAGTATCTTCTAAAAACTGGCAGTAGGTTTGAGATTTGATTTTGAATCCATCTTCAACCCAAAAAGGTCCAACTAGCTATCCTTTAATATACCAGCCCATACCAGTACTTCCAACTTGCTGGCATCTGAGTCAAAGTGAGTAAGTTGACTTTGTAAATATACAAATAGAATGAGACTATTGCCTTACACACTGTAAGCCGCCCTGAGTCTTCGGAGAAGGGCGGGATATAAATGTAAAAAAAAAAAAAAAAAAAAAAGTGGAGCTCTGAGCCTTACTGATCCAGCCATGGGCCCATCCATCTGGTCCATCATCAGTCTATAACTCCCTTGAAAAATTTATCTTCAGATATTTCTTGGCCCAGTCTTGCCATTTCAACTTATATGTCTTGGTCAGTGGTGGTCAGGTTTCAGCCTTCCTCACCTTGACCATATCTCTGAGCACTGAACACCTTGTTCTTCTGGGCACTCCAGGTAGGTTGCAGTTCTGGAATATGACAGCACTGGAGATAATGGGTTCCTGGTAGCTTCATGTTTCATTCTTCTCAAATCTTTGGCAGTTAAGGTGCGTCTTTTTTTCTCAACACATTTCTTGCGACCCTTTTGAATACTTGCAACAAAACATTTGATGTTTCTATGATCACACCCCAATATCTAAGCAATTTCAAGAGTGCTGCATCCTTCTGAAAGACTTTACAATTTTTGACTTTTCAGAGTCAGTTAAATCTCTTTTTTGGCCCATTTTGCCTGAGAAAAAGAAGCTGCCTATGTTGATCTTCTTAGGCCCACCCTCCCTCCTTCACATCACTGATATGCTTATATCCACTAAGCATTCAAGTTTATACATCTTGAAGGTGGAAGGTGGAAAATGTGCATTAAAATGATGATATGATCAAAATACTCACTTGCCTAATAATTGTGCATACAGTGTACTTAATTTTCAATGTGTGTGGCAAATTCTAGACAGTCTTCACTAACCTTAAAAAAGCTAAGCAGGAGTTTGGATAATAGACACCACAAAATCTAAGAATAACAAGCTAAGCTAAGAAGTTGAAACATCTGAAAAAATGTAGTGACCAACTATTTCAACATTATTGTCAAGACTACATAGATAGGGTAAGGAAGTCTCCAGGAGTTGAAGAAGTCTTTGTATTTTAACTTGGCTGGCAGTAAGTTTACTTTACATCTAACCAATGCTGAATTTAGCCCATGAATCAGTAGCAAATATGGTAGTATGGTAAATCCCTGAGTTAAGAATACCCCAGTGTAAGTTCGACCCATAATTAAGAATATCTATTGTAGCAAAATTTGTGTTAAATACACAATTTACTTATTTATTTATTTATATATATATATATTATATTATATATGTATAATGTTAAGGTCATGGACATAAAAAAATGAAGTAATTCATCATGTTGGCTTATGGTTATGTACTAAGAAAAAATGTTACTTCATTAAAAAAACTTTTATATAGAGACATTTATAAGAACCTGTTGTATCTAATATCCATAACTTACATAATTATTTGTTCTTCTGAAACTTATACTTTCTGGCTTATGATTTTTAGCTTGATTAGATTCAACAGATCCAGATGCAGAAACCTTCCTTACATGGAAGTATTTCTGAATTTATTTCACATTATTTTAGAGACGCTTGTATTATATCCCATCTTTATTACAGTGGTGAGACAAGCAGATTGATCAGATAAATAAATAAAACAAATCAATGGAGATGTGCAAGACTCCATTTATATTAAAAAAATTAATATAAATAAATACAAAAATCAATTAAACCTGTTTTGTTTTTAGTCTGTGGCATATCATCTGTATTTGTGAAGTTTGAGTTGGTCAGCCATATAAATTCCTTAAATACATACATTTTTGATACTTTAAAAAAGATGTATAGTACTTCTAAAAGTATAAAACAGAGCAGGCCAGAAGGGTATAACAAGAACAATGATTAGGTAGGCGATGGAGTTAAAAATGTTATGTGATTGTCATATCTGTTCTATCTGTGTATCTGTCAATCAAATTTATATAATTTCCATCTCCCTGAAAGCAACTCTAGGGAGCTCATAACAGCTAAAAAATTATGTAGTAAAAAAATCTAATCATTGTAATTGGGCCAAAAAAAGAAGACAATGTATGAGTACATTTGATATAAAGAAGAATAGTGTGTGTGTGTGTGTGTGTAGGTCTTGGCGTATTCGGGTCTTTTCCCGTGTAAGGTTGAGAGTATTTTGGCGACATTTCAACAAGGTCTCACTCATTATTTTCAGGCTGGTGCTATATGCTAAACATATATATACGTTTTCTGAGGTTTTCGCGGGTGTTTGTATGTAGGTCTTTGGTTATTCGGGTTTTCTCCCGCGTAAAATTGGAAGTGTCTTGGCGACGTTTCGACGAAATCCATTCGTCATCATCAGGCTAGGTGCTTACAGCTTCCTATTTGTAGGAGAAATGTATGATCGCTGCTGTTTCTTCCTTTTAACTGCTAGTGGGGGTTTGAACTGATTGAACACACAGCATGTCACCACCACACATCCATACAGAAAGCAAACTCAAACCCACACCGATAATGAAGCACGACTACGGACCAGAAGCCAGACCGCAGCTGCATCATTAGCCATTTCAAACCCCTCCAATCCATACATGCAGCAGACTGACACCCACCATGAAGATGAAGCACGACGACAAATGCGAAGCCAAACAACAGCAATGCAACTCACCAATTCAAATCCCCCTGCATCTCAAACCAACCTAGCACAACTAAGCCCCCCCCCCAACAGAACACACCCACAGCCAATCAGAGCACAGACAACCCCACCATCCAATTAGAGCACAGCCAAACTCCCAACCAATCAGAACACATCTCCACCCTATCAGAACACAGCCAAGCTCCCAACCAATCAGTTCAAACCCCCACTAGCAGTTAAAAGGAAGAAACAGCAGCAATCATACATTTCTCCTACAAATAGGAAGCTGTAAGCACCTAGCCTGATGATGACGAATGGGATTTCGTCGAAACGTCGCCAAGACACTTCAAATTTTACGCGGGAGAAAACCCGAACAACCAAAGACCTACATACAAACACCGAAAACCTCAGAAAAATATATATATATATATATATATATATATATATATATATATATATATATATATATATATATATATATGTTTTCTGAGGTTTTCACGGTGTTTTATATAGGTCTTTGGTTGTTCGGATTTTCTCCCGCGTAAGATTGGAAGTGTCTTGGCGATGTTTCGACGAAGTCTCATTCGTCATCTTCAGGCTTCAGCTTCGTGCTTCTGGGAGCAATGTGTGATTGCAGCTGTTTCTCCCTTTTAACTGCTAGTGGGGGTTTGAACTGATTGGGTGGGAGCTTGGCTGTGCTCTGATTGGATGGGGGTTTTTCTGTGCTCTGATTGGCTGGGGGTGTGTCCTGTGTTGGTGGGGGCTTGGTTGTGCTCAGTCTAGTCTGTGCTGCAGGGGGATTTATAGGTATTTATATATATATAATATATATTATATATTTATATATATAGAGGTATATATATATATATATATATATTAGGTGTTGTTCATCAGCTAAGCATTTTGTTCTGGAGATGAGTGTCTTGGCTACGGAGTTGATCTGTGCTGGGTGGTGGTGTGAGAGTGCGTGCAGATAGCGGTTAGTGTGTGTTTTCTTCTGGTGGATGGTGTGTCCTAGGGAGCCATTGGGTTTTCTGTAGACTAAGACATCCAGGAAGGGAAGTTGGTTATTAACTTCTGTTTCCATGGTGAACTGTATTTTGGGGTGTAGGCTATTGAGGTGTGTGAGGAAGTTGTCAAGTTTTTCTTTCCCGTGTGGCCAGATTATGAAGGTGTCGTCTACATATCTGAGCCAGAGTTTGGGTTTGTGATCAGATTTTTCTAGAGCTTGGGTTTCAAAGTGTTCCATGTAGAGATTGGCAATGACAGGTGAGAGGGGTGATCCCATGGGTGCTCCTTCTACTTGTTTGTATTTTTGTCCATTATAGATGAAGTATGTGTTGGATAGGCAGTGGTTGGTCAGATCTAGGATGTGCTTGGGGGGGTTATATTTGTTTTGATCAACTCCGTAGCCAAGACACTCATCTCCAGAACAAAATGATAAGCTGATGAACAACACCTAAAACCCGAACTAGACACTCTCACTAACATACTAACATCCAATGGATTCCAAAGAAATAAGATTACCAAGCTAATCCAAAAAGAACCCCCCACTAAAATCCAAGACAGAGAACAAGAAAACGGCACAGCCCTCCTCCCATATATAAAAGGCACCACAGACAGAATCAGCAAGATCCTCCACAAACACAACATCAAGACAGCATTCTGCACAAACAGAAAAATATCCACCATCCTAAGAAACCCCAAAGACAAAATTGAGTTAGAAAATCAAGGAGTATATGAAATCCCATGCACCGCCTGCCCCACCACATACATTGGACAAACCAACAGAAGAATAAGTGCACGCATTGAAGAACACAAGAACTCATTCAAAAAAGAGGAACCAACTTCTTCCCTGGTCCAACACTTTAAAGTCACAGGACATGATATTGACTCTAAAAAGACCAGAACTATCACCAAAACTGAACACTTTAACAACAGAATAATCAGAGAAGCCATTGAGATAGAAAACGCCCACACAGCATGAACAAACGAGATGACACCTCCGCCTACCAGCCATTTGAAACCCGCCCTTATTGACAAACGAGTCCCTAACACGAGGAATGACACCAGACCCACACTCACAAGGTCCACACAGGATGTCACCACCGCACATCCACCCAGAAAGCAGACCCAAACCCACACTGATCATGAAGCACGACCAAGGACCAGAAGCCAGACCGCAGCTGCAACATTAGCCATTTCAAACCCCTCCAATCCATTCATGCAGCAGACTGACACCCACTATGAAGATGTAGCACAACCACAAAGCCAAACAACAGCTATGCAGCTCACCAGCTCAAATCCCCCTGCAGCACAGACTAGACTGAGCACAACCAAGCCCCCACCAACACAGGACACACCCCCAGCCAATCAGAGCACAGAAAACCCCATCCAATCAGAGCACAGCCAAGCTCCCACCCAATCAGTTCAAACCCCACTAGCAGTTAAAAGGAAGAAACAGCTGCGATCACACATTGCTCCCAGAAGCACGGTTGAAGCCTGAAGATGACGAATGAGACTTCGTCAAACGTCGCCAAGACACTTCCAATTTTACACGGGAGAAAACCCGAACAACCAAAGACCTATATACAAACACCCGTGAAAACCTCAGAAAACAAATATATATATATATATATATATATATATATTTATTTATTTATTTATTTATTTATTTATTTATTTATTTATTTATTTTCTGAGGTTTTCGCGGGTGTTTGTATGTAGATCTTTGGTTATTCGGGTTTTCTCCTGCGTAAAATTGGAAGTGTCGAAGCTGTAAACACCAGCCTGAAGATGACGAATGAGACTTCGTCAAAACATCGCCAAGACACTTCCAATTTTACATGGGAGAAAACCCGAATAACCAAAAAGATACACACACACACACACACGCACACACACCATGTTTCTCTGAAAATAAGACTCTGTCTTATATTTTTTTTTTGAACCCTGAAATAAGCGATTGGCCTTTTCGCCATGTGATCAAAAGCCCGATTGGGTTATTATCAGGGGATGTCTTATTTTGGGGGAGACGGTATATACACACATACACACACACGTGTGTGTGTGTGTGTGTGTGTGTGTGTGTGTATGCAAGTGTGTTAGAGATACATTTCAATGCAATTAGATGCAAATTACATTTTCACAAATCATTTGTGGCTTGGCAGCAAGGTAACTAAAGGACCTCTATTCTTGTAAAGAAAACTTCCAAGAACTTACTGTCCATCATCATCTGCTAATGGCATGTGAGCCCTTGATGCCAGAGGGTCTAGAGTTCAAAAGGTTTGTTTTTAAGTTACAGTGCCTCACAATAGATAATACTCTCCCTCTAAAGTTAAATGAACAGCTTCATTGTTTGGTACCATCTTTTGAGCCTTGTATTACTGTATCATGATATTATTTTTTATTTTATTTTATTAATACTATATTTTTGCTTTGTTCTGTTTTTATAGTATAAACCACCAGAAATCATAGTTTGAATTATTGCAGTTAGGAACATAATAAACAAAGATAAAACATATACTGCAATATACGCACATATTTTAATACATTAGCTGTAACCATTTTTTCATCAGTTATTCATAGGACACAACACTGGTTTCATGGCAGGATCTCAAGAGAAGAATCACACAGGATTATTAAACAACAGGGTCTTGTGGATGGGTATGTATTTTTTTAATTGTGTACTATTTATTCTATGGCTTATAAATCCTGGTAGAAGCCCTGAAATGAGTGTGGTAATAAATTTACATAATGCTCACCTTGAAATACCTATAAGATAAGTCCTTGAAAAAACAAATAGTAATAACAGTCCTTAGCTAATTCAAACCACAGCTTTCAAGACTGAAACTAGGCCCTTTGCATGAACCACGTGCTTGCTTATGGAGTTGGAATACTCCAGAATTGGCAGGCTTAAATCCAGGAAGGCCTCTCTGGCACTCACTCACAGACTCAACAGCTGTTTAACAACTTTGACATCAATACACAGTGGCAAGCCAAATGGGCTGCTGAATGCCCAGATATAGGCAGTTATGCAGATGATCCTACACAAAAGATGCCAGGTTTTGACCTTCCTCGCCAGCATTGGTCAACTGAACAGCATCCGTATCCAACATGGTGTCTGCCAGGCCTCATTGTTTAAGTGGAGTCTTGTCTGTACCCCTCAGTGTGACTATGGTGCTCCTCAACAAAATACCCACCACATTGTGTCTGATTGTCCATCGAGCTTACACCGGCTCAGTATCCAATTTTTTCAACATAAACCACCTCGTCCTTGAATGGCTGGGTGGCCTGGACATTAATGTTTGAACTACTATAAGTCCATATATTTGCCATACACTAAATAAAATAAATTTCAAAATCACTTTAATGCTCAGGTCGCAAGAAATCGAACAATTAATATTGTATCCCTGAACATAAATAGAGTATCAGCTTCTTATGTGTAGTTTTTCTTTATATTATTTTTATCAATGAAATATTAGATTATTTATGAATAGACATGGAATATGTTATGTACTGATGATATCATAAAGCAATGGAATTGTTTGTTTATAAGAGCTATATAGTCAATCTGGTAGTAACATACAATGTTATTTTGTAGATTATTTCTTCTTCGGGACAGCCAGAGTAATCCAAAGGCATTTGTACTTACATTGTGTCATCATCAAAAAATTAAACATTTTCAGATTTTACCGGTAAGTATAACGTTCCACCCAGGCAGTACTGGTGGTGATATCTTTCAGAATGTGCATTTATTTCTGTCCCTTTAATTTTTCTAAACTATTGACAATTACCTACTTAGGTGTAGGATTGTCAGTCTCAATCACAAATATATAGTAGTTATAAAATTTCTTATATCAGCATATACAATAGGATATTGAAAAGCAAAGTTGAAATGTTTAGTGAGGAATAAAAATAAAAAACTAGAATAATGCGGCTGCATAAGTGATCACACCCTTTTATAAATGGAGATGTGGTTGTGCTCAGAATTAATCAATCACATTCAAATGGATGGTAAATAGTAGTCTGTACATACGTGTCATTAATTAAAATGACTCTGATCAAGCCCAGAAAAAGTTCAGCTCTGCTGGTAGGATTTTTCTGGTTATTTACTCAGTTGCCTCTTACAACAACAGCAAGAGCTTTCAGAGCATCAAAGGGATCTCACTCTTGGAAAGTATCAGTCAGGAGAAGGTTACAGAGCAATTTCCAAACCATGGAACAAAATAAGAAAGCCATCAACGTGATAAAATATGGCAGATACAGGTTGTATACTATGTGTGACAATAGTCTCCTGTATTGATCGTATGTCTGGGCTGTGACCAACACACACACACACCCTAATTGAATACTGGTTAATACATTACTATGACATTAGTTCTCTAGCCCCCCTCCCATTTTTTAAAACTATAAATCTGTTTGTAAATTATTGACCTATCTTTAATAGATTATATCCAATCCTGGTTTCATTTTGCAAAAATGTACATCAGATCTGACAAATTGTGGGAAATTGTGGTCTGATGAGACTGACGTTGAACTTCTTCTTCATAATTCCCCCAAAGTATGTTTGGTGCAAAAACGATACTATGAACCCACCGTGAAGCATGTTATAGCTGCATTATTCTTTAGGGCCGCATTTCTTCAGCTGAAAATGGGCCTTTAATTAAGAATAGAGTAGAATAGAATAGAATAGAATAGAATAGAATAGAATAGAATAGAATAGAATAGAATTTTTTATTGGCCAAGTGTGATTGGACACACAAGGAATTTGTCTTGGTGCATATGCTCTCAGTGTACATAAAAGAAAAGATACCTTCATCAAGGTACAACATTTACAACACAAATGATGGTCAATATATCAATATAAATCATAAGGATTACCAGCAACAAAGTTACAGTCATACAGTCATAAGTGGAAAGAGATTGGTGATGGGAACGATGAGAAGATTAATAGTAGTGCAGATTTAGTAAATAGTTTGACAGTGTTGAGGGAATTATTTGTTTAGCAGAGTGATGGCCTTTGGGGAAAAACTGTTCTTGTGTCTAGTTGTTCTGGTGTGCAGTGCTCTATAGCGTCGTTTTGAGGGTAGGAGCAAATTTTAATTTTAATTTTAAACTGGATTTTAATTTTAATTTTAATTAAATTAAATTAAAATTTAAATTTAAAGCTGGAGCAAATTATGGTCATTTCCAAATATCAGTCAATCTTGGCACAAAACCTTCAAGCCTGATAAAATGAAGATGAAAAGGAATTTCAACACAACTTCACCAGAAGATCAAAGTTCCAGAGAAGCCCAGCAAGAGTCCAGACCTGAATCCAATTGAAAATCTGAGTACAGAAGGTGCCTTTGCAATCTGAAGTGCTTTTGCAAGGAAGCATGGGCAAAGATTCCCAGAGCAAGAGGTGCCATGTTATGATAGGCTCCTTCCACAAAAGGCAGAATGTGTCATAAAATGAAAAGATGCTTCAGCAAAGTATTAGTTGAAGGGTATACATACTTATGCAATCTCATTATTGTAAGTTTTTTATTGTTAATTTTTCCTCTCAGATTGTTTCAGTTTGTTTTTCAATTGAATTGCATAGTTTATATGGTATATTAAAGGTGGAAAGAATTCTAAAATGATTTACCTTGGTTTGATCTTTTTTATAGGTCAGAAACCTGGGATTTTATCAGGGAAAGTAGACTTTCTACATTCTCTGTACTTTCTTTTATTTCTTAACTTTAAATGCTGCATTGATGGCCCTTTACTGGAGCTAATTGATCTTAAGTTGCTTTAACTGTTAATACTTTGGAAAGAGATCACTTTAATTGATTTTGTACAATCAACTTACTGTCAACTCTCAGTATCCACACAGATGGATTTTCTCCATGATGATCTATTCGTAATGTGGTTTCTTCAGATATTCCAAGAGGGCACCCACTGTTGCTGTAACTGAGTCCATGTACCTGGCTGCTGTTCACCCTCTACTTACCTTTCCTTCCACCTTTCCCAGTATAGGAGTCCTCTCTAGACATTTGTGTCTAGACAATTGTGCTGTGGGCTGAGGAGATTGAGGTTGAACTTTATCATCATAATTCAAAAAAAGTATTTGGAATTTGCATAACATGTTCTTTGTACATGTTCTTTGTATAACATGTTCAAAGTAGAGCAGTTAGAGTCTGGTCCTGTGTGCCTTGATTGAGAACTCTGATTTATTTGACTTAACTGTAATTCCACAGAAAACTGAGAATTGTGGAATTCATGTAGCTTCAGGGCCTGCACTATGCAGGAAAGAAAAAAAGCTAGGAGGTAAAGGTAATGAAATGAATAGGGGGATAGACATACTGGATGAGATGTTTTAACACTCCTTTTTGAATAATTTGTTTTCTGTCTTTAGCATTTTATTTTTGTTTCATTTTCATTTTTCAAGTGTGAAGATGACGGACAGATATTTTTCAGTCTAGATGATGGCAGCACCAAATTCACTGACCTAATACAACTTGTTGAATTCTATCAATTAAACAAGGGAGTTTTGCCTTGTAAACTCAAACATCACTGCATCCGGGTGGCCTTGTGACCTCTGTACCAGTCCATGCAGATGACTAGTTTGTTCCAAGACTGGAGATGGAAGAGAAGTTTTGTTGAAGAAAGTTGACCTTGGGACATTAAGCCAACTTGTAATTGCTTTTGAGGAACAAAATGTATCATCAAAATTAGGGGACTTGGAAAGGGATGCTTGAGCTGGTGCCAACAGTCCAAGATTTGACTCTTGTCTAAATCCTATGCCTGATTCTGCTGAGTGTCCCAGCAACTGCCCCCCCCTTGCCCAAACTGGGAAAAATTATGTAAAAACACTAAACAAAACTGGAAATTGTCCCTTGGCTTGCCACATAACAGAGTCAGGTTTGTGAAGCAAAATTATTGAAATGAACTCTTGCCCTGGATAAATCTTGACAATTTAAAACTGAGTATTTTCTTCTTTTTATTGCTTGCTTTCTTTATATTCCTCCCTCCCTCCCTCCCTCCTTCTCTCTTTCTCCTTCAATATTTTTGCACTCCTTTTGAAAATTTTATTTAGCCTATATTAGATGATACAGTTTTTAAATTGATGCCTGACTTGGGTGTTCTAAATCATATATTGAGTAATTTGCTTTAGCCTTATAATCTAAAATCAAAAAATAGCTTCTCCATTTTGAAATTAAATGTGGCACCGTTTGTGTTGAAGAAACAACATGGAGAACAATTCTGGGAAGGAAAATATCCCACTAGTGTATGCTTTATAATATAATGGCTGTATGTGTCTGAAAGAGGACTCTGCTTCTATGCACAGATGGTTTGAACTGTTTCAATTGTCCCCCTCCTTCCCAATCTGCTGGAGGTCCTCTTTCTGCACAGCTGCCATGGGAAAATCCACTGTCAGTAGCCAGTTTAGCATTGAATGATAATATATGTATTTGGACTCATTTGGCTTTTTTTTTCTTTTTATGTTTTGATTGGGAGTGAATAGATTGTCATTTATGTAGTATATTTGGTATAAAACAAATCAGTGTTTGCTATTTTTAGCATTATTTCCTTCACTCTTCAGAATGTATGATATAGCTCCATTGCACATATAACACTGCCTAGTCTTCTAGCCATGGTTAGGAATTTAAGAGTGCTCTGTAAGTCTGCATGTTCCTTCCAATTATTTTTTCCTCTGGAAGTGTATTTTTTAATAATCGAAGCACAGTTCTGATTTTATGTTTCTTTGCTTAATGGAAATACTATTGTTGGGGTTACACAAATTATAAATAGAATCAAAAGTGAAAGCAAAGGAGAAGTGTTCATGTAGCATTCTCAATCTTTTCAATTATAGCTAGATATTGAGTCCTCCAGCAGCATGAATATACTTTTCCTAAATGATGACATGATAAATATGATTTTCAGTAAAGTAAATGTGAGAAATGCAGTCTGATTACATGCTGCTGGACTGTGAGTTTGGTCAAAACTGTGGAAATTATCCCTCAAGCACTGCTTCACATTCTCTCCATCTATTTCAGTCTAAGCTGTAAAAGAGAGCAATACATGTGTAGCAATATAATAACTGGATAAATCATTTTCATTTGGAAATTATATGCTCAGTTGTCTCTGCCACAGAAAGACATGCCGTTGACAGTTCAGACAATTTACTTTTTTGGAATTTGTGCACTAAAATTTGCATGCCAGTATCCGTAACAACTAGAGAAACCTTACTCCAAGTCCTAGTTCATCATCCTACTATGAGTCCTGGTTTAGGGTTCCTAAAACCATATACTTAGAATGTTAATTTGTACATAGCTATGCAGAACAAATAATGCTTTGTTTCTCTTGAAAAGCACAGCTTTCTAGCTGTAAATGTGGCAAATAAAATTATATGCCACTAAAGTGAGATATCTGTCAATGTAATGATATTGACTCATGTTTTCTAATTCTGCATAACTATGTGCATGGAGATATACCATGTGAAGAATTTAATAACAATGGAATCAAGGCAATGCTTGTTAATATTTCAGCTTTTCATGTTTACATAGCAACACTTCTTTCATTGATAGCTTGCACTTAAATAAGGTCAATGATTATGATTTTCGTGTTTTGGGGAAGATAGTTAAGTGCATATAGGAAGTGGTTTATGTTTTATGTATCAAGAAATATGTTCCAGCCTATGAATGTTCAGAATTACTTGCGAGTGAAATATTTTCTCTCTTGCTCCAGGAATCTTGAACCTTTATATTGATATTAATTAATATTAATTAATGCATGTGACTAATAGCAATCTGAACAGTTGAAATTGAGTACAGTTATTTATTCACAAGGTAATCATATACTGTTAAGAGTAGCTTAAAACAATATAACCAGCTTGATTTTCCATAGCAGATGAAAAAAAACACTGTATTTTAGTTTACAGAGCAAATCTAATAGGGGTTTTTCCATGAAATTTCTATATATACAGTGAAGAAACTTGATTTTTGTTAGAAATATTTTGATTATTACATTTTACATATTTTGTAAACATCTATAAAGTAATATGAATTGACTTAATATTGCATATTCATAAAATGGATTTAAACTTTTTTTTTCCAAAATACTGATTTTCAAATTTAAATGAAGTTGTTTGAGTTTAGTAGAAACTAAGTTATTTTTCAATATCTTGGCTCCAATTGTTCAGTTTCCCAGCAATAGTTTCATGTTATAAAAATTGCATTTAACTGAATTTGACAATATAAGTTCTTATTATAAATTTGAATGAAGAGAGCAAACTGTTTTGTACTATCTTCAGAATTACTTGAGTACAATCTAACCTGTTTTAAAATTACTAACAGATACAGCTATCTGACAACTTAGGAAATAAGGGTTGAAGGAAATTTGATTTTTTTAAAAAAAAATATTTAAATGACATGAATGTAAAGAGGGATGCTCAGGGTTGTTCTGGAGCCTGTTGATTTTATTTTATTTTTGCCTGTGATTGTTTTGTAAATAAAATATAGCATCTTGTAATATGTTAAGAAGGAAAATGCCAAACCATTTGGTAATTTTTTTTTAAAAAAATAGATAAATTATATTATTTGTGTTTTTTAAAAGTACAGCTTTTTATTTGTTGAATTAATCTTGAAGAAAAATGTGCCTCTATTTTTAGATTGTTTTGTCTTAACTTTTCTGCACTAAGTACCTGACCATTTTGACCAATCAATGCACCTTTCCAGTGGCAAGACTTGCTTAGCATAAACTATATTATCATACCACAAAACTTTATTGTGACTGTAAAATGAAATAAAAGTTATCAGGGAATGCAAAAATTATTAACTTAAGGGACACAACCTCTTATTCAATATGCATTGCTTCATATTGTAAATAGCTTTCCTTTTTTTTTTTTTTTGACTAGTGAACTTAATTGTTATCTTTCAGGTATTTTTGTACAAACGGGACTGGTTATATTTCTTACACTTAAATGTTTAGAAATAAACATTCAAACAATGGTATTCATTTTATACTGTTGGTCAAGTTTCATTTTATTTTCTCAAAGGGGCAAATCTACCCAATGCAATACCAGATGTAGGCAATTGTACTGCCTGTGGACTATTTTTCCATTAACTGGAGCAAATTAGCAATTTACCTGAACATTATATATATGTATTCATTTTATTTATTTTTTAATTAAAAGACTTTCAGAGCAACTGCCATTAAAAAATGTAGAATGTATAAGAAACCATCAATTTAATATTCATATTATGCAACTTTAAATGAACAATGCATTTTGATCAAGATGTAATAAACAAATGCTCATACATTTCATGCAAATACTTCTTCATTATTAAGACCTGCAAAGCCAAAAATAAGTATTTTATCATATGTGGAGAAATAAATAGGGAGTCTTTGTTACAAGAAGAGAATTGATATTATATTCTTAAAGTATTCTTGCTACCATATTTGGATTGTTTGAAATTTAGAACGGAACAGAATAACAGAGTTGGAAGAAGCCTTGGAGGTCTTCTAGTCCACCTCCTATACCATTTCAGACAAATGGTTGTCCAATCTCTTCTTAAAAGCTTCCAGTGTTGGAATATTCACAACTTCTGGAGACAAGTTTGTTCTACTGATTAATTGTTCCAACTTCGGGAAATTTCTCCTTAGTTCTAGGTTGCTTCTCTCCTTGATTAGTTTCCAGTCATTGTTTCTTGTCCTGGGCTCAGGTGCTTTGGAGAATAGCTTGACTCCCTCTTCTTTGTGGCAACCCCTGAGATATCGTAACACTGATATCATGTCACCACTAGTCCTTCTTTTCATTCTAGACATACCAGCAACTGTTCTTTATATGTTTTAGCCTCCAGTCCACTAATCATCTTAAGGTAGCTTCATATTGAGTGTTTATAGCAATTTAGTTCAGATATAATCACTAGGAATATATTTGTAATCCCAATTAAAGGTTGTTCTTCACTTATAATCATTTGTTTAGTGACCGTTCAAAGTTTAAACTGCATTGAAGAAAGTGACTTATGACCATTTTTCACATGATCATTGCCGCATCCCTGTAGTCATATGACCAAAATTTGGATATTTGGCAACTGGCATGTATTTATAACAGTTGCAGTGTTTCAATGTCATGTGATTACCTTTTGTGACCTTCTGACAAAAGTCAACGAGGGAGCCGGATTCACTTAACAACATGTTATTAACAATTACAATGCTTTACTTATTGTTGTTGCAAGAAAGGTTGTAAAATGGGGCAAAACTCACTTAACAACCGTCTTATTTAGCAGTGTAAATTTTGGACTCAGTTTTTATCGTAAGTTGAAGAGTACCTATATATAATCTTGCTTTTTATATTTGTGATAATACCTTGAATTTTAATTTTATTAATTATTCCTGTAGTATGTAGATTAGATCATTGGCAGAAATAATGGTTTTAATTTTAATATTGAATGTAATTTTGTTGGTAAGCGACCAAAAAATGATGATGATGATGATGACAATGATATAACTACCAAGGCAAGATCTGTTCTCCAGAGAAGATGAAAACTAGTGAGTCAATTAAAGATGGAAAACTGTATTCTTGGCCACCAATGATACCTGCATTGCAGTCCAGGAAAACCCCTAACTCCTTTATGAAAGATTAAGAAATGTATGTATTATTTGTCTACGTTGGGTTGAAGTTTACCTTGTTAGTATTCAAGTTTACCCAATAAGCCTTCACATTACCAGCCCAAAATTTATTCAGTCATATTATGTATAAGATGAGGGAACAATGTGTCTTTGCATACTGATAAATTGCAGTATAAACTGTCTGATAGGTTCTCCTAAATGTCAAGAGCAAAGTCATCCTTGGTATCATTTTCTGGAATTGTTAGCAGTTTCCTCTGAAAATAACAAAATAGCAACAATATTTGGAGTAATAAAGCTACATATTTTAGAAGAAACAATTTAGAAGCATACCATGATCAATCAATAAAAAAAACTAGAAAAAAGGAAATGAAACATTTTACCTTTTCTATCTTGGCAGAATTTACAAGTTGCGAAACAAAATATTTGAGAACTTGTAGCAATAGACTTCAATGTACCAAACATTTTGTCAGTCTTCTCAGATTTTACAAGATGAAAGTCCAATGCAGTACTGGATGATGCTATAGTGGTGTCTACCAGGGCTATGGAAATCTTTGAAGGGATGTTTTGCTTCAACAAAGTTTCATGCAAAGGGCTTCCTCAAAGTTGTTTTGTTAGGCCATTCTGAAAGGCTGTTAATATTTTGCATGGTGGGCATGCTACTCACCAAAAATGTTGATGAAATCTGTTGAAGGCATGCTGTTTGCTTTTCTGATAAGGCTCATTAAATGTGACACTCTGCTTTCTCCAGCATGCCCTCAACAAAATCTGAAGAGAGTCCTACTGAATCAGAGTCCTGCATGATAGCCTCATTTGACTTTCAACCAAAACATAAAAGACCAGGAGATGCTTCAAGGCAATATAAAAGGTTTTCTTCAAATAAATTGCAGGGCCTATTTGGTTTTTATAATTTGCCATGCAAATTATATTCCCATCTTTCCCTAATATTACCAAATTATGTGTTCAGGATAGCACACATAAGAATGCTACTCCAAAAACTCAAAATAGTACTTTCTTCAGTTGGTCTCTCAAAAATTTTCCCATTTGTTAAAGAGAACATCTTGGCTACTGATGCTTCCCAGTATCTATGTATTAAACAATGTGTGTTTATATGTACATTGAAGAAAATTTAGTTACATGCCAATGTAAGTGCATTGAGCAACTCTTGAATTATGCCCAGGATCTCTCTATTCGCATTGAGGAGCTCATGTATGTATATTGATATGTGTAATATGAATAAATTTTCTTCAATATTCCTATAATCTATATTGGACTTTCTGTTTTAGCTGATATATTGTAGAATAAGTGAAACAATAGCTTGGCATTATTCTTAGTGTGTTTTAAAATGGAAGAAATATAACTGTTTTGTGGTCTATAGATTATGAGAGGATGAAGGTTCAGTGTTTGACCCATTTCCAATCATTCTGGAATTTAGCATCTTTTCCCTCTCTCAGTAATTGGATAGATGCTTAATCCTAAATAACACTCTCTTTAGTCACTTTTTATTGACATTTGTTATAATATAAAATACAATGAAATGAAAATAAACATTAAAGAAGATGGGGAGGGAGGAAGTGCAGGATTAAAAAAGGAGAAAAAGCTGTTGATTTCCAAATCATTTCTATAAATACACACTATTCAATAGTTAACTAAATTCTACATTTCATTTTTTAAAATTTCTAGCATAAAAACCATAAGCAATTTCCCAATAGAAACAGGCCCAAATAAAATATTAGTTTAAAATAAAAGAATATTTAAAATTAGAAAAGAATAACAGATTAAACAGGCTAAAAGAGCCTCTTTTAGTTTAACAGAGAGAGAGTGTTTTAAGTAATGGAAGACTTGATTTAATGTCTTTCAGAAAAAAAAAACCCAAATGGCTACTTTTTCAGCTGGGAAGTGGCTGTATCCCTGCCTTTCAATTGGATGTTTGAGGCTAATTTAGAGTTGCCTACAACTGCATGTAGGCATCAACACATACCTATCCTGTGAAGCGGTTGAAGGGTAAATAGGTTTTCACATAGCGGTAGACAGGCTGATGAGTATACCTCCCAAATCCCAACAGCCCATTGTATGGAGGTGTGCATTCTGCATGAAGATCGATTGATTTCTTGCTCTATGTTTTGCTGTTCAAATGCCCCCTAGTTGGAATGTTACATTTGCAGAAATATAAATGGAACATCTATCTGTCCTTGAATAACAAGGTGCATATATTCCCTAACATGCGATACCAGAGAAGTCTGCTTAACTCTTCATCCAGCAACTTCAGAGCACTATTCCAGAGTCATTTTATGAACTGCCACTGTCTGGAGGATCTTGTGCGGTGATTTCTATGATTTTAATCCAGGACACTTATATACATTTAGGGAATCTGTTTCCTGTTTGCAAATTGGAAAAGCTTCTAACTTGAAAAGTCTTTTTGAGTTGTTCAGTTGACCATGCTCCATTGAAAGCCCCCTAAATAACACTAAAATCACAATCTCGCATACTGTGGTCACAGATATTGGATTAAATAGCAATAACAATAGCAATTAGGCTTATCTACCATTTTACAGCCCTCTCTAAGCAGTTTACAGTCGGCATATTGCCCCCAACAACTTGGGTCCTCATTTTACCCACCTTGGAAGGATGAAAGGCTGATTCAACCTTGAGCCTGGTGAGATTTGAACTTCCAAATTGCAAGCAGCCGACAATCGGCAGAAGTATCCTGCAGTACTGCATTCTAACCATTGCTCCACCATGGCTTATGAAGTTTTCCTTATATGTTTTAAAGATATTTTATTTGTAATTATACTCTTAGGTTTACAATTACATTTCTAATTGCAAACCTAAGAGTAAATTAGCCTCTTTAAGTGTAGACTGGTAGCAGATTCATAAAAAAATATTTTACATTGGGGCAAAATACCTTTAAGAGCAAGTTGTACATAAAACATTTTAAGATGAACAAGGATGCAGGATAAGAGCTAAGAATGTGTTAACTTCTAGAAGGATGATTGCGATCAATGTTAGAAATTATTGTGATTGAAAGAAGATGCAAAGGAAAGGTTGGTGTGGGTGCTTTTAGGATGGAGAATTGGAAGTTATTGAGGAGGGGGGAAATCCTGAATCGCTCCTGAGAATCAACACCAGCCCTAAATTTTGTAGGCTGCTCCATGAAAAAAAAAAAGAGAATGACTGTTCTTACATTACTTATTCTAGGCTTGCAAGCTAATGACACTTATAACTAGAATAAAATAAATTTCAGAAACTTTACAAAACCGACATGATTGCAGGTTCCCCCCCACTTTTTCTGTTCCTGTTGAGTAAATAAATTCGCTTTCAATTAGTTTTCCAGGCTAATTCTAAGATGGACTCCTTATTTTTATCTCATCAATTCCCAGCGTGCCATTAATTTCCATCTCTAGACTCAGCAATGACATAAGCAGCTTCAGTACCTCTTTGTTTGTTGTCCTTCCATTAGAGAAGGGGTCTCAGCAAAGCTGGCTGAGGAACTCTGGGAGTTGAAGTCCACAAGTCTTAAAGGGACCAAGGTTGGAGACCCCTGCATTAGAGCATAAATTCACATCTGTTTAGCTTGTTTAATTATGCAAGTTTTAACATCTATATAATAATAGCAATTATTATATATAGTTTCTCGAGCAAAAGAGGACATGAATTAAGCTGAGATGAATGATGACAGAAGCGTTTACAAATTGAAAATAACATCCCACGTCCCATATGTATGTCTGGTCAGTGGGTAAATGATCTGGATTTAGGAGATATAGTGAAAGAACCGGTGTCATGGTCAGATCATTTTCTCCTTCGCCTAGACTTTCGGACCGCTGCTCCCCCCGCAGGGAGACGGAGCCGATGCGTTGGTTCCGTCCCAGGCGCCTGATGGACCCGGAGAGGTTCCTGACGGAGCTTGGGCCGTTTCCTGAGGATCTTACCCACGGCACGACTGAAGAACTGGTTGCAGCTTGGGAACGGGCCGCGGCTGGGGCTTTGGACCGTGTCGTGCCTTTGCGGCCTCTGACCCGGCGTAGATCTCAATTGGCTCCCTGGTTCTCAGAGGAGCTGAGAGAGATGAAACGCCGGAGAAGACGCCTAGAGAATATTTGGAGGTCCAGCCGTTCCGAGGCTGATCGGACACTAGTGAGGTCTTTTACTAAGACCTACCTAGTGGCAATGAGGGAGGCGAAACGTTCCTACGTTTCCACCCTCATTGCATCGGCAGATAACCGCCCGGCTGCCCTGTTTCGGGTGACCCGTTCCCTCCTTCAACAGGAGGGATGGGATGACCCCCTACGGGGACGAGCTGAGGAGTTTAACGGTTATCTATACGATAAAATCGTTCAGCTTCGTGATGGCTTGGACCATGATTGCGATGATTCAGCCGAGATGGCAGAGACACGTCTTGTTGAGGTTATTTGGAATGAGTTTGATTCTGTGGCTCTCGAGGACGTGGACAGGTTGCTGGGGAGGTTGCATGCAACTACATGTTTACTGGACCCGTGTCCTTCCTGGTTAGTGCTGGCTGCTCAGGAAGTGACATGAGGCTGGCTCCAGGGGATTATAAATGCTTCTTTGGTTGAAGGGGTTTTCCCCGCCGCCTTGAAAGAGGCGGTGGTGAGACCTCTCCTGAAGAAGCCTTCCCTGGACCCAGCTATTTTGGGAAACTACCGTCCAGTCTCCAACCTTCGCTTTTTAGTGAAGGTGTTGTGTCTTGCCCGCCCTCAGAGCAGCCGGGGCCTTCTTACCTGCTCCCGCACACTGAGGAATGTATGCCTCCCGGTCCCAGTCCTGGCTCCATGCCCACACAAACTGCAGAAGGAGAATCTCCCTGCCCCAGCCCTGACTCCATGCCCAGGCAAACGGAGCAGCTAGACCCCTCCCCCTCCTCCACAGCAGGTGAGCCTGAGGAGGGTTTATTACCAACAGCTGATTGGTGTGACCCTCGCATCAGAAGATTGGAGGCGGAGGCTACAGAGGAAGGAGCAGGCCTTAATGAGTGCTGAGTCATGGTGCCACACCCCATGGCCTATATAAAGGAGCTACTTTCTGGCAGTCTCTGAGTCAGGCAAAAAGTCAAACTTATCTTGCTGAAGTCACTTACTGGTCTCCTGCCTGCTCTGAGGACTTTGCTAGGACTTTGGGCAGAGCTGCAGAGGCACGCCTGATTCGGATTTCCCGGACCCAGCCGTCAGCGGAGGAGTGGGACACGACAGAAGGTTGTAGAGAGTGTGGTTGCATGGCAGCTTCCCCGGCACCTGGAGGAAGCTGTCTATCTAGACCCGTTCCAGTCTGGCTTCCGACCCGGTTACAGCACGGAGACGGCTTTGGTTGCATTGGTGGATGACCTCTGGAGGGCCAGGGACAGGGGTTGTTCCTCTGCCCTGGTCCTATTAGATCTCTCAGCGGCTTTTGATACCATCGACCATGGTATCCTGCTGCGCCGGTTGGAGGGATTGGGATTGGGAGGCACTGTTTATCGGTGGTTCTCCTCCTATCTCTCCAACCGGTCGCAGATGGTGTTGACGGGGGCAGAGGTCGTCCTCGAGGTGCCTCACTTGTGGAGTACCCCAGGGATCGATTCTCTCGCCTACTCTGTTCAACATCTACATGAAGCCGCTGAGTGAGGTCATCAGTGGTTTTGGGGTGAGTTATCATCTGTACGCTGATGATACTCAACTGTACTTTTCCACCCCGGACCACCCCAACGAAGCGGTTGAAGTGCTGTCCCGGTGCCTGGAAGCTGTACGGGTCTGGATGGGGAGAAACAGACTCAAGCTCAATCCCTCCAAGACGGAGTGGCTGTGGATGCCGGCACCCCGGTACAGTCAGCTGCATCCGCAGCTGACTGTTGGGGGCGAGTTAGTGGCCCCAAAGGAGGTGGTTTGCAACTTGGGCGTCCTCCTGGATGGACGGCTGTCCTTTGATGAACATCTGGCGGCCGTCTCCAGGAGGGCCTTTTACCAAGTTCGCTTGGTCCGCCAGTTGCGTCCCTTCCTTGACCGGGATGCCTTATGCACAGTCACTCACGCTCTGGTTACGTCTCGGCTGGATTACTGCAATGCTCTCTACATGGGGCTGCCCTTGAGGTGCACCCGGAGGCTGCAGTTAGTCCAGAATGCAGCTGCGCGAGTAGTAATGGGAGCCGCTCGTGGCTCCCACGTAACACCACTGCTCCGTAGTCTGCACTGGCTTCCTGTGGTCTTTCGGGTGCGCTTCAAGATTCTGGTTACCACCTTTAAAGCGCTCCATGGCTTAGGACCCGGGTACTTACGAGACCGCCTGCTGTTACCCTATGCCTCCCACCGACCCGTACGCTCTCACAGAGAGGGTCTTCTCAGGGTGCCGTCCGCCAAACAATGTCGGCTGGCGGCCCCCAGGAGTAGGGCCTTCTCTGTGGGAGCATCGACGCTCTGGAATGAACTCCCCCCTGGCATACGTCAAGTGCCTGATCTTCGGACCTTCCGTCGTGAGCTAAAAACATATTTATTTATTCAAGCGGGACTGGCATAAATAGTTTGATTTTAAATTGGGGTTTTATTAATATTTTAAATTTTAAATTCATTTTAATTGTCAGCCGTTTAGTAATTGTTATATTTTAATTTTTGTTTTAATTGTATATATCCTGTATTTTATTCTGGCTGTACACCACCCTGAGTCCTTCGGGAGAAGGGCGGTATAAAAATTTAATAAAATAAATAAATAAATAAATAAATAAAAATAAATATCAAATCATTTTGCATATTGTGATTGAAAGGCAGGATTAAAATAAAGAGAAATTGCATGAGCAGGTTGGTAGGATAGCAAAACTGAAGTAGGGTTCAAGTTAACTGGATGATTAAGAATTTTGGAGGTGATATTTATGGACGTGGGGTCTGCATCTTCATCTTTTTAATTGTAAATTACTATTACTATTTTTCTAATATTTTATTGCCTTTCAATATTAATTAGCCGACCTCTAGGCAGGATGGTTGGCAAACAAAGTCTAAGAAATAAATAAAATCAATCAATCCTGCAATGGAAGCTTATTTTTAAACTTAATTTTACTTAACTCCATTGCAGTCAGCACAAGAGAACTGATATTCAAATTTCCAAAGCTGACAATTCAGAATAATTTTAAAAAGTACATAACAAACAAAAAAATAGTACAACTACAATTTGTGTCACAGAAAGTTAATGATTGTTATGTTCGATATGGGTAAGTTGTTATAAAACATAATGGCCTTCCTTCTGATTGGAGCTCTTCAAGTTTGTTATTGAAAAAAACTACCCAATTCTATCCAGTCTAGCTAGAACACTTGAGCATTGTAGGAAAACAGTAAGTAAAATTTAAGCTTATTGCTGTACTGAGATCTGAGTATTATCAATTAACCTTTGTAGTATTTTTTCTGAAAACTTTAATACTACATTGAAATAGATATTGAATGTTGTACTCTGTTTTCAGAACTGTCATGGATGAAGTTTTATTAATTTTTCTAACCATGTGTTGTTTTTAAAATTGTAACTTCTTTATAATAATTATGATATGAGTACCCATATCAATCAATTTTGCAGTTGCAGCTATTATATAAAAACAGATTGCGTTTTAAACAAGAGGGAGACATTCCAAATATCTCTTTGTTTCTGGAGGAGCATTTTGCATTGCTTTCTTACATTTTTAATGTATTTTTATTTATTTATTAGATTTTTTCACTGCCTATTTCACATAAGAGATTCTGGACAGTTTATAATAAAAACATAAGAGATATAAAAGCATAAATACAACAAAGTTAACACAAAGTTAAGAACAAAGCTAAAATTGAGAAATTGCAAGTTAAAACAGGCAGAGGGAGCAACCTCGCATCAACCTTCACTCCCAGGGTTGCCTAACATTCTTCTAGCTATGCCGATTGGCAAAGTCAGTTTTTAACACTCTTTCAGAAAGCTAGAAAAGTGGGGGTTCAACTTGTCTCTAGGAATAAGATGCTCTTAAAGGGCTGGAGAGGTGGCAGAGAAGGATCTATATATGGAGATAAATTTATTCTTATCTTATTAAATTAATAAAATATAAGAAAAATAAAAATATAATACATATTGTAGTTATATATAAAGATATATAGAGAAGTAGAATATAGATTGTCTTCCTTTTTATTATTCAGAATTATGCATTTTAAATTAGCCAAGGGAGCAAAATACTGGATTCACCTCCCAGGGCAATGTGCAATGTTTGCTTAGCTGCAAATGAATAACCAAGAATTAACATGAGCAGCAAAGAGAAGCAGCACTAGCCACTGATATTGCCTCAAGAAATGTGCAGAAACACACTTTTTAAAGATTTGATAAACGGTGTTGGGGGGGGGAGAGAAAGTATGGAAAAAAGTTGATCAACTTCAATGCTATCTAAGGAATATACTGCACTGTCAGACTGTAAATGATGAAAATCAAAGATACAAGGACCTGCTTCAGTGCTTGACTTTATGAATAATAACTTTGATTTTTCCAATCTAATGGAATGTTGGAAATAAATTATGCAAGGGACTTCGAACTCTGTCCTTCTGTTTATCAGCAGGATAATGCTACAAAAGTAGCACAGCACAGTACCAGATGTGATATGGTGGAAAAACTTGTAAAATAAAGTTTGAGTTCTAAAAAAGAGCTGGGAGCTGCGCATGATACACATACACCCACACACAGAGAGTCAAACATGAGGGGGAGCAATCCTCCAGGTATCCCTGTTTACGAAGCAATTAGCAGTTGGAATGTTGGCAATTCTTATATTCTTAAGTCCTGCCTCTTCTGTCACAGGACCTAGAGCTGAGCTGCTATTAAGGAGTTGGAATGAATTCCAGGACTGCATGCTTCCCCTACATTATTATTCTTCCCAGCCCCAAGGATTATTGGAAAAAATACATTAAAGGGGCCAAAACTGAATAAATCAAATACATCCACTTATAATCCTCACGGTATCATTGAGTCTGCATCTAACCTGCTTCTTTTGCAGCTGTTAAACCATTCAGGGGTACAGTATTCTGCTGTGGAGTAGATGAACCCTAGTGCTGATGATCCAAGAGTGGCAGCTGAAACTCTCCATTTAGTTCCACATAATTTGTGGAGTGTGTTGTTCTAAGTACTGATTTTTGCAACCCTATTACCTAGGTGTTTTTTGTAGGAGAGTGTCCAATCTAATGTTATTCCAAGGTACTTTGGATGGGGATCATAGGGGAATAAGTTGTTGTTTAAATAGATGCTTCATATGCTTCAATGCTTCATATGCTAGTTTGCTGTTAAGGTGAAAGCACCTAGTAACTGTTTTGCTGATGCTAGGAGTGAGTCTCCAGGCAGTGAAGAATTTTCCCAAGATTTCAAGGTCTTTGGACAGGAGTCTGTCGGCAGGAGTGTGAAGCTAGTTCACCACCTCATGGTGCACCCTGGGGAGCATGGCAGTGTGAACTAAACAATCCAGCAACTTCTGGCATCCAGACTACTATGTAGACTTTCCTGGCTTTCAAAATAGATGGCAATGAAAGCCCCTGCATCCAGTTAGATGGTGACAAGGTCCAAAAGGCAAATGGCCATTAACTGCTTTTGAATTCTCTTGAGAGTGGTGGCAAATGAGAGAAGCACAAGGACTCAAATTGTCCTTACCCCAGCAAAATGAAAGGAATTATAGCCAGCTTGATAAGGAAGCCTTGGCTATAGTCTCAGGGGTAAAGAAATTCCATGAGTATGTATTTGGTCGTGATTTTGAAATCATCACGGACCATAGACCTTGCTAGGTCTGCTGGCAGGCGATCACCAACGCCCGTGGCACTTTCGCCAAGACTGACCCGATGGACTATCTTCCTGGCAGCATATTCTTACAAATTACTACACCGGCCAGGAAAGGAATTAGGGCATGCAGACGCCCTGAGCAGATGCCCGTTACCAGAGACTATCGAAGACCCCACTCCGGGAATACCAGTCCTACTTATTGACTCTTTGGACTCTGGCCCAGTCACATCCAAAGAGGTGGCTCGGGCTTCGTATAAGGACATTACAATAAGAACTGTGATTGGTTGGGTACAAAGAGGTTGGCCCGCTGCGCCGGGCGAGCGGTTTAAAGAGTTTGTAAAAAAAGTGGGGAACTTTCGGCTCAAGGGGGGTGCCTGCTATGGGGGGATCGAGTGGTGATCCCAGAGAAATTAAGGAAAAAGGTATTGGATCTCCTTCACGAAGGCCACCCAGGGATCGTGAGGATGAAGGGTCTAGCAAGAAGCTATGTGTGGTGGCCCTTAATGGACTCGGAAATTGCTGAAAGGGTAGGGAAATGCCAGGCCTGTCAGGAGTCCAGACCGCTACCCCCAACGGCCCCAATTCGGGAATGGGAGAGACCCCAGGGCCCCTGGTCTAGGATCCATATCGATTTTGCCGGCCCCTTCCACGGCCAAACCTTTCTGGTAGTAGTCGATGCCTACTCCAAATGGCTGGAAATCATTCTCATGAAATCGATGACAGTGGAGGCCGTAATCTCAGTCCTACGGCACCTCTTTGTAACCCACGGATTGCCCGATACGTTAGTCTCCGATAACGGCCCGCAATTCACGGCAACCCAGTTTGAGGGGTACTTGGCAGAGGAGGGCATCCGACATGTCCTCTCGGCACCTTTCCACCCTGCGACGAACGGCCTTGCAGAACGCTTGCTCGAGCGCAAAGAAGCATTGTCCAGAATCAAGCCAGGCGATTGGCAAACAAAATCGATACATTCCTAGCAGTCCAACACAGAACCCCTGTGTCACAACTGGCCGCAGCCCGCAGAGCTATTAATGGGTCGGAAGCTCAGGTGCCCACTAGACCGTTTAAACCCAAACTACACACCAGGCGGTTACAAAGGGCACACGGTAAAACAAGAGGGATGGCATAGGCGACCTAGTGTGGGCACACAACTACAGCGAGGCCCGACCTGGTTAGCAGGAAAATCCTAGAAATAACAGGACCAAAATCATATCTAGTAGAGATAGAGGATGGCCGGGTATGGAGCGCCACATAGACCAAATAAGGAAAGCATAACGGTAAATCAGAATCAGGCGAAACAGGCCCTGACTATTCAATGTTTGAATCACAGCTGACTCAAACCCGGGCAAACGCGGGACTTATCTGAGTTCCAGGAGGTCCAGCGACGCCAACCGGTTCCTCCTGAAAACAGCAGGGCGACTCTGCAAATAATCCAGGGCCGGATGGCCTAGAGGAGGAGCTGAGAGGAACAAGCAGTCCCTCCGGTCAGCTCGACCCACTCCCAGGGAATGAATTGCGCAGGTCTGAAAGAGTCAGGAGACGCCCAGTCTACTTGCGTGATTACGTCGATAAATAAAATGTAAATTTTAAGTAGATAGAGGTAAAGTGCCTTCTGGGAGGGAAGGAGTGTAATGTATCTTTAAAAGTTTTGGCGGGAAAATAGCACGTTGCTGATTGGTTGAAGCCCCCGGCTAAACTGTATTTAAGGAGAGGTTTTTCCCCAGCCCGGTTGCTGGGTTCACCCTATAGTAAAGAGCTGTTGTCACTATCCTGGTCTCCTGCCTCGTTATTGCCCGAATCTAACAGACACCATAACAAAAAGACAGATATCGTATTAACTATGCCCTTGAAAGAGAATTCCCTAGATAAGATAAGCAGATCCAGATAACAGTTTTTAAAAAAAGAGACAGCAGATAAACAGAACTTATTAGAAACAGAACTTATTAACTCATTTTGAGAATTTACAGGAATAAATTATAAAGAGATTGGGAGATCTTGGAAACGTAGAGCAACACATGTAAGAGCTGCATCATTATTTGACTTTATATTTTCTACCCTTATGATGACTGCAACAAAAACCTTTGATATACTGAACACCTCATTAAGATAGCCTGACTACTTGGAGGATAACGACTAGGATAACAGAGTTGGAAGGGACCTTGAAGGTATTCTAGTCCAACCACTGCACAAGTAGGAGACCCTGTATCATTCTGGACAAATGCTTGTCCAATCTCTTCTTAAAAACCTCCAGTGATGGAGCACTCACAGCTTTCAAAAGCCAGCTGTTCCACTGGTTAATTATTCTCACTGTCAGGATTCTAGGCTGCTTCTCTCCTTGATTAGTTTCCATCCATTGCTTCTTGTCCAGCCTTCTGGTGCTTTGGAAAATATTTGACCTCTTCTTTGTGGCAGGACTTCAAATTTTGGAACACTGTTTTGTCACCCTTAATCCCAACAATTTGACCAGTCATTCTGGGTTCCTGCAACCATTCTTCATATGTTTTAATCATCTTTGTTGCTCTTCTCTACATTCTTTCCAGAGACTCAACGTATTTTTAAAATTGTGGCATTGAAACCAATATTCTTAGTGTATAGTCTTACCAAGGCATAATAAAGCACTACTAACACTTCATGTGATCTTGATTCTGACCCTACATTAATACAGTCAAGATTGCTTTGGCTTTTTTGGTGGCTGCTGGCTCATATTTAACTGATTGTCCACTAGGACTCCAAGATATTTGTTTCCAGATGTTCGCAGATCTTTTTTTTTTACTATCTTTTCCAGTATCTTCATAGGTATTGATTTTAGGGTCATTGGTCTGTAGTTTCCTGGATCCATTTTTTCTCTTTTTTGAAGATGGGAACTACATTGGCTCTTTTCCTGTTCCCCGGTGCTCCAGGATCTTTGAAAGACATGGTTCAATGTTCTAAGATGCCACATCGAACTGGCCATGCCTATCCAGCCATGCCTACCTAGCCCTTTTAGGGCAACCATAATGGTGATGTGGCCCTCAATGAAATTGAGTTTGATGCCCTGATGTAGTTATTCTGTAGCCATGGTGGTAGGTTGTTTGATTCTGTTACAGAAGTCATATTTTCTGCAATCTAGATTAAAGCGGTTAACATTAAGTTTAAATCTATTGGTTGCTCTTGTATTATTGCAATTAAAGTTGAAGTAGTCATTAACAGGAAGGACATTACAATAGATAATTCTATGAGTTAAACTTAGGTCTTGTCGAAGGCGACGTCTGTCCAATAAAAGTTTGAATATATTGCCTCTTGGATTTGCTGAGCCCCTCAATATTGCTTTGGCAGATTTGAATACTCTCGTCATTTGGGCCTGAAAAAGTCCAGGTTTTTTTGTTTTTGTTTTCATTTCTATGTATTTTGAGAGCCAGAAAAGTCTACGGTCTGGCTGCCAGTTCATTTAGTTCATTTAGTTCATGATATTGTGATATCCAAGGTGCACTACAAGGAGATGAAGGTATAAAAATATTATAATCTAATATTGCTCATCAGAGAAGACAAACTTGTTACAAGCAACAACACAGACAAGTCAAATTTAAATAATGATTCTATTTTAATATAGCTGTGACAACCAACTCTTACATCAGCTATTCCTCTAAAACAGTGGTCACCAACTAGCGGTCTGTGGACAACTGGTGGTCCGTGAGAAAATTTTGGTGGTCCACAGAAAAATTATTTGCATTTTTATATTGCACTAAATACTATTTATCTTTTTAAAAAATTCATATTAGTGGTTTGCGGGATTTAAAATTATGAATTTAGTGGTCCCTGAGGTCCGAAAGGTTGGTGACTCCTGCTCTAAAATATAGAAAACTGGTTTTCTGTTCACCAAAGCTACCTGAATAGAATCAGAACAGGCCAAGTCAAAGCTCTTTAAGTAGGGAATGGCCAAAAGTTTGCAATGTGACTGTGGTGCACTGGAACAAACTATAACAAGATTTTTCCTCAGGAAATTTCAAAGCATCTCAGATGATCTCACTGCAGTCACACCAGAAGCAATTAGGAAGCACTTAGCTTCCTTAAAATTTGAATTATAACAATATCCCATTGCAATTCTACGGCTTCATGTTATGTTTTTTTATTATGGTTTTATCTTAATATTTTATCTCCTTTATGTCCACATACTATATATATTTATTGCTGATTATATCACTGATTGCATGATGTCTATAAATGCATACACTAATTAAATAAATAAATATTGCTGCCACCTTCCTCAGAGTTGTTGGAAATTAATATCTAATCTACATCTAATTAATAGGTGATCTGGATTACGAATGTTCTAAACCTGTTTCATTATGGACTGAACATAAGATTCCACACACTGCCTAAGTCAGGGGTGTCCAAACTACGGCCCGCGGGCCAACTGCGGCCCGCGGGTCAGTTTTTATTGGCCCGCAGCAAATTCTGGAAGTATAATTTAATATGAAGGAATAATGAAGGGAGGGGGCAGAGGAGGCGGCAAGCGGGAAAGAAAAGTCTTAAGGGACCAAGTTTGGACACCCCTGCCATAGCCACATCCACTCAGTCACATGAGCAGTTAGCCACGCCCACCAGTCACATGACCACCAAGCCACACCCCAAAATAAGCCACGCCCATTCCCCGTGGCCTGGGCCTTTGCTTATTTTTCTGTATTTGGCCCTCACTCAAAAAAGTTTGGACACCCCTGGTGTACAGGATTTAAAATGAATTTGTTTGAGAAGTTTCCAAATGAATTCCATCCCTCCCCAATTATTCTTCATTCTTGATTTGATTGTAGTTCCTTAATTCCAATAACAATTCCTTTTAATAAAATTCATTTATTTAATGTTGGAATTTTTCTCACAAATCTTGGAAATTCTAAACATATTCTGTTTATGCCAACATTCAAGAATGCTTTGAACAATTAAAAATACAGCATATATATCATAAGGATTCCATGGATGATAATCCTCAAGGGGAAAACAATTCAAGAAGCTTGGGAAATTTTGAAAAGTGAGATTATAAAAGCCCAGTCCAGCATAATACCAATGAAGAAGAAAAATAGCAGCTCTCAGAAGAAACCAGCATAGCTGCATAAAGAACTCTCTGACAAATTGACAAAAAGAACAAGTATAAAAAGTGGAAAGAGGGGCAAATAACTAAGGCAGAATATCAGCAAATAGCCTGAGCCTATGATGAAGATGAAGCGAGGAAAGCTAAGGCTCACAATGAACAATGGCTTACATGAAAAGTAAAAAATAACAACAACAAAAAAGCTTCTTCTAACAAACAAAAAAGTCAAAGAAACAATTGGTCCGTTGTTGGGAGAAAGTGGCAAGGTGACAAGCAACAGGGAGAAAGCAGACCCACTTAACTCATTTTTTGCATCTATCTTTACACAAAGAGAAAAAAACAGTCCAACTTATCAAAAACAGCACCACAAAAAACATATTAGGAACAAAAGTTAAAATAGGGAAGAAAATGGTAAGTGAGTACCTGTCTATCCTAGATGAATTCAAATCACCAGGACCGGATGGACTACACCTCAAGGTTCTGAAGAAACTGACAGATTTGATCTCAGAACCACTGAACCAGTGGTGGGATTCTGCTGGTTCTAGGCAGTTCAGCCAAATCATTTGTTAAATTGCTGGCTTGCCCTTCCCCTTGCCCCTCCCCTCCCCACCACTACTTACTAGCCTGGCAGCACACCAAACCGAACCATTTGTTAAATTGCTGGCTTGCCTCACCCCTCCCCTCCCCACCACTACTTACTGGCCTCAGAAGACACTGAACCGAACCGTTTGTTAAATTGCTGGATTGCATGCCCCTCGCCCCATCCTGTCCCGTGGTGGAAGCCCCAATCAAATTGATTCCGGGCCAGCCCCCCCAGCCTTCCTGCCGCCGCAGAAAGCCCTAGTTGAGTGCTGACTCCTAAGCCAGCCTAGGTTGCCGCCACTTCGCTGCCCCCCCTTCCATCCCCAGCCTTGCCTGGCTAGCTCTGCTGCCGCCGCATCTCCAATGCACACGGCACTCACGGCCTAACTAGTTAGCTGCCACCCCCGCCCCCGGGTTTGCCTGTCTTGCTTTGCCACCGCAGTTCCATTTCTGTGCTTCCTGGACCTTCCCGCTTGCCTCTGAATGCTGGCTGAGAAGTCACATGGCCATGTTTGCTGGGAGAGTGCTCTCTCCCCCCTGGCCAGGAACCACATAGCCATATGGTTCCTGGCCAGAGGGGAGAGATCACTCTCCCAGCTAGCACAGCCCCACTGGTAGGACACTTACCCCACTGGTCAGGAGGCTGCTCACCTTCCTGGCCAGTGTCAGAAGAGAGGGGTTCAGCCAAGTCTTCTCCTCCTTCTCGGCCTCAAGCAAACAGGCACACGCACCTCACGGTGCCGGTATCTTCTGCGAGGAGATGGTGCATGCCCACGCAACATCTCCTCACAGAAGATCCCGGCGCTGTGAGATGTGTGCATGTTCTCTGTGTGTTTCAGGCTGAGAAGGAGACAACTTGCCTGAACTTTTCCTGCCTTGGAAGCTGCTCTTAAATAGCAAGGACAGGCTGTGGCAGCTCCCTTCCGAGCAGCTTCGAGTGGCCCAAAAAACAGGGCAGTGATGGCAGTGAAGGGCCAGGAGAACGGCGGGACATATCAGGACAGTGCCGCCTGAAGCTCATCAGCAGGCCGTCTCCCTGGCCGGGTCTGGCCGCAAGCGACACTAGCACTGGCACCGGCAGGCAATGGGGTGAAGATCAGGATGGGACATCATGTTACAGTTTTGGTTGCCACGATGTAAAAAAGATGTTGAGATTCTAGAAAGAGCGCAGAGAAGAGCAATACAGATGATTAGGGAACTGGAGGCTAAAACATATGAAGAACAGTTGCAGGAACTGGGTATGTCTAGTGTCTAGTTTCATGAAAAGAAGGACTAGGGGAGACATGATAGCTGTGTTCCAATATCTCAGGGGCTGCCACAAAGAAGAGAGAGTCAAGCTATTCTCCAAAGCACCTGAGGGCAATGGGTGGAAACTAATGAAGGAGAGAAGCAACTTAGAACTAAGGAGAAATTTCCTGACAGTTACAACAATTAATTAGTGGAACAACTTGCCTCCAGAAGTTGTGAATGCTCCAACACTGGAAATTTTTAAGAATATGTTTGATAACCATTTGTCTGAAGTGGTATAGGGTTTCCTGTTTAAGCAGAGGGTTGGACTAGAAGACCTCCAAGGTCCCTTCCAACTCTGTTATTCTATTCTAATAAAATAAATATAATTAATTAAGTTTTAATTAAAATAAAATAATTAACAATTAAATGCTTAAGAAAAAAACCCATATTTTGCCCTTTTCCTAAATAGAGGTGTTTAGAAGACACACATATTTTTTTCATTTTTTTTTCATAGCACTGAAATTTTTTTCATAGCTCCTCATTTAGTAACAGAGTTAGGTTATCTTACTGGCTCCAAGAATCACTCCCTTTTGCTGAATCTTGGAATATAGTAAACAGTCTCAAATTTTTGGCTCCTGTCTCCCAGCATTAAAATGAAGCAAGAAAATTTCACTAACAGGCTGAGCAACACTTTTAGTACAGTTGTTTGTTTTACCTTGAGCTGAACCAACTGTTTCAAATCTCCCCAGTTCTTATAACCCCTTTGCCCTTGCTTTTCTACTTTACTATACTAACTAGCATATAAATATTGTTAGATTATTCTTTTTTTGACAAATCTAAAAGTATTATAGTGAACAAAGTACACTTTTTTGTGAAATCATTTGTAATATATGAAATAAAGCATAAATAGGTGCTATATTTCATATATTATTTCATATTATATTTCATATATTAATATATTTATAATATATTTCATATATTAAGGGGCGTGCATAAGAGCACAAAAGTGCCTACCGTTCCTATTGTTCTCTTTCATTATATCAAATTAATATAGGGGGGAGGGAAAAGTGTAAAGGGGGGGAGCATTGACTTCCTACTTTTTTCAGCACAGTAGAATAAAATATTAGAGCCTCAACTTTTTTACTTTTACATATTTAATATATCATTTCTATAACAAAAAAACCTGTCTAATTAACAAATCCCGAAATCAGAGTTCCATTTTTTTTTCTATCTCAAGCACAAAATCCAGAAGAGATTTTCAAATAGAAATAAAGTTAGATGTATTCTTTTCTTTGATTAAAGCAGTTAATTTAGCCCAGTGGTAGGAGGCAAATTGCTGGGAGGCAGAGGCCAAAGGATGGAGTGGAGTGGTGGGCAGGGCTACATTGGGTGTATAAGACTCACTCAAGTTTTCATCCTCTTTTTTGGGGGGGGAAAGTGTGTCTTATACTCTGAAAAATATGGTAAGGGATGGTCTACTAGGACACTTAGAACTCTCTCAGAGTTGCCACTATTGAGCCAGGTATGAGGGCCATGTGGGATGGACTTGTAATATCAACAACATCGACTTTGTAATATTTTTATACTTGCTAACATAATTATTTTGTATTTTAATTTAATTATTTTTCTTTTTTTAAAAAGATGTTAATAGTTTACCAAACCATTGCAGACCAGAAAGTGGAACTGATTGATTTATAACTTCTAACATTCCTAAACTTTAAAATAAAAAGAAACTGTCTTTGTTCTCCAGGTCAGGATAGGATGGGACCAGTGGTGGGATTCAAATAATTTAACAACCATTTCTCTGCCCTAATGATCATTTTAAGTATAAAAAAAACCCAATATTAAGTCTTATTTTCAGGGAATGTCTTACTTTACAGTAGGCAGAGTCTACATTGTTATTGTCTCCAAAAAATATTATTTAAACAACACAGACAAAGTTTTGGCTGTGGAGGACTAATAAGGCATGGGGAAAAGAAAGAAGCGCCATGGCACCAGTCCGGGATCTCTCCCCCCAATGAAGAATGCAAAACAACCAAAAATTGATGAGCACTTTGATGAGAGATTTGTAAGTAAAACTATTCCCCCTCCATTTCCAACAATCTGGAGAGGTTAGAACGGGACCTGCATAGAGATCTGACAAAACAGCAGATACTAGACTTTCCCGATCTGTGGGGAGGGGAGCAAAATGACAGCCAGCTGTTTTCACAAACAACTACAGCTGGTATGGAGTCCAAGCTACAGCTGGTATGGAGCTCGAGATAAAGACTAAAAAGGTTAACAACAAACTAATTCAGAGTGTGGAGAGCTTACCATGGCAGAATACAACAGAGTTTATGGCAAAGCATCTTCTCACAGCACAAACACTTGTTTCAATATTTGAACAACTAATAACCATCCAACATGATATAGAGACACTAAAAAAAGATACAGCTGTTTTTCTGCAAACACAACATCAAGCTACAGGCACCCCAACTAAAGTCCCTACAGTAGACTTGGGTAAATCCCATACTCAGGATAAGAAAGAGGAAAAAGAGAAAATACCTAGGGAAACAGTTAAAGAGCCTGCCAAAAAGTGGCAACCCACTCAGAAAAACAGTCCTTCTCCAGATAAGACATCAAGAGGAGGAGGTATTAATAGAGAAGTTTCATTGGAAGACAGTAAAGCTTCTCCCCTTTAATTACAGCAATCACATTGCTCACTACAAACACATCAGATTGTGTTTAGCATCCATATGAAAAGAATTAATCATGGATGCTAGATTACCAAGAGTGCTATATTAAATTCCCTAAGCCAGCTTCTTCACTGTCACTGGGGGCAGATTGATCTCCGTGCTGCGGAGTGGCTTCCTGAGGTCCCAAATCGGAAGTGGATACTTCTGTCTTTCAAACAGCCAACCTTATCACTGATAATATTTAAGATGAAGGCACATCTAACCTCCTTTCAAATCTTTCCTGTCAGAGTTTTCTGTAAGGAAAGGGTTAAACCCTTAATTGTTAATATGCGAGCTCCCAAAGTATCTGTCTCTTCTGCATTCACAATCTTGGGGAAGAGAGTGGAAGAAAGTGGAGTAAGGCAGCCTTGTTTGGTGAAGATGTACTTAACAGGACAGAAACTGGTCTCATTAATCCTTTTGGTGCTCTCCCAAGGAAAGAACAAGATAACATACTATTCAAATTAGAAAATTTAAAGAAATCCTTATTGGACATAATGGACACAGCTGAACCGCTTATTGATCTGCTTTCCCCAATAATTGAGGCTCTTACTTCTTCGCCAGGGGGCAAGGTTTGCATGAATATGAGATCATGGAAAACAGAAGCCAAGACACATAGGGGTCATTACAGGCCCCAGTAGAGAAGGAGATGCTAGCATCCTTATGTGATTATCCTATGATACCTTTAGCACCACATCAAGAAATTGAGAGAGGACCCATATCAGTGTTTTCAGCTCAAAGCCAAATGGAGCACGACCGAATAACCTTCTGCTCTACACCTAAAGAAGAGGCATCGGAATGACAAGCATTGTTAGCTGGTGCTAAATCTTATCCTGAACAATTTTACCAGGAGTCGACACAAAATTTAGTTGGGGCACCCCTCCTTTTAGAGAAGGCCAATTTCATGTGTGACAACACCTCAAGCCATTGCAACAACCATACAATTTCCCTTTGTATAAATCAAATTTCCTTTTCTTTCCAGAATTTATTTCTCTCTTCAACATCTGTTTTCTTATCTATACAGCCAGCATAGTCAAGGTCAGCTTTAATTCTTATGATCACTTTTAAATTATCACTCTTGTTTGACACTAGATGGCACTGCAGTATAACCTAACTATACTTTTCCAAACTTCGATTTTTTAATCAATTTACATTCATTTTAAATCCATTTATAATCCTTCTCTTCAGTGGTGAAATCTAAACATTTTCCCTACTGGTTCTGTGGGCGTGGCTTTGTGGGCGTGGCTTTGTGGTCATGTGACCAGGTGGGAGTGCCCAACTCAATGTCACTCACTTCAAGGAGTGCCTCACCTGGCTCTGCCCTTCCTAGCCATTCCTTGCCACACCCAGCCTCTATCTATAGTTCTGTAAAAATGTTGTTCACCATTTTTCAACTTTATTATCTACATACTATAGATGTACTTTCATGGACCACTGAAAGGAGAAAATGGCTCACATGCTTTGCTCCAGAGTGTGATAGGCAACAGGCTTTTAAGGGGCTGCCAGAAAGAGGGGGGGGGACAATGTATTTTGCAAAGCACCAGAAGGCAAAACAAGAAGCAAAGGATGGAAACTGAAGAAACAGAGAAGCAACCTAAAACTAAGAAGAAACTTCCTGACAGTGAGAACAATTAACCAGTGGAACTGCTTCACTAGACAGGGCTTTCTTTTGCTCCAGAAGAAAATCAGAATAAAGAACTGGAAAAGCCTTCATAGGAAGAGGCTTTTTTGTTCTGCTGTGGAAGTAAAATAGAAGACAGAGAACTCTTCCCTGGAAGAGGCTCTCTGCTTTTGCTCCGAAACTGCAAAAGGCAATTTCTTTTGAGGTAGTTTCCAAATTCAGACAAGGTGGTTTGCAGCTTCACAACATTGTAAAGATGTGATAATTGCTCTTGGCTGAATGCCCAGACTTCTCATTAAAGCTAGTATTCCTTTCCCTGCTTTGGGAGGGGGGGGAGGAAAAAAAAGCCGCAGAAAGTTTCCCTTTATTATTCTAGCTGAGGGCAAATGAGACTGACTCATCTGCTGTTTCTTAGCTCAGCTGAGGCAGCAATCACTCTGCTGTGCGAATCAGCTGAGCTAATAAACAAGAGAATATAGGAAAGATGAGAGGAGGGGGAGGGCAGGTGGGTGGGGCTAATCAAAATTTTCCTTACTGGTTCTCTGAACCAGTCAAAATTTTCCCTACCCAGATGGCAGAACCAGTTTGAATCGATAGATTTCACCCCTGCTTCTCTTTCTTTCTGAAAATAGTCAAACAATTTTCTATTTCTTCTTAATTCCAAATCCACACTTTTAAGTTAATCCCCAATCAATTTATCAATTCATTTAGTTTGTTCAGAAAAAAAGGAACTTCTTTCTTCCCTCTTGGGCTTTCACTTTCTTCACCGCTTCAGTACCAGAAATGGAGAGCCGATACACACTCGCTCTCCCTCCTCACTTTAGCCATTTATCTACTCTATCTATGTTTAATCCAAGTGGGTATGCAAGGAAATCTTTTATCTAAAATGTTAAGTTCTCACCCAGATGATGTACTTTCTCTTAGTTTCTCTGCTCCATTGCAACCGCCTCAGCTTCTTAGCGGCTTCTATGGCCACTATCTCAGCTGTCCCGTTCAAGAAGCTACCTCTGATCAACCCAGGAGTTTGCGGATTCCCTGAGTTGATCAGTCTGTGCTTCTTTAGTTTGCTGTCCCTACGAGTCAGCTTAGGTCAATTAAGACCCCCAATCAGCTGGGATATTAACGGTTCTTCCGGAGCCCCCCAAAAATCTGCTGTCCCGCCGTGACTCTGATCATGCCCCCATATAAATCAAATTTCCTGATGAGCTGCAAAAGATGATCCCCTCTCTATCATAACCTGGAGTATAGCGGATTGGACTGTTTCGTCAATTTTTTTTGACTATATATCATAATATGACATTCTCCTCTTATAGGAAACCTGGGCCTCCACAGAGATACAGTTAGATGGTTATCGGGTTAACTCTATCCCAGCTGTCCCAAGTAAGGTGGGTAGGAGAGCTAAAGGGGGTATTGTGACATCAGTGAATAAAAGGTAAAGGTAAAGGTTCCCCTCGCACATATGTGCTAGTCATTGCCGACTCTAGGGGGCAGTGCTCATCTCCGTTTCAAAGCCGAAGACCAGTGCTGCCCGAAGATGTCTTTGTGGTCATGTGGCCGGCCTGACTCAACACCAAAGGTGCACAGAATGCTGTTACCTTCCCACCAAAGGTGGTCCCTATTTTTTCTACTTGCATTTTTAGGTGCTTTCGAAACTGCTAGGTTGGCATTAGTGAATACATCCTTGCAATTTAAATGTGTATCCCTGCCACCTTTGCAGCCATGGGTTGTGACTACCTTACTCTTATTTAAACAGGTGGTGATTTTGCTTTTTAATATCTACATTCTTCCACTCAATAAGAATAATTTGATCAACAAGATTTGGGACGACATAGAAGATTTTATCCTGGGCTGCTTAGACAAATACCCTACAGCAGCAATAATTATTGTGGGGGATTTAAACACTAGGATGGGCTCAAACGATCAACCATTATTTAATCAATTTAAGATCCATTATGATGAGAATGGACCAGGAGAATCCCTGCATTCCAGACAATTTAAAGACACTAAGGCAAATCAGGCAGGTCTCTATGTAAGACAGATGACTGTACGTTTGGACCTTTGTATCCTGAACGGTTCCACATGGGGTGATTACCCAGCAGACTTAAGTATCAGGGAGCAGGAAGAAAATCCACAGTTGATTACTGGATAATATCATACAACCTGAAGTTCTTGCAGAAAATGGAGGTAGACTCGCAACTGGAAAGCGATCATGATTCACTTATCCTTACTCTAATATTACACCAGAAATTTCTAAGGGCTGGCTTAATTGTATACCAATTCCACCTTGAAAATGAGGTGTAATCCTCAAGGAACTTTAACCGGCCCAGTAAGGGTTCAAAAAGGGGTATGGCAGGGCTGCATCCTGTCCCCCTCCCTTTTTAACTTCTATATTAACCTCTTATATCAATCTCTTATAGAACCCTGATCTACATTCTCCTAACCTAGCACAATGCAAGATCCTGATTCTCCTATATGCCAATGCTGCTGCTATTATTTCACAAACTCCCATAGGGCTGAAGAGAGCAATTAGGGCAACACTTGGCTATTGTAGACAGAACAAGTTGGTCCTTAACTTTGATAAATCAAAAATTGTAGTTTTTGCTAAAAGACCCAGCCAATACTCCTGGAAAATGGAAGGACATAGATTGGAACAGGTTAGGAGATTTAGATACTGTGGGGTGGTCTTCCACTCGCATTTGTACATTTGTATATAGGCACTTGAGATCTTTATGTCTGACTCTGGGTATGCTTCCTATATCTCCTATTTGGTGTTTGAGTTTGTCTTCTTTATTTTGAATAGACTTTATTTTGAAGTTTAGGAATGTTACAGGTTTGTCTCTCTGTGAACTCCAAACAACCTTAACAAAAGGTTAACCTCTTAATTTTTACCCCCTACTTTTGTCAGAATTTATTTAAATGAACATATGTGTTGGTACATATGTGTTGACTCCATGTATGATTTTCTATGCAAAGGAAGAGTTACTTTTGTCCTTGTCCATTCAACTTTTCTCTTGCATTTTCTATAAAAGGGATTGAAAACTGAGAATTGAAGTTCTCTCTTTGAATGAGAGGAATCCTTTTTAATCAGAACAGTGTCTGTCCCATTTGTCCCCCTCCATGGCTGGCCTGCTGAGGATAACTATAATGCTGATCTGGTCATCAAAGAAATCCAGTTTGACACCCCTGGTATGGACTCTCCTGCTTGTGCAGGGAGTTGGACTAGTGACCTCTAAGGCCTCTTCCAATTGTATTATTCTATGTTATAGATGAGCATTAACAGAATCATACTAAGCATGTGGAATGGTATGGAAAACCAGTGGGCAGGTACAAAAATGTCAGTGATGTGTCAAATTACTGTAAAGAATGAATAAACTCATTGTTTTCTCAAGTAAAAACATAAAAAACCCGGTGCCTGAAAGCAGAAAATTGTGCTGTGACTTCTTTTGACTTGTGGTATAAATAAAGAATACTTTTTTATGTCACCTTTGTGACTCTGAGTCTATTTGGGCGAAGGCATACTGTATACAACAAACCACCAGCTTTTCTGGCTAACAGAATTTAATGCTTGATTTAAAAATAGTTCATTATTTTGACTTTGAAGACTTATCATTTGAAAAGGTCACGTTAACTAACTTACAAACCAGATTTTATTGTTGCTTAGAGAATTTAATCCCTCCTAATCTGGTTTCTAAAGAAATGTTAAAATGTTATTTTTGGTTTAAAAAAGAAAGGGAAAAATCTTGATCAAATATATGTTTTTCATTCCTTCTAATGCAAAATACTTCCCATATGTTGTAGCTCAGAAATGTTTATGCAATGTTTGCAGTTAACAGAATGGCCTACAGGAGGAGCAGTTATTCTGCCATATCAAGGTATTATAAGTCATAAACATTTTCAAGGGCCTGAGTGTTTATCAAATCTCTGATTTCTTCTCATAATCATGTAAATAGTGCTACATCCCTTATTTATTTTATTAAAAAAAAATCAATATAATGGCAGAATGCACAGTAGCCACATAATGATTATGAGATTGTTTTAACCCAAATATAGTAGCTCAATAAATATTGGGACATAATTAAATAGTAGAATGACTAGCTAGCCTCTTAAGTTTTTAGTTCTTTTAAAAACTATGATATGTTTAATTGTAAATTATAAAGCAAATGTCAATATTTTGCAGATCAACAAAAGTTTAGTAGGAGTTTATTCTAGGTCTCTATTTTTCCCTAAAGGAAGTAACAGGCAGTAGAGAGAAAGCGGAACTGCTTAACTCATTCTTTGCATCAGTCCTCGTGCAAAAAGGAACTATAGCCCAACCTACCAAAAACATAACTGTAAAAGACAGATTAGAAATAAAAATTAAAATAAGCAAGAAAGTAGCAAGAGAACAACTGTTTGATTTCGATAAATATAAATCACTGGGCCCTGACAGCTACATCCCAGAGTTCCGAAGGAGCTGGTAGATGTTATCTCAGAACCACTGTACCATTCAATCAGTCTAACATCAATACCTGTGAAGATACCGGAAAAGATAAGAAAAAAAATAGATCTGCAAACATCTGAAAATGAATAAAGTTATAACTGGAAGTCAGCATATTATGTAACAGGTCATATTACAATTATACAAGACAATTTTGGCCAAATTCTAAATTCAGTACTGCTATAAAGGATTCTGAGAGAGAACTAGCTGGAAAATAAACAGATTGGTTAAAAAGAGAATATCTGAAATATATTTAATCATCAGTTAAAATGAGAAATGGTCACTCTCACCCAATGTTCCTGTAATTTCAACTCCCTCTATTTTTTCTTCTCTGTTAGTAAGAATTGAGTCCAGTATGGCTGTCCCTCTAGTTCTCTCCTCTACCTTTTGGATGACAAAGTCAGCTAAGTTGGTTAGGAACCTATTCAAACTCTGACTTGATACAGAATTTGTCTTAATTATTAAGAATGAGCTAATATGGTTCCAATTTTCAAAAAAGTGGGGGGGGGGGGACAGACCCAGGAAACTAAAGACCGAATAGCCTAACATCAATACCTGAAAAGATTCTGGAAAAAATAATAAAAAAACAGATTTGTGAACATCTAGAAACAAATAAAGGCATAACTAAAACCATTACAGGTTTGTTAAAAATAGATCGTAACAAATCAATCTTATTTTATTCTTTGACAAAGTGACTACATTAGTAGACCAGCAAAATGCTGTGGACATAGTATATTTAGACTTTAGCAAGGCATTTGACAAAGTAGACCACAACCTACTTCTTGGTAAGCTAAAAAAATGTGGGATAGACAGCATCAGCACCAGATGGATTTGTAACTGCATGATAAACTAATGTTCCCTTGATTGTATCCAATTTCGTATAGTTATTACATATTTATGCTTATATATATGCTTATATATCGTATACCGTATATACTCGAATATAAGCCGATCCGAGTATAAGCCGAGGTCCCCAATTTTACCCCAAAAACTGGGGTAAACTGGGGACTCGAGTATAAGCCGAGGGTGGGAAATGAGGCACCTACCGGTTGGGGAAACCCCCCCTCCCTCAGCTGAGAAGGCTGGCGGCTCCCCCGCCCCGCCCTCTCACTGCACCGGCAGGGCTTCAGTCCGGTAAAATGTGAAAAAAACAAAACTCGTATAAGCCGTATATACTCGAGTATAAGCCGAGGGGCTTAAAAAAAAAAAAACTTGAGTATAAGCCGTATAGACCCGAGTATAAGCCGAGGGGACGTTTTTCAGCACAAAAAATGTGCTGAAAAACTCGGCTTATACTCGAGTATATACGGTAGTTATTTCATGCTTATGCTTATATATTCTGTTGTGACAAATAAATAAAATAAAAATAAATAAAATAAACTGTATTGAAGGAGTAGTCCTCAATGGAACTACATCTACCTAGAGGGAAATACGTAGTGGGGCACCACAAGGTTCTATCTTAGGTTCAGTATTCTTCAACATTTTCATAAATGGCTTAGATGAAGGAATAGAAGGGGAATTTACCAAATTTGCAGATGACAATAAGCTGGTAAGAATAGCCAATACCCCAGAAGGCAAGCTCAGGATCCAAATCGATCTCGACGGACATGAACAATGGCCCCTATCCAATAAATTGAAATTTAATGTGGAGAAAAGCAAGGTTGTCCTCTCCTCTCCTCCCCTCCCGAGTTTACTGTTTGTGTGTTATTTTAACTCAGCCAGTATGGGAATTTATTTATTTTGGAGGATTGCCCTAAGGTGAGAAAGGAAGGGACTTCATTTGGTTCAGCAAACACATACAGTATATAGAGTAAAGTAGAGGACATTCCCCAAAGAAGACAATAGACAAAACTGAACTTTCTACAATATTTAAAGCAAGAAGCACAGTGTATTTTACAGAAATACATACATATTGGATGAAGTTGCTTGATTTTTATAATATTACAATTAACTACAGAGTCTGGCTAATGGCTTATCTCCAAATTAGTTTGCTTAATATCATGACTATTTTCACTCAAATAGTAATCTGGTGAAAATACATTTAAAGTTAAAACTCATAAGCATCCTTAAACAATCCATATGGTTTTTCTTCTAGGACTGTTTCCCAGAGATAACTGAAATGCAAAACTGCATAATAAGAAAAACAATAATCTTGCAATGCACATCTGTAATGTTTGAAGAAAAAATTGCGTGATCTAACATCTGTTTCTGGGTTTCATTCTGTTTTGCTTCCTTTTTGTTTACAGTTTTTCCATGTGTGTTCAGTGGATTTATAAATGAAACACAGTTTTCATAAAACTGTGTATTCAATAGATACTGCTCTATATTAATCCTGTGTCTACAGATAGGCCTTTGATTGATGTGTGCCCAGCATGATGCTTAGAAAGCTATTCTCCACACGCTCAAATATAACAGTGTGGGACACTAATTGTGCTCAAATATTTTCTTAAATGAATGTCTGTGTGCCCATTTAAAACAGTACATTTAGAATCTTCTGTGATAATGAAAGACAATTGATCAACCACAGATGAATACTGCGTTCAATTTCCCAGCAAATATTTATTTGCTTTGGGTTTGGCATAGTGTTTGTGTTGAGTACAAATGAATGGATGAAGAACAAGAGAGGAAGTGTGATGCTCAGAATATTAAACTGCAAAGCGCTCTCTGATTGGTTCATGGAAACTACTTACTCTCAGTATAAATGGAGAAGAGCATCCTCTTCTTATAACTGTCACAAAGAAAGCAGCTGGGGAAACAGAAAAACAAAATCTCTCAAACAGTAAGTAAAAGTCTTTACCATTTAAACTTAGTTATTGAAATCATCTTAATGTAATCATCCCTGGCTTGGATCTTGTTGAAAAACATCTCCCTGATAGCAGTATTTCAGTGAGGATTCAGTTAGTCAGTATACTAATGTTAGCATTTTATTGTTCTGCTTGGGCTTTTTGATATCTTGTAAGATATTTGTATTTGAGGAACAAATAGGTTAGTATATAAAAATACAATGATTTTCTGTACATTATAGTAAAATTGTATAGTAACTGCATAGTACAGAAAAATTAAGCTTTAATACAGTAAAATACATATAGTGCACCAACTTTACATGTAATAATAACAAATATACTCTTAATCATGCTTTAGCAATACTGGAGATTTATAGATAGACAAAAATAACTGCTTAATTATTTGCTTTATGCTCACAATAATTGAACCTGATCTTGAGCTTAACCTAAATATTTTAACCTAAAGGAACTTAAGCAGAACACCTTCTTAGATAAATTAAAAACTTTAAAATGAAAGAAGAAAATTAAAAATTCACTAGCATTAATAGCACTACTGGTATTATTACTTGAAGGCACCAAGTGGGCAAATTTTTTTCTTAAATGAATGTAAATATTTTAATTACAAAAATAAGAATAATATTCATTATTTTGACATTTCTATTAAAATCAATTTTAATATATTCTTTCTCTTTTTCTATCCTAATATATCAGCCGAATCTGTTTTATTCCTGTTTTATTCCTTAATTATTGAACTATTAAAAGTGGTTATTCTGTAGATTTTGAATTTTTTTAAAAAACCTTGCTTCCCCTTCCTTCTTCTGCAAGTAAGGAGGTTATTAATGTTTTTAAAGTATTCTTGAAATAGTAGTAATAGTAATATTGGAAAGCCATATTATCTCATCTTTTCAATTATTTTTATAAGAGTTTGGAAAATGTCATGGAAAAATGTATTACATATTTATAAGGTTGGAAATATATCAGAAAGTGGTTGATGAGATCCCCCAACAGGGGCTGTACTGTTACATTCTTTTATAATAATGAAACAATGGAATTGAAATATCTTTAATATGAAAATCAATCAGATATCCAGTCATAATTGCATTAGCATCTGCTCTTTCAAAATATTTAATTTATAGGAGTTGATTGCCTTAATCAATTAGAATGCTAGTGTATTTACTTCTGTTACTCCTACAGATATTCCTTTGTCTATCTAATTTAAGTAGAAATACTCTTTTCCTGAGAAGAACTTTCAGTCTTAAGTCAAGTAAGTTACTTAAAATTGTTTTGATAGAAGTATTCAGATACCTCTCCTATTAACTAACTAATTCAGTGTTTTGTGTAGTTCTTAAAATAATGAAAATAAAGTAACAAATAATGCTACACAGAAAAACTATTTTAGACATCTTCACAAAAAGTGAAAAAGATATCAATAATTATAATATTTTTGGATAGCTACCCTATACATGTCTATGAAATCTGCATATCTTGGGCATATGTGATGTTGGGTGATAATGGTGAGATGGAACAAAACTTTTGACCACTTCAGTTCACTATTGACTTCGTTACTTGCTGACTGAGTCTTTATAATCAAAATCAATGCTTTTGCATATTATATAATAAGAAAAAGACTTGACTTGTGTTTTAGCCTAAATAACAATTGTCCATGTAATTTTCTTGGTAACAATATAGAAGTAACTTGTTTGCTTCTAAGATGGGGGGTTGTTTTGTATCCCATTTTAATCTATAGCCCAATATTTTTTTGTGTTATAGTCATTTCACCCACAAGAATCTATTATAATATGAGGCCAAGCACTTATTTCAGAGTTGAAAAAAAATATAAGACAGGGTCTTATTTTCGGGAAAATAATACCCTGTCTTATTTTACACACACACACACACACACACACACTATGAATACAGATCATTTGTTTGTTAAATGAAGTTATTTTGATTTTTTTTAAAATCCTGTTTCTCTATGTCTAGGAGGAATTAATTCACTGAGAGGAACTGACGTTCATAAGCCTTTGAGGGACTTAAGGAACCCAACTGCACCCCAGACCTATATTGTGCCTACATTTATATTAATGTATTCTGTCCAATTATATTTATATTATAAGTCACACTTTACAATAAATGCATCATTTCTAGAGGTACTTGTAGGAAAATAAGACTGGCAAGAAATATATCTATATATATATATATACATTTATATCTATAAATAGATATAAAAATCAAAAGTTTTTAAAGGCAAATATTTATGTTTTTCATTTACACAAAACACACTACTTGAACTGCCACAATGTTCCCCTGAAATATCCCAGAATTTGTAGATTACTGTGATGCTGATGATTTTATCATCATTGTAATTATACACTAAATGACAAATGACAATTACGATAATGTTCTGAATAATACCTCTAGCTCTTGTTAACACTGCTGTTTTCTGCAGTCATTACATACTGTGAACGTGCAGTGTTTGGAGAGAGAAAACATAAATAAATGCAATTTGCATTATCATGATCCTAACTTATTTGGAAGCCTAACAATATACACTATGTTGTGTGCATGTAAGTTTCCACCATGCAAATTTGCTAAATGCCTCCAGGAGGATAATGTCATCTGAGTGACATTAAGCAATCTCCATTTTTGCTATACTGTAATTGGATTTAATATTTTTCAACTTTTGCATATTATTTTAAGAAACTTTTCATCCATCATAGTTAAAAAGTATAGATAAAAAAAGCTTATATGGCTATTGTAGATGAGCAGGCAGAGCCCAAAGTTAGGGTCAAATGCACTTTCAGTTTGCAGTTGCTTATTACTACAAGAGACCTAAGTCCAGGCTCCCTATGAATTCCATCGACTCTTATCTAGTACCAATTTCTCTTGACTGTTAAGTGAACCAGATTTTATGGGAGCCTGTAATAAACTTTTAGTGCTTTGAATTGAACTCTGGTTCCTGATTATTTATGTCCTTAATTTCCTCTTCTCTGTTTCCCATTGTTTTCTTATTAAGTAGTGGTAATAGTTCTATATTGGTGAGAAAGAGATTTGTATTGCTATGGCTCTTTCCATAAGTAAATAAAATTCTATATTTTCATATAATAGTTGGAAAATGAAATATATTTAAGTGTTTAGCAGACTCAATCAATTGACTTGTCTAGCCTTTAATATGAATCACCTGGGTAGATAGGTATGTCCCTTCCATCCTTGGCTAGAGCCATGTGGGCTAAACAAGGCACTCCTTGTTCTTTACCTGGCCTTGTTCTAGGGGTAGATAAGCAAAACCTATTAAAGTTAAGATAGGATAACCTTCTTGCTCTTGGCGACGACAAGCAGATATATACAGGTGTGCATATTTCACATGATTAGGATGAGTCAGCAACTCTGGTAGAACAAACCTCAGTGCAGCCCTAACCTGGGAAGTGCTATTTGTTGCTGGCTTAGAAAAAAGTCTGCATGTTAACATGTTCAGATTTCCTGACTAGGAAGGAAGGAGCACAACGTTTATTTGATGTTAATATTATACTGTCTATAAACTGTATTGTGCTATTTTCTTTGCTTCTCATGCCTAGAGATTTTTGGAGTTCAGTGTCTATAACAAATCTAAATAATAATAATAATAATAATAATAATAATAATAATAATAATAATAATAATAATAACAACAACAACAACAACAACAACAACAACAACAACAACAACAACAACAGCAACAACTTATTACCTCCATATTCAAAAGTACCTGTAGCCCAAACAGCACATGCTTCCATATGTCTGGCTCTCCATTTTTAATGATGAGCTCTCCCTTACTACTTGTCTGCTTTTGTTTTGTTTTATTTTTTAAAAGAGATGGAAACTATTGGACACCATACTGTAAATTCCTGTCTGTGGGATAATGTAAAAGAAATAATTCTGTATGAACATTGGCTCTTGGCTCTTGGTTTGCAATTAGTTTCATATATAAAGAAGATAAGACAAATATACCTGTGCATTTTTTCCAAATTGTCAATGTGTTTCTTTTAGGTTGCTTGAAATCCTGAAATGGATGCCACAGAATTTCGAAAAAGAGGAAAAGAGATGGTGGATTACATTGCAGATTACATTGAGAAGATAGAGGAGCGACAGGTCTATCCTGATGTAGAGCCAGGTTATTTAAGAGCCCTCATTCCAGAGTTTGCTCCTGAAACACCTGAGAGATTTGAAGACATCCTTAAAGACGTTGAAAGGATAATTATGCCTGGGGTAATATTAATTAAGAAGTTTTGAAGATTTTACTTTTAATGCTGATGACAACAAAGTTAAGATAAAAGTGGGGTGGTTTCCAAACATTTTGTTACCAGGCTATTAGCAGAATTTAGGAAATGTCAGTGTGATGTTCTTTTGCTTATAAGAACTTTGTGAGGTCAGTAAGTCTTGTGATGGGAGAGTCATGTCAGGTGATGGTCTAATGGAGGGTCTTGTGGTAGATCAGGTGTGTGGGTCACATCAGGTGAAGGTCCTCTGATAGGTCAGGTGAGCGTCATTGGCTCTTGTGATGGGGAGGTCACATCAGGTGAGCGTCATTGGGAGGTGAAGTGCTGGCTGTGGTTGCGGGTTGATTGCGGGTTGGTGCTGTCATGATTGGTTGTGCAGTTGATTTGAATTCTCAGAGGTTTGTAGATCAATGTGTCTGTTGATGGAATGGCTTGTAGAGTACGAACATTCAATGAACTCCTAAGTGTGGTGGGTAGTAGCATGGCCGATGATTTTTGTATTGCTCCAATCGAATTGGTGTTGTTCAGTATTAGTGTGGGTAGAGATTGGAATTTGGGGTCATGGTGTTTGACTACCAGCTGGTGTTCATGGTTTTCAACTGATATGAGGAAACAGACAAAAGATTCCCATTCCTTGACATAATAAGAAGACAAGACAACAGAAAACTGGAAGCCCGCATCTACCACAAACCCATACACCTGGACCAGATCAGCTTTGCAAGCAACCACCCCAGCACACACAAAAGAAGCTGTGTCCAGTCCCTCTTCAGAAGGGCCAGGACATAGTGCAGCATCACAGCACTAAAAAAAGTGGAAGAGAAATGGCTATTAGGTGCCTTTCTCAGCAAAAAACTTTGTATTCTGCCACACAGCACCCAAACCACAACAAACCATACAGTCAACCATAACACAAAAACTAAGCCTATCACACATAAAAGGGATGTCAGCCAGAATTCTCCAAGGTCTAGGAATAACAAGAGCCCACAAACCCACAGCCAATTATCTAGAACCAAAGACAAGATACAGAAGGATGAAAGAAACAATGTAATTTACAAAATCAACTATAACAATTGAAAACAATTTATGTGGGACAAACATCATGTCAACTGAAAACCAGATTCCATGATCATCAGCTGGCAATCAAATGCCACAATCCCAAATCCCATTGAATAGCACCAATTTAATTGGAATATTACAAGAATCATCAGTGATACTACCACCCGCCATGCTCACAAGTGTATTGAAGGTTGGCACTCCACAAGCAATTACATCAACAGACACAACAACTACAGGCAGCCTACAAACTCCTGAGAATTCAGATCAACTGCACAACCAATCAGCAACAGCACCAACCTTCAACTAGCCCACAACCCCCCTAAAAAGCACTTCACCTCACTTCCCTATCAAAAGAGCCATCACAAGACCTTCATCTGACATGACCCATACTTCACCCCTCACAAGACCCATCAGAAGACCTTCTCCTGACCTATCACCTGACCCATCACTAGACCCATATCTGACATGACCCTCATCACAAGACTTACTGACCATACAAAGCCCTTATAAGCAGAACATCAGCGCTGACATTCCCTAAATTTCACTGAAGATGTTACCTAACCTGGTAATGAAACTTTTGGAAATCAACTCAAAAGACTGGAGAACAAACTTCCACTCTCATTCTTTACCTGAGCTACATATATTTGCCACTATTAAGATAATATTATTGACCCAAGTAGAAATGCTGCATTTGTTTTAGAAGCAGTTCAGTGTTTTCTGTTAAATATCTGTAACATTGCAATCACTAGATATATGAGTTAAAATGTTAGTGGGACTAGCTTTAAAGAACAATTACTATCATTGTGATAGCTTGTTTAGAGGTATCAGAAGGTCTGTGGTGGGGAAAATCAAATGTATTTTTACTTGGCAGATTTGATCTGAAACTGATTCAATTGAGTCTCTGATTAAGTTGGAAAGTCATATAAAATGTTTGAAACAGAAAGAAGCTCTTCAATAAAGAACAATTGAAAAGATTTAAAAAAACAAAACATTTTATTTACTAGATATTGTCTTTAGTTTTCTCTGCAATATTTTTTGGCAGATCTTTTTCTTCTCTTTCATTGGGCAAACAACACAGATTTTATCTCTCTATCTATCTATCTATCTATCTATCTATCTATCTATCTATCTATCTATCTATCTATCTATCTATCTATCTATCTATCATCTCGGTGTGGGTTATCAGGCTCATGCCAACAGTTTAATTTCCAGACTTGGATTTCTTATAATAGTTATATTTTTTATTTAAGATAGGCTAGAGATCATTGGAGATCATTCATCAATTTGGTGTGTCAGAAGAATTGCATATTCACTGAAAGGAAATTTGTTTGAACATTTTGTGGACTTGTATACTTTAAACAGAGAGAGTAACATAATTTTTTGGTGCAAAACTTTTCTCAAACTGATGGTTATTTTAGTTTGAAGGTTTCTATTAAATTAATTTAGTTTGTTAAATTTTATCATTTACATTTTAAATAGCAATATAAATTGGAAAATGACCTATATATCTACTTGAATTCTTTGCAAAAACAATTGGAAGAATTTTATCACCATCCCTTTGGGTGATATTCTAATAGGTAAAGGTAAAGGTTCCCCTCACACATATGTGCTAGTCATTCCCGACTCTAGGGGGTGGTGCTCATCTCCATTTCAAAGCCGAAGAGTCAGCACTGTCTGAAGACATCTTCGTGGTTATGTGGCCAACATGACTAAATGTCAAAGGCGCACGGAACATTGTTACCTTCCCATCAAAGGTGGTCCCTATTATTCTACTTGCATTTTTTATGTGCTTTCGAACTGTTAGGTTGGCAGAAGTTGGAACAAGTAATGGGAGCTCATCCCTTTATGCGGCACTAGGGATATGAACCGCTGAACTGCTGACCTTTTAATTGACACGCTCAGTGTTTTAGCAACTGAGCCACTACATTCCTTAGGATATTCTAATAATGAGCTAAATATTCTCTAATGAACATTTTAATAGGAAAAAAGTGGCTTTCAATAAAAGATGTTTTCCATGCTATTTGATCAGATCAGATCAGATTTATTTAATTTACTGTACATTGTCAACTACTTCTATATTTACAGTAGCTTATAGTAATATGTTATAAGGTATTAAAAAAGTAATACATTGCAGATTTCATCAACATAATCCAAAATATAAATGACACAATGCCCTATAATATTAATTTCCCCTCCAACAATTTCTATATCCATAATTAATTGTGGCATGGAATTATTTTTCTTTGTTAACAACCTGAATATGCAGCCACAATGATCATATTTACAATTAGAAACAAATGATGTTAGTTCAAGAGATGGGTAAGTTTATCCCTTATCCTGAACTAATTTGATTTGCCAATGATATTACATCATTAAATTTTAGTTTTAGTGCTAAGAGGGGCTTCTTTTGAAACATAAAATGAGACAGAACCTGACTAGGGCTCTAGAATTCTTACAAGTGCTGATGTGTATATTTTACATGAATGTGTTGTATTGGATATAGCAGGTTGCAAAACTTTCTTTGTCCTGATTCTGTCCTGCCCCACTCCCCACTTCTCACCCACCTCCCTTTTCTTTTAATAAAAGCACAATTGGAATAGCACTTTTCAAGTCAGTTCATCCCTTTATTGCAAGACAACCTATAAAGGGGACAATTGACAGTATTTTAAAATGTCCATTCCATCCTGAATCCTAATGATCCTTTTGGTCCGCCTTTGAAAATAAGACTTTATGTTCCAGAAATATCCTATCTTCTTATAAGGCACTCTTACTCAATAGTGGGATACAGCTGGTTTGGGCTGGTTTGGGTGAACCAGTAGTTACATTGCTGGATGACCCCTCCCCTCACCGCTCGTTCCAGAAGTCCCCATGCGCCTCATTTTGGCTCCCAGGTAAGTGCAGTGAGTCCAATAGGCCCAAAACAGAGCATGGGAAGATGCAGTGTGCCTCCCCATGGCATGTTTTGATGCTCAGGAGGCTGCAGGGAGGCCCAATAGGCTGAAAACAGGGCATGGGGGGCAACATGTCCCCCCTGCATCCCGTTTTTGCTCCCAGGGGGTGCAGGGGGCTGAGTCTGCCTGTCACACACCCTGGCCATGCCCACCATGGCCACATCCACCCATCCAGTCATTAGGGCAGAGAATCGGTTGTTAAATTATTTGAATCCCACCACTGCTCTTCCTCCAGGGAGATAGCAGCTATAGCTGCATTGTCTCTGTTCTCCAATGGCTATCTGAGCTCTCCAAGTCCTGCTCCTATATTAGATCAACAATACCATACGAAAGTGGCATTCAATATGTCTGTTAGAGCTATTCTATTAGATATGCATTATTTCATTTTGTGGAATATAACAGGCTGCATTTTACCAGGCCAGTAATAATTGGAGAATTACCCTATTTTTTGGAATATAAGATGCACCGGAATATAAGACGCAACTTAGTTTTTGGGAAGGAAAGTAGGGGGAAAAAATCTGCCTACCAGGTATTCATTTGGCTAGTGTCCTTAGTCTGGTCAGCTTCAGCACATTAGTTTGCTGTTTTTTATCCCCTGCTTGGGCTGAAAAAAAAGCTTCACAGTTGAGAGTAGGAGATCGTTTCACTGTAAAAAAGCTTAGCATGGAGATCGCTAGCGCCTTGTTAGGGCTGAAAAAATGCTTAGAAAAGGCTACATTTGGAGTATAAGAGGCACCCAAATTTTCAGCCTCTTTTAGGAGGGAAAATAATGTGTTTTATACTCTGAAAAATATGGTATATATTATTTTCTACAATTCCCACTATGCCTAGTCTATAAAGGTTTTCTGTCCACACTTCAAGGTGCTGTATATGTCTATAAATTGCTTTGTACAATTTAAAACTTATATAAAACAAAATGAAAAGTTAGGAGCAGCTTGGAAAATAAGTAGCTTTTTGTAGCTATATTCTGTTTTTATAATGATCAAAGGATGTGTCTCTTAAAACTTATTGGCGCAATAGCTGTATAAACTCACCTATATGAGATTAACTAAATCCCTGATGTTTTTAAAATGTTAGTAAAAGACAAAGATAACCCCTCACCTTTTTAAAACTGTGTGGACATAACTTGCCAAATGTATCAAAAATGCTTCAATTTGGGGTTTCCAGTGATGTCACCGCTCCTGCAGGGTGCTCTAACAGGGCACTCTGCGTTAGAAGACAGTAAAAGTCGACTTCCTGTTTGGCACCGTAGGTGATGGCGGTGATCTTTACGATCACCAACCTCTGGATTATGTGGAATCGCTAGGACAGCTTAAATCTGCTGTCCAGCGGTTCGGAAAACCCTCTTTTCGGGAGAAGAAGAGACAGTGAGCTGAGGGCAGAGGTTGAATTTCCCTAAAGCCTCTGAGAAAAAAGGGGTTTGAAGGGTTAAGTTCCCTCCAGCAACCCGAAGAGCTCCAGATCCGAGGGTTTTTCTGCTTTGGCGGAACCAATCTCCACGACCAAACACCGAGATTTATTTTGGATAATAATAATAAATAATATAGGATTATACCGGACAGAACGAAAGTGGGAGAACTTTATGCAAGTAGCCAAGCCAATTCCCCTTGTAACAAGCTTGAAAACAGCAAGAAAATGGAGGCGAATTGTTAACAAGTTAACGAGCGGAAAGTGAAAGTGATACTTAGCCTTTGCTGTCTGCCAGTAAATTGCATGTTATTTGCTACTTTAACTCTTTAACTCTTTGCTGCCTGCTGATAGAATTTAGGGGAGATTTTTAAACATTGCTTTAAAAGACTGTGTTTCTCAGAGGTTAAGAAGATTTAAACTGAATATTAAGTTGGAAATAAATAAATAATTTTATAGAAGATGGCAGCCAAACAATTAAAGTCTACTGTAACAAAGGGCTCTGGAATCTCATCAGCTGGTGCCTCTCCAGCTCATACAGTGGAGACTAGAACATTGAACTTAGAGGCGGTACAAGAGAATTTAAAAGACTTTATGCAAGAAAAATTTAAAGTAATAACTGATGAGATGTCTGAAATGAAAGAGCAGATATCAGAAATTCAAGTGGGAAATAAAGAAGTTAAGGAAGGATTTGTAATTGCAGTACAAAGTTTGGCAACAAATGTGATTTTATTGGAAGAGGAGGTTGAAGAAATTAAGCAACATAATTCAAAATTAGAAAATAAAATGGCTGAATTTCAAAGTAAAATGGAAAAAACAGATGATGAAATAGTTTTGATACAATATAGAAATATGGAATTTGCTCTAACAATTCGTGGTCTGAAAGAGAATAAAGAAGAGAATTTAAGGGAAATTTTTTCTGAAGTATTTGCTGAGATATTAGCAGCTCGTCCAGCAGATGTGGCTTATCAAATTGATAAAATATATCGTGTGAATTCTTGGATAGCAAGGCAAAAAAGTTGCCAAGGGATGTTGTTATTTATTTTACAAATAGAACAGTGAGAAATCAGATTTTGCAAGCCTCATATAAGGGGAGAAGATTCAGATTGCTGGTCAAGATATTTTAATATTAAAGGAAATTCCACCAAATATGTTAAGGGCTAGGAAGGAATTTGCCTTCCTGGTGAATGAACTTAAAAAACGTCAGATTGAATATAGATGGGATATTCCAACTGGTATAATAGTATATTATGCAGGGAAAGTACATCGTCTCAATACAGTTGGAAAAGCGAGAGAATTTTATGTAGAGGCATTAAAAGTTGGAAGTCTTCCTCCATTGGAAGCTAGAAGAAGGGAGACTGAAGTGAAGGAAAGAGAAGTGAAGCAGGTACAAGAACAGATTGTGATGGAAGAAGATTTATTACAAGTGTTGGAAATACCTACGACGGGTTCAGACTCAAAAGAACAAAGGCTGACAAGAGCTGCTGCTAAACGCAAGGAACAAGAGATGAAGGCACAACAACAACTGGCAACTACTACAACAGAAACAGTGGGAGGAGCAAGGCCTAAAGCAAAATGTGATCTGCGGCTAGTGTTCCAAAAGTTTCCTTTGGCCGATAATGGCAATTAAACTATTATCTTGGAATGTTAATGGTTTGAATTCACCGCAGAAGAGAAGGAAAGTATTTCACTATTTGAAACAATTTAAAAATGACATTACCTGTTTACAAGAAACACATATTAGATCTTTAGACCAGAAATATTTGATAAATTCAAAACTGGGAGTACATTTTGTTGCCTCCTCTTTGGAGAAAAAAAATGGTTTAGTTATATATATAAAGAAGGATATATCAGCAAAATTAATTGAGGTGGATAAGCAAGGAAGATACATTGCTATTGAACTTTGTTGGAGGAAAGAAGACATTATTAATAGGAGTTTATGCTCCGAATCAACAACAAGAAATTTTTTTCAAGTTTTTACATAAAAGAATAGTATTTTGGGATTATAAATCATATATATTAATGGGTGATTGGAATGGTGTGTTGGATACTCAAAAAGACAAAAAAAGTTTAAGGAAGATATCAAGCCTGGCGAAATTACCAAAGGCTTTTTTTGAAATGATGGAAGACTTGGAATTAAGAGATATTTGGAGAGAACATAATACAGAAGAGAGGGATTTTACCTTCTTTTCTGACAGGCACCAATCATTTTCGAGGATTGATTTTATTTTGATTACTAATGATTTGTATTCTAGAGTGAAGAGGACTAAGATTTGTTCAAGAACTCTATCTGATCATAGTCCGGTTTGGATTGAATTTGATCGGGAAAAGGAGGCTAGGAGATCATGGAGGTTGAATGAGAATTTGTTTAAATATGAACAAAATGTAAATGAATGTAAAAAGCAAATGAAAGAATTTTTTATTATGAATATGAAAAAAGAGACATCTATAGAGATGATTTGGGACTCCAGCAAGGCTTATATGAGAGGAAATCTTATACAAATGAATATTAAATACAAAAATAAATTGCAGAAAAAGAAAAAGAACTGGAAGAGGAAATTAAAAAGAAAGAACAATTATTGATAAATAGCCCAGGAAATAGTAAAATAAAAGAATCAATAAATATATTAAGAGGTCAGTTTAATATGTTGATGGCAGATCAAGTAGCAATTAATTTACAATATGTAAAACATAATACGTTTAATAATGCCAATAAGCCAGGAAGATGGTTTGCCTATTTAATAAGGAAAAAACAGAAATCACGAACGATTGATAAAATAGAATATAGGGGTAAGGAAGTTTATCAAAAGAACTTGATTAAAAAAGCATTTTTAGAGTATTATAGTAAGTTATATTCTATGGATATGATTGATGATACAGAGATAGAAAGATATTTACAACAACAAAATATTTGTGAGCTTACAGAAAACCAAAGAGAAGAACTGAATCAATTAATTACTTCAGAGGAAATTTTGTTAGCAATTAAACAACTTAAAATCGGTAAAGCACCAGGAACAGATGGTTTAACAGCTGTTTATTATAAAAATTTACAAAATGAGATGGTTGAACCACTTAAAGAGTTATTTAATAAAATTCAAATGGGAGGAGATGTTCCCCCTTCATGGAGGACAGCCTTTATTTCGTTAATACTGAAGGAAGATCGAGATGGTATTAAAGCAGAGAAGTATAGGCCTATATCACTTTTAAATACTGATTACAAGATATTTACCAAGATACTTGCTAATAGATTAATGCCAGTGATGAATCAAATAATTCATAATGATCAGTCAGGATTTATTAAGGGTAGGCAGATGAGATATAATGTGAGGCAAATTGTAAATTTACTTGAATATTTGGAACGAAACAACCAAGTATCAGTGGCACTCCTTTTTTTGGATGCTGAAAAAGCTTTTGATAGATTGGATTGGCAGTTTTTGTTTAAAGTAATAGAAAAAATGCAATTTGGGGATTATTTTATTCACGCAATTAAAGCAATATATCAGAAGCAAACAGCACAAATAATAGTAAATGGTGGGTTAACAGAAACTTTTAAAATTGGGAAAGGGACGAGACAGGGATGTCCCTTGTCCCCATTACTTTTTATTTTAACTTTAGAAATTCTTCTGAATAAAATACGTGGTTCCGATCGAATAAAGGGAATTAGAGTTAAACATCAAGATTACAGATTAAGAGCTTTTGCAGATGACCTGGTTGTTACTGTATCTCAACCAATATACTCAGTAACTGGTTTAAAAGATATAATTGGTCAGTATGGTAAAGTATCTGGATTTAAGGTGAATCAGCAAAAGACAAAGATGATAACTAAAAATATGAATATACAACAAAAAGAAGAGTTAGAAAGAACTACAGGTTTTGAAATTGTTAAAAAGGTTAAATATTTAGGAATATATATTACAGCTTCAAATGTTAAATTATACAAAAATAATTATGAGGTATTGTGGCAGAAGGTATGGAAAGAAATGGAGAGCTGGAAGAAGTTACAACTATCTTTGCTGGGAAGAATAGCGGCTATAAAAATGAATGTTTTGCCCAGGTTTTTATTTTTGTTTCAAATGATACCGGTGCTTAAGAATGATATTAAATTACAGGAATGGCAAAAGGGGATTAGTAAATTTGTATGGATGGGCAAAAAACCAAGAATAAAATTAAAAATAATGCAGGATATAAGGGAAAGGGGGGGTCTTAAAATGCCTAATTTAAAATTGTATTATGAAGCAGTTGTCTTATCATTAATTACTGATTGGATTAATTTAACTGAGGAAAGAGTTTTGAATATAGAAGGTTATGGTTTGTTATATGGGTGGCATGCCTATTTATTATATGATAAGAAAGTAGATAAAATATTTAAAATAATATAATTAGAAATGCATTATTGAGGGTTTGGAGGAAATATCAATATAAATTAGATGGAAAGATTCCAATATGGGCAATCCCGAGACACATGATAGAAAATATAAATATATATCAAAAGATGGAGGTAGTTACCTATAAAGAACTTCTTTGTATGGAAAAGGGGGAATTACAATTAAAATCTAGAGAAAAGATGGGGGAAGAAGGAAAAAATTATACATGGTTCCAATATGGACAATTACAAGCTAGATGGAAATTAGATCAAAAAATAGGTGTTAAGCAAATTGAGGATAATTTGTTAAAACAAATGAGAGATCAACGCCAACAGCATATTAAGAGGTTGTATAATGTATTAGTAGAAATAGATTCAGAGACTGAATTGGTTAAGGATTGTATGATTAAGTGGGCACAAAACTTTCAGCAACCAATAATGTTGGAAACTTGGGAAAGAATTTGGGTGAGGAATGTTAAATTTACACAAGCGCAAAATATGAGAGAAAATTTTTATAAGATGTTTTATAGATGGCATTTAGACCCCAAAAAATTGTCATGTATGTATCCTAATGTACAGGCTAAATGTTGGAGATGCGATTGTGAAGATGCCACTTATTATCATATATGGTGGACTTGTAAAAAAGTTAAAGCATTTTGGATTAAAGTATGGTGGATCATGCAGAATATTTTGAAAAAGAAGATTAAGTTTACCCCGCAGTTCTTTTTACTAGGAATAATTATGGATTGTACAGCTATAGACTAAATTGATTTTGAACTTAATAACAGCCGCAAGACTTTTGATTGCTCAATATTGGAAGAAAGAAGAATTACCTACAATTGAAGAATGGACACTTAAAGTATCAAATCTGGCAGAAATGGCAAAAATCTCTGCTTACTTGAAAGACTATACACAAGAAAAATATATTTTAGAATGGAAAATGTGGATTGATTATATTCAAAATAAGTATCAGATAAAAAAATATCGAATAGCATATGAGTAAATTTAGGAAATAATTTGTATTAGATATATTTCTGAAGGAGAGGGGAATTGAGAGTGTGACTAAGTGTGGAGAGACTAGAGATTATAATTTAGGAATTATTTTAGATAATGATTGTTAGTTTTGATACCCTGCATTTTGTTCTGGGAAGTCGGGGTGGGGGTGGGGGTAAGGGGAGGGGAATTGGGGGGTTGAGGCTAGTGATGGAGTGATGGTTAATGTACAGGGATTATTGAAGATGTATAAATATAATTAATGTAGGGTCGGGTCTGCCCAGTTGCCATTTCAGAATGGTGGGGAGGGAAAACAGAGAGAGTAGGAGATAGGAAAGAGGAGAAGAGGAAGGAAGAGGGGTAGAAGAGGGAGAAGGAGTGTAGGGTGGAGGGAGGAGAGGAGGTAGATAAGAGAAGGAGAGGAAGGTTTGGAAAGTAAAAGAAGGTAGAAGAGGGAGGGTGTTAAAAAGGGGGGTGGTGACTGGGCAGGCCCGACTAATTGTATATAACTGTACATTGGATGAATTATTTGATATGATTGTAAAAATAAAACTTTTTTTTTTTAAAAAGAAGATCGTAAAAGTCAGTGAAACAGTATAAATCACTGTTCACTGACCTTAGCATACCCTTTGGGCATAAGAGGGTTTATGCAGAGCTGTGGGGGAGTGGTAGATCTAGACAGGGGGTTTGCTCTTAAGAGCGAATTTTCCTGGATTTATGGTCCCACCGAACTTCACTATCTCCGACTTCAAACGCGCTCCTGTTTTTTTTTCAGGAAAAAGGAGTAGGAGTCACTTCTGCTCAAAAGGACTTATTAAATTGATTGATTTTCTAAGCAGACGGGAATTTCACAAGCGTTCGATCTTTGAAGCAGAAACAACACGGCAAGTACACCGACTCCCCTTTTGAAACTACTTCTCTTTGTCTCTGATTAATTGACTTTTAAAATGGCGTCTGAAAGTGAAAGTGAAATTTTTTTTAGTACAACAAAGTAGCGTTATTTGTGGATTGTTACAAACAGCGTTCTCTTATACTGAAAGGAGTAAAGGAAAGTTTTTAAGTTTAAATTCCTGATTCTTTTGAAGACAGAATGGCAGCTAAACCTTTAAAGCCTTCTGGAAGAAGGGGATCTGAACCAAGCCTTGAGGATATATTGAAAGTACAATTAAAACTTTCTGAAGATAGGCAAAAAGAGATGATGGAGAATTTTAATGCAAAAATAAGAGAAGATATTCTTATGGCTGTTCAAGGATTGAGTAAAAAAATTGAGGGATTGGAAGAAGAAATGCAACAGACCTCTCAGTAAAATAAGCATTTAGAAGATAAAATGCAAGGGGTTCAGAAAAAAGTGGATCAAAATGAAGATCAGGTTGTGATATTACAATATAAACTTATGGAAGGAGCTCTTAGAATCCGTGGTATGCAAGAACAGCGAGGAGAGGACTTAAGAAAAATTATATCAGAAGCATTGGCTGAATTTATTGAAGTGGAACCCCAAGAGGTAGCTTATCAAATTGATAAAATATATAGAGTTAATTCCTGGATCGCAAGGCAGAGAAAGCTTCCTCGGGACATTGTGGTTTATTTTGTGAAAAGGACTATGAGAAATCAGATTTTGCAAGTTTCATATCAGACAACTTTAAAATTAGAGAACAGGAGCTGAAGGTGCTGAAAGAGATTCCTTCCAAGATGTTAAGAGATAGGAAGGAATTTGTTTTTTTTACACAAGAACTTAAAAAACATCAGATTCAATTCAGATGGGAGGTGCCAGTTGGACTGACAGTATTTTATCAAGGAAGGAGATATAGAATTGACACTGTTTTAAAGGCAAAGGATTTTCTTTCTACAGTTTTGAAAGTCGAAATAGAAGTGATAGAAAAACTTCAAGAGATTCAAGAAGGCGATCCAAGAGGCTTCATTGCTGCCAGCATCAGAGGAACCACAAGAGCAAAGGGTAACAAGAGGAGCTCTTAAGCGTAAAGAAGAGCAACAGTTTCAAAGTAAAAGTCAGGACCCTAGTATGGAAGCTGTGGGAGGAGCTAGACAGACGATACCGGAGGAGGATCTTCCGTTGTTTGCTTCAAAGCTTCAGGAGGCCAGTAATGGCAAATAGAATTTTGTCATGGAATGTTAATGGCTTGAATTCAGCTCAGAAAAGAAGGAAAATATTTCACTACTTGAAACAATTTAAAAATGATGTGATTTGCCTGCAAGAGACACATATCAAATTATCAGACCAAAAATACTTAATTAACTCAAAATTAGGTAAACATTTTGTTGCTTCAGCTTTGGATAAGAAGCAAAATGGAATTGTTGTATATATCAGGAAGGATATACCAGCTAAGTTAATTGAGGCAGATATTCAAGGAAGATTTATTGCTATTGAACTGGTGATAGATGCAAAAAAGACTTTGCTGATAGGTATTTATGCACCTAATCAGCAACAAGAAAAGTTTTATAAAATGTTACACGAGAGGTTGACCCTCTGGGATTATAGTTCGTTTATTTTATTAGGAGACTGGAATGGAGTAATTGATACAAGAAGTGATAAGAGAACTTCTTCCAAGAAGATACCTATACATGCAAAACTACCAAAATCCTTTTTTGAAATGATGGAAGACTTTGAGTTTAGAGATATATGGAGGTTACGGAATCCAGATGAGAGAGATTTTACTTTTTTTCCCGATAGGCATCAATCTTTCTCACGTATTGATTTTATTTTAATTTCTAATGATTTGCTTTCTAGGGTGAAGAAAATGAAGATATTTCCGAGGTGTTTAACTGACCATAGCCCAGTATGGATGGAATTATTACAAGGGAAAAAAGGTGGTAAAACATGGAGGCTGAATGAAAATCTGTTTAGATATGAGGATAATGTAAATCATTGTAAGAAACAGTTGAAAGAATTTTTTGATTTTAATATGCACAAGGGGACACCTATAGGAACTGTGTGGGAGGCGAGTAAAGCTTTTATTAGAGGTATATTGATATACTTGGACAATAGGCAGAGGAATAATAAACAAAGGCAGCGTAGGTACTTGGAAGAAGAAATTCAAAAGAAGCAACAGTTATTAATTCAAAACCCACAAGATCACAAACTTAAAGAGGCTATAAGAATATTACAGAGTCAATTTAATATGTTAATGGCAGATCAGGTGGCAACGAATATACAATATGCTAAACATAATACCTTCTGTAATGCAAATAAACCTGGGAGATGGCTGGCATATAACTTAAGGAAAAAACAGAAAGCACATGTCATACAAAAAATAGAATATAAAGGTAAAGAGATATATCAACAGGATAAAATTAAAAAGGCCTTCTCAGAATTTTACACCGCTCTATATGCAAAAGACAAAATATCGAATAGGGATATTTATGATTATTTGAAAGATTATAAGGTTAATACTCTAACATTAGAACAGAGGGAGGAGCTGAATAGGCCGATAGCTACTGGAGAAATAGTGGAAGCAATTAAACAATTAAAAATGGGAAAAACCCCTGGTACAAATGGTCTTACAGCAAGTTATTATAAAAAATTACAGGATTTTTTTTTATTTATTTTTTTTGTTTACATTTATACCCCGCCCTTCTCCGAAGACTCAGGGCGGCTTACAGTGTATAAGGCAATAGTCTCATTCTATTTGTATATTTTTACAAAGTCAACTTATTGCCCCCCCAACAATCTGGGTCCTCATTTTACCTACCTTATAAAGGATGGAAGGCTGAGTCAACCCTGGGCCGGGCTTGAACCTGCACTAATTGCAGGCTTTGTGTTCTTAATAACAGGCTTTTACCAGCCTGAGCTATCCACGGCCCTTTTAAGGATGAAATATTAGGCCCACTTAAAGAATTATTTAATCAGATACAACTAGGAGTGGGAATACCCCCGTCTTGGAAAACATCTTTTATTTCACTGATACCTAAAGAGGAGCAAGATTGCTCTAAACCCAGTAACTATAGGCCGATTTCACTTTTAAATAATGATTATAAGATTTTTGTTAAAATAATAGCAAACAGATTAATGTTAGTTTTACAACAAAGAATTCATACTGATAATCTGGTTTTATAAAAGGGAGGCAGATGAGGAATAATGTTAGACAGATTATTAATATATTGGAATATTTGGAAAAGAAGAATACTTCAGCAGCACTTATTTTTTTGGATGCGGAGAAGGCCTTTGAATGATTGCATTGGGATTTTTTATTTAAATTAATAGAGAAAATGCAATTTGGAGATTGTTTTGTTAGAATAATTAAAGCGATTTATGGAGAGCAAACAGCTCAGGTTATAATAAATGGTAGTTTGACAGAAGTTATTAAGATTGCGAAAGGAATGAGACAGGGATGTCCCTTATCACCACTATTGTTTGTTCTGACTCTGGAACCATTATTAGATAAAATACGAGAATTAAAGAAAATAGAGGGAATTAAAATTAGACAATATGAGTACAAAGTTAGAGCTTTTGCAGACGATGTAGTGGTTACTTTAACAAATCCTATAAATTCAAGTAGATCATTGTTGGAAGCAATTGATAAATATGGAAAGGTATCAGGATTTAAAATAAATCAGAATAAAACAAAAGTGATAATCAAAAATATGTCTATACAACAGAAACAAAAACTAGAGGAAATAACAGGATTTGAGGTGGTAAAAAAGGTTAAATACTTAGGGGTTTATATTAGTTCATCGAATAAGAAACTTTATAAGAATAATTATGAAGTTCAGAATGATATGAGTGTCTGGAAAAAATTGCAGTTGTCGCTATTGGGGAGGATTGCGGCTATTAAAATGAATGTGTTACCTAGATTTTTGTTTCTGTTTCAGATGATACCAATAATTAAGAAAGATAAAAATTTGGAGGATTGGCAGATTGGGATTAATAAATTTATATGGCAGGGTAAAAGGCGAGGTTAAAATGAAAATAATACAGGACTCACGGAAAGAGGTGGTTTAAGAATGGCTAATTTTAAACTATATTATGAAGCAGTAGCCCTTTCAGTAATAAGTGACTGGTTTAATTTAGCGGAGGAAAGAATTTTGAACATAGAAGGTTATGACTTGTTATATGGATGGCATGCGTATTTATTTTATGAAAAAAAAGTGGATAGGGCTTTTAAGAATCATGTGTTGAGAAGTGCTCTTTTGGTCTGGAAAAAATATTCTTATAAATTAGATTACAAGATTCCTATATGGGCGAGCCCCAGACATGCAATAGAGAATATAAATATAGAACAGAAACAGGAAATGATTACTTATAAAGAACTTTTGTATGCTGAAGGAGGTAGATTGCAATTAAAATCATTACAGGTATTAAATGAAGAAGGGAGGAATTATACTTGGTTTCAATATGGGCAAATAAGTGCTAGATGGAAAGAAGATCAAAAAATTGGTATAATGCAAAGGAGGAAAATTTAATAAAGCAAATTAGAAATCAGACCCAGGAGCATATAAAGAGATTGTATAATGTGTTGCTTGAAATAGATTCGGAAAAGGATTTGGTAAAGGACTGTATGATAAAATGGGCACAGAATATTCAGGAACCAATAATGTTGGAAACATGGGAGAAAATCTGGGTTAGAAATGTTAAGTTTACACAAGCACAGAATTTAAGGGAAAATTTTTATAAGATGTTTTATAGATGGCACTTAGATCCCAAAAAATTATCATGTATGTATCCTAATATCCAAGCGAAATGTTGGAGGTGTGATTGTGATGACGCTACATATTTTCATATTTGGTGGACTTGCAAGAAAATTAAGGTCTTTTGGATAAGAATTTGGTGGATTATTCAAAATGTACTGAAGAAGAAGATAAAGTTCCTGCCACAATTTTTCCTTTTGGGAATTATAACGGATTGTACAGGGATTGAGACTAAATTGATTCTGAATTTAATAACAGCAGCAAGACTGTTGATTGGACAATACTGGAAGAAAGAAGAGGTACCTACAATAGAAGAATGGATATTGAAAGTCATTAATTTGGCTGAGATGGCTAAAATCTCAGCTTTTTTAAAAGGCAACACAGGAAAGATATTTAATTGAATGGAAAAATGGATTGATTATCTACAAAACAGATATCAGATTAAGAAATATCAGATTGCCTTTTGAATAATTAGGAAGTATTATTTTATGTAATGGGGAGGGGTTGGGAGATGAAAAGATTTGGATAAGTTAATTGGATTAGAAGGAAAATTTTACTCTATGTTTGGTTTATGTATAACAATACCTTGTGATTGACCCGGGAATCCGGGGGAGAAGGAGGGGGAAGGGGTTTTCTGGGAGGGAGGGGGAAAAAAGGGGGGAAATGTTTTTTTTGTTTTTAAAAACTTTTTCAATTTAAAAAAAAAACGCTTCAATTTGAATTGCTCACTCTGACTTCAGGTAAAAAAGTTTAGGTGTATTTCATGCCAGGAATCTTAATGCAAACTAGGAGACATAATTTACTACTTGATTCTGTGTAGCTACAACAAAATAATTTTCAATGAATGGTCTGACAATTGGGCAATATCAGCACTTTTTTTTACATGCTTGTTAAAACAAGGCCTTGTAATGATTTCATAATCAAAACTCTTTTCATTCTGATAAATGTTTTTTTGTATTCTTTTCCACAGGTAACTCATTGGCACAGTCCCTACTTCTTTGCCTATTTTCCTACTGCCAACTCTTTCCCCGCTCTTTTGGGTGATATGTTATCTGGGGCCATAGGATGCATTGGATTTTCATGGGTAAGTTCTATGTGGGCATGAAAGAACTAGTTCCTACCAGCTACATTACTACATATGCCTTTATATTTCAAAAGTATTAGATATCTATGGATTTTTGGAGATATTTTCTTCATAAAGAACTCACAGATGAGTTACATGGCTTTCAACAGTTTAGTTTTCACTGAAGTGATAGATTATGAGAAAGCTCTATCATTTCAATACAGGTAGTTCTCAATTTATGAATACAATTCAGCCCAAAATTTATGCTGCTAAGTGAGAAATTTGTTTTATGACTTTTCTTGCCACATTAGTTAAGTGAATCATTGCAGTTATTAAATTAGTAGCACAGTCATTAAGTGAATTTGGTTTCCACATTGACTTTGTTTGTCAGAAGGTTTCAAAAAGTGACACTGTAATCGTCATAAATGTGAATCAGTTGTCAAACATCCAAATGTAAATCATGTGACCATGGGGTTGCTGCAATGGTCATAAGTATGAAAAATAGTCATAGGTCACTTTTTTTCGGTGCCATTATAACTTTGAACAGCCATTAAACGAATTGTTGTAAGTCAAGGATTACCTGTACAAATATAGGATTTAACATAACCGCATGTACAAAAGTGTTTCCTTAGTATAAAATAAAAAAACCTAAAACTCTCTGTAGTTTCTAGCCTAGGCTATAAGCTAGCACCTACAGTATATCTATGTGGAAACAGTTTCCTATAGGAAGACTAGAGAAGATGAAAACCAGAACATCTGATATCAGGCTGCCTCCATGGCAACCTTAGATCAGATGAGAGCAATATTCTGGGAATATGTCCTTTAACAATGATTATGTGGGTAATTCAGTCTCAGAATGTTGAAAGCTGTATAAAATTAAGCAGTATTCTTTCCGTACTTAGCTCCTCTAACTGCCTTTTTGAATCCTGATAATAATTATCTAAAGAAGATTACCAGTAGAGAAGTTCTAGTATAGACAGAAAGACATATTTACCTCTCTCCTTACCCCTTTCTCTCTCTCTCTCTCTGTCTGTGTGTTTGTGTGTGTATATACCTGCACACCAGTGGTGGGTTGCTACCAGTTCGCCCCGGTTCGGGCGAACCGGTAGCAGCAGTGGCAGGAGGCTCCACCCACCCACCTGGACGTCATCAAATATGCTCTGTGCATGCGCAGAAGCTTCTGCGCATGCACAGAAGTGGTGCACGCACAAGTGAAGTGAACGCGTGTGCACAAGCAAATCGGTAGGAAAGGTAAGTGAAACCCACTACTGCTGCACACTCAATCATATTTATATATATAATTGCTTGATAAGGTGTAATTTCAGATTTTGACATGCTTTTATACACAGTTCAAAATTTTATGAGAATGAGTTAATAAACCTGTCATATGTTGTAGTTACTCAAATGGATCATTAATTATCTCTTTTTTTACTCACAAATTATGTAACATTCTGAGTTATACTTGAAACACCCATGCTTCATTGCTTTTCTATTCTGTGCACTCTTCTGAAATGTGTAAATATCTAAAGAAATCACTAGAGATTTTTTTTTCCTTTTTACCATATTTTCCCATTCCAGGCCTCAAGCCCAGCTTGTACCGAATTGGAAACAGTCATGCTGGATTGGCTAGGAAAGATGATCAATTTGCCTCCACAATTTCTGGCTGGGAAAGATGGAGAAGGAGGTGGGGTAATCCAGGTAATTTAGAATATTTGCTACTGAATTTGATCTGGACAGTATCTAAAGTAGATAGAATATTATATTGTATACATTGTCATATTATTTCTTTTTAAAGATAATAGTGTTGTTTTCTCTTTTTCTGATTCAGTTACCTGAATATTTCAGAATTCTGTCCAAAACAGAATGATTAAACAAAGTGAAAAAAAAATCTAAAGATTTTTGGGGTAAACCCAGATTTTGCAGTGATGGAGGAAACATTATCCCACCCAAAATATTAAAGGGAATGCTTAGAGAAGTCCATTTGGGGGAAAATAAAATTCAGGTCAGATAGAAAATGGAATAAAGTAGGTAGAAAAGGGAAATAAAAGACATATCTGGGAGTACAAATAGGAATATTTTAAGGATAAGTCTACATCAGCATTATTTCATACATCAACTTTATTTCATATAGTTCTCTGGATTGAAGGTATACCTAAGTGTGTGTAAATCAAGAATGGGGAAACTAAGGCTGAGCCATGGTTTTTAAGTTCCCTCATCAGTTGTTATTCTGGCTTGATTGACAGGAAGTGTAATTTGTCAAAATATGGCGAGCCAAAAGTTCTAATCTACACCACTAACTCAGTGTTAAATACACTTCTGTTTATTGAAATCAGTGCAGGGGTGAAATGTAAAATTTGTTACTACCGGTTCTGTGGCTTCATGGTGGTGGTGGGATAAAGTGACTGGGTGGGCATGGCCAACTTTTTTTTTTTACTTTTAAAAGCATTTTTTCTACAACCTCTTCTACAACCTTTTAAAAGCCTGTGACAATCAGGCAACTCAGCTGGGATCGCCAGAGGAAAAAAAGTTTTAAAGGGTTCTGATGATCCCAGCTGAGTTGCCTGATCGCCAGAACCTTTTAAAAACATTTTTTTTACAACATTTTTTTTTACTTCTAAAAGCATTTTTTCGGCCGAAGAAAAAATGCTTTTAACAGTAAAAAAAAAACCCTCTGATGATCACGTGGCTCAGCTGGGGCGGGAAGGGGGCCAGGGATTTTTCCTACCGGTTCTCCGAACCACCTGCCACCATTGCTACCGCATCAGGTGATCCAGTCCAAACCGGGAGCATTTCACCCCTGAATCTGTGGGATAAAATTCTGTATTAGATTATGACTTAAATTCTTAAATTTTTCTAAATTTAGTAATTCAGTTCAACAGCCTGCTAAATTATCATTAAGGAAGTAGATCGGTATCCACTGTTTAAAATGAATTTGTGGAAGTTTGCATTATGATTTTTTTTCCTGTTTAATTATGTCTAATTATCAGAGTTTATTGGGAGGAGTTCCTGCAGTCTTCTTGGCAATATTTTTCAAAAATGGTTTGTCATTGCCTCCTTCCTCAAGCTGAAAGAAAGTAGCTGGTTCAAGGTCACCAGCTGGTTTTGAACCTAAGAAAAGAGTAGAATTCAACATCCTCCGTTTCAAAGTGATGCCTTAACCACTACACCAAATTGGCTCTCAATTATTATCTGGCAAGTGTAAATTGTCATGCCATAATTATAACTATCCCTGTTTCTCTGGATTGAAATGCCAGTGCATCTCAAGACACAGACACTGATGAATAATGAAATCAGATAAATATATGAAACCCAAGTTTCAAATTCTGGATTTGCTTGCCTCTAGATCTGGCATGTTTTCTGATTTTAGTATTTCTATTTGATTTGTTCATATAGATCATAAATTAATAAATAAATTCACATATATGACTTTTCTGTGCCTGATTACTGCATGTTTGATAAGTGATAAAAATGTGAGCTGACTGAATAATTCATTAATTTCTCATTCACATATACAGTTATCTTTTGAAGTTTCAGTAGACAAAGGATTTTGCATATGTAAATGAGTTCTAAAACTTTTTGTTACCCAGTTCATTGCATGCAAATGTGACATTCTTATGAGGCAGTGCCCAGTAGAAAAATAGCATGCTGGAGCCACTTATAGATTCCTTAATTTGTTAAATAAGTTTGTGCTTCTTTGTATTTTTTCATGCCAGCTGAAGTTTTAGAGTTTTGTGTTTTAACAAAGTTATAAATCTTGAATCTTCTGCCGAAATATTCAGACATCTTTCCTCTGGCTTTACATTATAGTGCCGTGTATTTAAATGTTATATTTATAAAAACTTGCAAAAGCATGTTTTGTGCTGATGGCATGGGACATTTATATCTGTTTATTAACTCATTTTTAGTGACAACACATGATTGCCAGTAATTGTGGATGCTGTTTTCATTGTTTATCTTTAGGACAGAAGGAGGATGGCTTAAGGCGTCTCCTGCTATTATCAGAGAGGAAGCAATTTGTGCTGATGGTTTTCTTTTTGTACAGTCATAATAACAGTGATAGAAACAGGAAAGGACATGTGAAACATGGGTTTTATATTAAAACTGCCAATCTTTCCTAGATTTAAAACCAAATGATTATTTGCACTATTTGCTTATGAAAATTGGTGCTTAATTGCAGCTGAAAGGACAAATCAATATGAAATCATTGCCTGCTACTTCAGATGTGCTACTTGAAACAATTAAAGTTGAAAGAAAATGTCTGTTGGGGACTTTATTTGGCAATATATATGCCGGCTCTCGAATCTGTTCTCCATAGTAACCTTTGTTTGTAGAGAAAAATGAAATCGACTGTGCCCTTAGTATTTGTGTCATTTTAAAAAGCAAAGTTTCTCATCACAGCCTTCAGCTGATTATTTTTGCATCGTCATTTTATTAGGGGTGCATCCATCCATATTTAAGAATGCAAACCCTGTTAATTTTTGTTAGAGTGGTTTAGAAAGTTGAAATCAGATGGATTCTGCCCTTAATTTAAAAAAGATCACTGTATAATATTGCTTCTGCCTCTTTTTCCTGGTCTAAGAGCAAATGTAAATGCATTTACAACCTACTGACATCTAAAGCAAGCATGGATGACATACTGCATTGTATACATTTTTGTCAGGAAGAAGGAATTCTTACCTTGATTAGACCCGCAAGATGATCTGCTGTACATTCTCAGTACCATCAATTGTATTGTATAAGCAATACCAATGCAGTGGATACTCCTTATTAATTTAGGGCAATTTTTACTGGATTCTCTTATCCAACCTGTCCAATTTTCCATCACAGGGAACTGCCAGTGAAGCTACCTTGGTTGCCATGCTGGCAGCTCGAACCAAAGCAATCCGTCGTATACAGTTAGACAATGAAAATCTAACTCAGGGAGAAATTACTGGCCGCCTGGTAGCTTATACTTCTGATCAAGTGAGTACATTATTCCCTGCATTACTGTAGATATGGAAATAAAATTATACGTAGTACTCATGCAGCATAGATTTCATTAAGATGTTATGCCTCTCATTTTCAGGTTGATTTTTTTTTATGATTCTCAATAATGCAGATACCTGACAGACAGCATTGTCTGACAATACAAAAATATTGCCACTACTTTTGACATACATTTCGATAACAATACATTTTGATCCAAAATAAGCAGTGCAGGCTGAATTGTGTCCTGAATAAATATTGGAGAACTGTGGCATTTACAGCTGATCCTTGGTGAGCCTTGGAGACAAAGAGCAGCAAGAAACGAACATCTTGCTGCTTTGAAAACACTTGTTTGGTCTGATTTAGATTCTGGAGCTATTTCTGTCTTTTCCACCCCAGATTCTAATTTTATGTAATGCCACAGGCACATCCATGACATTTTTTATAATATGACTAAATTGCTTAAATCCTCTTCTTCCTCCCCCTCTTCCTCCTCCTCCTCCTCCTCTTGCTACTGCTGTACTTGAAAGTATAGAATAGAATAGAATAGAATAGAATTTTTATTGGCCAAGTGTGATTGGACACACAAGGAATTTGTCTTGGTGCATATGCTCTCAGTGTACATAAAAGAAAAGATACGTTCATCAAGGTACAACATTTACAACACAATTGATGGTATTTGACATTTTACTGTAATTTTGGATGTGACATAAGAAATTGTTATTCCTGACATTGCAAAGAGGTAGGATTCATGCAATTCTTTTCTTCACGACAGTTCTAACATCTGGTGATTGCAGCAATAAATCCCCACTGGATCTAATTCTCTAGCAATAGCTAAATATAGCCTTCCTTCACCTGGGACCCTGCACTTGTCAGAATACCTCAGCTAGCAGGTTCCAGTCAAGCAATCTTATTTTTCTTCTGACATTTTACTGGGACTGATTCATCTATAAAGGCATTAGGGCTTGTTAGCTCCAAAAAGAATAGTTTCAGTAAGTGAAATCAGTGTAAATTACAAAAGTTCACTTTGGTGAATTGTGTCTTCAATTCTTTAAAAGATTTGTTGTGTTACAGTAATTTGATGGATTTAAATATTTCTGTAGTATTTTAGTATTGCTGTTCTATCTATTTTCCCTCATTGATTCTAGTTCAAAGTTGGTGGTATATTAAAAAGTAAATAAATAAATCAATAGATATGATGTCAAAAGCAATAGATGTGATCTCAGCATTATTTAAAAGGTCTTTAATAGATGCTATTGTGGTGGAATAAATAATGTGTTTGACTAGTAAGGCTCTATTCACCCTTAACTATAGAAACTCAGTCATGTGGGCCAATAATTATTTCTCATTTCAGCCTACCTCACAAAGTTTTTTATGGCAAAATATCTTCAGGGGCATTAAGTATTATTATTAAATTTATTTGACTCTCATCTTGTGGTCTACGATGACTCAGAGCAGCTTATAGTAAGAAAAAAATGTACAAATATAAACAATTATAAATTTAAAAACATATGAATGCTTTGTGGTGTTCCTAAATGAAAGATAGGACATAAATTGGACAAATAAGTAAATGATCATTTAGACATATTGAGATGAAACTGGTTTCCTTTATATGTTCAGATGTGGTCAGTGAATAGAAATATGAAGCTAAGTTGGTCGCTTAATTTTTACCATGATTAAAAGTCACTTTAATTATTAGTCAGCAAATGAATCAGAAATAAAAAGGGAAAAAGAGTAAAAATAAGCATAAATATTGTATGCATATACAATAATAATACAAACAAATTAAATCTTAAATCTTCCTATGGATCTCCTGCCAACCCTTGATGCTAAATAACAAAATGTTAAATGTTGCACGTCTAAAAATACAAACTTCCCGCCTGCCAATTTTAACTGCTTGATCCCTTAGGGTCGGTCCTTTCTAAATTTCTTTCTCTGACCATAAGGCTACTGTGGTTCCTGCCTCTGATCGTTTTCTAGGCAGCATCTCTTCTCATCCCCAAGCGTGATACCATTATATACAATGAGGAAGAAGGCTTCTGGGGGGGCAGGAAGGCCAAAAATGGCATACGTGGATGCCCCGGAAGGGCAAAAATGTGCCCATTTTTGCTCTGAGCGATACCTGCCCGGCATTTTTGGAAGCTCTCTGCTGGCCAAAAATGGGCCTGTTTTTGGCCTCCTGGGCAGGGGTGAAATCTACTTATCTTCCTTACTGGTTCACAAGCACGCGCAGACCTTGTGTGCATGCGCAAAACCTTGGTAAAAAACACATTACTTCCTGGTTAAAACCAGAAAGTAATGACACCCAGGCGGGTAGGTGGAGCTTCGCTCTGCCATCGCTATTGGATCACCGAACTACCGGCCACAATTGCTACCGGATTGCACAATCCGGTCTGATCCAGGAACATTTCACCACTGTTCTGGGGGCATCCACATGTCCTGTTTTTGGCCTTGCTGCCCCCAAGAGGATTTCTGCCAGTCAAAATCAGGCATGTTTTTGGCCTCCCCCTGCCTCCAGTAGCTCACTGCCTTACCTTCCACTTCCAGTTCTCACTCGGCCAACGGGTGGGGGCCAGCGGGTGGGCAGGGTGATGTGGGTGGGACAGCCTGGACTGCAAAAATGTGATCCCACATGGACTACATTAATGGCTTTGGCAGGCTATATCCGGCCCGTGGGCTGCAGTTTGAGGATGCCTGCTCTAATATGTATCTAGACAAGAAAACCCTTCCTTTGTGGAACAGGTACAGTTCATTTTCTTATTCAACATGTGGATTCAGTGACTATGGGAGCCTTCCCACAGCTTTGAGTAATGCAGACATAGTAAATAGAGAGTCCTGATCATGATTATCCTGATTAATTCTAGTTTGGATTATCATGATGTGCTGTACTTAGATGTGCCTTTGAAGAGGTCTTGAAACATCATCTAATTCAGCATGGCTATTGATGGGATAGATATGTTTTAAGATCATTACATTTGTGCTTTGAATGCTGGATTGGCTTTCTTTGATTTTTGGGTCCAATCCATAGAGTTGCTCTTTATTTAGAATATATAGCTGACCAGTATTAAATGAGGAAAGAAAGCTTTGCCCTCCTGCCTCTTGGAAGTTAGAGGAGCAAGCATAAGAAGACCTTCTATAAAATGTAAAGGTTCCCCTCGCACATACGTGCTAGTCGTTGCCGATGCTCATCTCCGTTTCAAAGCCAAAGAGCCAGCGCTGTCGGAAGACCTCTCCGTGGTTATGTGGCCGGCATGACTCAATGCCAAAGGCGCACAAAATGCTGTTACCTTCCCACCAAGGTGGTCCCTATTTTTTCTACTTGCTTTTTTAGGTGCTTTTGAAACTGCTAGGTTGGCAGAAGCTGGGACAAGTAATGGGAGCTCACCCCGTTATGTGGCAGCACTAGGGATTCGAACCACTGAGCTGCTGACCTTTCGATCGACAAGCTCAACGTCCTAGCCCCTGAGCCACCATGTCCCCTAAGACCTTCTGTAGGGCTGCCCTATTCTAAAGAACAACAGCGAATTTTCATCCTGTCTTTGAGAGCTAATGCCTGCTGGACTTTCTAGCTTTAAAGGTGTTTTAACACATTGATATTTTTGCTATATTTTTATTATATTAACTAGCTTTTATTGTTTTTGCAGTATTCTTGGAACTTGCTTTATTTTTTTTATCTAGAAAGATAGAAACAAATAACATTAAAGAAAAGATCCTAGATATTCCTGTCTTTGTCTCCTCTATGTCAGTTCTTGCAGAAGCCTAAGGTATTTGGCACCCTAAATTAAGGATGGAGGATTTGATTGCTAAAGTCTCCTGGGAACCTCTTCAGCTGGCTGCAAATTCTAAGAATTGTGGGGCCAATGGATCTGTAAGAGTATAGTAGGGAAGGCTAGTTGCTTGCAAAACGCTTTCATTTAATTGCAATTTCAATTTCTCTGATTTTGGAGCATATACCCATTCAAATAATCCCTCATTTGAGATGAAAGTGTGTTAGTGTGTACAGAAGAAGTAATTTTTCCATTAGCATCAGCTTCTCCAAAGCATTTTATGTCAACTATCCTTAATTCTAATCCTTTATGCCATGATTAGCTCTTATACAGAAGGGCTCCAAAAGCTTGGAGCTTAGAAACAAAAGATTTTCATCTTTTATCATTTTGACACATTCCGTATAAATCCAATTTATGTATTTTTTTCTGGCAAAAATGGCAGTTTAGTATTTATATGTCAAAGACTGCTTTCTTCAATATTTTGAAATTCCTTTATCTGCGCCAGCAATACTACAGTATTAGATAGATTCAAATACTTTTCATCTGAAGTTAAATCGTTAACAGACCATGAATATGAACATATGGTAGAGGGTCTCCTGCTCAAGCAGGCAGTTGGACTAGAAGATCACCAAGATCTCTTGCAACTCTGATATTCTATTATTCAGTGACTTAGGTGGATTGTAATAAGCATGCGGAAAATGTTTTCTGTCTGAAATTTCAGATTTTATTTTACACAATCTGTTTGCATTTTAACATAATAACAGAGTTGGAAGAGACCTTGGAGGTCTTCTAGTCCAACCACCTGCTATACCATTTCAGACAAATGACTTCTAGTCTCTTTTTAAAAGCCTCCAATGATGGAGCATCCACAGCTTCTAAAGTCAAGCCATTCCACTGGTTCATTGTTCTGCCAGGAAATTTCTCTTTAGTTCTAGTTTGCTTCTATCCTTTATTAGTTTCCATCCATTGTTTCTTGCCTTGCCTTCTGGTGTTCTGGAAAATAGGGTGACCTCATCTTCTTTATGGCAACCCCTAAAATATTGGAAAATTGCTATCATGCCGTTCTTAGTCCTTCTTTTCACTGGACTAGACATATCCAATTCCTGCAATCTGTTCTTCATATGTTGCAGCCTCCAACTCCATAATCATCTTTCTTGGTCTTTTCTTCACTCTTTCCAGAATCTCAACATCTTTTTTATATCATGATGACCGAAACTGGATGCAGTATTCTAAGTGTGGTCTTACCAAAGCCTTATAAAGCAGAATTAACATTTCACATGATCTTGATTCTATCCGTCTGGTTGTGATTGGCTTTTTCGGTTGCTGCAACAGACTGTTAGCTCATATTTCAGTGATTGTCCACTAGGAATCCAAGATCCTTCTTGTAGATTCCACTACAGAGCAGAATCTAATCTGTACCTGTAGATGTGATTTTTCTTGCCTAAGTATAAAACTTTACTTTTCTTTATATTGAATTTCATTTTGTTAGTTACAGCCCATGGTTCAAGTTAAATGAATTTTATTTTATTACAGTCCCTAAATATTTTTTTTAAATTTGCATTTATATCCCACCCTTCTCCGAAGACTCAGGGCGGCTTACACTATGTTAAGCAATAGTCTTCATCCATTTGTATATTATATACAAAGTCAACTTTTATTGCCCCCAACAATCTGGGTCCTCATTTTACATAAAGGATGGAAGACTGAGTCAACCTTGGGCCTGGTGGGACTTGAACTTGCAGTAATTGCAAGCAGCTGTGTTAATAACAGACTGTCTTAGTCTGTTGAGCCACCAGAGGTTCAAATATAAATGAAGGTCACTTACAAAGTACTGAACATTAAAGATGAAGACATCTCAGAAATATTACAAAAATTATAGCAAAAAATTAAGTGAAAGATCTTTGTCTATATACTACTGAAACTTTCATGTTGGTCTGTTTGCAACCTTCAGTTGGGTGAAATAGTGCATGATAGGACAACAATTTTGGAATCAACTTACCTCAATTGGATTAATTTTAAAAATGCACTCAAAACCAGGGACATGTTATTCATGTAGTGTGACAGTCTGCAAGGGTCAGGGAAGATGTGTGGGGATGAATGAATAATAGGTAAGTAAATATTTCTGAAATTCATTATAATAAATAAAAAAATTCCTCTTTCTAATGTATATATTTTTTCTTGAAAATCCTAAAAGTTTGTGAACTGATAGCTTTGAAAAAATAATAAATGGAACTTTGAGAAAATGCCTTTCTCTGAGTTTTTAATTGGAGTTGGGTTTTTCTGGAACGCTGACACTTTAATGCTTAAAGTTACCAAAAAAGTATATTTTATAAAGCTTTTTTCTTATTTTTTTTAGCATCCTTGAACTTTCATTGTACTATCCAAGTATATAAAAAATTAGTTCGCATTGTGTTTGCATTGTCAATTCAATTTAAGTAAAACTGTAATTTCTGAACGTAAAAGAGAACTGCATCATATTTATGCATTTACAACTTTCTCCAAAAAAGCTACTGGGGAAAATCACCTGCAAAAATGCATCTATTAAGAAAATACATACAAAGCTATGCAACTTGAATGTCAGAGGATTCTTTTGTCTGTACAAGGATTTGCTGTAAGATATTTTTGACCTTTTAAAGTAGTCTGTGAAGCAAGAATCAAACAAGGGAAGAGGGGGAGAGAAGGCAACCTAAGGAGAAAAATGAGGTCTGACAAGGAAGCAAGTTCCTGGAACAAATGTCAAATAATTCAAGCATATGTTTCATCCTCTTTCCCTCCAAAGTTTTTTTAGGACAAATCATCATCATCATCACCACCACCATAGTAATAATTCATTTTTGGTAGGTCCCCTAAAGAAATATGACTATCTAAGTTCACATAACTTGTTTTTGAACTAATTGTGAACATTATATTTCCTTCATTTTAATGTTTTGATATATAGTGCTTTATTCCCACATTTGGAATAAGCATGCATTTTTTGTATTAAGAGTCATGCTATTACAAGCAGAGAAGATTTTAGTACTCAGATTTATCCATTGGATTCTACTTTCCAATTCCTATTTTACAATAATGCTATGATGAATTGAATTTTAAAATTACATTTTAAATCTAATCCTGAATTTCCTAACGTTTTCTTTCCTTCTCATTAAGTGACATATCTTCACATAGATTATATTTATATTTTATGGATAGCAGACTAAAGTAATTTATTTCTGTTCTAAAACGAAAAGTATCTAGAAAGGGACATAGATTCAGTATTTTATAGCTATAGAATACCAGATGAGTTTCTTGAAAAGGTAACACATTACATTATTCGAAGAAATTATACTCAATAATTAAGAGTAACACTTTTTTTCACATATAGAAACTATTAAAAATACAGATATCTGAAACATAGAGTATGATTTACTAGATCTTATAGCTCATTAATTGTAGATTACTTTATATTGTTTAAATTTATTGAATGGTATAATAGAGTAAAATTTATTTTATGTTACAATTTGTAAAGATTTGCCTATGTAATGTTATAATCACCAAATAACAAAAGTGCAGGACTGGGCATAATATCTGATGCCGTTTATTATTTTTCATTTACATTAGCAAGATTTGATTATTTCGTCTAGTAATTGTAAAATATTTTTGAGCACATAATTGGTACCCAATTTAAATTTTAGAATAAACTTTATTCCACATCATGCAGGCTCATTCATCAGTTGAAAAGGATGTCTTGATTGCTGGAGTGAAAATTAAACAAGTTCCCACAGATGACTCATTTTCTGCCCGTGGGTCAGCTCTAAGAAAAATTATAGATGCAGATAAAGCTGCTGGTCTTATCCCATTCTTTGTGAGTACTAATATCCCAATTTTTGTTATTGTACAAATAAGATTACCAGTTGTTAAGTAATCTGCTGGTCTATGTTTTAAATCATAGTAACTATGTTCAGTCATAACATCTATAGTAAGTACTTTTTGGTAATTTCAAGGACATGGATATTTTTGGCAATATGAAGTTAGTTTACTACTGCCTTCTTCTAGGATGTTTTTCAATTTCCCAGTCTGGCCAAAACTTCTATATTTTTTGGATTTCTCGTCAATTTAAGTCTGAAGCTATTTACAAAAAATGCTGCAGATAATTTATTCCCAAAGAAAAAAGAAGGTAGTTAGTTCAAAAACTGGCAGTCCAATATGTATTTATTTCCTCATTAGCTGAGCTGATCTTTTGATAACAGCTGATACAAAATGTGATGGGGTAGCCAGTGATGGGTGTTTCCTGCCATATCTGGGTGAACATACTGCTTTGGAAGCTACATTGGTTACTTCCAGATACAATTCAAGGTGCTTGTTGCCATTTTTAAGGCCTTATGGAGCTTCAGATCTAGTTATTTCTGAGACTACTTTCTCCTATATTAATATATCTATCTGATTAGATTGAAGAAGCTCAACTCCCTCTAAATCCTGTCTAACTGAGGATGACAGCAGGAGCTAAGAAATGGCATTTCCCCAATGCTTCCATCTTGCTTTAGAACTTAGTCTATATAGAGCTTTCCCTTTCGATGCCTTCCCTACTGAGTCTCAGAAGAGCACTTAAGACTTGACTTGTTCCATCTGGCTTAAGCATTTCTTCTTAAGGCGGAAGAAACATGGTCTGGCAGTCTTCTAACCAGTTGTTTAGAAACAGGTAAACTGGTAGTTGGTATTTTACATCTTCATTATTAGACATGAAATAAATTAAAGATGGAACCCTATTTAGAATTATTTACAACATGTCTTGTTGACCACAGTGCCATCTTCTTAATATATATTCTGAAAAACAATTTTAATAGAACTTGCTTCTTCAGATAGAAGGGCCAACATTCAAAGGCTGCCCTAAGAAAGTGATACAATTGCAAGGCTTATAGACAGAGGTTACCTTTAAGGTACAGTCAGAAAGCCAAGATGGCTGCCATTTGACCATCAAACACAAAAATGGCTGGAGCTTTGATTCCACCGGCCACCGGATTGACTTTTTTTAAACCTTGTCTGCAAATACCCTTGGACATGGAAGAAAAGCAGGCTACATCTGCTTTCCCAGGATTGCTAATGTTTCATAATGTTTTTAATGGATCAAAACTATTTTTGAAAGTACTGAAGTAACCTTATTGACTCCATTACTAGGTTTTGAGAGTCACAAAAAGGTTCAGGAGTGGCTACTGAATGTGATTACACACTCCTGCCTTGATGCATGTGTTTCCTGGCATTTTAAATATAAATCAATCAATTGAGGCATATTTATTTATTATTTATTTATTTATTTATTTAATCATATTTGTATACCGCCCTATCTCCCAAGGGACTCAGGGCGGTTAACAGCCAAGTAAAAAATATACATAAATACAATTTAAAACCCCAATTAAAAAACTTATTAAATACGGCCGAATATTAAAACCCCAATAGAATAGTAAAAACCCCATTAAAACCCAATTTAAAATTTAAAATTCTAGTCCAGTCCTGCGCAGATAAAAAGATGTGTCTTAAGCTCGCGGCGAAAGGTTCGAAGGTCAGGAAGTTGGCGAAGTCCTGGGGGAAGTTCGTTCCAGAGGGTGGGAGCCCCAACAGAAAAGGCCCTTCCCCTGGGCGTCGCCAGCCGGCACTGCCTGGCTGACGGCACCCTGAGGAGTCCCTCCCTGTGAGAGCGTACGGGTCGGTGGGAGGCAATCGGTGGCAGTAGATGGTCCCGTAAGTATCCCGGCCCAATGCCATGGAGCGCTTTAAAGATAATTACCAAAACCTTGAAGCGCACCCGAAAGGCCACAGGTAGCCAGTGCAGTCTGCGCAGGAGAAGTGTCACATGGGAGCCACGAGGGGCTCCCTCTATCACTTGCGCAGCTGCATTCTGGACCAACTGGAGCCTCCGGGTGCTCTTCAAGGGGAGCCCCATGTAGAGAGCATTGCAGTAATCCAGACGAGATGTCACAAGGGCATGAGTGACCATGCATAGGGCATCCCGGTCTAGAAAGGGGCGCAACTGGCAGACCAGGCAAACCTGGTAAAAAGCTCTCCTGGAGACGGCCGTCAAGTAGTCTTCAAAAGATAGCCGTCCATCCAGGAGAACACCCAAGTTGTGCACCCTCTCCATTGGGGCTAATGACTCGCCCCCAACAGTCAGCCGCGGCTGCAGCTGACTGTACCGGGGTGCCGGCATCCACAGCCACTCTGTCTTGGAGGGATTGAGCTTGAGCCTGTTTCTCCCCATCCAGACTCGTACGGCTTCCAGACACCGGGACAGCACTTCGATAGCTTCGTTGGGGTGGCCCGGTGTGGAAAAGTACAGCTGAGTATCATCAGCGTACAGTTGATACCTCACACCAAAACCACTGATGATCTCACCCAGCGGCTTCATATAGATGTTGAACAGAAGGGGTGAGAGAATCGACCCCTGCGGCATCCCACAAGTGAGGCACCTCGGGGTCGACCTCTGCCCTCCCGTCAACACCGTCTGCGACCGATCAAAGAGATAGGAGGAGAACCACTGATAAACGGTGCCTCCCACTCCCAATCCCTCCAACCGGTGCAGCAAGATACCATGGTCGATGGTATCAAAAGCCGCTGAGAGGTCTAATAGGACCAAGGCAGAGGAATAACCCCTGTCCCTGGCCTTCCAGAGATCATCAACCAACGCGACCAAAGCCATCTCAATGCTGTAACCGGGCCGGAAGCCGGACTGGAATGGGTCTAGATAGATAGTTTCATCCAGGTACCGAGGTAATTGACATGCCACCACACTCTCTACAACCTTCGCCACAAACCGAAGGTTCGAGACCGGACGATAATTACCTAATACAGCTGGGTCCAGGGAAGGCTTCTTGAGGAGAGGTCTCACCACCGCCTCTTTCAAGGCAGCCAGAAAGATCCCCTCCAACAAGAAAGCATTCGTAATCCCCTGGAGCCAGCCTCGTGTCACCTCCTGCGTGGCCAGTACCAGCCAGGAGGGGCACGGGTCCAGTAAACATGTGGTAGCGTTCAACCTCCCCAGCAACCTGTCCATATCCTCGGAGGCCACAGGGTCAAACTCATCCCAAACAGTCTCAACAAGACAGCTCTCTGACATCTCACCTGGATCCACCCAATTTTGATCCAGACCGTCCCGAAGCTGAACGATTTTATTGTATAGATAACCACTAAACTCCTCAGCACGTCCCTGCAACGAGTCATCCCGCTCTCCCTGTTGAAGGAGAGAGCGGGTCACCCGAAACAGGGCGGCCGGGCGGTTATCTGCCGACGCTATGAGAGAGGAGACGTAGCAACGCCTCGCTTCCCTCAGAGCCACTAGGTAGGTCCTACTATAGGACCTAACTAGTGTCCGATCAGCCTCTGAACGACTGGACCTCCAAGAACTCTCTAGGCGTCTTCTCCGGCGTTTCATCCCCCTCAGCTCCTCGGAGAACCAAGGAGCTGGTTGAGATCTGTGCCGGGTCAGAGGCCGCAAAGACACGACACGGTCTAAAGCCCCAGCCGCGGCCTGTTCCCAAGCCGCGACTAGTTCCTCAGCCGTGCCGTGGGCTAGACCCTCAGGGAACGGCCCAAGCTCCATCTGGAACCTCTCCGGGTCCATCAGGCACCTAGGACGGAACCAACGTATTGGTTCCGTCTCCCTGCGGTGTTGAGTGGCGGTCAGAAAGTCCAGGCGAAGGAGAGAGTGATCTGACCATGACAAAGGTTCAGTGACTAAATCCCTCAAGTCCAGATCCTTCAACCACTGACCAGAGATAAAAATCAAATCCAGCGTGCCTCCCCCAATGTGAGTAGGGCCATCAACTACTTGGGTCAGGTCCAAGGCTGTCATGGAAGCCATGAACTCCCGAGCTGCTGTTGACGACATGCCGGTCGATGGCAAGTTGAAGTCCCCCATGACAATAAGTCTGGGGGTCTCAACTGCCACTCCAGCAAGCACCTCCAGGAGCTCAGGCAGGGCAGCTGTCATGCAGCAAGGAGCCAGGTAGGTGACAAACAAGCCCATCTGACACCTATGGCCCTACCTCATAAAGAGGGATTCACAACCGGCTATCTGAGGTACAGTAGTCTCCCTCAGCTCTAGACTCTCCTTAATCACAACCGCCACCCCCCCACCCCTACCCTGGGCCCTCGGCTGATGGAATGCCCGGAAACCTGGTGGGCACATTTCAACAAGGGGCACGCCCCCTTCTGTGCCCAACCAGGTTTCCGTAATGCCCGTAAGGTCCGCGGAACCCCCCTGGATAAGATCATATATTAGGGGGGCCTTGTTGACCACGGACCGTGCGTTGCACAACATCAGCCGGAGGCCTAGGCTCTGAGGGTCTTGACCATCTGGGGAACGGGAGAAGTCTGAGGGATCGGGATGCGCGATCGCCTTCAAACATCGAGTGCGCGCCCCGGGAAACGATGCGATCCCTCGCTTCCGCCATATCTGCCCCTCCCACTTACCGTACAAATAGGACCACCCTCATCAGAAGGAACGAAATCTTCCCCCGTAACCTTCGAACCTGTTAAATGGACGCTGCGAGCACACGCAGGAACTGCCCCCCCCCAACGGGCTACCCCCAGCACCCGCCCTTACCCTCCCACCCCTTAAAAATTCCCTATCTAAAAAACCCCAAAGGCTCTTCCTTGACGCATGCCACCTCTGTGGGTCCCAAGACCTGTCATTGAGGCCGGCCCTCGGTAATAAAGCGGGTCACTCCTGCAAGGCGGGGGCACCTCGCAGGCGCAAGAGTTCCTGTACCGAATATCGTATAAAAATCGTAAAAATATCGCGTAGCTAGAAGATCTGTGACTTGTTTTCCTGCAATTCCCTGTTCACTTAATGGACATAAAAATATATGTCTGATAGGGATCTGTTGCTCATCTCCACTTTACTTTTTTGCATTCTTTTTTGCTTTACAGCAATTTAAGGCATTTTCTTGTGGTTTTTAGAGTTGTGATACTAAAGCATTTTTTCTTTAGAATTCTGAATATATCTGATCCTATTCTTAGCTAAATGCTTAACTTACCTGGTTGATTGTGGTCATCGTGTTGTACAACTGACTGCTTTGTTTTCAAAATAAGTGCAACAGTGCTATGTTTAAAGATGGAAAGTCTGGAGTGGCCTGTAAGCTGTCTGAACAATTTTCAAGGGAGACAATATGTCCCTGTTTCAAATGTGATTACACTGTTGTAATGGGGATTTCAAATTGGGTTAAATGCAGTATTAGATCTCCCTCACAAACACACCAGCTGCTGTTAGCTTGAGTATCTTTTGAGAATTGAAATAAGAAGATTTCAAATTGCTTATAAGACGCATTCATAACAATGATACAGCAGAGTTATATCACAGGCCATCATCTTCTTTTATAATAGTGAAAAGCCTGAATGAATTACTGGGATTTATGAATCTCTGCATGTAAATGATACTAGGACACAGAGACTGAGATGCTATATCTTTAATCTAGCCATTGGCAATACAATGAGTATTTGCTATGGCGTTTATCACCCAAAGATACATGTCCTGGTAACAACTAATATGCTTAGTCATTACGCGGCCATGCAGCGATGGCAATATATGTACAGTCTTAATTATGAATCTTCTTATCTGCAAAGTTACTACAGGAGGAGAAAAGCAATAACTATGGGCCAATGAAGTCAGTTGATAAACTGCTATTTATAGCTTTTATATTTACACTGAATACACGAATGCCATAAGTAGCAATAAGTGAACCCTTTTTCTTTAACTGGATTTACTCTGTAGCTTTGTTTTAATGATTATCCAGTGTAGTTTAATTATTATTAGTAATATTTTTAATACTATTGTAAACAGTGATATTTTTGTATATTGCTGGTCTGTGACCGTAATAAAGTTGTTGTTGTTGTTGTTGTTGTTGTTGTGGCTATTATTATTATTAGGCAACTTTGCACCAAAAAAAGAGAACCAACCCATAACTAAGGAGAAATTTCCTGCCAGTAAGAACAATTAACCAGTGAAACAGCTTGCCTCAAGAAGTTGTGGGTGTTCCATAACTGCAAATTTTAAAGAAAAGACTCAAAATTTGTCCAAAATTATATAGGGTCTCTTGTTTGAGCAGGGGAGTTAGACTAAAAAAACCTTCCAATTCTGCTGTTCTGGTATTTTATTATTTACAAAGAGGCTTCCTGAAGGACCTCATAAGTATGCAGATCTCCTTCACCAGGAATAAATGGCAGAAAAAATACTATACAAAACTAAAAATACAAGTTGATATCAAGAAATAAAAGTACAAAGTTAAAATTATTATCTGCAATCAAATTTATCATGTACTAGTCATCTAAAATTAAAGGTCTATCCTGTCTGACTCTAGGGGGCTGTGCTCATCTCCTTTTAAGGGAGCCAGCTGTGTCTGAAGACATTTCTGTGGTTATGTGGCCAGCATGACTACAGGCCAAGAATACTGTAAACTTCCCACCAAAACGGTACCTACGCTATTTATCTACAAGCTTTTGCAGGCTTTTGAACTTTTAGGTGGCAGGAGGGGTATTACATCTAAGCTTTTTTTAACTGAAAATGTTTTGTTGTCTTTGATAAAGTATGTGTGCATAATTATAGAAGACCCTAAATATGGCTGCATGAAATTAGACTAGTGGCTTCATGCCAGTTGTGAATATACTGAAAGTTATGTTGTGTATGTAGATTGTGCATTGTCATCACATTAAATGCTATTTTTAAAATGTCTATTTTTGTTGTTTTTTTGGACTTGCAGTTGTGTGCAACTCTTGGAACTACAACATGTTGCTCCTTTGACAATCTGCTAGAACTGGGTCCCATTTGTAAGTTAACAAGTGATCATGTTATCTCAACACTGAAAACCTGCTTTTGGTATATCTGTCGTATTATATTAAGCCCTGTGGAGGCTTAGTAGAGTTCAAGTAAGAGACCTGCTCAGCAGAAAAAAAATTGTATTCCTGCACAATTTCATTAGACAAATACATTTTTGGCATCATTTCTAAAGCTGGTTGAATTTTTTAGCTGGGAAAAATAATTTTTAGTCATTTATAGGCTACCCAATCTCAAATCAATTACAATATTTTAGTACTTATTTGTAACCATTAAAAAGCATATATAAATCAGAAGTGTAAAATCCTTAGAACTCTAGAACTTCAGACAAAAAGATTTCTCCCTCCTAAACTGGGAGGACAATGGCCTCCACTCTAACAGCAGTTTGTTCCATGATGAAAGGTCCCACCAAGGAAAAAAAAATGCTATTGATATAACACGTATCCATGACAAAGCCTGCAAAAGACTATAGAAAATCTGTAGTAAACTGTGCAGGAGCAGGCAACACTGTAGGTATCCTGAGTCTAGCTCTATACAGCCTTATACCCCAAATGAGAATTTTGGATTGAGCTTGGAAAACAAGGGATATATAGAGGAGCTGTTTCAACACAAGTGTGATGTAGATCAGGGGTCTCCAACCTTGACAACTTTAAGACTTGTGGACTTCAACTCCACAAGTCTTAAAGTTGTCAAGGTTGGAGACCCCTGATGTAGACCTTACAAGCTGTCACGTTCTTGGTTAACTACATATAATTCTTCTTCAAGGAATGTGTTGTAATGAAGTAGTGGGTAGTTTGTGTCACCATTGTCAGGTTTCTTTATCTTTTCACTAGATAAGGATACAGCTGATTTATTAACCGAAACTAATAAAAAATTCTCTTTACCCAAGCAACGCTTGATCCAGGAATATTGTGACCAGAAACCAGACTGGCAGGGCAAGCTAATAGACTAGAATATAAACTGAGAACAAACCTCACTCTTTACTAGCACTGGTGTTACCTAGTTTGAGTAATGAAACATCTGCAAGAAAACAACCAAACTCAGGAACATCAAGCACTCATTCAACACTGAGCAAAAAAAAAATAAAAAAAAAATCTTCCTTATTGATTATTTGGAGATCAGTATGATTCTCTCCAGGTATCGCCTGAATGCCCCTATATCTACCTGCATAATGATATTTTATAGAAATGATCAATGATCAAGGAAAAGAGGATAATATACAGTCTGTTATGGTAGAAGATACATAAGAAATAACAAAAGCATTAAAAAAAACCATTGAAGACTGAGGATCCCAATCTAGAACAGCAGCATCAGAAGATAAGGTGTGATTTAATGCCTTTCTTTCTGGTCATCCACTGAATATTACCAATGATGTACAAAGTATTGAACACAATGAACCCACAGCATGTATGACTTCCATAATATTTCTTTCATATAATATTTTCTCTTGTAAATTACCAGGATTGTAGATCACTCCATTCTTACTAGGCAGCCTTGGAACACTATAGAACTAGTTTATTTCCTATCTTAAAACAAGAAGCTTGGTGCTGAGCCTACCCATGTATATATACCCATGAGGACTGGGAAATGAGCAGGCTGTAGGAAAAGCAAACAGTGAGCAACCAGAAGAGCAGAAATGTTTTCAATAGGATTATATTCCCTGAAGGCTGAGAAACTTCCATAGCCAATGGGGAATGGATCCAGATAATTCATCTTTTTTTGTAAAACTTCAGACATTATATGACTGTTATTATTTGGTACCTTTCCCAAAAAGGGACATTAATGACAGGTCAATAGTTGTTAAGAATTAACAGTAGAGTATAGGATATATTTCAGGACAATTGACAGAACTTTCTTGATTTATTTACACTGCTTTTCTTAGACAGCTGCTTCTATAATTCATGGATAGATTTCAGATTAAGTTGATTATAATTAACTTTCTTGAAATTAATGGGAAAAAAATTAAATAAATTATATCTAATTGCCTCAGGGACTCCAAAGGCTCACTTTATGAGTATTAGACCTTCTCCCTACTATCAAGCTATTGTACTTTGTACCTATCCTTGAGCAAACAGATGTTTGCACTGGCAGAAAATGTACTTTTCCCAGTGCTCATCCTGATCATGCTCCTTTAGCTTTCAATCAGGCTTGTCACTGGGTGGTTAATTTTGGATGTGAAAAGGTGCAAGACCATGGATTAAACCCTCCTTCTCTGACTGTCACCATCCGGCACGCCACCACTTGCCAACTGCATTAAGAAATGGCTAGTTCTGTTTCTCTCCTGTTTTATGTGGGGTAACTGCCAGCTGATCGTTCTCCCCACCTTTGCAATAATTTAATTAGGTAAAAATATATTGCATCTAAGATATGTTTTTTCCTAGGTAATGAGGAGAATATTTGGATGCATATCGATGCAGCCTATGCTGGAAGTGCTTTCATCTGCCCTGAATTTCGTTACCTTCTCAATGGAGTAGAGGCAAGTCAGAGTCCTATAATTCAGAATGTAACATACCGGACCATTTAGCTGATGCTTTTACAGTCGTGTAAGACATTGTTTGGTATTAACATCAGTGTTCGCAACATACCATCAGTGATTTTTAACAACTTCACCCACAAATGAAGTAAACTGTTCACAGCAAAACAATGGATTGCTTTGACTTCTGCCCACTAGAATGCTAGGAAAGTAAGTCCTACATGGTATAGAAGTGCTATGCTGTCTCTTTGATGCAGATAGAATAATGGCAGATTAGTGCTGTATTGGCTACTCTTTTCATCTTGGAATATATAGCTAATTAAGATGTAACCAAGATTTAATATGATTTATCCCTAGTTTTCCCCCATAAATTCCAGCTATTGTCTTACCATTTAATTGCCTTTAGATTTCTGCTGACTCAGCAAGCTGATTGGGCTCTTGGGGCAAGAAAGAGGGTCAATTAAACGGGCTATACACTAATCAGAATTTTAAATATAAGACTCTTTCAAATAAACAGCCTCAGCATAAATAGGTAATGTCCTAGAACAAGAACACTGGAATGATCTCTACCAATCCTGGTATCACTTTGGCTATTTTAAGAAGGGAATTAACAAGTACTAGGGCAGATGATATATCAATTATTATCCTACACTGACCCATCACTCAACCATAACAGTATATATTCAATCCTAATAGACACGTGAACGGCCTATTTAATAAATGAGGTTGGGTTTCTGTAGCCCTGAATTCCATATCCAATCTGTATTCCTTACTGCAAGGTAACATTGCTGAAACATACCTCCCCTCTTTTCTCTAACGTAAGTCTTTATAATGTGGCTTTTAAAATCTAAAATAAAATCCTGGATAAAGCAGTGGAGACTGTTACTGTATTAAGATTATTCAGGATGTCCAACGCAGAGCAGTGCAATTTCTCATTCCTGAAGTGGAAACAAAGCTTTTTTTGTTCCAGCAGAGTGACCCTGTGTATGTTTTGTGTATGTGCATGCACATGCATCAGGGATGAAATCCAGCAGGTTCTGACAGGTTCTGGATAAACCGGTAACAAACATTTTGAGCAGTTCAGAGAACCAGTAGCGGAAATTTTGAGTAGTTCTGAGAACCAGCAAATACCACCTCTGGCTGGCCCCAGAGTGGGATGGGAATGAAAATTTTGCAATATCCTTCCGCCAGGAGTGGGGAGAGAATGGGGATTTTGCAGGATCCTTCCCCTGGACTGGGGTGGGAATGGAGATTTTGCAGGATTCTTCCCCTGCCATGCCCACCAAGCCACGCCCACAGAACCGGTAGTAAAAAAAAATTGGATTTCACCATTGGCATGCATGTAAGAGCATGGCTATGTGGGTTATATATCTGCTGATCTCCATTTGCATTATTTTGGTTCATATATTTACATATGCATAGCTTCTACCAACAGGTAGAGATACAGATACAGGAATAATGGATTTCACATTTGGCAAGAATGTTATCTCTATTGGTTCTGCTCCAAGACCTTTTTATCAGTTAACTACCGTATTTTTCGGAGTATAAGACACACCTGACTATAAGACGCACCTAGGTTTTAGAGGAGGCAAACAATAAAAAAATATATTCTGAACCAAATGGTATAGTATCAGAATTTAGGAAGCTCAATTGCTCACAATCACTCACTGATACCACTTTCTTTGCTACCTTCATATATGATATCATCTTCGGTTCCATCTAAGGCATTGCTAATGCCACATTGTTTTGAATGACTATGTAACGATTTTGTCCTTCATTGAGTGCCATAATGTTTTCACCCATTCATAAACTTGCGTGACAGTTGGCCTCCTCATTCATCCAGTAGATCACGATTACCAGCATCCATTTGTTCCACTCTTCTCGCATGTAATCTTTGAACAGTTTGTTGATGGAAACATCAAGAGGTTGCACCTGGTTGGTAAGACCCATAGGAATTACAGCTAGATGAATCTTCACTTCTTTAAATCTTTTCTTTGTTGCTTCGCTAATAAGTGCTCTAAATTGGTTGAGCACTAATAAAGCAGGTTTTTTCAGAAGCCCTCCAAGACGTTTGGACCACACTTTTTCAACCCATACTCTCATTCGAACTTTTGTCCATCCACCCTTTCTCATGGACATGCAAAACAACACCTTTTGGAATAGCTTCTTTTGGGAAAGTTTTCCTTTTGAATATTAACATCGATGGTAATTTGGTACAGTCTGCACAGCAGGACAACACAACCGTGTAATGTGTTTTCTCATGTCCTGAGGTTTTCGTGGTTATGCTTTTGGTACCTTTCAGATCAACAGTCTTATTAGATGGCACATCAAAGGTTAGCGGGACTTCATCCATATTCCCAATCTGACCAATTTCAAAATTATTTTTCTTCCTTGCATCTATCACAAATGTATGAAAAGCCAGAATCTTAGACTCATACTCTTTTGGCATGTTTTTGTGCAATTCTAGTTTTGGTGCGCATAGCAAACCCATATCACCTCATAAATCTGAAGCACCACAATGGTGATCCAATAAAATCCTGGATGCCTTTCTCTACAGAAATGCATTTGGCTTCATATATTACCATTTTTGTGGAAACTGCAAAGCCATTATTCTGGTGATGTGTGATCTAGTCTTTCATGTCCACATCTAACTGTGGCCACTTTGCAGCAAACTCACAAAAAATGTGCTTACTTTTATCTTTTACTTTTTGCAGCTGATCCACCTGTTTCCTCTACTCTCTTAATATTTTTTCAGTTGGAGGTGGTCCAAAATGTTTCTCCGCTGCTCTGTTTCCATGTTCCTCAATATATTTCATCACATCCAGTTTAAAAGAAAATTTATATGCTTGCCTTTTTTGCTTTGATATCCTTGTACCAATATGTAGTGTCAGGAGGTATCGTAGTATTTTTCTGCAAGAAAGAACAGTAATGTGTCCTTTATAACAATACAGAGCACTGTAGCTGAAACCATGTTCATACATTCATACGCAAGGTATCAGTATACTGTATATAGTACATGCCACACTAACGGCATTACGCCCCCACCCTAAATTATAGTAACAAATAGTAAGCTGAGAATTTCAGGACATTGGTGATTCTTTTCCTCCTGAAAAAAAAATCTAGCCATGTTATCTTTACAAAGACAACCAGGCAGGCTCTAGCATGCCTGCTGTGCTAATAAAACACAGTCTGCAATCCCCAAATTGCATTGATGGGTGTGGTGGGGCAGGAAGCCACACCATGCCCAGCAATGGGGGGAAAATGGATGGCATGAGGAACCCCATTTCACCACGTGTGCCCCAATGACAATGACCGTAACCCTAACCCTTGCCTACCCTCTCCAATACTGGAAGCCAAGCCATACCTTTCTCTGTGTCTCCGGGCTCACGGTCTACACAGTATGCAGTTGACGTGGTGCGGCAGGCCCAGCGATGCAATGGAGGTGAAGATGGTGGTGGGATGGCAGACCCAGAGGCAGGGTGGCAGGTGGCAGTGGCGGCAGGCCCAGAGCTGCGAAGGGGCAGCAGGCGGCAGTGGCAGTGTGGCAGGCCCAGTGGCGGTGCGGCAGGTAACGATGGCAGTGCTGCAGGCCCAGCGGCGGTGTGGCAGGCCCAGTGGCGGTGCAGCAGGCTCAGCAGCAGTGTGGCAGGCATGGCAGGGTAATGGGGTGGTAGGTGGCAGCAGGGCGGCAGGCGGTGGAGTGGCAGGCAGCGGCAGGGAATCCTCAGCAAACTGCTTGACGAACAGGGCAGCAGTGGTGGGATCAGCTGATTCTCCTCACTTTAACAAATAGTTCGTTCGAACCGTTTGAATCCCACCTCTCCAATTGGCGGTTGGATCAGCCTCCCAGAATACGACCAATCAGCTGCCTGTTGCCGTTGCCACCACCTGTTGTTTTCTTTATCCTATTTTTAAAACAGGGAGCCAAGATTTAAAGCACTAGATCTTTGTTTGAAAAAAAAGTTTGAAAAATATTTAATAGACACATGGGAGACAGCTTGTCCAGAACGACCACACTGCACCCATCATATTTTGCTGTCAGCTAGGCTACTTTAAACATGGATTCAGTGCTCTTTTCAAAGAGCCCTAAATTTATATTTTTAAACAGTGAAAATGTTTCTCTTTCAGAAGAATAGTAAATGTGTTTAAAAGTAGCTCCTCAAATAGCATTCTTTGGGGTTGATGTGGTGAAATAGAATTTCTCCTGTTTCTCCATGCTTTTTTCTAGAGCATCTGTTGGTTATTTCTTGGGATGGTTAACAAGAGCTGGAAGATGGACTCTCCAGTTTTCTTGGGATCCTGCTCAATTCTGGCAGCTTGCTGCCAAATCTGGTAGGAGTGATAAGAGGACCTGGGGCTCTTTGACCTTTACCAATCTTTCCACAAAACTCTCCTGCTAGGTTGAGGAAAGGCCTCTCTTTCATTGTTTTGGTACTAGGCCACCTTAGAATCCATGGGTATAGACTTTTATTAAAACTTGCTGTTTCCCCTATCTCATGTTAGGGAAGAGATTGATGATTGATATCCTTACTGGTGTGTAATCTTTTTTCCTACCTACTCCTCCTCATCCTCTCCAGCTCCAGATCCTCTCCAGCAGAATAGTCATTTGAAAAGTTAGGTGTGTGCCTGACTGAGAGGTTATCTAGTGAGAATTATGCTATGTGGAAATGTCCTTTTTGGCTGATAGATTAAAAAAACTCCTTTGTGAGTAGCATAAAGCATTCACAAACCCTTAGATATTGTTGTGTGTTTCTGTCTTTTTTGCCAGAACCATTGGATGTGTCCTAGCCACAATCCTAAAGGAACCATAAATAGTAATAGTGATAGAGTTGGAAGGGACCCTGGAAGTTAACTAGTCCAACCCCCTACTCACGCAGGAGACCTGTACTAACTAGGGATTCGAACTGCCGACCTTTCTGATTGACAAGTTCAGTGTCTTAACCACTGAGCCACTAGTCAGAACACTTTTGGGCCTTTCATTTCACTATAATAAAATAGAAATGAAACCAACCAACCAACCAATCAATCAAGTTCCTTTGATTTTCCTTCCATTCAAAGGAAACAGCAAAAATGAAGTGATGATGAGCAAGGCTGCCTTTCCTTTTTGAATAGTCCTATAACTATAGATCAATACTGTCAATTTGTTTGAAATAAATAATTCCATTTAATTATCACCTTTCCTACCTGCATTTATTTGAAAATCAAGGTAGAAAAATTCTTGCTTTGTTTCACAAGAGAGCCTGGGTGGGAAGAATTTGTTTAACATTCTGTGTATAATATTTTTCTTTTATATTCCCCCCCCCCTTTTCAATAATGCCTAGCTACTTTCCCTGTGCTTCCTTAGATAAGGGCAATGCAATTTCCTGGGCTTCTCTTCAAGCTGTCAGATAAATTCTATGTCAACAGAAGAAAAAACAATCTTTGGAGAAGGTCAGTGCCTACTGGCTACTGACTAATAAAGAAGAAGGAGGGGGAAAGCCAACCTGCAAAGCATCCCTTCTTTTCATTTTATCAGCAAACAAAGCCCACTGTAATTTCCTGGATAGGTTTTATTGGCTTTGGAAGGAAATGAATCATCACTTGCAGGGTAACGCAGCATTTTTCAGGGTAGCAACCATTCAATAAGTGTGAATAAATTTCCTACTTCTACCGAATTGTTCACTGTTTCTATCAGATAAGTTAAAGCATTTGTTTTACATAACAGAGTAATAACCTGATGGAAAAACTGTTAAGATATTGTATTTATGTGTTTTTTAAGTGCCTGTGAACCACCCTGAGTCCTTCGGGAGATAGGGCGGTATATAAATATGATTAAATAAATAAATAAATAAGATGCAGGGGAAGTCTAGTATTCCCAAACTTTTCCTTTCAACAGGAGATGCTGGGTCATACAGTATCATTAGGTCTTTTGCCATTCTTAACCCCATTGGGATATAATGAGGACAGTATTTAGAATGTGCCAATTCAAATAGCTTTAGCAGGTACTTAAATTTGGCCAATAAAATTAAGTAATTTTGTCAAATTAATCCAAGAATAGTCTTTATTAATTGTGTGAAAAAAGCCAATTAGGTATAGCAGTTAAGGCACCTGGCTATAAACCAGGAGATTCTAATCCTGTCTTGGGCATAAGACCATATGGGTGATCTTGGGCTAGTTACCCTCTCTCAACCCTAGGAAGCAGGCACTGGCAAACCACTTCTGAAAATATTGCTAAGAAAAATGCAGGGAGTCATTCAGGCAGTTGATATCAACACCGACACATAGACACCCAAAAAGGAAGAAAAGGAAATAAACATATGATACTCTTAGCATCCCTCTCTCCCAAAACATCCTTTGTTCAACATATGTGAGGATGGGGTAGATTTATAGTCACATGAAAAATAAAGTATTCCCTCATTAAGTCCTATGGCTTAACAAAATAGCAGAGTTGGAAGGGACCTTGGAGGTCTTCTAGTCCAACCCCCTGCTCGATCAAGAGACCCCATACCACTTCAGACAAGTGGCTATCCATTCTGTTCTTAAAAGCCTTCAATGATGGAACATCCACCACTTCTGAAGGCAAGTTGTTCCACTGATTAATTGTTCTCACTGTTTGGAAATTTCTCCTTAGTTATAGGAAGCTTCTCTCTTTGACAACCCTTGTTTCTTGTTTCGCCTTCTAGTGCTTTGTATAGTAAGTTGACTCCCCTCTTCTTTGTGGCAGGCCCTCAAATACTGGAATAATACTATCATGCCACTACCTAGTCCATTTTTTCTCTAGACTACACATACCCAATTCCTGTAACCGTTGTTTATATGTTGAAGCCTCCAGCCCCCTAATCATCTTTGTTGGTCTTTTCTGCACTCTTTCCAGAGTCTCAATATGTTTTTTATAATATGGTGACCAAAACTGAGTGCAGTATTCTAAATGTGCTCTTAATAAGACTTTACAAAGCAGTTTTAGTACTTCACATCATCTTAATTCTATCGTTAGGTTAATGTAGCCTAGGATTGCATTTGGCTTTTTTGGCTGCCGCCGCACACTGCTGGCTCATATTTAAGTGATGGTCCACCGAGACTCCAAGATCCCTCTCACAGTTATTGCTATTGAGCGAGCTTTCACCTATTTTTATTTTTATTCATTTATTTTGTCACAACAGTATATATAAGCATAAGCATGAAATAACTATAAGATATATAAGCATATATATAAGCATAAGTATGTAATAACTATATGAAATTTGGATACAATCAAAGGGAACATTAGAACAGGAACGGTAGGCACGTTGGTGCTCTTATGAACTCCCCTTATAGACCTCTTAGGAATGGGGTGAGGTCAATAGTAGATAGTTTTGGTTAAAGCTTTGGGGATTTTGGGAAGAGATCACAGAGTCTGGTAGTGCATTCAATATAATCTGAACATTTACATTTGGTTTTTTTTTGCCTAAATGCAAAATCTTACTTTTCTCACCACTGAATTTCATTTTGTTAAATGGGGCGCAATGTTCAAGTCTGTCAAGATCCATGTGGATTTTAAGCCTATCTCCTAGGGTGTTGGCTATTCTTGCCAGTTTGGTGTCACCTGATAATTTGATAAGTTTCCCTTCTATTCCCTCATCTAAATCATTTATGAAGATGTTGGGGTATCCCACATCCACCAATCACTTCTGTTCATTTTTTTTGGGGGGGAACCAGATGTTCACACTGTGGCACCTGTTCTGTATGTGCTTGAGAGGGGGAGCAATGTCTCATGGGAACCAATGATGCTTAGGGGCCATTTTCCACACCCTGGCATTCCAATCCCCCCCTATTCTTCGTCAATAGGAATAGCACTTAGACTTATATACAGCTTTGCATGCTTTATAACCTTCTCTAAGTGGTCAGGCTGCAAGCAAAACTAAATATAGATGAAAGTTGGAGTCAGTCTTGACAACTTCCTTCCATGTAGATGCAGTTCCATTAAGGAATTTTCATTCAGTGTGGTTTGTCAGCCAATTACAAATCCATCTGGTTGTGATGTTGTTTATCCCAATTTTTTTTTTTTTTGCTTACTAAGAAGTGGCCTGTAGTCTACTTTGTCAAATACCTTACTGAAATCCAAGTATATTATGTCCACTGCATTTCTCTGGTCCACTAATTATGTCCAGTTTGTCAAAGAATGGAATAAGATTTGTTTTGCATGATTTGTTTTTGACAAACCTATGTTGGGTTCAGGTTATAACTTTGCTTGCTTCTAGGTGTATGCAGATCTGTTGCGTTATATGTTTTCCAGGATCTTCCAGGATCTTTCCAGAATTGATGCCAGGCTGATTGGTCTGTAGTTTCCTGGGTCTGTTTTGTTCTCCTTTTTTGAAAAAGGGAACCACATCAGCTCTTTTTCAGTTCTCTGGTAGTTCCCTGGTACTCCAGATCTAAGAAAGATATGGTTCCAGAGGTTGGTTTCAGCAGGTTCTGACCAGTTCTGGAGAACCAGTAGCAGAAATTTTGAGTAGTTTGGAGAACCGGTAGTAAAAATTCTGACTAGCCCTGCCTCCATTTATTCTCTGCCTCCCAAATCCCAGCTGATTGGGAGGAAATGAAGATTTTGCAATAACCTTCCCCTGGAGTGGGGTGGGAATGGAGATTTAACAGTATCCTTCCCCTGCCATGCTCAAGCCATGCCAACCAAGCCATGCCCACAGAACCGGTAGTAAAAAAATTTGAAACCCACCACTGTATGGTTCAATAGTTTTGAGATGATGATTGCCAGCTCCTTCAGAATTTTGGGATATAATCCATTAGATTCCAGTGATTTGAGCTCATCTAGAGCAGACAGGTGTTTTCTTTCTTACTTATATTAATTTATATTCCTAGTCTGCTTTTATGATTATGTTTTTGTAGGTTAGGCTTTATTATCTTTTTGCATGAAGACAGATGCAAAGACTGAAAGTAGCTCTGCTTTCTCTCTACTGCCCAATACTTCCTTGCCCTCTTCTCTCCTTAATGGATCAATTGTTTTCTTGACTATTTTCTTGTTTTTTATATGTTGAAAGAAACTTTTTAAAAATTTATTTTTGACATTTGTTACAAGTCTTACTTCATTCTGAGCTGTAGCTTTTCTGACTTCATCTTTGCATATTTGAGCTACTTGTTGGTATACTGCCTTAGTTATGTGCCTTCTTTCCTTTTTTGTACTTATCCTTTTTGTCTTTCAGTTGTCACAGAATTCTTTGGGTAACAATGCAGGTTCCTTCTTGGATTTCTTATTTTTCATTTTCTGTGGTTTAAGCTGGACTGGGCTTTTATAATATTTTTTTTCAGAATTGTTTTCCCTTTTAAAATTTTCATCCATGGAATCCTTTTCAAGCTCTAACTCTGTTAACATCAGATCTTTTAAAGTCTAAGACACTGCTTTTATTATGTTCTACTGTTTGTGTTTGCATTATATTAAATTCCAATATGACATGGTCATTCTCTCCCAAAGTTCTGGAAAAACCCCTTCCACCCCCCAATCACCTTTTCTCTGTTAGTAAGAATTATGTCCAGTATATCTGGTCCTCTAGTACTTTTCTCTACCTTTTGGATGACAAACGTGTCAGGTAGGTTGGTCAGGAACCTGTTCAAATTCCTACTTGATGCAACATTTGTCTCCCAGCTGATGTCAGGGTAAAGTCCCCCATTTCTACTGTGGTATGTTTCAACCATACATTTGTTAACTGGTTAGCAAAATGTTTATCTATTGTATTTATTCTGTTTCGTTGGGTGGCCTGTTGTATAAATGTATGGCAATGTCATTCTTTTTTTCTTTTATATTGACCCATATATATTAAAGGAGGCTTTGATTCTTGTTTTTCTGCATTTCTGTAGATATACACCAGTAATAATTTTTTTTACATATAATGCAACTTTTGTAAGGTCTGTTTCCTTTGAATAGCTTGTATCCTTCCATCAGTACATTTAAGTCATGAGTTTCATCCCACTACGTTTTGGTAATGGCAACTATATCATACTTGCCCACAGGTACTAGTACTTGATGTTCATCTTATTTGTTTCCCAAACTTTGAGCATTTGCTTATAGGCATGTTGAGCCCTTTAAAGCTGACCTTGGGTATGCTTCTATATCTCCTACTTTATATCTGAGTTTTTCTTCCTTCCCATCACTCCTTACCTCATTGTTTGATTGGTTGTCTTGAGATTTACGTTGGGAATAGATCCCAAAGATCCTAAGGATTGGTAACCTTCCCCCCTCAGTTTTAGTTTAAAGCACTTCTAATAATTTTCCCAACACATCCTGGTTCTTGTGAGGTGCAGCCTATCCCTTGCCAGAAGTCCTTCATGTAGATAGTGCAGACCATGTAGGTAAGGCAGACATTCATGTAGGTGATACATGTACCTTTTATGTAGGTAGTGCAGACCATTACTACAGTCTTCATTATTTTTATGCATAACTCAAGATGGTGATCATACCTAATAATCCACCTATTTCCTCCACAGCAGTGCCCTTTGAGATGGGTTGAATTGGAAATTCAAAGAGGTCTTTGAACATATGAATATTTATCACATTTTAAAGAATGACATTTTGGAAACTATTTCAGGTCATGCTATAATAGTTGGTCTGTTTTCTTTTTTGTAGTATGCAGATTCATTCAACTTCAACCCTCATAAGTGGCTCCTGGTCAACTTTGATTGTTCTACTATGTGGTAAGAAGGAAATACAAGAATTATTAACAGTGTTATCACATGACATTTCTTTCTAAAGGAATATGGTAGGAGGCAGACTTAACTGGAGTATCTATGTGCCATTACTCTAGTTTACTCTACTAATCTTACCAATTGATTGCTCCTTTTTGGTTCCTTAGGTCAAAAGTGACTCAACAAATTTTAAAACAAGCTGCTTATCATTCAATGTAGACCAAGATCCCTGAGCTGCTTCTTCTTAAGAAGGAATTGCATGAATTCAGACTCATTCTTCCTAGAAAAGCAAGCCAGAGGGTTATTTCCCACATTATAATTTTAAAAAAAAACCCAAAGAAGGAATTTCCACAATTTGTTGACATGCTTCCATTGGCATAAGGAATCAAGAGAACATGAAACAGTATGCATTTCATTCTGGCTCATTCATGATAAAGGATGCCTTGTGCAGACAGAATTACAATTTCTGGCAGAAATCACCCACTCACTGTGTTAATCCAGATTTTATATGATGTCTTACTCTATCCCCAAAATGTACTTGAAATTTGAAAGGAAAACAAGAAAAATATGTGTTACGAAGTATTTGCTAGTGGTTAGGATGTATGTAATGCCGTATTTAGATTTGTTAAATTCAATATTTATCAGATAAGGAGACTGTATATTTAAATGACTGAAACACTGATGAATTCATTAATCATTGTAGTCAATTTTATTTTATTTTATAGAATTGTAGACTTGGAAAGGATCCTAGAAATTATCTAATGCAACCCTAATTAATTAATGAGAGATTAAAGTTTAATCTCCAGTTAATACTTCTCCATTTATTAATCCAAATTGATTTAAACTTATATCTCTATTTCTAGTTTTCATAGAAATAGGTAAACTTTTAAATAAAGCAGTGACCATCTATATTCAATATCTGTGCAGGGTGAAGAAGAGATTGGATTTAACATGTGCCTTTAAAATAGATCCTGTTTACTTGAAGCATGATCATGATGAATCTGGTAAATAATAATAATAATAACTTAATTTTCCTTAATGTAAATAATCTTGGTCCAATTTCTGCATAATGAAGTAATGTAAGACAATAACAGCTAACAGGATTCACAATATTTCCCTATTGTTTCTGTTTGATTTTTCTCACTTGAACATTATTTTTGAGAGCGGTACTGAATTGCACCGTCACTGAATTTTGAAGTTTGCACTCATAGTTTCCTTTTTGAATAATCAAAGGAATGGACAGTAAGTAGCATATTGTCAAGGTATTTGAAAAGCATGCTAGACTATGGTGGATTCCACCAAATGATGTTTTAGACTCAGTTTAAAATGGAGAATCTGTGCTCAAAAAATTGAATCTAAAGCAGCCACACAAATATTTTTTCAGTTTTTTCCTAATATAGTCAGTAAAGATTATTTTCTAAGCTTTGAACTTTCTGAAAGATGTTTATTCATAAAAATAACAGAGTTGGAAGAGACTTTAGAGATCTTCTAGTTCAACCTCCTTGCTCAAGCAAGAGACCCTATACTATGTGATACAAATCACTGTCCAATCTCTTCTTAAAAACCTCCAGTGATGCAGCACCCACAACTTCTGGATTCAAGCCATTCCATTAATTAATTGTTCTCACTGTCAGTATGTTTCTCCTTAATTCTTGGTTGAACTTCTCTTTGATAAGTTTCCACCCATTGCCTCTTCTCCTGCCTTCAGATGTTTTGGAGAATAAGATAGCACCCTCTTCTTTGTGACAGCCCCTCAACTATTGGAACATTTCTATCATATTGCTGCTAGTCCTTTTCATTAAATTAAATATGCCCATATATTGAATTCCAGTATGATATAGTCACTTTCCCCTGAAGTTCCTGCAACTTCAGCCCCCTCTGTCATTTCATCCTTATTTGTAAGAATTAAGTCCAGTACAGCTGACCCCCTGGTTTCCTCCTCGATGTCGTGTCCCACTCCTCCGCTGACGGCCGGGTCAGGGAAATCCGAATCAGGCTTGCCTCTGCAGCTCTGCCCGAAGTCCTAGCAAAGTCCTCAGAGCAGGCAGGAGACCAGTAAGTGACTTCAGCAAGATAAGTTCGACTTTGCCTGACTCAGACTGCCAGAAAGCAGATCCTTTATATAGGCCATGGGGTGTGGCTCCATGACTCAGCACTCATTAAGGCCTGCCCCTCCCTTCCTTCTGTTGCCTCCGCCTATCCAATCTTCTGATGCGAGGGTCACTCCAATCAGCTGTTGTTGGAAGTAAACTTTCCTCAGTCTCACATGCTGTGGAGGAGGGGGAGGGGTCTAGCTGCTCCGTTTGCCTGGGCATGGAGCCAGGGCTGGGGCGGGGGGATGCTCCCTCCTCTGCAGCCTGCTTGGGCATGGAGCCAGGGCTGGGACCAGGAGGTGCCCCCTCCTCTGCAGCTTGTCTGGGCATGGAGCCAGAACTGGGGCCGGGAGGCATACATTCCTCCGTGTTCGGGAGCAGATAAGCAGACCCCGGCTGCGGTGAGAGCGGACAAGACACAACACTCTACCTTTTGGATGACAAAGTTATTTGTCAGGAACTTGTTTAATCTCCTACTTGATAGAGTTTGTCTCCCAGTTGATATCAGATAGTTAAAGTTCCCCATGATTTCCTGTGGTGTGTCTCATGTATACCTTAGCTAAATGATTAGCAAAAAGTTCATCTATTTCATCTATTTGGTTGAGTTGCCTCTAGCATATACCCTATGACAATGCCATTCTTTTTCCTTTTATCTTAACTCAAGATTTTTATCCTTGTTTTTTTGCATTTCTAGAAATCTAGTTAATTCTTACATATAATGCAACTCACCCTCCTGTTTTGTTAAGTCTGTTTCTTTTGGACAATTTAAATTCTTCTAACAATAGGTTCTAGTCATGGGTTGCATCCCACTAAGTCTCAGTAATGACTACTGTCATGTACTAGGACTTCAAGTTTCCTCTGTTTGTTCCTCATACTTTTAGCATTAGTGTTTAGGAATCTAAATCCTTTTGACTGATCTTGTGTATGCTTTCTATATTTCCTTTTTTAATATTTGGGTTGCTCATAGCTGCTCATAATGCTTGATATTTTTTTCAGGCTCTTTGTTGTATCTTTCATCCCCACATAAAAGAGGAAGAAAGGATAATAATCTGTGGGATTAATTATTTTAGTAAACTGCTTATCACATCTTTGATCTTTGCTTCTTGGAGACAGCATGCTTTCCTAGACTGATTGTCCAATCTACAAGTTGCTGATTCCATTCTTCAGAGAATTGAGCTACATGAGCCTATTTTTTCTTGGGAAAGTCTCGCTTCTTGATGATGTCCCTTCTCCAGATGTCTGCACACTTTCTTCTAGGGAGAGGATATGAAATCAATTGCCCAGCTCCATTGGGATTGGATTGGATTGGACTTTGTTTTCAGCTGTTTTTCCCTATGCATGATATGTTGCCATTGGTCTATCTCTAACAGTTCATTTTTTCTGGTATTTATTTGTTCTTAACTGTGTTCAATTTGGATACAATCTTCATTCTTTAGTTGGAGTTTCTCATTTTGTTGTTTGAATCTCAGATTTGCCTCTGGTCCTTTACTTTTTCTTTGCTTATTCAACCATTAACATGTAGAATATAGTGCGTCTTTGAAGGCAATCCTTTTATACTATGTAGTTTCACAATGGCCAAGCAATTAATTGTGTTCCAGAAGCAGAAAAAATACTCCTTATTTCACTTGGTTCTGTGATTTTTATGTTAATTGATATTCTAACATTCAAGGTTTTATTTACTATCTAACCATTACCATATGGCTTTTAGTATCAGAAAGATACTCTTTCATACCCTATATATATAGCATGTGCAACTTTAATTAAGTTCATCTGGACTACAGAGAAATAAGACTGAAGTTTATAATTATAGTGACAAAGACTAAGAGTAGAAGACTACATTATGCTGATCAGCTTCTTTACAAGAGGTTACTAGTGTATCATTAGCCACATGGTGTGTTACAAAACATGCAATTAGTTATCCATCACCAGTTGCCTCCAGCTTTGCTCTTGCACTGCAACTATTAAATCAACACTTAGTGAGAGAGAATAGTAGGCTTTTCAGCTGCTTATCTGGGGTTATGGTTCAATTCTTTCAGAAATCTACTTAGTTCACTGGGATGAGATACGTACTCTCAGTTCTTTATCTGATGATATTCTGAGCAAATTGGTGTTTTATAAATGCATAAATAAGAATATTAACCTCACCCTATTTTGCTGATTATGAATCTTGATATCAATTAGTAAATATGTATTCCAATCACACATTTGCTATATAAAAGGCAGGCAAGTATGGAAAATAAATAGGACAGACAGAATTTTCCCACTAGCATACTCTTCCCTGCTGTAGCCCCCAAACTGTGTTCTTCAATTTAGTTTGTATCCTAGTCTACTATCTATTGTTAGGGCAATGTCTACCGTTATTAAGAACAATGTTATCTCTCCTACATTGGACTGGAAAATTGTTTTTTAAAAGCTATTGGGAACTATAAGAGAAGAACAGCACCATTGGCAGCTTTTAAAGAAAAATATTTTTGGTTATTATGTAATAGAAATTATATAGATTCACTAGGTATAAATTTATTTTCTGATATGTTATGTGGTTTGGTCTGTGACAAATATGAACCAGTAGAAGAAAAAGAGAATATACTTGAAAACAGGTAGGATAAAATTGAGTGTACCATTTTCATCCCTGTGAAATTTTAGAATTTTATACTGACTTTATTTATTAACTACTAATTTGGCACTTAGAATAATAGCTAGAAGTCAGTTTTAGACATTTTAAGAAAACTGACGAGAATCATTCTCATAAATATATTAGTTTATTGGATTACTAGAAATTAATTCATCGGATTGTATCTAGCACTACAATACTAGAATGGCATCCATTAACAGGTTGTTTCCTGTCCTTCCCCCATATCCCTATATACAACTTTGAAGAGCTGAAAGTCAGACACAAGGGACTATGAAGAAAGAGGTGGTGGGAGGAAATTGTATAGCTGTAAAAACAAAGATCCATTCATCCTGCATTCAGTGTAATCTATTATATACATTTCTGCCTTTCCAATGCACCTTGAAAGGAATTAATTCCCAAGTGGCTGCTGTGTAAACTAACAGATCTGTTAGAATGATATTACTGACTGTACATCTGAGAAACACCGTAACTTACTTGCTCCAGTGGTTTGAATCTAAAGGATTTTGAATCTAAAGGATTCAATGTTTTCCAGAATTATCTTCCAATATCTGTCAGAGAAGAGTGGGTTGACTTAACTCTCCAAAATATCTGAAGGCAGCCCAAGAATCGTTCAGCTTCGGGACGGTCTGGACCAAAATTGCAGTGACTCAGGGGAGGCGTCCGAGGGTGGTCTTGGTGATATTTTATGGGATGAGTTTGACCCTGTGGCTCCCGAGGACATGGACAGGTTGTTGGGTAGGTTGAATGCCACCACATGTTTACTGGACCCGTGCCCCTCCTGGTTGGTGCTGGCCACCCAGGAGGTGACACGAGGCTGGCTCCAGGCAATTACGAGTGCTTCCTTGGTGGAGGGAGTCTTCCCGGCCGCCTTGAAAGAGGCGGTGGTGAGACCCCTCCTCAAGAAGCCTGCCTTGGACCCGGCTGTTTTAGGCAATTATCGTCCGGTCTCCAACCTTCGCTTTACGGCGAAGGTTGTAGAGAGTATGGTGGCATATCAGTTTCCTTACACCTGGATGAAACTGTCTATCTAGACCTGCTCCAGTCCGGTTTCCGCCCGGTTACAGCACTGAGACGGCTTTGGTCGCAGGATGATCTCTGGAGGGCCAGGGATAGGGGTTGTTCCTCTGTCCTGGTCCTATTAGACCTCTCAGCGGCTTTTGATACCATCGACCATGGTATCCTGCTGCGCCGGTTGGAGGGATTGGGAGTGGGAGGCACCGTTTATCGGTGGTTCTCCTCCTATCTCTCCGACCGGTCGCAGACGGTGTTGACGGGGGGGCAGAGGTCGGTTCCGAGGCGCCTCACTTGTGGGGTGCCGCAGGGGTCGATTCTCTCGCCCCTCTTGTTCAACATCTATATGAAGCCGCTGGGTGAGATCATCAGTGGCTTCGGTGTGAGGTACCAGCTGTACGCTGATGACACCCAGCTGTACTTTTCCACACCGGGCCACCCCAATGAAGCTATCGAAGTGCTGTCCCGGTGTCTGGAAGCCGACGGTCTGGAGGGGAAGAACCAGGCCCAAGCTCACACCCTCCAAGACAGAGTGGCTGTGGATGCCGGCATCCCGGTACAGTCAGCTGCAGCTGCGGCTGACTGTTGGGGACGAGTCATTGGCCCCGATGGAGAGGGTGCGCAACTTGGGCATCCTCCTGGATGAACGGCTGTCCTTTGAAGATCATTTGGCGGCCGTCTCCAGGAGAGCTTTTTACCAGGTTCGCCTGGTGCACCAGTTGCGCCCCTTTCTAGACCGGGATGCCCTATGCACGGTCACTCACGCCCTCGTGACGTCTCGCCTAGATTACTGCAATGCTCTCTACATGGGGCTCCCCTTGAAGGGCATCCGGAGACTGCAGTTGGTCCAGAATGCGGCTGCGCAGGTGATAGAAGGAGCCCCTCGTGGCTCCCGGGTGACACCTATCCTGCGCAGACTGCACTGGCTACCTGTGGCCTTCCGGGTGCGCTTCAAGGTGTTGGTGATCACCTTTAAAGCGCTCCATGGCATAGGGCCGGCTATTTACGGACCGCCTTCTGCTACCGAATACCTCTCACCGACCCGCGCCTCACAGAGAGGGACTCCTCAGGGTGCCGTCAGCTAGGCAGTGTCATCTGGCGACACCCAGGGAAGGGCCTTCTCTGTGGGGCTCCGCCTCTGGAACGAACTCCCCCCAGGACTCCGTCAACTTCCGGACCTTCGAACCTTCCGTCGCGAGCTCAAGACACATTTATTCATCTGTGCAGGACTGGCTTAGTTTTTTAGATTTTAAATTTAGAGGGGTTTTTTAAATTGATTTTAAGATCTATTTTTATTTTTAATTAATTGGGCAGTAGAATAAGTTTTTTAATGATTGTTTTAATTTGTATATTGATGTTTTTATATGCCTGTGAACCGCCCTGAGTCCTTTGGGAGATAGGGCGGTATATAAATTCAAACAATAAATAAATAAATAAATAAATAAATTAAGAACAATGTTATCTCTCCTACATTGGACTGGAAAATTGTTTTTTTAAAAGCTATTGGGAACTATAAGAGAAGAACAGCACCATTGGCAGCTTTTAAAGAAAAATATTTTTGGTTATTATGTAATAGAAATTATATAGATTCACTAGGTATAAATTTATTTTCTGATATGTTATGTGGTTTGGTCTGTGACAAATATGAACCAGGTGAAGAAAAAGAGAATATACTTGAAAACAGGTAGGATAAAATTGAGTGTACCATTTTCATCCCTGTGAAATTTTAGAATTTTATACTGACTTTATTTACTAACTACTAATTTGGCACTTAGAATAATAGCTAGAAGTCAGTTTTAGACATTTTAAGAAAACTGACGAGAATCATTCTCATAAATATATTAGTTTATTGGATTACTAGAAATTAATTCATCGGATTGTATCTAGCACTACAATACTAGAATGGCATCCATTAACAGGTTGTTTCCTGTCCTTCCCCCATATCCCTATATACAAGTTTGAAGAGCTGAAAGTCAGACACAAGGGACTATGAAGAAAGAAGTGGTGGGAGGAAATTGTATAGCTGTAAAAACAAAGATCCATTCATCCTGCATTCAGTGTAATCTATTATATACATTTCTGCCTTTCCAATGCACCTTGAAAGGAATTAATTCCCAAGTGGCTGCTGTGTAAACTAACAGATCTGTTAGAATGATATTACTGACTGTACATCTGAGAAACACCGTAACTTACTTGCTCCAGTGGTTTGAATCTAAAGGATTTTGAATCTAAAGGATTCAATGTTTTCCAGAATTATCTTCCAATATCTGTCAGAGAAGAGTGGGTTGACTTAACTCTCCAAAATATCTGAAGGCAGCCCAAGAAGTAATGGATGGAAGATTATGAAAGAGAGATGCAACCTAGAATTAAGAAAACATTTCCCAGCAATGAGAATAATTGATCGGTGGAATGGCTTGACTCCAGATATCTTGGGTGTTCCATCGCTGGAAGTTTTCAAGAAGAGATTGGATAGCCTTTTGTCTGGAATGATATAGGATCTCCTGCTCAAGCAGTGGGTTGGACTAGAAGATCTCCAAGGTCCCTTCCAACTCTATTATTCTGTATTCTAAATATATTGCATGTGATCAATAGGCCAATAGACTTACTAATAGAGCTATCTTCCTACTGAGTGAGGGATTTTACAAATTGTCTCACAGAGAAAAACAATGCTGGAATTAAGATTAGAGTCTTATATCAAATAAAATGAAGTATAAAATTGGATAATTCCTTAATTTTCTTGATAAAGTATTTTAAATACTTAAAATATTTAAATATTTTAAACTTTGGATAGGCATAAGTTCAGTTACAGTGGAAGGAAATTTTCTTAAATGTTATTAACAATAGCTTCAACTATGCAGAAAATTTGACATGGGATCATTTACTTGTGTATAGTATTTGTGGATTTTCTATGCCTGTATTTCATACAGTCTGATTTGCATTTTCTACCAAATACATACACAGTCGAATTACAGGTATTATACAGGTTGCGTACTATACAGGTTGCATATTATACAGGTTGCATTTTTCATTGAAACTCAGGAGTATTTGCCATATAAGGTTTTGGAATATATGGATTAAGCTACCTGAAATATCACAAGACAAAATGATGAATTCATACTTACAATAATATTGAATTCTTTCTCTTTCACTCACCCCCAACCTTTTACAGGATGCATTACAGACTACAGGGTAAGTACTGTTTCCCCTGCAAGAATAATAGTCTACATTCTACAATTGCCAAGGTAAAACAAAAGCAAAACAATCAAAACTTTGCTCTTCAGGAATTGGAAAAGAAGCCTGAGACAAGAACACAAGTTGTGAAAGGATACATTTTGCCTGGGTTCTCTATATCCTGCCTGATCCAGGGAAACATGTTTTGTGCCCGACACAATCTCAGCTTGACAGAGCACCTGCTCTTTCAAATGCTTGATCCTTCATTATTATTATTATTATTATTATTATTATTATTATTATTATTATTATTATTATTATTATTATTATTATTATTTTTAAAGAAATCTGACAATGTTTAATCTACTCCTCCTCTTGATGACAATTCTGTTCTGAATAAAAAGTCATTTGTGTTTTATCTCCAGCACTGGCAGATTCCTTTAGGTAGAAGATTCCGGTCTTTGAAAATGTGGTTTGTGTTCCGGATGTATGGTGTGAGTGGATTACAAGAATACATCCGCAAGGTGAACATATTTTGTTTTACCATTAAAAACTCAGAAAGGCATGGGGCAGGAAGAAAAAAATGTTTAGTTCGCATGTTATCCAAAATTAATTTAATGCAGACTCCAAATGTAATATGTTCATCAAATCCAGTTATATGTTGATATTTATAGTTTCTGAATTTTGAGATGCAATTTTCAAAACATGCATGCAAAGATGCACTTTTTGTGGAAAACTACAGATAGTCCTCAATTTACAATCAGTTGCTTGAAAGTTATGACAGACCTTGGAAAGCTACATATGACTCGGTCCTAAAGTTACAGCTGCTGCAGCCTACCCATCTTCATTTGTCCTTATGATTGACAGCAGGGATGCTGCAGCCCCTCCCAACTTATCTTCCCCCCTACATTGCATTCCTGTAAGCATCCCCCACCCCCGCAACAGTAACCCGCTGGTTTTAGGATTGACACAAGCTCCACATGCTCCTCTTCACTTAACTTTTGAAAAGCTCTGAAGCCTTCCATAGTGCTGGGCTGGGTTACTTTGTCGTCTGTGTGCATGGCACAATTCTGGAATCACATCGTATGGTTTGGGGGCAAACCTGGTGCCTGGACATTTCCAAAAGGCTGTGCAGACCATGTTAGCGAAACAAAAAGGATTGCTTTGTCCCTCGACTGCATGATGGAATTCTGGAAACAGCTGTCACGTTACCAATGGCTGAATTGCATTCTGGTAGTTGTAAATATTGCCGCCACTTCCACAATCATGCCATATAGCCACAAGACAAAGCAGTCCATTCCAGCATTCTGGAAGGCCTTGGAACTTTTTGGAAAGTAATGAGAAGGAGGGCATTTAGCTTGGTGGGATGAAAATCTAGCCTAAGGTTTGGGGATATCTGACGGGACAGGAAAAAAGGCTTGTGGGGACCCAAAGGGCAGGAAGTGAAGCATGGGGTGTCTTGAAGGGTGGGGGAGGCCCAGGGAAGGTCAGGAGAGGTTAGGGTTAGATTAGGTAAATTTAACCCTAACCCTAACTCTTTCCCATCCTTGAGGCACACTGTCCTCCACTTAATGATGTGCATAGTCATTTAACAATTGCATTGGGGAAAGCAGCGATAGGAGAATTATTAAGTGAGATGCTTAAAAGCCGTCATGACGTTAATGGGCAGACTCCATTGTGATTGTATCTCTAGGATACTGATGTGTACTGTATTCATGAATACAACATACCAATGTGTTGAAATATATTTCACATACATAAAATACACATACAATTATTTATAAAGGTATGGTAATCTTTAGTAAAATTGCTTTATCCATGTTTTATCTAAAGAATTTCCCAGGTCCAGATCCAGGTTCTAAGTTTCCAAAGAGATAAAACCCAATATAGACTAGAAGAACTGTCATGGAAATTATTCCAGCAATATACTATAGTCAGAAGGAATTTTAAACGCTGGAAGTCAAGTTGGTATATGTCAGTTTGGAATACAGAATACAGAAAGGGATTGTGCAAGGACTGAGATACTTCCATGTAGCAACAGCATTAGCACTTAGACCTATATACCACTTCATAGTGCTTTATAGCCCTCTCTGAGTGGTTTAGAGTCAGCAAAATGCCTCCAGCAATCTGGCTCTTCATTTTATGGATCTTAGAAGGATGGAAGGCTGAGTCAACCTTGAGCTGATCAAGACTGAATTACTGGCAGTCAGCAGAATTAGTCTGCAGTATTGAATTCTAGCCACTGTGCCACCACAGCTCATATAGCCACATCTGTCCCAGGACATCACCATGCAGCCACCATCCAAAACTCTTTGTCCAATGATTTTCCAACTCATAGAGGCAGGATTCAGGCCGGGCAGTCAAGGCAGCAGCTGAGAATTAGGAGCAGTGGGGTCAGTTTCTTCTTGTCAGATCTGTTTGCTGTTTCTTCTGGTTTCTCTTCTGCCTCATTGATTGATGGTTTATATGCCAAAAACAGAACAGCAAGGTTGAAGTATTGTTTACTCCCATAAGAATTATATAACTATTGCATACGCTTTCAATGAAGCAAGTTTGTATTCTGTAACCAGTCGAGCTGTAATACAGCCACTAAACCTCAGACTCAAAAATCAATCTTCCTGTTTTATGTAATGCTTTAGTGCCTAGATATAGTAGCCCCAAATATACAGTATGTAAAATGTTAGACTTCATTGTTTTAAGACAGGAAAAGTAAAATCTGCTCTTCTCTAACTCTCTGTCACCATGCCTGTTGTCCATGATTTTTTGAACACATAGAAAGGGACTTTTAAGGTCTTGTTTTGGAAAGTTAAATGCACTTAAAACTTACCTTGATTTGCTTCTCCTTTCTTTTCTCAATTGTTCTGAACTGTTTTAATAGTTCCCTTTTGGAGAAAAGATGAAGTATAATTAGCACTGAAAAACTAATTAGCACTATTTTCTTTTTCTTGAATCATTTCCACTCCTTATTTTTTTCTTTTATTATTAGAATAATAATATACATCTCTTTTAGTTGTGTTAGGTTTCCTTCTTTTGGTCTTTTTAATATTCTTCCTGCAAAAATAGCAAAAGTAGGCAGACTTCCTTAGAAATTCTTGTTCCATTTTCTACAGTTGTTGTTTTTATCTTTTTGGTTAGTTAAAATGTTCCTGGGCATTTTACAGGTTTCCTAAACTGCCTCTTCTTTTTCTTTCTCATTGAAGTGGTATGCAAATATATTTCCAGTATCATATTTTTCAGACATACCCAACCCTTCTAAAGTCCCTATCAACCCAATATTTATACTGTTTATTCATAATTATAAAACAATAGTTGTTTTAAATAGCAATTATATGCATTTATTTATTTCTATATGATCTTTTTATCTGCTGTATATGAACATTGTATCCTCCTGTATCTATATAGTATTGTAGATCTTCAGTTCTCATCCTGTGTTGCAGTATAAATCTTCAAAGCTTTGGCGCCCTCTTCTGACTTTATTAAATACTGCTCATCATAATTGCTTATACTTGATTTTAAAAATTCAGTGCAGTTAACTTTCAAATAAAGCAGTTACATGGTTTGAAAGAGGGGTCAAAGAGGCCATCTATGTCAGAATCGAACAGCCCTCTTTCAAAGGGGGCTTTTTCTACAATTGTTCCTTGTATGCTTTAGCCTCCAATCCCCTAATAATCTTTGTTGCTCTTCTCTGTACTCTTTCTAGACTCTCAGCATTTTTCCCCCCTATCATGGTAATCAGAACCGAATGCAATATTCTAAGTGCAATATAAAGCAGCATTATCACTTCAAATGATCTTGATACTATCCCTCTGTTGATGCAGCCTAGGTCTGCATTGGCTTTTTTTTTTTAGAATAGAATAGAGTGGAATAGAATAGAATTCTTTATTGACCAAGTGTGATTGGACACACAAGGAATTTGTCTTTGGTGCATATGCTCTTTGTATACAATATATATATATATATATATATATATATATATATATGTATGTATGTATGTATGTATGTATGTATGTATGTATGTATATATATATATATGTATGTATATATATGTATATATATATGTATGTATGTCAAGAATCATAAGATACAACACTTAGTTAAAAAAATACCTTATGCCACCAGACTTGAAATCTTGGGTTTAGAAAACTTAGAACTCCTCCGCCTTCGACAGGACCTGTGTTTAACTCATAGAATCATCTATTGCAATGTCCTTCCTGTTAAAGACTACTTCAGCTTCAATCACAACAATATAAGAGCAAACAATAGATTTAAACTTAATGTTAACTGCTTCAATCTTGATTGCAGAAAATATGACTTCTGTAACAGAGTTGTTAATGCTTGGAACACACTACCTGACTCTGTGATCTCTTCTCAAAATCCCCAAAGCTTTAACCAAAAAATGTCTACTATTGACCTCACCCCATTCCTAAGAGGTCCATAAGGGGCGTGCATAAGAGCACAAACGTGCCTACCGTTCCTGTCCTATTGTTTTCTTTCATTATATCCAATTAGTATAGTTATTGCATTCTTATGCTTATATATATATATATATGCTTATATATTATATAGTTACTTTCATGCTTATGCTTATATATACTATTGTGACAAAATAAATAAATAAAATAAAAATAAATAAATAGTGATAGTCATAGGATACTAATAAGCAATCAACTCATACTAGGAAACAATAAAAACAATATAAATTGTAAAGATACAAGCAACATGGATATAGCCATATGTGGGAAGAGATACGTACTAGTAAGGATGAAAAGAAGAATAGTAATAGAGTCTTAGTAGTTAATTTCACAGAGCTGTGGGAATTAGTTGTTTAGCAGAGTGATGGCATTCGGGAAAAAACTGTCCTTATGTCTTGTTGTTCTGGTCTGCAGTGCCCTATAGCGTTGTTTTGAGGGTAGGAGTTGAAATAGTTTATATCCAGGATTTGAGGGGTCTCTAAATATTTTCACAGCCCTCGTTTTGACTCGTGCAGTATACAGGTCCTCAATGGAAGACAGGTTGGTAGCATTTGTTTTTTCTGCAGTTCTAATTATCCGTTGAAGTTTGTGTCTTTCTTGTTTGGTTACAGAGCCAAACCAGACAGTTATAGAGGTGCAGATGACAGACTCAATAATTCCTCTGTAGAACTGAATCAGCAGCTTTTGGGGCAGTTTGAGCTTTCTGAGTTGGTCAGAAAGAACATTCTTTGTTGTGCTTTTTTGATGATGTTTTTGATGTTAGGTGTCCATTTTAAGTCTTGAGATATGATAGAACCTAGAAACTTGAAGGGCTCTACTGTTGATACTGTGTTGTCTAGTATTGTAAGAGGTGGTAGTATAGGAGGGCTTCTCCTAGAAACTACCACCATTTCTACAGTTTTGAGTGTATTTAGCTTAAGATTGTTCTGGCTGCACCACAAGGCTAGTTGTTCAACCTCCTGTCTGTATGCAGATTTATCATTGTTTCAAATGAGACCAATTAAGGGGCATGCATAAGAGCACAATAGTGCCTACCGTTCCTGTCCTATTGTTCCCTTCATTATATCAAATTAATATAGTTGATGCATATTTTTTACTTTATATATATATATATGTAGGTCTTTGGTTATTCGGGTTTTCTCCCGTGTAAAATTGGAAGTGTCTTGGCGACGTTTCGACGAAATCTCATTCGTCATCTTCAGGCTTCAGCTTCGTGCTTCGTGCTTCGTGCTTCGCCAAGACACTTCCAATTTTACGCGGGAGAAAACCCGAATAACCAAAGACCTACATACAAACACCCGCGAAAACCTAAGAAAACAAACAAATATATATATATTCTTCAAGATATGTTGTTTTATCTATGACAATTGTTTGTGTATACTGTTGTGACAAAAAGAAATTAAAAAAACAAAAAAAAACCCAGTTTTATCATCTGCAAACGTCAGTACTTTAACAGGGGGATCTTTTAAGATGCAGTCATTGGTATATATAGAGAAGAGAACTGAAGAGAGCTCACAGCCTTGTGAGGCCCCTGTGCTAATTGTACAGGTATCAGATGTGATTTTGCCTAGCTTCACTATAGTATATACCACAACATTTCCTTAATCCACTAATTTATAGTCACTTTGTTAAAAAATAAAATAATATTTAACTAGCATGATCTGTTTTTGATAAACCTATGTGAGCTTCCACCTATCACTTTGTTCATTGCTAAGTGCTGATGAATCATCATTTCCAGAATTGTTCCAGGTATTGATGTCAGGCTGATTGGCCTGCAGTTTCCTGGATCCATCCCCTCCACACACACTTTGAAGACTGGAACCACATCAGCTGTTTTTCCTAAGCTTATTATTCCACCTTGAGCCAAATTAGCTCAAGTTTAACATCCCTCTAGAAGAACTGCTTTGCCCCAAAAGAAAAAGAAGGCAGGTTTACTATGCATCAGTTAAAAAAAAAGAAGTGAGGAGTAACTTTCGTTAGTTTGGTATATGCCCTTTCTGATATGGGAAGGCCCATACCTTCTCTTGTGGAAGATATATGACGCTTTCTGGATCCTTTTAGTCTGTTCAGCTTAGATTACTGATGGGGAAAGATGCTAGTCAGAATATTCTATGGAAGGCAATGGGAGAGTGAGTGATTTTATTTATGATGGTTAGTGAAGGCTCATTGTGTCCTTTGAATAATATCAAAAGAAGTAAGCATGCCTTAACATTTGATACATGTCAGAAAGCAAGTTTTAATTCACATACCATGCTTAAATGCATGCATTTAGATCTGATTTCTGAATCAACTGAAGGCTGGCTCTTTTTTCAGCAGCATTTTAGGAGAGCTGCCTTCTTTTTGGGTTCAGAAAGAGTGACTGGCCTAGAATCACAAACTGGTATAAAGCAGGAATAAAATTCAGGTTCCCCCCATTCCTAGTCCAGGATCTTAGCTACCAGGCCAAAGTGTATAGTGACAGAAGAGCAGTAATGAGGAACGTTTCCTTGCAGACAGATCTCCTACGCCTGGGCTTCCAAACATAACTTATGGATATATAAGGGAATTGCCTTGTTCACTGACACAGTGAGATGGAAAAGTACTGGTATTTTGCCACTGTATTACCCCAATGCACATCCCAACTAGACTCTTACACATGTTTGGCCAGATTCACCATTGGTCTTCCTCCAATAGTACTCTAAAAGTCTGGTTTGTTGCTTCCTCTCTCTGAGTCTCTCAATAGGCAGTTATCTAAAAGAATTTATAGTCTATTGGTTTCCACAGCCAATTAAGTGTTAGATGGAATTGCCAGACAGAGTAATTTGAATGTAGCCATTTATATAAAAAATATCAGCTAATCATTATTGATGGACAGATTTCTGCAGATTTTGGTGTTGATGAGGTTTTATTAAACTATTCGTGTGGAGAAAAAAATAGTTTAACTTATAAACAGTGCTGCCCCCAAAGTAGTAGTGGAGAAAAGTATGTGAGCAAAGTAAGATCCTATATCTAGGCAGGAAAAAAATCAAATGCACAAGTACAGAATAGGCCTGTGATGGCGAACCTATGACATGCATGACACAGGAGCCATATCTGTGGGCACGTGAGCATTGCCCTAGGCCAGCTCCAGAGTATATGCATGCACTGGCCAGCTGATTTTTGAGCCTTCTGGGCTCACCAGAAATTGGAAAACTGGCCATTTCTGGCCTCTGGAGGGCCTCTGGGGGGGTGGGAAGGCCGTTTTCACCCTCCCCAGGCTCCAAGAAAGTCTCTAAAGTCTGGGGAGGGTGAAAAACAGGCCTACTGGGCCCACCAGTAACCTTTTTGCCATTGTTTGCCAAAAGCAGGGGAAGCCCGGTGTGTGTGTGTGTGTCACATGCACATGCACAGGGGGGTGGGGTGCGGGGGCATTGAATTATGGGTGTGGGCACACAGGCACATGACCCCCCACTCCCCCCACTTTTGGCACACAACAGCAAAAAGGTTAACCATCACTGGAGTAGGCTATATTTGGCTCAACAGTATTGCCTTTGAGAGGATCTAGGTGTCCTGGTAGACCTGGTAGTCAGCAGTGTGCTCATCTGCAAAAAATAAAAATAAAAATAAAAAATAAATGGCCAATGCAGCCTTAGACTGTATAAACAGAAAGATAGCATCAAGATCATGGAAAGTGATGTGTACTGCTTTATACTGCACTAGAAAAACCATACTTGAAATATTGCCTGTTTTGGTTACCATGAGGCAAAAAAGATGTTGAGGCTCTAGAAAGAATGAATAGAAGACAACAAAGATGATAAAGCATCTGGAGTCTAAATCATACAATGAGCAGTTAGGAAAACTAGGTATTTTCAGTCTAACAAAGATCATGCTTAGGGATGACATGATAGCCATCTTCCAATACTTGAAGGAATATCACAGGGAAGAGTGGATTGATCAGGGGTCACCAACCTTTTGGACCTCAGGGACCACTAAATTCATAAGTTTAAATCCTGTGGACCACTAATATGATCTGCCTAATGACCTGCTGGGTGGGGGCGGCTAGGTGGTCATGTGACTGGGTGAGCATGGCCAACTCGATGTCACTCACCTCAAGGGGTGCCTCGCCAGCCTCTACTCACCCTCCCCTCCCAGCCACTCCTCACCTGCCCACCTGGGCTCTTTAGAGCCCCAACAGCAAGCAGTTGTTGGAGCTAAGCAGCCACCATGAGAAAGAGTTGGCAGAAAAGCTCAGTTCAAATTGGATTTGGCCGAGAAGGAGGCTCAGCAGAACCACCTCACTGAGGACTACGAGCATAGGCTTTTCAAGCAGAGGGAAGACCTGTGAGAGTGCAAGGGCAGGTACCGGTGCCTGGAGGCTCAGTGGGCTGAGATGGTCAGCCAGTTCCAGGCCATGAGGCAGTCCCACTGGAACAAGGCCTTCCGGCTCTTCACTACCAGCGGTGCTTCCCTCCACCCTTCGCCCAAAGCCCCGCACCAGGAGGCTGAAACAGACCCTAAGTCGTAATTTCTGCCCCCCTCCAACCCACACAAGAAGACCCCGAAGGAGGAGACTCTCTGCAGCAACATAAACATTCATTGCACGTATCTGGTCCAGGGGGCGTAGTTTGAGGACCCCTGATTTAGTGCAATATAAAAAAATGCAAATAATTTTTCTGCGGACCCCCAGAATTTTCTCATGGACCACCAGTGGTCCACGGACAACCAGTTGGTGACCACTGATCTAAAGCACCTGAGCCAGGACAAGTTGCAATTTGATGAGAAACTCATCAAAGAGAGATTCAACTTGGAAATAAGGAGGAATTTCTGGACAGTGAGAACAATTAATCAGTAGAACAGCTTGTCTCTTGGAGTTATAGGTGCTCCATTGCTGAAGAGTTTCAAGAAAAGACTGGACAACCTTTTGTCCGGGAAGGTATAAGGACTCCTACCTTACACAGAGGATTGGACTAGAAGACCAAGATCCCTTCCAACCCTATGATTCTATTCAGGGGTGGTAATAACTTACTTCACTACCGGTTCGCAAATGGGGAAAAAATGAAAAAATGAATGAATGTCACTCCCATGGGTTTCTTTTCCTACTCTTCCTTTTTCTGATCCTGAGGGACCATTGGGTTCTTGGTGGGTCATCCTCTCCCAGTCACTCAGAAAGATCAACCCTCTAGAAGGGGGTTTCAAGGATGCCTCTCCCCAGCTTCGATCTCTTCCTGGTTGCTTCTTTGAGTTGACATCATAAAGGCAATTTTCTCTCTGGGTTGACCACAATTGCAGAGCTAACCTAATGTCACATCTGTCCAAATCTGATCCCTTGGGAAAGAAAGACCATTTGATCAAAAGTAAAGGGTTATTTCACTAAAGGTGTTGGCTGCAGTAAAGTCAGGCTAGCTCTGAATTTTCCTGTGCTCAAAAGATACAGAAAGGTTCACCCCCTGCCCATCCTTCCCTCCATGAGCAGTCCATTTTCAGCCAATCAGAACTTGCAAAAATATTTTGAAAACACTGAGACATTTGGGGAAATCTTCATATTTTCTCAGGATGCCTGGCCTTGGGATGCTGGTACAAACCAGATCTGGGCTGCTCTTCTGTTTATCACCTGCCATTCATTCTTCCTATTTCCTCTCTCTCACACACACACAGAGCGAGAGAGAGCTTTATTGCTCTTACATCTCCCCACCCCTTTTTTTTCTAGCCTTTGATGGCAGGATGCCTATAAGGCACCAAGCTGAACCAGGCAGAACTGACTGATTGATTGAGAACACACATACACACATGGTGCATGGCAGATAAAAAAGTAGATGGGGAGAATGTTCTTTCCAATTTGCAATTGTTGTTTATATTTTGGATGAACGCCAATTCCTTAACTGACATAACTTCTTTTTATTGTTTTAGCATGTTAGGATAGCACATGAATTTAAGGACTTGGTGCTACAAGATGATCGATTTGAAATTTGTGCTGATGTTATACTGGGATTGGTATGCTTCCGATTAAAGGTAAATGTGGAGAATTTTTCAATTCCTATAATCCTTGCTTTGTTTTAACACTTTGCTTGTACAATAATTTATAGGAAATCAGAGTTTCTTACTGAGAGCTTAATCAGATATTTCTATTGTCTGACTTATATTTTGATTTATAGGATGAGTGTAACATTCATACAGTTTAATTAATCAGTTTTAATATTTAATCACTAATTGAATATTTGGATTTTTCAGATCTCTGTAGAATGCTTATTATCTTACATTTCTAAAAGCGTATTTTACATTTTAAAGACAATTGAATTAGCCTTTATGACATTCTTTTTGCTTTTTCTTGAAATGTCTTAAATATACTTGGTGATCAGAGTTTTCCCAGATGGCTGATGCCAACTCTTAACTATGAAAAACTGCAGCATCTTCTTTAGATGAGTTAAATTGTTATCAGTCATTAGTGAGGGTTTTCTATATTTTCAGCACTGATTGAGTATGATAGTTTTTATAGAATGTTTCCAGTATTCTTAAAATATAATCAGCTTTCTTAATACCAATTATGACAAGAAAGATCAAAAAACAACCCTTAAACACAGTGACCCTTAACTACATTTTTTTTTACATTTTGAGAGATAATAATGTGTGATCATTAGCTTATCGCTTGAGTAGTGATACACTAAGATTTTATATGATTAAACAGGTGAATACAGTTTATAAAAAGCAAAGGAAATTAAGGAAATTAACCTTTCAGCTGCCCTCATTATCAAGCAAAGCAGCTTTTTTTCTTTCTTTCTAGCATGCTAATGTCCTTCTTTTATGCAGTTTTCTATTAAATTCAAGACAATATACATATATACAGTATGGCCTGTTATAAAATAAACAAAAATAAAAAACTTTCCCTCTGTAAGAAAACATTTTGATGGTAAAGATGAAATAAAATGATTAGATTGAAGAATGTGGAATAGATAGTACCACTACCAGAGAAATTTTCAGTTGACTGACCAACAGCACACAGTGGCTAGTCCTCAATGGAACTGTATTTATGTGGAGGGAAGCATGCAGTGGGTACCTTCAGAGTACTGTCTTGGATCCAGTGCTCTTTAATAGCTTTATAAATGATGTAGATTGAAGGGGTGCTCATCAAATTTGTGGATGTCACAAAGCTGGGGGAAATCACTAACACTAGAAGGATCTTAACCGAGTTGACTAGCTATCCAATAAAATGCAGGTCAGTGGTGAGAAACGTAAGGTCCTTCACTTAGGAAAGAAAACCAGTAGTACCTGGCTCAATAGTAGTATCTGTGAGAAGGATCTGGGTGTCCTTCAGTGGATCACTTCTTAAGTATGAGTCAGCAGTGTGAGGCGGTTGCCAAAAAAGCCAATGCAGTCCTAGGCTGCATCAATAATAATAATAATAATAATAATAATAATAATAATAATAATAATAATAATAATAATAATAATAAATTAGATTTCTATACCGCCCTTCTCCCGAAGGACTCAGGGCGATGTACAACCAAAATAAAAACCCAAACAATACCATATACAATTAAAACAAAATTTAAAAACTTATTATACAATTGGCCGAAAACTTTAAAACATTTAAAATTCTAAGAACCCATTAAAATTCATATAAAATTTAGAAATATAAAATATAAATTTAAAAATACAACAAAATTTAAGCCAGCCCCGCGCAAGTAAATAAATACGTTTTCAATTCGTGGCGAAAGGTTTGAAGGTCAGATATTTGGCGTAAACCAGGGGGAAGTTCGTTCCAGAGGGTAGGAGCCCCCACAGAGAAGGATCTTCCCCTGGGGGCTGCCAGCCGACATTGTTTGGCAGACGGCACCCTGAGAAGTCCCTCTCTGTGTGAGCGTACGGGTCGGTGGAAGGCATGAGGTAACAGTAGGCGGTCCCGTAAGTACCCAGGCCCTGAATAGAAGGATAGTGTCAAGATCACAAGAAGTTGTAGTACTGCTCTGTACTACACTAGTGAGGCCATAGTTGGAATATTGAGTCCTGTTCTAGTCAAAAAGATGCTGAGGCCCTAAAAAGAATGCAGTGAAGAGCACCAAAGGTGATTATAGGTCTGGAGGCTAAATCATATGATGAATGGCTAAGGGAACCAGGTACTGTATGATTAGCCTAACAAAAGAGAAGACTTAGGGGAAACCTGATATCAGTCTTCCAATACAGAGAAGGGGGGGTAGGTTTATTCTTCAAAACACCTGAGGACAGAATAAGAAGCAGTGGATATAAACTTATTAAATTGAGTTCTAACCTGGAAATAAGGAGTAATTTCCTGACAGTGAGCATTATTAATTAGTGAACCAGCTTGCCTTTTGGAATTTTAGATATTCCATTGCTGGAGATTTTGAAGAAAAGCTTGGACAACCATTTGTCCAGGATGTTGTAAGGACTCCTGGCTTGGACAGGGGTTTGGACCAGAAGACCTGCAAGGTCCCTTTACTACTATGATTCCATGAAATTATTTTTTCCAAAAAATATAGATCTGCCAGTGAAAACAGTGAAAAGGCCTGCTGGATCCGAGCCTTCCTATACTCAGTTTATTCCACATTATACCACAGAGTCTTTCTTATTTACTAGTGGAGATTGAAATTTGTATTTATTGAATAAAATTATATTTATGTGTGCTTGGAAGAAGCAAGATTCCCTGCAAAGTTCAAGGTCTGCTATTGAACATATGTACAAAAGGATATTCTGCTTAATTTGTTTTTATAAGATGCTATCATCATAAGCTCCTTTTACAATGAATGGACTGAAACTGTGGCATGAATTTGGAGTGCACCAAATTATTTAGAGCAGTAATCCGCACAAACTATTTATAGCAGTGTTTAAAATATATCAGTTAGCCAGATGTATGGGTGTAACTTGAGAGTATTTTCTCAGGACTGATTCAACTATAGTTTTAACTGGGTAATAGTGAGCATCCTAGACCAAGCTAAATAATAATAAAAAAAATGCTATAGAATTCCTAGAAACTTGGCTTTCAGAGAAATCAGCTATCAACAGACACAGAAATCACATTTACATACCATCCAAAAGAGGCAATAAAATACCTAAGAAGATACAAAAAGATCACAAGACATCCTCTCCAGCGGCCTACACCCAGTTAAGCAGGGATTAACAGGGAGCAAAACCCACATTCATTAGCACCGTGGACTTTAAATCCTTAATTGCCTCTCAGCATCGTAATGCCCCCTTGTGTCCAGTAGTTATATGATTCTGAAGAGTCAGTGCTCTTGAATTTAAAGTTTCAACCACATATCTGATATGCTTATACAATTTATATTAGAGGATCATCAAATAGTTTGCAATAAAACAGCAAAACATAATAAACCAAATGCATTAAATCAGCATAAAATAACATTTAGTAAAACCTATTCATTAAAAAATAGGATTGTAAAGAAGCAGCGGCTAGCAGCTAATATTTGTAGTCACGGATATTTCTTGAACTCCATTGACAACAAACAGTTTAGGAGCATGCCAAATGATGTCCATGTTCTTTCTGAGTGATTATTATTCTTTGTAGAGCAGGTAAGTCTTTCAATATTGAACTCCGAAATTGTTCATTTAGAAAGTTTCCATCTTACTGTGATTCTGCTTTAGCTTATTGGCTTTCATTCTCTCCATTACTGCATTTAAACACATCCTGCATTTAGGGTGTGCTCAATTTCTCCTGATTCACTTCTTCAGAAAAGTAAAGATGAGTGTCAAATTTATATTACACATAGAACTTAGAATCATACTGGGAATAATAAATAGTACCAGAGATAGAACAGTGCCCTGGGGTACCCCACAGGATAATATTTGTAAGATTACCCCTTCAACTTGGAGTAAACCATCGTAACATGTTGTCCCCCAGCCACTCCCTTATAGAATATAATCTAGGAAATGTTATTGATCAAACAGAATCAAAAGAATTGCAATCCCTCTGTCTCCCTTTTTTCCCAAGCTGTCAGGGTAACCATGTCTAGTTCTGTTACAAAACCAGGCTTAAGTCAAATTGAAATAAAAAATGAATAATTAGTTTCTGTGCAGATATTATCTTTTGTCCTAAGAAGGGGTATCTGTGACTGGATAATAGTCAGAAACATTTTTGAATTCAAGATTTTTTTTCTTTCAGAAGTGGGTAAATTTAAATGCCCCATTCCATCGTGCAGAAATGCTTTCTTCCCTCTCTGGATCAACCAGTCAAGTCCCATTGGTTAGCTCAAATGATCCCAAATGGTCAAAGGTCAAGAAACGGTGTAGAAGGTTAAATGGTTACAAGTCTACATCCTTTTCTTTAGGCCTCATTCGTTGAACTAAGCTGGACCTAATGGTATTCTGAGTACCTCAATATATATTGCGTGAAAAGCAGTCAACATAAATATGAACAATGTTATTCTTGTCTTACAAATTGTAACACGTCCACAAGGGCTTTAAGGTATCTCTGACACAACTTCAAGAATGGCATATATTAACATGAATAACTATTATTCCATAATTTTATCATTATTCTAGGGCAGCAATGAACTTAATGAAGTGCTTCTTAAAAACATAAATGATGCCAGGAAGATTCATCTTGTTCCATGTCATCTGAGAGGAAAATTTGTGCTGCGTTTTGCAATTTGTGCCCGCACAGTGGAATCTTCCCATATCCAGTTTGCCTGGAAACACATCACAACAATGGCAAGTGTACTTCTGAAAACACAAAAACAGAGTACTGAATAAAAGACAAAAGGCTGGATTCAACTCCAAATATAAAGGATAACATAAATTCTGTCTTGTCTGATACTTGTCTGTCACTGCCAGGAACATACAGTTCTGTAATTAGATTGAGTGGGTTTATAGATAAAAGCGTAAAACTGATAATCTTCATTTAATGACCATTGTTCGGTGACTACATGAATTTGTAACAGCATGTACTGAATGGTAGTTATGAGTGATCCTTATTTTTATGCCTGTCACAGTACTTTGTGCTCATGTGATCGCTGTTTGCAATCTTATTTGCCTGCTTCTGACAAAGTCCATCAAGAAGACGGCATAATGTTGCAAATGGTGACACATGACATCCTTGCTTAACAATCTGTAGTTATTTTCATAACAACCAGAGCATCAGAAACACTGTTGCTAAATGGCACAGTTATGTGACATCAAGCTTTATGACAATGTTGCTTAGTAACAAATTCTAGTTCCAGTTATTGTTGTTAAGGGATGATTACCAATAATGGCTATTGGTGTTCAGAGGCCAAATGCCAAAAACCTTATCATTGTTCCAATATGTATGAATCTGACTGTAAGCCTGACAATTATGATCTTATCCTGTTTGGCCCCAACATCAACCAGGTCAAAGCTATTGGCAGAATATAACAATGAATCAATCTTCCTGCAATAATCTGTTTTTTTAGGCCAATGGTGATGCCTTATGGCAGATGATACCAAATCATAAAGATCAGAACTATTAGATAAAAGTTTGCTCAGCTAGAAGACTTTGTTGTCACTTGTTGCAGTGCAGCAAATTAAAAAAAAAAAAGACATTTAGAGGGACGGTAGACAGCACTACTGCTTCTTTTCTGATAACATTCACCTTACCTCCGACATTGCAATTTTCATCTCAGCCTTTGAATATTTGCATTTTCAAGTTTTTCCTTTCTAGCATTCCTTTTTTTCCCCTTTTTGATAAAGAAAAGGGGTTTTCTGAGAAAAAAAAAAACCACCTGGGTTTTATTGCTACCTCTTCTTAACGTTAGTTATTTAAACAAATAGGCTTTTAATGAACTGAAATTATTTGAAGACCATTTATTGAATTAAGAATCTTTTGGTCCAACAAATGATAATTGGGGTAAAACTATGTAATCTTGTCCAACCATGCTTTCTCTTGTTATTGGTTTGCAAGTATAGAGAATTATTGATGATACATTAAAAAAATGATGGAAATATTGATAACTCACTGAGTCACCTCAAGTTGGCATATAAACATATAAACTTGATAAATAAATAAACTCAAGTCTAGCACCATGATTCTAATTGAATTACAATACTGTTGCAAGTTAATGTTTCTGTGTAATTTTCTTGAAGTAATTGTGCCTTGCATTATACCCATTATGTGACAGATCCTGCTTTATGTTTTCTACTGTTATATAATCAAATGTACTAGAGTGTATTTTTTTCTGTATAAATGCTTATTTATTTATGCCTCTAGAATGTTTCCACTGAATGGGATCTTAGGGCTTGCTTGATCTTCTAAAGCAATGTCGTGAAACTCAAATAAAATATTAACTTAGAAAACCACCACATTTGTCTATTTCTTTTTTATTAATACATCAATACATTGTAATCAGATATGAATTAAATATTACTTACACAAAAAAGAAAAGCATTATTATAAATTTGACTTTTGTTTTCAATATTTATGGCTATATATATTTCCTCACCACCTCACTCTGAGCTTCCTCCGTCAAAATATTACTAAATTAGCAATAGCAATAGCACTTAGACTTATATAGTGCTTCATAGTGCTTTTACAGCCCTCTCTAAGCTGTTTACAGAGTCAGCATCTTGCCCCCAACAATCTGGGTCTTCATTTTATCCACCTCAGAAGGATGGAAGGCTGAATCAACCTTGAGCCTGGTGAGATTTGAACTGCTGAACTGCAGTTAGCTGAAGTAGCCTGCAGTACTGCACTCTAACCACTGTGCAACCTCAGCTCCTTATTGCATAGATCATCTCTTCACCTCTTATTCCCACTTACTATCTCCTTGCTTTTATTTCATGTGCAGAAAAGATTATTTTGTGCAGTTTTCCTAAACCAGGTACACATTTGTGTACTATGCAAGAATATGAATATTTTAGAAGCGACATGAAATTTTTTCTTCCTCAAAATAAAGACTGATCTAACTACCATATTTTTTGGAGTATCAGACACACCTTTTTCCCCCCAAAAAGAGGGTGAAAATCTGGGTGCGTCTTATACTACAAATGTATAACCCAGCTTCTCAAACGAAGGTTTCAGAGGTTTCAGAGGATGAAAAAAGCATCAGAAATGGAGCTTAGAAAAAAAAAAGCTTAGAAAAAAAGAAAAAAGCTTAGAAAAAAAGCCCCAAATGGAACTTCATGGAACTTAGGAAAAAAGCCCCAAACAGAGCTTCAGAAAAGAAGCTCCCAAATAGAGCTTCAGAGGCTTTTTTTCTGAAGTTCTGTTTTGGAGGCTTTCAGAGGCAGAAAAAAGTTTTTTCTGAAACAGAGTTTCAGAGGCAGGGAAAAAAAGCCAAAAAAAGCAAGGCACAGAGCTCACAACCAAGGAACCTGTTGCTAAAATTCACCTCTGGGAACAGCTGATTGGGGATATTCCAGGAGGCCGATCCACCTGCCAATCAGCTTTTTTCTTATTTTCCTCCCCAAAAACTAAGGTGTGTCTTATACTCTGATGCGTCTTATACTCTGAAAAATATGGTAGCATGAAGGCAGGATTAGAACTCATTATCTCTTGGTGTCCAATCTGACAAATTAACAAATTAATATAGTATTACACAAAACTGGGTCCATATATAAGGGTTTACAGATATAATACAATCATTCTTTTTTTTTCTTGGAATGTGATAGTGTTATGAAATATTTTTTTAAAAGTAAAAGCATAGCAAAAGCATTTGAATCATCTTGTTTTTATCCCATTTTCCCCCTTCTTCTATTGAGGCATCCCAACGTATTTAAACTTCAAATTTAAGTTTGAGAAACTAGAGAAACTTGTTAATGATCACAAACCTTGTTTGAAACTCAACAAATATTCTGGAGGGAGAAGACACTTGATTGTAACCTGTTTTACAGAAGTGTTTTGTAGAAAGAAAAGTCCAATCTGGTTCCAATCTAGGAAAAAGACACTGGAAATAAAATGGCTGGTTGGAAAGAAGATCTCTGTTTATTGGGTTTTCAGAAACTTCAGTGAAAGCAACATGTAAAATGAGGACCCAGATTTTGGGAGGCAATATGCTGACTCTGTAAACCTCTTAGAGAGTAAAGCACTGTGAAGCAGTATATAAGTCTAAGTGCTGTTGCTATGTTTCTGGGGTAGCTGACAAAATGGCTGAATGAGTGGATGGATTTTTATAGGGTTCTAGGATTTGGTGACTGAGATGCTCCAGGGGATTATGCAATGTAGCAAGTCTTGTGTCTTTTATTATTTTAATGGTGGTGGGTTAAGCCTATTATATCCTAAAGGCAGTGGTGGGATTCAGCCAGTTCGCACCACTTCGGGAGAACCGGTTGTTAACTTTCGGAACAGTTTGTCAAACTGGTTGTTGGAAGAAATCATTAGGGCAGAGAACCGGTTGTTAAATTATTTGAATCCCACCACTGCCTAAAGGTATAGTGACCAGATTTTAACATTGTTAAAGTGGGACACCATTGCCCGGGGTGGGGTTGGGGGGGATGGTTCTAAATTTTTTAGTACCGGTTCTGTGGGCGTGGCTTATTTTGGGGTGTGGTTGGTGGTCGTGTGACTGGGTGGGCGTGGCTAGCTGCTCATGTGACTGGGTGGGCGAGCCTAGCTGCTCATGTGACCGGGTGGCCCTGGCTATGGGCACAGAAACTACTCAGAGGGCTAAAAAAAGTAATTTCTGACCGGTCCTCGCACTTATGACCATCCTCACATTTATGCCCATTGCAGCATTTTTAACACCCATGTCACTTATTTCACAACTGCTTCTCTTCACCACGGTTACAAGATAGGGTGCAAAATGTAAAATCTGAGGACAGTTATAGGTGTGAGGACCAGTCAAAAGTGTGAGGACAGGTCAAAAATAACTTTTTCAGCCCTCCGAGTAGTCCCTATGCACAAAATGTTGCAACAGGCATAAATGATGACCGGTCATAAGTGTGAGGACTGGTCAAAAGTGTGAGAACCTGTCAGAAATCACTTTTTTCAGCCGTCTATGCACATAGGGACTATGCACACAGGGACTACCCAGAGGACTGAAAAAAGTGATTTCTGACAGGTTCTCGCACTTTTGATCAGTCCTCACACTTATGACCGGTCATCATTTATCCGTGTTGCAGCATTTTTAATAACCATGTCACTCATGTCACAACTGCGGTGCTTCATTTGACCAGGTGGGCATGTCATGTGACATAGCTTCTTTGCCCTAATGACTGTTTGCTGCAATGTTCTTAAGTGTGAAAAAACAGTCATAAGTCACTTTTTCAGTGCCATGCTTGTTAAACCAATTACCAGAACAAATCTATTCTCCCTCCCTCTTTCTCTCCATCTCCATCTCTATCTACCCCTTTCTCTCTTTCTCTCCTTAATCTCTCTTTCTCCCCCCTTCTCTTTCTCTCATCTTTCTCCCCCTTCTATCCTTCATCTCTCTTTCTCTCCTTCATCATTTTCTGCCCCTTCTTTCTTTCCATCACTCTTTCTCCAGATGGGGTAGGGTAGGCTGGCGTTGCGTGGGTGGGAGGCGGCCTTAGGACAGTCCTGCTGGGTGGACAGCAGGCTGAGGCGATTGACACACGCTTCGCTGCCCAGTCCAGGCATGGAGACCTTCCTCCTCCTGCAGGAACCAAGCGCCTTCCCACGCACCCACCTTGCTACGAGGGCTCAGCTGCTCCCCGCCGTCGGGACGGGCTTGAGGGAACTTTGTCCGCTGGTGCCAGGCAGGTGCAAGGCCGGAGAGTCAAACGGGGCCCGGGCGGAGCAGGAACACGCCTCTGTCTCCCTAGCAACGCCCAATTGCTAGCTCGCCCCGTCTGCGCGACCAATGGCAAAACGGCTAGCCGCACCTCTCTTTTTGAGAGGAGGCCAGAGGGAGCCAATCACACAGCAATTTTTTGAGAGGAGGCCAGAGGGAGCCAATCGTGCAGCACGGGAAGCCATGGCTGGGAATCCTGGGAGTTGAAGTCCACGTGTCTTGAAAGTTGTTGCCTCCGCAGGAAAAAGCGGGGCTTTTTTAAAACATCGCGGGACATGGGACAAATTTGTCAAAAGCGGGACTGTCCTGCCAAAAGCGGGATGTCTGGTCAGCTTACTAAAGGTCATGTCCTGTCCTTAGAATTTGGGTGGGAGAATGTAAATTCTTAATCCCATCAGCTCCAGCCTGGGGGAGGTGGGCTGAAGGCATTTTGTTTATGAACAAAATGCCTGGATTTTTTAATGGGCACAAAATATCCATCTCTGGAGACTTCAGGGTTCTGCTTGAGGCAGCTTGAGTTTTCCTATAGCAGGAGGACTGGGGCTGCTTTCTGCCTTTAAAAACATGTTTCTCTATTTCTCCTTTGGGAAATATAATATTCTGTCTCTTTTAATATCCCCCCAAATATTAATTCTCTGATAGGATGTCCCATAGCTTCTTTGTGCACTGTGTGCTCTGGGAATCAGGAGTGAGCCGGCTACCAATGCAAAGCTATCTGTCTTCTGTCTGGGGAAATGGTACCAGCTCAGTGCCTTAGCTTCTTTACAGTAGCACAGGCATTTGAGGCTGAAACAGAGAAGATTCAGAGCACAGCCTCTTCTTATTCTGTGCCGGAGCAACTATCAGCAATTTGTTGCTCCAGCAATTAAGCTGAGGCAATGTGTCCATGCACGACTCTTCGTGAGTTGGCGACTTGTCCCTAAATTTATTATTGTTTTGAAATGCGGTACTATCTATCTCTTGTTGTATTTTTATTTTATTTTCTTACATATTATTCAATTGTGTTTAAATGGAAAAATTAAACTGAATTTATGGCAAAACAATTCTTCCTCAAAGCACAATCTCAATATTTGAGCAGCTTATAGCTATAAAACATGGAGATATTGAAAACAGATATAGCTGTTTTTCTTCAAAAGCCTCTGTAATAGATACAGTCAAATCTCCCACTCAAGGCAATAGCAATAGCACTTAGACTTACCACTTCACAGTGCCTTATAGTCCTCTCTAAGCAGTTTACACAGTCAGCATATTGCCCGCAACAATCTGAGTCCTCATTTTACCCACTTCGGAAGGATGGAAGGCTGAGTCAACCCTCAGCCAGTGAGACTGCCAAACTGCTGTTAGTTGGCAGTCAGCAGAATTAGCTTGCAATACTACATTCTAACCTCTGCACTACCACATCTCTCTAAGTGCGCTAATAAGGGCAAGTGTACTAATAAGGAGCAAAGAGTGAAAGAAATAACTAAAGGACTTGTCAAAAAACCACAGCTCTCTAAGAATAATTCTCTATCTTCTGATAAAGCATAGAGAGGGGAACTTATAAATGTTAAAGATTCCTTGGAAGCCAGCAAATTATGCTCCACCAAATTAAATTGTTCATCCCAAACACAACAAATCGCTTGCAGAATTTGCATGAACAGACTACAACAATTAAAGAGGACAACTATACAAAATTAATGCATCAAATCAAGCTGGATATGGAGAAATGGAAAAGCTCTATGATGAGGAGAATAGCCACAATAAAGATGAACTTACTGCTGAAGATACTTTTTTTTTTTAAATTTGAATTTATATCCCGCCCTTCTCCGAAGACTCAGGGGGGCTTACATTGTGTAAGGCAATAGTCTCATCCATTTGTATATTATATACAAAGTCAACTTGTATTGCCCCCCCACAATCTGGGTCCTCATTTTACCTACTTTATAAAGGATGGAAGACTGAGTCAACCTTGGGCCTGGTGGGACTCTAACCTGCAGTAATTGCAGGCAGCTGTGTTAATAACAGACTGTATTAGCCTGTTGAGCCACAAGAGGCCATTACTTTTCCAAATAATACCAATAAAACAAGAGAAAAAAATATTTTGATGAGTTGAATAAAATAATGTTAAAATTCATTTGGCAAGGGAAAAAAAGAGAATAAAATTGAAACTACTGTAAGAGTCAAAAGGGAAAGGAGGTTTTGGTCTGCCAGACTGGGAACTGTATTATCAAGCAGCTGCACTCACGTGGGCAAAAGAGTGGATAACTTTGAGGCATTGAAGACTATTATTATTGGAGGTCATGACCTTCAACTAGGGTGGCGTGTGTTTCTCCGGTATGGGAGAAATATGGCACATCAATATTTCCAAAGACATTATGTAAGAAATGCACTGCTATCAGTGTGGGACAAAATTAAACAACAAAAATAGAGGGAAATACCAGTCTGGTTCTCTACTTTAGAAGCATTGATACACCCAAATCTTATGGAAAAAATTGTTTCTTATAAAGATAAAATTAAATGAGAATTGTTTTTATTAGGCATTATATCAGATGCAATGGTAGGATTCAAAATGTTTCACTACTGGTTCTATGGGCATGGTTTGGTGGATGTGGCTTGGTGGGGGGTCATATGACTGAGTGGATATGACTAACTCGACATCACTCACGGCAAGATGGGGCAGTACCACCCCACCAAGCCACGCTCACAGAACCGACAGAAAAATTCAGCCAAGTCTTCTAGCATTCAATCTGGCTGCTTCTAGCCTCCTTCTCATGTTTGCTCTGTGTGTATGAGGCTGAGAAGGAGGAGAGAAGCAGCCATGTTGAATGCTGCAGCAGAGAGAAGCCAAATGTTTCTGCCTCCCTTCACAGTGGAGCTGCTTAGAAGGCAGCTCCTGCAGCCTCTCTGTTGTGACTCCAGCCCCTGAACCTGGCCCTATGCCCGAAAGTGACCCAGAAAGTGAGGGGGAAGGGCCTGTAAGACTTACCTCGGGAGCACCAATTCCTTTGGCTCGGCTCCAGGAGCCAAAACCAGACCAGTCGGAGGATGTAATGAGGCTGTCATCCCCTGATTCCTCCCTTCCCCAGGCTACGCCTTCAGATCCAGCTGATAATAATAATCAAGCTTGGCTTGACCCGCACTTCAGAAGATTAAAGAGGCAGCGTCATCAAAAGGAGCCCCACCCCACAGGATATATAAGGAGCTTTGGGGACTGCTCTCACTCCATGGGAAGCAAAGTTTAGCTGATCCATTTCAAAAAGAGCTAAAAGTCTTGCTACATGAGTCGTTTGTTTGAACTTTGGCAGGCAGCTGCGATTTCTCTGCCAGGACTGATAACAGCCATGAATCCACTGGCTGAAGGCCAGCTCGTGGGTCTGAAGAGGGGAAGGAGACGGAACACTCTCCCTTCATAGTCCCCCCTCCCCTCTGCATCAAAGTACCTTAAAGACTGCAGCGGCTACCTTCTGAGCAGCTCCGCTGCGATACCATCCCTCTGGTGCAGCAGGCCATTCTCCTGGCTGGGTCCGGCCGTGAGTGGCACTGTCAGGCAATGGGGTGTGCGCAGCTGGCGCGAACAGGCTGGTGATGGCAGCGATGGTCATGGGTCTTGTCATGGGACTTGTCCCATAACAATCATTGCCATTGCTGTCCTGTTCTTCACACTGGCTGAACACATGCATCCCATTGCCTGCCATTGCCGCTTGTGGTCAGACCCAGCCAGGAGGAAGGCCTGCTGTGCCGGAGGGATGGTATTGCAGTGGAGCTGCTTGGAAGGCAGCCGAAAATGACTGGCGGCTGGAGGCGGCTACACCTCACTGTGTCCTTTCCCACCAAGGTGACCAGAATGGAAGGTAGGTAAGCGAAGCGGAGGCGAGTGGGCGGTGAGTGGCCAATGGCTCCAGTGCAAGGCCACAGCTGGGGAATGGCATGTTCCCCGACCCAGCCAATGGCAAGTGGGCAGAGGTTCAGGTCTTGGGGAATGGCGTGTCCCTGGGCCCAATCCAAGACAAAGGGTGAGCAGGGGGCATGCTTACCTTTGGTGAGCTGAGCAGAGCAGGCGAAGCATGGAGGTGACTGGCGAAGCAATTAGCTGGACAGTTTTAGGGACAGTTGAAGACTCAGATTTTTTCTTCTCTGCAGTTTATGATTCTTCATGCTGGGTTTTAATTAAAAACATAACAAATCTGGCATAATTAACTCTGTTTTAGCATTTACATGGAGCTTCTATATACAAGGCCCATCCAGTGCGTACAGTTAACACTGCTCTCCTTTTAATAATTATGTGTAGGGTGAGGATCTGTAAAGAAGGAATGCTTGTAAATACATCTATACATACTTACTGTAATCTCATATATAGTAAGTCTTGAAGCTCATTTTTTATTTCTGGCAAGATTCCTCTGATTTCATAGTTCCATTCAAAAGCAGAAATCTAGCAAATGCAGTTATTGCCATTTCTGTATATTGAAGCAGGAAAAAAGCATCTAAGGTCATGAATAGTAGCTCCCTTAGAGAAATAAAAGGTGATTCTGATATGATATTGCAAAATTTGTTGTATTTAATATTGTTTGATTAAACTGACACTCTTATGTGTTTATCTTTCTCATTCAAAAACAAAATGATTTGTAAAATCCTTATGGGTTAAAGTAAAACCACCGTAGTAAGTCATTTGAAATGTATTGTATACCTTATGCTAGTTAATCTTTAAATCAGGCTCTATTGTGCCTTTTTGTTAAAAGCTTACAAAGCAGCTGACATAATTTATTATTAGTTCTAATAATTGTGCCTCCTAAATGAATATTGACAGGAGATGAACACCATTCAAATGATATGTGATACTGAAAATTACAAGGACCTGTGAGGAGGAATAGTGCATTTGTACGAAAAAATGGAAAAGTAGTCTTAAACAAAAATAGTATTTGCATGTTAGAAATGTTATATTATGAATAATTAATATAGTCTAAGATATATATCAATGTTGCCATTGCTAAGATGTTTAGTACCATTCTGAACCACATTAAAGATAGATGTGAGGAGGAATAATGCATTTGTATGAAATGAAAGAATACTATAGGGTTAAAACAAAAATAATCTTTATATATTAGAAATATTATATTCTGAATAATTACTATATTCTACTATCTATATATTTTAATATATCTATATATTCATATCTATATCTATCTATCTATCTATCTGTCTGTCTGTCTGTCTGTCTTGTGTGTGTGTGTGTGTGTGTGTGTATGTCTTGTGTATCTATCTTGTGTGTGTATATGTGTGTGTGTGTGTGTGTGTGTGTGTATTCCTATTGCTAAAGTATTTATTGCCATTCTGAACCACATTAAAATTGATGTAACAACATTCACTAATTCAATCTTGTTTTCAATGATTACTGATTTTGCCATTTTAACATTAATGCTTGCTGTTTATTAAGAAGGAGACTTAGATTTGTTTGCTGCTGTGTTACATACTTCCCAAAGCATGAGCATAAACTCTGCCTGGTTTTATAACTTGACTTTGGCCAATATGAATTCTATAACCTTGTTAATTTTATTGGTTTACAAGTAGTTCTCAAGTTATGACTGTAAGGGGGCGTGCCCACTAGGGTTGAAAGTCTGAATTGCCTCAAGTAGCAACCAGCTATCCCTGCTCTTCCCATTGCATATATTAAATTTATACATGGGTTGTTAAATGGAGTTCAGGGATGGGATAGATCCTGGAAGGCCTACTACAGGCACAAGTCCTCCTTCCTTGGACCTCCCATGATCTTCTCCACTCCTAGCTACACATGTTCTGCCTCTAAGGCTTTGGATGCTTCACATGCTTTCCTGCCATACAGCTATCTTGCCAAGGAGATAAACAACGAGGAAAGAAAATTTTGGGTATGCCTACTTTTCCTAATTCTGCTCCTGCCCTTCCTCTTGCCAAGGTGGCCTGCCTTTCTGAGACCAAAAAAAAAAGGACCATTTCCTAGCCTTTCAGAGATATCTGCTGGGTCAACTAGCCACTGATCAGCTGGCTGGTGGGAGGCTGCAAGCCTCTCTTGACTCTTGCAGGGTTTTAGAAGTCAATCTCTGGGCGCAAAGCAGCAGCTTCAGGACAAGCTCTTTCCTGCTTTAACTCCCTTCCTCCCCCATAAAACCACTTTCTCAATAAAGTAAACGTGGGACTGATGGACTTGTTTATCTTTCTCCCTCCCCTGGTTTGGTGCTAAAACTAAATTGCCTGCGTCTGCTCTCATATTTCTATCTCTTTTAAAAGCCTTAAAAATTGTCTGTAGAGCCCAGCTAAGTCTAGTCCAGGGGTCTGCAAACTTGGCTTTTTAAGACTTGTGGACTTCAACTTTCAGAGGAAGTTGAAGTCCACAAGTCTTAAAAGAGCCAAGTTTGCAGACCCCTGGACTAGACTATAGATTGCCTCTGAGGCAGTCAGACAGACAGCTGAAACAGCTGCAAAGACCCAGCATCCTCCTCTTTGTTGCACAAGGCGGCTGAACTTTTAGAGGTGATTTTTTTCTCTCTCCAGTTCAAGAGGAAAAAAAAACACCCTGTAGAAACATTTGCTTTCCTCGCTTGCTGATGTTCCTCTACTTTTAGCCTCAAGTCAAAGTAAGGTTTCTAAAAGCTGATGCGTTAGAAAGCTCCGAAAGCAGTCACTATTTGGTCTTGTCAGGGCACTAAAAATGGCTGCTTCCAGGAGGTATGGGAATCAGGCCTAAGAGCATGAGGGGCCCTGTTGGGGCAGGATGATGATTACAGCATCTCTGTGGTAAGGGTGAATGAGCACGGCAGCTGTTGTAATTTTGAAACAGGGCTGTATATAATTTTGGGGTGTTGATAGTAACTTTGAACAGTTATTAAATGCAGGGGTCTCCAACCTTGGCAACTTTAAGACTTGTGGACCCCTGATTTAGTGACTTGTCATATGTTTTAGCCTTCAGCCCCCTAATCATCTTTGTTGCTCTTCTGTGTACTCTTTCTAGAATTTATATTGTGGCGACCAAAACTGGATGTAGTTTTCCAAATGTGGTCTTACCAAGACATTATAAAGCAGTATAACATGATTTTGATTCTATCTCTCTGTTAATGCAGCTTAGCTTGCACTGGCTTTTTTTGGCAGCTGCAGCATATTGCTGGATGATTTTTAAGTGATTGTCCACTAGGACTCCAAGATCCTTTTCACTGTCACTGCTATTGAGCCAGGTTCTACCTATTCTAAACTTGTACATTTGTTTTTTCTTGCCTAAGTGTACAACCTTAACTTTTCTCACCATTGAATTTTATTTTGTTAGGTGAATTTTATTTTGTTGGGCCCAGTGTTCAAGTCTGTTGAGATCCTCCTGGATCTATATTCTGAGATGTTGGCTATTCCTGCCAGCTTTATGTTTTTCTGCAAATTTGATGAGTTCCCTTTCTATTCCCTCATCTAAATCATTTATGAAGATGTTGAAGAGTTTGGGCCTAAGACAGAATCTTTGGGTATCCCTACCCCACTGCTTACTTTCTTCCATGTAGAAGTAGTTCCATTAAGGACTACACATTTTGTATGTGAGATCACTCATACACTCAACTCATTTTAAATCAAAATATCCCTTAACTTTATCAATTATATAAATGATAGCATAATACAGTATGTAAATAAAAAGGAGTGATTTGATTTGATTGTCCAAAATACTTGTAATAGATGGCCAAACAAGGGACTATAAAATATACAAAATCCTACCTTTTAGCTAAAATTAAAGATAAAAGTAGAAATGTATTTTGCTGGATTTTTGAATAGTACAATAATTTATTTGTAGATCATAAACATAAAATCTCATTATCTGTGAATAACAGAAAAAAATGCATTATTTTTTCCTCTGGCACTTTCCTATTAGGACGTAAAGTAAATGAACATGTACAGTAAGTATCTTATGAATTCAGTACGCATGAGAAATTCAAGGATCTTCCATGTTTGCAATACCAGTCTGTTCAAAATGCACATAACAAATACTGTGTAAATATTGTCTCTGATAGGTTAGATAATCTGTCTTTAATAACTACTTTAAATACATTGATTTTGGCAAGCTGTCAGCAAAATGACAGTGACAAGTGGCTTTCTGCTTTGACAACAGGTAATTTGATGGAACAAAATTCATTGGTGAAAAAAGTAAGGTTTTATACTTAGGAAGAAAAAAAACCAAATGCACAAATACAGAATATTTGGTACCTGCCTCAATAGTAGCAAGTGTGAGAGGGATCTATGAGTCTTAATCAGTGGTGAAATGTAAAATTTGTTACTACTACTACTTCTGTGAGTGTGGCTTGGTTGTGGGGGTTAATGTGACAGGGTGGGCATGGCCTTTTTTTTTTAGAAGCATTTTTTCTACAACTTCTTCGGCCGAAAGCATTTTTTTTGTCTTTAAAAGGAAAAAAAGCCTCTGATGATCAGGCAACTCAGCTAAGATCATCAGAGGAGCTTTTTAAAAGCATTTTTTACAACCTTTTTGGCTGAAGAGGTTGTAGAAAAATGCTTTCAAAAGCCTCTGACATCCCAGCTTAACCATGCGATCATCAGAGGCTTTTATTTTTACTTTTAAAAGCATTTTTTTTTAGCCAAAGAAAAGATGCTTTTAAAAGTAAAAAAAAAAACACCTCTGATGATTGCACGGCTCAGCTGGGCATGGGGGGGCAGGGATTATTGCTACAGGTTCTCTGAACCACCCGCTGCCATCGCTACCGGATCAGGTGATCCGGTCCGAACTGGGAGCATTTCGCCCCTGGTCTTAATGGACAACCACTTAAATATAAGCCAGCATTGTGCTGCATTCACCAAAAAAGCCAACATAGTCCTGGGCTTCATTAGAGGAATAGCATCAAGATCATGAGACGTGTTAGTGCCATTTTATAATGCCTTGGTAAGACCACACTTGGAATATTGCATCTAGTTCTGGTCACCACAATATAAAAATATAAAAAAGATGAGACTTTAGAAAGAGTGTAGAGAAGAGCAACAAAGATTATTAGGAAGTTGGAAGCTAAAACATAAAGAATAGGAATAGGGTATGTGTAATCTAGTGAGAAAAAGGACTAGGAGTGACATGATACCAGTTTCCAATCTATGAGGGGCTGATACAAGGAAGGGAGGGGGAGTGTCGATCTATTCTCCAAAGCACTTCTTATCCTGCCTTTGGTGCTTTGGAGAATGTCAATCTTCTCTTCTCTGAAACAGCCCCTCAAATATTGGAAGACAATAATCATGTTCCCCAAATCCTTCTCTTTGATAGAAAAAGGATTATGAGTGACATGATAGCAGTGTTCCACTATTTGAGCATCTGTCACAAAGAAGAGAGAGTCAAGCTATTCTCCAAAGCACCTGAAGGCAAGACAAGAAGCAAAGGATGGAAACTAATCAAGGAGAGAAGCAACCTATAACTAAGGAGAAATTTCCTGACAGTGAGAACAATTAATCAATGGAACAGCTTGCCTTCAGAGGTTGTGGGTGCTCCATCACTGGAGACTTTTGAAGAAGAGACTAGACAGCCATTTGTCTGAAATGGTATAGGGTTTCCTGCTTCAGCAGGGAGTTGGACTAGAAGATTTCCAAGGTCCTTTTCAACTCTTATTCTGTCATTCTGATTTGATTTTGAATTCTCCATGTTAGTTTTCCAGTAAGTTACAGTATATCAATCATTTATCTTTCACTATCAATTCTCTTCTGTAAAATGCTACTTGAGTTGAAATCCATAGAGGTATTTTGAGACACAGCCTACACTTATATCTGTTCCATATTTTTAATATACGATATATAATAAAATGATTTTAAAGTCCACATTATTTTTAATTTTATCATACCCTAAATATCAATTCCCCCAAATTTCAGATTATGACCTTTCAACTATAAAAATCTATTGTTTTTCAGTAACAGCCATAGCAAGCACAAAGCAGAGCATACTACAATTTCAAATACAATTTTTCAGATAAACAGTGACCCTGTGAATTAGAACTGAAATGGAGTAGGGTAGGCTGTTAATTAATAATGAATGGGGAAGGGTGTACTGGAGGACTTTTGCTCTTTAAATCAAGGAAAATGTGAAATGTATTATAAAATATTGAAATTCTAGATTCTTTCACAGAATCACAATGGGTAACAATCCACAAATATGTATAAATGATCTAGGGATATATTATTTTACATCTGATCAAAATTATGATGATCTTAAAATGAAAAATCAGGAAAGTATGCAAAGGAGAATTTACTGCCATAACAAAAGGTAATTATTTTTACATAGACTGTATATAATCCAAAGGGATAGAACAAGAGCAATAAAGAGTGCCACTTTGGTGTGGTTGTTAAAGCAAATACTAAAAACCAGGAGACTAAGAGTTCTAATCTTGCTTTAGCCATGAAGCCTGTTGACTGAACTTGGGCAGTCACTCACTCACAACCCTAGGAAGTACAAAATAGCAAATCACTTCCAAAAAATTGTACCAAGAAAACAGCAGGGACTAGTCTAGGAAATCTCCAGAATCAACACTACCTTAAAGGTGTACATAAAAGATTGATATATGTTAAATAGATTACCTAATGATTATGACTTAGAATAGATGCTTTGAGAATTGATCAGAGGATGTCAATTCTACATTTAAATCTAAGTGGTAACCATAATTTGTAAGTGTGACCATAACACTACTGCTAGTGTTTTGATCATAATAGTACTGCTAGTGTTGTTCAATTATTCTTTCAAGATGGTCATATTTTTACAGAGACTGTCAGATTAACTTCATTCTTATTTCTTTTCCTAGATTCATTGAGTTGGCCTTCTGTTGAAAGAATTTTAGAAAATACAATCATAGGGCTTGAAGGGATCTTAGTTGTCTTCTAGTTCAACTCCTTGCACAAGGCAGAAGACTTTATACCATTGCAGTTAAATGGTTGCCCAATCTTTCTTTGAAAACTTCTAGTGGTGGAACCACCCACAAGTGCAGGAGGCAAGCTGTTTCATGGATCAATCATTCTCATGATCAGGACATTTCTCCTTAGTTCCAGGTTGGATCTCTCTTTAACAGGCTTCCACTCATTGCTTCCTGTCTTGCCTTCAGGTGTTTTGTGAATGTTATAATTCAGATGATCCAATATACTGATGCAAACATGTCCCCTGTTAGGAGGTGTAAAAAGTGTATTGACAAATGTTCAGAATGCTCATGATCATCCACCACTGAAATAAAAACTTGCTATCCCATTCCTGGGAATTAAGAGAAATATAAAGGAATAAAACTGTATCAATGTATACTAATCAGTACTTTATTATTGCTTTTTTTGCTCATAAAATAAACATGACTTAGAATAAAGCTGCACTCTGTGATGATCTTTCACTAATATAAGCAGTTTGGTATTGTCTTATAAGAAGCCGTAAAATCTGCTGGTGAAGCTAGTGAAGACAGGTGACTATCTAATATATCTGTATTCCATTATCCCTTATTTAAATGCTACTACAACTGAAAAATAGCATAATTTTGCAAAATATTGACAACTGCCACAAAATAGGACATGATTGCAATTTAAAGGAAATGATGCAGATGAATATATTTTAATGAATATGTTCAGGAGATGCACAAATATAATTCTTCTTTATTCTTTTTGCCTGATTAAACTTAGAGAATAAATGCAGAACTGTCTTTTATGTGGTTGAATAACACCCAGCACTATCTTTACCCATACACCATCCCTTTTTCTAAATTATAATGATTCAGCAGTCTTGGAAAGATGAAGTTTCATTAACAATTAAGCTAATTGCTGTATTGGGGTCAGGAGATCCTGAAATCATCTGCATTTTCATTAAAAAAAACTTAAGTACATTAAGATGCAGAATCAGTATGATAGCAATAATCAGGTTCCTAAAAAAAACCCCAACCTGTTAAAATTAGAAGGCTATATGGACATACTTTGAATGAAATTGAAATATGAAATAGTGAAATTGGCTGCTTCCACAAATATAAATTCATGTTAAATACTGCACATATTTTCTTGTTGGTTTGTTTAATCACTGTTGATTTTTCCATGAATTGGATTATTAAATATCAGCAATGTTTCAGATGCTGTATTGGGGTCAGGAGATCCAGATTCTAATCTATCTTCAATCACAGAAACTTTCTGAGTGACCTGGGCCTGTCACATTCTCATAGCTCTTGACAGCACTGTTTTTGGGACTAAAATGTAAGAACTCTCTTGAAAGCTATGTTGAATTCCTTGAGATAGATCATAAATAAATATGAATAAGTATGGGCTGCTATACAGACTATGCATGTATTTTGTGTTAATGGTAATATTATAATTTTGCCACCTTAATTTAAATATCTATTTTCTTCTGAAAAAGGCAGAAAAAAGGAAGAGAAGATTTCCGGAATGAGGGTCACCAGATGACAAAAGGGAATCTTATTTGATTTGAATAGAATAGAATAGAATAGAATAGAATAGAATAGAATAGAATAGAATTGATTGGCCAAGTGTGATTGGACACACAAGGAATTTGTCTTGGTGCATATGTTCTCAGTGTACATAAAAGAAAAAATACCTTCATCAAGGTACAACATTTACAACACAAATGATGGTCATAGGGTACAATTTAACCCTTAATGATAGCAACAAAAAGTTACAGTCATAAGTGGAAAGAGATTGGTGATGGAAACGATGAGAAGATTAATATTAGTGTAGATATAGTAAATAGTTTGACAGTGTTGAGGGAATTATTTGTTTAGCAGAGTGATGGCCTTCGGGAAAAAACTGTTCTTGTGTCTAATTGTTCTGGTGTGCAGTGCTCTATAGCGTCGTTTTGAGGGTAGGAGTTGAAACAGTTTATGTCCAGGATGCGAGGGATCTGCAAATATTTTCACGGCCCTCTTCTTGATTCGTGCAGTATACAGGTCCTCAATGGAAGGCAGGTTGGTAGCAATTATTTTTTCTGCAGTTCTAATTATCCTCTGAAGTCTGTGTCTTTCTTGTTGGGTTGCAGAACCAAACCAGACAGTTATAGAGGTGCAAATGACAGTCTCAATAATTCCTCTGTAGAACTGGTTCTCTCAGAATTAAATAAAAAGAAATTGCACTCATTTAAATGGCTTTAATTATTGAATCCAATTAAGATCTTGAGGAAAATGTGAGCCAATTTTGAAATAATCTTATATCAGAAAAAGACTGGCAAGCTAAAACATCACCTGAATGCTTCTCATGATAACATTGTCTATGCTATCAATGCTGTCTCCTAGGTTTATGCTCTAGTCCAGTGATGGCTAATCTTTTTGCCATCGGGTGCCAAAAGTGGGGGGAACACCAGGGTGGGCATGCGTGTGCCCACACCCATAATTCAGTGCCCCCGGGCATTCACATATGACCCCCCATGCTCCTGCTTTTGGCACACGATGGCAAAAAGGTTACTGGTAGGCCCAGTTTTTGCCCTCCCCAGCCTCCAGAGGCTTTCTTGGAGCCTGGGGAGGGTGAAAACAGCCTCCCCCACCCCCTCCAGAGGCTGAAAATGGCCCGTTTCCTGACTTCCATGGGCCCTGAAGGCCCAAAAATCAGCTGGAAGGTGCAAGCATGTGTGCTGGAGCTGAGCTAGGGCAATACTTGTGTGCCCACAAATATGTTTGCCCTCATGGCTTGCCATAGGTTTGCCATCATGGCTCTCATCTAATCATGTGACTTCGTTCCTAGAATCAAAATATGATGGATGGCTTTTTCAAATGACTCTTGATTAGGTCTGGTAGATTGTTATCACCCAGAACTTTTTCATCCACAACCATTCCTTAAGGTGCCTTATGGCCATCTAAAAGGAAAGGAAAGAGGAGAGGAGAGGAGAGATCACCCTTTTATCCCTCAGCATTTTCTTTCTTCTTAAAAAGTTGGAAAATAATGAGTAAACAAATGTTTAAAACAAAGTATTCATAATTGAACATACTGAAATTATTTCTTTTCTTCTATGACAACAATTTTAACAGGCAAAATCCAGAAATGTTGCTTTCTTGAGCTAATCAGCATTTTCCAGCCATCCTGCAGGGGAATGCCAAAACAAGGAGTTAGCCTAGCACCATGTCTCCAATCCATCTTTCTTTTGGTTATCTTTCACAGCAATTGGAAGAAAAATTAAGCAAAGCCAGCCATTGTTGGAGTATTTAGTATTTAGCAGTGGAAAACTTGAGCAGGTATAAAAAGCAGATTTCTACAAATGAGATGCATTGGAGGAAGTGCTGCAGAATGTACCACTGTGTTTTCTCTGGACTTTTGTGTTAAAATAGCTGCACCAATTATTTATTTAGGGCTCAACTCATGGTGCTTCCTCCTATAGGACTGAAGCAGTGGTGAAATCTATTTTTTTTTACTACCGGTTCTGTGGGTGTGGCTTGGTGGGTATGGCAGGAGAAGGATACTGCAAAATCCTCATTCCCTCCCCACTCCTGGGGGAAGAATATTGCAAAATCTCAATTCCCACCCACCCCGGGGCCAGCCAGAGGTGGTATTTGCCTGTTTTCTGAACTACGCAAAATTTCCGCTACCGGTTCTCCAGAACCTGCTGGATTTCACCCCTGGACTGAAGCTCAGATTACCTACTGGCCACCTTTGTGCATACAGGCTCCCCTTCTCAAATCTTTACTGGAGTATCATTCTCGGATCCTTTCATGGATCTGAAAATTGTTGTTTTGCACCAACAACTAACTCTCTCCTAACTGCTTCTTCACATTTGTTTACTGCTTCTTTTCTATAGCCCAATGCCTTAGGTACCTAGGAAGGCCTAGGAGTTTGCTTTAAGTTGTTAAAATAACTGTCATTGCAAAATGTTTTAAAAATGAAGTGGTCTGATAGAAAAAGCTATAGATTTTTTTGTTTATGTGTATAGGTTTTGCCATAAGTGACAAGACTCTCATTTCTAAATTACTGTAACAATTTTGAATAATCTGCCAGCAGATGGAGGCATTTTCTCAAATAAATGCCTTCAGGCAGTTACAGGTGCCTGTTAACATTAAAAGTGCTTTAGTTATTTCTATTTTCTATTCTGAAAATAAATGAAAATAGAGGAGAGTGCAAATGAGTGAACTAAAAGGAAAAAAGAAAGAAATAGAATCAGTATGTTTGTGCACCTGCACAAACAGGAAGCACATCCAAGAAAATTAAGAAGTGAGATTACTGTTACAGAACTTGATGGAACATTTCAAAATTTCTGCCAGACTTAACTAACTTAAAAGGACATGCTATACTTGTAGCTCACAGATTCTTAAAAGTATGTAATTAGCATTGATTTGGACATTGACTATGAGATTGAAGAATCAGATGAGTACATTTAATAGCAATAGCACTTGTATACTGCTTCATAGTGCTCTACAGCACTCTCTAAATCAGGAGTCTCCAACCTTGGTCCCTTTAAGACTTGTAGACTTCAACTCCCAGAACTCTGGGAGTTGAAGTCCACAAGTCTTAAAGGGACCAAGGTTGGAGACCACTGCTCTAAGTGGTTTACAGAGTCATCTTATTGTCCCCCAAAAGGGTAGAACAAGAAGCAATGGGTGGAAACTGATCAAAGATAGAAGCAACTTAGAACTAAGGAGAAATTTCCTGAAAGTTAGATCAATTAATAAGTGGAACGACTTGCCTGCAGAAGTTGTGAATGCTCCAACACTGGAAATTTTTAAGAAAATGTTGGATAACCATCTGACTGAGATGGTGTAGGGTTTCCTGCCTGGGCAGGGGGTTGGACTAGAAGGCCTCCAAGGTCCTTCCAACTCTGTTGTTATATTATATTATATTATATTAAAATCTGGATCCTAATTTTACTGACCTTGGAGGATAGAAAGCTGAGTCAACCTTGACTCAAGTGTAACTTGCTTTATATTCTGCCTATCTTTAGGAGTAATTTTTCAGTAGCTGCCAGAAACGTCTTTGAACACATGCTGTCCCTTGTCTTTCATCCATACATTTTTTTAATGGCTTAGGAACTGATATAAAACTGAACTATTTTGCAGGGATGGAGAAATGAGCATCTGAAACTAGATACAGTAATGCCAAAGTAGCAAAATGTGTTGTGATGTCATGACTGAGGACCCATTTTTTTTAACCTACGTTGTGTCACAAAATCACATGCAAATACACAAGGGGCTATTAATACATAGTTTAAGGGAGATTCATAATTTAATCACCTATGCAGAAACAACAAGAAAAGCATTAAGCTGAAATTACAACTGGAAAGCTTTCAGTTGAGTATTCAGAAGGTCTTTCCTAAAAATATTCTAGAATATAGGCCATGGATGATGAGAGCATTGCCAGAATGTACAGTGGCCAGCTCAGTGCAGCATTTGCCTGTAATGAAATGAAGCAAATTCCATCACAGAGTGGGAAACATTGCAGATGGGGATTATTTGTGGTTGGGAGCAGGTGGAGAAGGTGCCCTTCAGAAATTATGAATGGGCATCATTTAAACTTTGCTAGGCAGCTGATTATATCTTTAGAATGCAGTAGTTGGCACTGCTACACTTCTGCTCTTGCAAAGAAGATGCTCTTCTGAATAATTTCAGAATCCCTATTATATCTAAGATGAAAAACATATCCTGTTTTGGATATAAATTGTTGGAAAAAATAAAATGAGAGAACTATTATCTTCATGACCTTCTAATAATTTCCCATGAGCAGTTGATTTAATCTGAGCCTCTGGTATTTAGCATCATGACAGGCATATAGTTCTTTCTCTTTTTCCTACTTCTTGATCAGCTGACAGCTCTTCAGAGAATGTCCACAAATACTTACAGATGAATCATAAGCACCAAATGAATCCCCCATCTTATCTTTGCACATTATGAAAATTAATCGTAGGGATTCCTATGCAAAGTAATACTTAACCATTCATTTAATATTGAAGGTGTATAACTGCTTCTGCCAAACATATTTTGGATGGATATTTTGGCAGAGAATATTAATTAAAACTGTACAAAATCATGCATGCAGAAAAACCTTACTCAATAACCTTTTTGTATGTTAGAATATTTTAGATAGGTCACTTTGGGATAAAATAGTGAGTTTCCATAGCACATGCTTTGACATTTCCTTTATGATTGTCATGTCTTTTCTGGTCCTACTGTTTCAATTTCTAAGAGAAGTTGTCCCTGCCAAACGTGTTTATTCAATCAAATGTTTATATTAATACAAGAATATTAAATACATGTTTTAGTTGATCTGCTTAGTGTGAGAGTTGTGTTAATGAAAAGGTAGCTCAGGTAATTAATGATCTTTTTTATTATCAGCTGCTAAATGTTATATCACTGTGGTATCTTATTCATATCAGTATCATCTTTACAGAATAACAGAATTGGAAGGGACTTGGAGGTCTTTTATTCCAATCCCCTCCTCAAGCAAGAGACCCTATTCAATCTCTTTTTAAAAGTATCCGGTGATGAAGCACCCGCTACATCTGAAGGGAAGCTGTTATTGCACTGTTTTATTCTTGCTGCCAGATGATATATCTCCTTAGTTCAAGATTGCTTCTCTCCTTGATTATTTTTCATCCATTGCTTCTTATCTTGCTTTCTGGTGCTTTGGAAAATAGGTTTATCCCCTCTTCTTTGTGGCAGATATCCTTCAAATATTGGAACTCTGCTATCATGTCACCTCTAGTCTTTCTAAGTATAAACCCTTACTTTTCTCTACATTACTTTTCTCTACATTTGTTCTCTACATTAATCTACATTGCATTTAATTAGTCTAGTACATAACTATATTATATTTAAATAGTCTACATTTCCCTACATTATATTTTGTCTACATACTTTTCGCTACATGCTTTGTCTTTTTCCGGCTTTCTAATTAATCCATGCATTTCTTTTCTTTCAATAAGCAACTTTCACATAAACTTTTTATAGGACTCTGTTTGGAAGCACTTACAGGAATAGGTATAATAACAGCTAGTTGATACATGAAGTTTAACTTTCAAAACTTCTAGTAGTACAGGAAATAGCATCATGTGGCTGATTTTTGCATTCAGGTTCTGTTATAAGCAGCATAGTATGCACAACTGGCAAGAGAGTAGGTGGCTGCTTAAGTGCAGCCTAAATATTTCATTTCAAATAAGTATAAGCAATGCTTTTTAATAAAAGGTTGTGTTATTAATTAATCATTGAACCAATCTTCCTTAGTAACTCTGTTAGAAACAGCATTGCAGTGGTGAAATCCAAATTTTTTTATTACCGGTTCTGGTGGCGTGGCTTGGTGGATGTGGTGTGGCTTGGTGGGCGTGGCAGGGGAAGGATATTGCAAAATCTCCATTCCCACCCCACTCTGGGGCCAGCCAGAGGTGGTATTTGCCTATTCTCTGAACTACTCAAAATTTCCACTACCGGTTCTTCGAACTGCTCAAAATTTCCACTACCGGTTGTCCAGAACCTGTCAGAACCTACTGGATTTCACCCTTGCAGCAGTGGAATATAAAAGTTTATAATAAAAATATTTTGAGGCTTACATCTAAACACATTTTGTATCAACCTTAAGTGGACAGCACACAGAGATTAGATAAAAGACATAGGAATTTGGGGGTGGGGGTGGGAAACGATAATTAATATATTTATTCCAAACTAGGCAAGCTTCCAAAAGCCACAGTATGTGTGTGGAAATCATGTTCTTTTTAAAAGCAACATTTTTTTTTCATTGTAAAGGAAATTAGGCAAGCAGTTTCTTTAGGAGAAGCAGAAGCAGAGGGAAGGCTGTTAGGTTATTTTGTGTTTCTGTCTCTTTCGTCTAGATCCTGAAGAACGTGACGAATAGGGTGTAAAAAGTTCTTCCCTATTTTCTGGAAGTCTCCCCATAGTTTATCTGAGGTTTCTCTTTTGCCTATTAGCATTAAAAATACTTTAATACAAGAAAATTGAATACCTAATTCTAGGTGAGTCTCTGCCCCCTCTTAATAAAGAAAACTATGGAGTTCATTTTGTAGTGGTACAGTTATCTTGAATGAAACCATGGAAAATAAAAAGGAAAACAAAGCAAAGTATCAATGGCCCAACTTGGATTAGCAGATAGATAGTTGGCCACACATGTATGAAACCTTTCATTCCTTGCATTGCAGCGTCTTCATTAGCTTCTCATTCTGTCTGTTTAGAAAACTAAAATTAGTAACTACAGAACAAGCCTCTGTAAAGAACCAATGTCAAATTTTGATTTGATATCTTATTTGGAACCTGGAAACCATACTTGATCCAAACTGATTTGGATACAATGGAAACAATGGGAACTAATTTGATTTTAGACATTGCAAAATGAGGATCAAAGGCAAACAAATCACCTTTGGATTTTGGCTTGCTGCATTAAACGTAACATTTTTAAAAGAAGCTATCCATGACTTGATTTCTACTTTTCAAACCAAAGCAAGAGGAGGGACTGGCTTATTTTTTTACTCAGAGATGCGGGCAGATATCTTAATTTTTATTGAAGCATTTAAAAAGCAAGTTTCCTAATAGAAGTTTTAATTTGAGTGTTTTTCTTCAATTAGAAATATGTTCCAATAGCAGAAAATTGTCCTAAAACTTGGTTTTGGGCATCTCCTCTCCATTCATTTCATTCTTAGTATAAGTGAATGTGCTTAATGCGAAAGCAGGGAACTTAAGACCAACCTATGTACAGCTATCTAGATGAAATGGGCTGAATGGACTTGCAAAAAGCTTCTGGTAAGCACTGTCAAAGTAGAGAGATGTCCTTATGCCTACTACGCCAGAACTTACTACCACTTGTAAAATATATATCTTCAAGCAAAAATAGAAATAAAACTATTTAAAAGTCATATAATAATTCCATACTACATTTGTTTAGAATGGCTAATAGGAGGAAAAGTAACTTCTACTGCATATGAGATTTTAATTTTCCACCCAATTTTCTGCAATTCTCAATTTTCCTTGAGTTCTCTACACTTCCAGTACATTTCTTTTGATTTGAATAGTCAAAATATTGCTCAGTCATTTAAGAGCTAGACCATAACATCTAATAGAGGTCTTGCAGGCCTTCTTTCTCTCCTTTCAGGCATTTGAGATTAATGTCTTGGCTAAGAGCTCATTATTTACTCCTGAAGTGGCTAACTCACTCGGTAGGACTTTTAAAGGAAAAATACATTGTCAGTTTCCCACTCAATAGATTCAAACGTTAGAGGATCATTCTTCGCTTTTCCCAAGAAATGTCAATAATTATGGTTTTGTGATAAGAACAAAGAATTTGATCTAAATTCAATTTCCATTTACTTCAGTTTAGGCATAGGTTGCACATGGTGCCAGCCTGAATATATCCAGAAAAATGGTTTGCTTCTTTTTCCTTCCTAAATTAGTCATGTTCTTGGATCTTCAGTAACATCGCAGCATCAGGTTTCCCTGATTCTAGAAACATTCAGTTAGCAAAGTCATTACGTTTTTATTAAAGGGCACAGAAGAGTGACATTAAAAAAGCATTCCCAATTAAGAAGGAGAATATGAGAGTTTAAAGGATATCCTTGGTGTTTTATTGATTATATTTTTGTTGATTATATTTCTGAGTTGCCCAATAAATGAAGATCTCCGGATTACAAGCTTACTTAGATTAAATACTATGAGAATAAAACAATATAATATTAAAAGCTTTTCTAAAGAATGTTATTAAAAATTAGCATGAAAAGCTAAGATAATACACATTAAACCAAAGACCCCTGTTTAATGTAACTACCTAATTTTAAAAGAAGACTATAAAAAGGCTTAGAAGGAAAATGTGTTCACTGGAACCTTTGGCACATTATTACATATATGTACATTATAAAAATCCAATGACCCCCTCATAGTGATTTCACTTAGTGAAACCTGGAGATGTTTGAAGTCCTGTGGCCAGTACATATGGCAGGAAAGGTTCCTTTAGATCAGGGCTGTCAAACTCATGGTCTACAGGCCACCTATATCAAGCTCTGGCCACGTCCATGCCTGGTTTAGTTAAGGGGAAAAAATTGTGTCATGTCACGTGATGATGCTGTGATGATGTTAGTTTGACACCCCTGCTTTAGATATTTTAAGCTTAATCTGGTCAGAATTTTAAAAAGTAAAGCCAAGATACTGAATTGTTTCTGAAAATAGATTGTATTTTATTGTCACATTATTCTATTGCCTGACCCATTTTATGATTCTAATTTGATTTAATTTCTCAATTGTCTTCAGGTTATACCACATTCAACATACTGCAGTAATTCAATAAAAAGTTACCAGAACAGACTGCTTCTGTGGAGTTCTTGATGCTTTCTGAGCTTGGTTGTTTGCAGATGTTTATTACCCAGGTAGTAAATAGCTTGCACTGATGATTTCATCTAACTGGGTAACAAAACATAAGCTACAGATACTCTCTTCTATTGAGACTATTTCTCCCAAAGAAATGTTGCTTGTAGATCTAACCATAAAGAGTCCTGTACCTTGTACTTTCAAAAACAAACTCATGCATTGAAATGGAGGCATAAAAGTGTGAGATTTGTTTTGACTCTCTCCCTCCCTCTCTCCCTCCCTCCCTCTCTCATCTATCGATCTCTTCATTGTTTCCTTGCTTCATCATGCTATGGTGGCACAGTGGTTAGAATGCAGTATTACAGGCTAATTCTGCTGAATGTCAGCTCAAGGTTGACTCAGCGTTCCATCTTTCCAAGGTGAGTAAAATAAGTTCCCAAATTGTTGGAGACAATATGCTGACTTTGTAAACAGCTTAGAGAAGGCTGTAAAGCACTGTGAAGCAGTATAAAAGTCTAAGTGCTATAGCTCTCATCCAAATTGTTTTGGATGATCCAAACTTATATTATGATACAAGAAGACCAAAGTGCTTGCTACAGTGTAGTGAAGCACTGCAGGAGACAGAGAGGAAGGAGGAACGAAAATGGAGAACTGTAACAATGTTGATAAGGGGATGTAATAGGTGATATGATAGCCATCTTCCAGAACTTGAAGGCTCTCACAGAGAAAAGGGCATCTACTCTCCAAAGCATCTGAGGGCAGAACAAGAAGCATTGGATGGAAGATCATTGAAGAAAGATTGAACCCAGAACGAAGGAAAAATTTCCTGACAATAAGAACAATGACTGGAATAGCTTACCTCCAGAAGTTGTGGGGGTATCATTGGAGGTTTTAAAAAAGAGATTTGAGAACTATTTGTTCAGAATGATATAGGGTTTCCTGTTGAGCAGGGAGTTGGATTAGAAGACTCCCAAGGACCATGGCAACCCTAATATTCTCTGTTCTGTATCTAAAACTTATGGTAAATAGTATTTAAGTTGCACCTTATTCTTAAGTGTGTGCCAGGAACATCAGACCACAACACTTGCTCTGCCCTATTAAAATATTCTTTCATTGTGAGTGCATCATTTCGCTCAGATAAAAAGATGATATTGTAACATAGCAAATAATACCAAGTCAAAATATCTCAATATGCCCTCTTTTAATTAATGGAATATTTCCATCCTACCTTTCTTCTTGGCAAATATAACTAAAAAGCCAACCTGTTGGAGTTCTGGCTTAAACCTTCTCAACCATATTTTCCATCCATCCATCATCTTCTTTTTTTCTTTTTTCTTTTAGCTTTCTAGCCATCTTGCCTGGCATAGATTCCTTGCAAACTTGGAATCTTGCACATCATTTGTTCTAGTGAGATTTGCTGAACTTTATCTGCATTTTCCTCAAATTGAAATGTTTGCTTAGGGCAGTTTATATTCACACGTGTGATAATCTCTGAATTAATTAGTTATAGGTAAAGAAGTTGAGAAATTCAATCTGACCAAACTCAGTAGGAAACAAGAAGTGAAAAACAGTTGACTGCGCTGAGATCCATGCAGATAATTTCAAGGCGGTAGTTTTGATACCAAATTATCCCTGTTATGCAAATTTTCTCCCCAACTGGCTGGTTCCCAGTTATGCATGCGGAGAAGCAGTGGCCACATCTGCTTCCCGTTTTACCATTTCAGAGAGTAACCATCTGTTGGGCCTCATCCCAAACAGCCTGCACTACGCTGATTAACTTCCTCACCCAGCCAGCCTGAGGCCTGCTATCTACTGCAAGGTGTAGATTTTTTTTCTGAACTTCTTACAAACCAGAACCTTATTTTTTCTCTCTCCCAAGGGACAGGAAGGCGTTGGTTTATGATTTGTAGCAGGGAGGACATGGCAGCTGGCTTCTGCTGTACACGATCCTTACATCTGGTGGGGCCAGATAAAAACTAGGAAACTTCCTATAACTTATACTTATTCCATGGACTGAGAACATAAAAAGAATTATTCCTCTTAGTTCAATTATTTCATTTGTATATTTATAACAGTTTGGTAAAAATTATTAAGATATGCAGAACATATGACCTTACCTGATATACTTCAAAGAATTGTTTCAAAAATTTATGGGATGCTCATAGATAATTCTTACTCAGTTATAGACAGTAAATTAATCCTGAATGGATAGGTCATCCATGTTGAAAGATGCTCACATAATATGCATAGCTTGCTTTCTGAATTAAGCAATTATGTGGTGTGTGTCTCCCATCCCAACACCCCAGTGCAATCTGGGAGGCCTTAAAAACATGTCTCCCCCCCAGGTCTTAAAGTAGAGTAGCTGGGATCCCCTTGTTAGACATCTTTGTCACATATATTCTGAAATAATTATCTGGATCTGCCATTTTGTTTATTTCTCTTATTGTATTTATATTCATTTTGCTGTATTAGTCTTATTTTATACGGTAAAATGCCCAGAATTTGCCTAGAATGAAGTGCAGTGAAAAATAAAGAAACAAGCAATCTTTATTTGCATAATTATTGGCATTGAAGGTCAAATGATGTGTTCTCACAACATGCCTAGAATTGAATGGCAGCGAAGAATAAAGAACAAACAATCTTTATTTGTACAGTTATATTGAAGAACAAAGGCTGTGTTCACACAAGAAACTAGCAATATGGGTTCAGTATATGCTGTTGAATGTAGCCATTAGGTTTTAACTGACTCTTTAAGTGAACACAGCTAAGTAAAGATTTGAAAGGAGCAGACATGAACAATATTTAGGAATGTTAAAAGTCAATAATTTAGACATTAAACAATGTGGATGTGAGAAAATTTATGTCTAACTAAAAACTGATAATTTCCAGAAATCTGATAATTTTTTTTTTTTTTTGTTTACATTTATACCCCGCCCTTCTCCGAAGACTCAGGGCGGCTTACAGTGTATAAGGCAATAGTCTCATTCTATTTGTATATTTTTACAAAGTCAACTAATTGCCCCCCCAACAATCTGGGTCCTCATTTTACCTACCTTATAAAGGATGGAAGGCTGAGTCAACCTTGGGCCGGGCTCGAACCTACAGTAATTGCAGGCTACTGTGTTCTTAATAACAGGCTTTACCAGCGTGAGCTAAACCGGCCCTTTTGGCAGGGGCTCGTGGGAATAATATTTCAGCAAGCTCTGCCATGTGATATTAATTGTTGCTTCTATGATCTTTAGATTTTTAATACAATGCATCTTGCTAAAATTTGAAATTTCTAATGTTTTACATAACCATTATAGTAGTTAACAGTTTTGTGAAGAGCAGAGTTTTGGAAAAGCTTTACACAAAGAGTGGGCAGTTGAAACATAGAGACTTACAACTCTGTAGGGTGCAGGAAGAGAAAAAGGCATCATTTCTCTGATCAGATAAGCAGGATGGTTAGAGATAGGATTGTGCCAAATTGCAAAGTAATACAATCAAATGGACTCTGAAGCTGAATTAATTTTGTTCTTGAATGCTCCAAAATTAAGGTGAAAAACAAATCACAAGTAATGAAGTATGTTGAAACTGTACTGCTTCAAGCTGAATCTGGGAAGTATTCATACTGGAACATAACTACATTTTTAAATCGAGGATGTCAAAATGAGAAAGTCCCGTAGTATCTGTCCCCAAAAGAATTCATGACTGTGGACTCTTTTGGGGACTGATACTGTAACACTGAAACATATTTATATCCTACTATGCCATCTAAGTAGGAAGGACTTCTGAGTCTTGAGCCCAAAGCATTAGCAATTCCCCCCAGATTTGTCATACACAAATGGTCATTTATGAAGAAGTTGAAGAGCACTCAAAAACCTTGAGGAACTCACTGCATGCTTCTCTTCTTATGGTTTTGTTAGGACCATATGCTGAGTGCCACTGGTCAGCCAAACTATAAACAAACTATTAAACAATACAATAATTAATAATGCCAAGGGAAATACATTAAACAGATAACGGCTATCACTTCAGTACAGTGCAGGCTTCTGAAATCAATAAGTAGGATTAATTTCAACCTTATATAGGTAGCTACAATATTATTGAAATACTTGTGAGATAATAATACACCAAAATATTATAGGTGCTAAGAATGCCTCCCTGGAGACAGCATTTCAAAAGCTGTATCCCAAAACTAAAATCTATCCTGTTTCCATTTGCTTCTCTTAATTTTTTTCAATTTTTTTCCCCAATTCAGAGCTTGGAGGTTTTCTAGTCCAACTCTCTGCTCAAGCAAGGGACCCTTTACCATTTCAAATAAATGGCTCTCTGATCTTCTTAAAAACCTCCAATGATGAAGCAGCTACTAATTTAGTAATTTGTCAAAGAATGAAATAAGATTGGTTTCGCATGATCTGAAATCTGTGCTTCTAGTTATAACTTTATTTGTTTTTACTGTATGCAGATGTTTTTTTGATTATCTTTTCCAGTATCTTTCCAGGTATTGTTATTAGGTTGATTGGTCTGTAGTTTTCTGGGTCTGTTTCCCCCACTTTTTTGAAGATGGGAACCAAATAAGCTCTTTTCCAATCGTCTGGTAGTTCCCCGGTGGTCCACGATTTTTGAAAGATATGGTACAATGGTTCTGAGATAACCTCTTCTAGCTCTTTCAGAATTCTGGGATGTAATCAGTAAGGTCCCGGTGATTTATATTTGTCAAGATCAGACAGATTTGATAATGGCACCTGTAGAAGGTCTTTAAAGATGAACAAAGTTCCTGGGACAGATATGTATGGAATAAAATACGCTGTAAAACACTTTGATCTCAAATTCAGGATTTAAAAAAAAAAAAAAAAGCACCAGAATTCTAAGGTTGGACTTAACAGCAACTGACAATTAACTGGTATGTTCTATGATTTTTTTAGCCAGTATCCATTTTGAGATATTTTCAAAGGAAATAGAACTATAACACATTCTAGTAATCCAGTGAGAAAATGTGAGAAATACCAAGCCTTTCCTGATCTGAAAAGGTTATAGCTAATGCAGTTAGTTTAGCTACAAAATAGTCTTTAGGTATAAAACCTACCTAATTTTCCACAAGTTGATCCACCTGTATCACAGTGTGATTGTTCTAAGGGCTCCATTTGGATATGAATGAGTAAGACACTTCTGCCAGGGTAAAGACAGATATGTTGGCATAAATAGTGAGAAAAGCAATAATTTGTCCAGGCATAATATAAATTGTTAGGTTCCGTTTGCTCCATGGAGTCTATTTTAATTTCTTCCTATCCTGATAAAGCAGGAAATCTACACCTAAACTGATAGTGATCTAAGAATGACAATAAGCCCAAATGTTAGATAATCTACTTTACCCTCTTCTTGCTTAGATCTGAAAAAGTCATAGAACCATCTATATGTATTTACTGAGGATATGTTATGACATGTTCCATGACATAGCCATGACTATCAGTATAGGCATCCTTATCATCAGATATTATATGCAAAAGCTGCATGAGAAATCAGCTAAATCCTTAACCTGAACCAAAGCTCCAACATCAGGTGTGAATATTCAAAACTGCCCATAAGCCAGAAGTCTGGAGATGGATATGAAATTTTTAGGGGCCTATAGTCTCAGTGTCTTTCATCATTGGCTAAGGCCTGCTGAAAATATTAATTCAGTAGCATTTGAAATCCCAAGTTCCTTATGCTTTATGTAAATATCATAAGTTGTTTAGAATTGTTGCCTTTTTCACGCAGATTTACAAAGTATATTGCCTAGATACAATTGCAATCATATTATTTAGTATACTTTTTTCTTTTAAATGTATTATTTGATTATTAGGCTTCTTGTCTCCTATTGTTTACAAAAAGGCAATAGTAGCTTCTGACATCCACTATATTTTCAATTATTAGCTTTCTACGTGAATGTAATTCCTTACTTTGCTTCATGAAAACAAAACAGGATACTGATGAGCGGCTCATTAGTTTACCTTTACATTAGCTTAAATGTCAATTAAAGTTTTCTTGCAAGGCATGAGATATATATATATATATATATATATATATATATATATAATATATTTATATAATAATTGCCTCTTTCTTCTTAAATTAAGAGGAAACTGTTCTTAATAAAATAAAAAAGAGATGATAATGAATCTTATTGCAACAAAAAGCAGTAAAAGGATAAGGATGAATGCTGTGGGATCTGTGTTGAACAGGAGTAACTTTGATTTCTGTTCAAAACAGTTCAACAGTTAAACTGTAGTTCCACACTGCAATTTAAATAACACTGTTTTAATTACAAAAAGCTGTATTAGTCCTTTCACTACTTTTTGTTGATAGTTATTCTGTGAGACTCCTCTTTCAATGGGCATTTTGTGGCAGTGCCCATTATAATTTTACAAATATGCCAAAAATAACACTTTAATTCTTCTAACTACTTATAGAAACTGCAATTCTTCTCTGGCATTAAAAGACCATTGGGTAGTATTTGCTTTACAAATTGCTACCTTTTGTTTGTAATTTCCCCTTTCTTCCCTCCCTCAACACAGTTACATGTATACACACAGCCAGAATCTGAAAACTGTTCATCGTGCTATACTTTGTATTCCTTAGAAGAAATGTTCTGTATTGCAAAATGATTAATCTTTGCCTTCAGACAAAAGGTTACAGTTTTTATGAAATTCACTTCATTGTGTTTTAAATACATTGGTCAAAAAAAGTTATTAGGAGTACAGTATAAAACCACAGCAAAAATGTGTGTAATACAAATTTAAAAGTAAGTGCCAAAATAAAGCTGAAGTGTAAACTCTCAAAAGCATTAATCAGTTGCTATTTACAGAAGTGAGGCATTCTATCAAAAGAAATTAGTATCAATTTATCAAACTATACATAAAAATAAAAGCCGGGTCATTTATTTTCAAACAAAACAAGACTTATTTTGAACAGCAGTGTGGCAAATATGACAATTCCAACAATGGGCCTTGTCAGTACAGTGTAGATCACTAATATTATCCCTCCCTAAAGTATATTTGCTTCCAATATTAAAAAGAAAAAACTAGAACAAGAAACACCATAAACTCTGATCATACAATAGTTGACGCCTATTCAAAGGCAAAGTAAATTAATTTTAAATGTACTTATGTCTTGTGGACTAGAGAAGATAATATTTAAGATTACCTAATCATCACACTGATGTTCACCTACAAGTTGACCATTTTGTTCAGTGAATAGAGCCAAGCCTCAAATTCCAAGGAATGTGAACATAGATCAGTCTATGCATTTGGGAAAAATCAGTATGTGCAATGTAATGGGCAGCTTGTGCTTATGAAAAATGATGAATCGAAATGAAGGCTCAGCAATGAAAAGCCACTTGTAGAAATTACAAATTTAAAAGCCAAATATAGAAGAGACCAATTAGAAGGGGCAATAGTTAAAATGTTCACTAAAAATGTGTAGAGTATAACAAATGTTTGGTAAAATATGTCACGGAAGTGCATCAAAGTGTACCTGAAGTGGTTGTGACTCCCTATTCAACATATACCCCATGACAAACTTTATATAACATATGAACAATATTTCACTGTTATTAAATTGATCCATACAAAATTCTTCAAGTTGAAGAACAGAGACAAAACTATTATAAAAAGAAAAATGCACTCTAAGTGCAAACTGAACAAAGTATGGGGTTTGCAGGTAGGATTTAACTAACAGTGCAGTGGTACCTTGATACTTGACTGCTTCAAAATTCATTGAATTTGGTACTCAACACATTTTGATGGGAAAATGTTGTTTTGGTACTCATCATTTGTTTGGTGATCATCACACTGCAAACTGGGGGATAGCAGCAGAAAGAAAACATAAAGTCGGGAAAATTGCTGCAAAAGGAAGTGGGAGACAGCTGCAGAGGGCAGAAAGGAAGTCATCCACGCTGGGAAGGTCACTGATGTGGAAAAAAAGGAACAGATAAAAAGTCCTTCCCAGCCAAAAAAGAAGGTCATGGTAAGTTACATAATTTGTTTGATCCTCATCTTTTTAATACTCGTTGCACCTCCTGGAACCAATTAAGGATGAGTATCAAGGTACCTCTGTACTGAGTTTTTCAAAAGAATATCTTCTTCAAATAATCTCAACATTGTAGCTTTTCCTATTTTCTAATAGATGAAGCATTAAAACACAAAACAACAAAAAAGTGTATTGGTAGAGACTATCATCAGTTTTATAATAAGATGGGTCATTTATCAATAAGGTGCCAAATTGATCTATAAAAAAGATGTTATCCTAATTGGGCATGTTTTACATAAAAAAATTAGATATTTATGAACAGCCTTATGCAACTGAATCAAATGAAACCAAGCTACACTGAATATGTATAATTTGTTATATGTTATTTATCAATATTGATCCTCAACTAATAAGACTAAAAGCTACCAGCATCAATATTTAACTAAGTGAACATGAAATTTCACACAATGGCCCTAATGTCCTCCCTTCTTCTATGCCTAAAAGTTGCACAAGTGATGATGATGTGTGTTTAAGAAGAAGAAAAAAACATTGTTTAACAGCACTGTTATGTCCCTTCTCAGGGTTCCAAGTTGTTTTATAAACTCAATTGCATGAGAAACAGAATACTGCACTGCCATAAGGCAAGAACAGATAAAAATACAGCATATATGTAATTGTTTCAAATTATACAATAGGCTTTCTTTTATATTTCACCAGTTAGACTTTGCAATTGATTTACACTGAATCAGTTTAAGATTAGTTTGTAGTTGTACTAAAACTGAATCATTGGTCCCTGAAGATATTTTTACTTAAAAGATCTGCATTTGGGCAAAGCACTTCATGCCTTCACAAATTAATTGGTGCAGGTAGATTTTTCTTTGAATAACTCATGAAAATGATATCTACAATTAACACAATAGTCTTGGTGCTCTATTTTCAGAGCAACACAACTTTAAATTCCTCTGGCCATACTCCTATTAACTAAATCGTGGGATCGGAGCATTTAAATCTTATTGGTTAGAAAAAAATGTTTCTGTTGAGACAAAGAGTAGGTGGAAAAACGAGTGGTTTTAACCTGTTCTAAGTCTAGATTGTTGATTTAAGGAACCACCAAATTATTACAAAAAATTTATGGTGTAAAAAGTGTATTTTCAAAACATCTGCATAAAAATGTGCTAATTTTATCTTTCTACATTTCAGTCAGAGATGAGTGTGCACAATTAACAGCCTTAAATGGGAGGTGGGGCGGTGGGAGTGCACTTGCTAGCAAGAAAAAGGTTCTTTCACTTAACTAAAAAATTCTGTTTACTACACTAACATTTTTGGTTACCTACATTTGCAAAAAACCACTATTATCAATATAAATTTGTCTCATGTATGCATGCTACAAGAAGAGCACATTTCTGGCAGCCCAGCTTTCTGATATGTATTTTTATTGACTACTATCCTGGTCATTGTGTTTTTTCTTTTTCTTTATGGCTGCTGTTCATGTATCTCCAAATACTAAATACTGCAAAAGTTTTAATTCATGTGGAAGCGGTGTTCCCCTCGAGTTATGTGGGAAGAAAACTCATACCTATCCTGGCTGTGATAGCCACACATATTACACTCAAAAGGATTGCGGAACCCATGACAACCCATGTGGATGGTATACATTACATGGTCTAGAAAAAGAATTCTACAGTGTTCACATCTGTAGACTTTTACTTGCTCCCCATTGCCATTGATTACTTTGAAAACATCTTGGGAGCTGTCATTGCTTCCTCTTAGGACATCATACTGCCTATGTTCTTCTTTTATGGAGAGGCCATTCCGTGCATGAGGCACTATGTGGTTGGTTAGGTATATTAAACCACTACGTTCTTCATTATTGCTCTCGGTATCGGTGGAGTCTTGGCCGCTGTTGCTGGGTGAAGGGTCCCTTTCTGAAGAGATGGACTTGGCTTTAGAAAGTAGCAGTAAATTTTCCACTGCACTGTCCTGAGCTGCATGATTGGCTCGAGCATGGTTGTCTCCAAGGGGTTTGTGAAGCTGATACATTGGACTGATGACAGACACTCCTTCTGAGCCACCAGGGGGTGTCTGCACCAAAGGGCGCAAAGATTCTGCCCCTAGATAATTGATGGCATTATTAATAGCTTGGTCAATGACATGGGTTTGCATCATATCATTCTCCTTTTCATAATTGGTGGTTGCATCATAGGGAATATCAGATATACACTTCTCACCTGCAATCCAAAGTATATCAGAGTTAGGCTTGGTTTTGAAATATTTTTCAAAACATCAGGCCTGATCAATAAGAGCTGATAATTACACTGGGAAAATATGAATAATCCGCACACAAAGATAGTAAATTGAGAAGATGTGCACAAAGGCAAAGATTCTATAATGAAATATTTCTAATATATTTTAGCAGAATCTCTGTTTGAAATTCAATTGAATTTGCCAATTTTCTGACATGTTTATGAGTATTATTTTGTTTGATTATTATAAGTCACCATTTGAAGCCTTCCTTCCTTCCTCCCTCCCTTCCTCCCTGAATAATGTAGGTGCCTTTGAATTTTTTAAATTCTTCTTATTAGGAGACAAAACCTGATCTTTTGGAGTGTGGGCCTTCACACACTGCACCATACCTGTGAGCTGTCAGAATTATCATCCACTGGGAAAAGAGATTCTTTTTTGTGGCCAAAGCAGAATTGTGGTTACCAAATATCTGAGTAATTTTATTTTATTTTGATAAAACCATCATCTTTTTAGGGCCTACATCTAAGTCTTTCTTAAATTCTTGCTGTCATTATTGTTATCTTCTTACACCACACTGTAAATAACTGACAGGAAACACTATTCTTCTAAGTCTTCATAGCTGGCAAGATTTCTTATTATGACAATAAGGAAGTGAGAGCATGAAAATTGCATCTTCCTCTAGTCCCATGCCAGGGCTAATCCATAACCAAAAGTGTTCTTCTCAGTTATTAAACATCCTTGTTTGTTCCATATTAATAGATGTTATATTCTGGAAAAATGTATGGCACTTTATTTAGATAATGTTTCTGAATTTAAGAAAGTATGTAAGTGTTTTTTTTATCTACAATGTAAGATCATCTGATGAGGCTGCCTTTATTACAAAAGTTTCTGGGCAAAAATAGAGAACACTATTGTCACATCTCCTGAATGCCAAGCCAATGCTTCTGGAAATATCATTCTCTTCAAAAATTAGTAATGCTGTTATTCCTGTAGCCTGCAATTATGCTCTGCAAGACTAAGAGTTTTATGAGATCATTTTTGTTGTATATCTGAATTACTATTGAAGTGGGATTAAGTTAACATTATAGTGATAAATTTTGTATAGTTTTCATGCTGTTTCAGAAGCACTGATAAGAAGCTAGACAGTGGTGGGTTTCAAATTTTTTTACTACTCTTCTGTGGGTGTGGCTTGGTGGATGTGACATGGCTTGGTGGGTGTGGCATGGCTTGGTGGGTGTGGCTTGGTGGGCATGGCAGGGGAAGGATACTGTAAAATCTCCATTCCCACCTCACTCTAGGGGAAGGATACTGTAAAGTCTCCATTTCCTCCTAATCAGCTAGGACTTGGGAGGCAGAGAATAGATGGGGGCGGGACCAGTCAGAATTTTTACTACCGGTTCTCTGAACTACTCAAAATTTCTGCTACTGGTTCTCCAGAACTGGTCAGAATTTGTTGAAACCCACCTCAGAAGCTAGGTATAGTTAACTGGGTGAATAATTTTCAAACGTTAGTAAAAATTCTGCATATACACGATTACCTTGTGTACTAAACACTATAGGTATTGTTCATTCCATTTCTATGCAACATTATAAAACTTAAGACATTTATGTCGGTAAACTTTAGATATAATCAGTAGACTTCATTCAAAAGCTAAATTTTCTCAATACCATATGTTGCTATTAATTAATTTTCTCCTTTTAGTTGAGATTAGATAATGTTGAATCAATCAGAATAAGCACTGGACCAGTAGAGTTACTTTAAACTAAAGCCCATGCTGGACTTCCATTAAAAAAGGGGGAGATTATAAGAGACATAGGAGAAAACTATCAAATCAGAAAAAATGTCTTTGCCCAAGTCAGAAGGCCTTACTACTCATTCAATTACTCTAGTATTCTCAGAGAGACAGAATACTTCAAATTTCTCAGAAGTACAATTTTAGGAATGCTGAATCCATGACTCTTCAAGGTGCTGAATTAACTTCAGTCAATACCAGTTGCCAAGGCAGGAATGGTGGGTAGTTGTTCTATTTGAAAAGACATAAGATTCAATTTTGGTAAATAATTGATTCCATGTCAGATTAGGTCAATTGCTAAGGACGACAAAGTGCAGAGTTTTTGCACTCCAGAGATTCCCAAGTACAGATATCATTTTTCCATCTTACATATTTTTCCCTATGTGCGAAGCTTCATACTGGAGGTGGTTGGTTAATCAAGTTCAATACTGCCTCCCTCCCATGTGTCCTGCACACTTCTTTGCCATCTTTGTCTCTAAGATTGTTAATTTTTTTTTTTGCTTTTTTATGTTCTAAGTCACTCAGAGTTGTTGGATACAAGATGGGTGGCATATAAATTTAATAAATAAATAAGCAGATAAACAAACAAACAAACAAACAAATAAATAAACAAGCTATTTTTATGTTCATGCTATCTACTTCCCTCACAGGCCAAATCAGTTGCAGGGGCAAAACACTTTCTGGACACTTTCAATCTGATCCAAAATCTTTGCAAATTTTTTACTTGACCACTACTAAGAAAAGCTTGGAATCCACATTTTTGGTTAATTGTTTTGCTCTTTCTATTGTTTTACAGCAATACAATTAAAACTAAAGAATCCAACCAGGAAAAAGAGGGAGCAACATTTAGTTCTTACCAACAAATTTCTGAGGCAGAGAACTCTTACGTTTGGCGACGTTACTTGCTAGTCTGTCCAGCATAAGGGAGCGCTCTGATCCCATCTTACACAGGTCTTCAGCCATTTCACTTTGGCTGGTTTCCTCTTTCATGACTGGAAAAAAAGTGTTAAAGGACACCAGATGTTTTAAGGAACACTTATTTCCAAGTTTTTCTGAAACTCTGCTGGCAATCAGGTTTTAAAGCTGAAGCAGCAACAAAAAGAAAGGTAGTTTGGTGTATCAGATAACTAAATCCTCTAATACAGAGATAGATGCAAAATCCAACTACCCATTGTCATGTTTAATGCAAAAGAATATGAAATGTATTAAATATATGGACATAATTATATGAATAATTCCTACTTTAATTTGAATTAAGATACAGTTCAGCTTAGATTTACTTTTTCCTTCTGGTTTCATCCATTTCTTTGTCCCATCTACCTTTTAAAACAAAGCCCTTCTCTGAAAAACAAATCAAAGTAACAAAAGTGCAGCATAGTTTGTGACAGTGGTAACCAGTGACTTTGTGAGTGGGCACAGCTGCTATTAAAAAACATCATATAAAAGACATGCATAGAGCAAAAGTATGGAGGAAGGAAATGTGATAACTCCCTCTTTCTTCTCTCTTGGGCTCCAGGAAGGAGTAACAAGTCCTACCTAATAATCAAGCGAAATAGGATGTTTTCTCTTTAACCAAGAGGTCTTAGTGTGCATGTTTCCTGGAGAAATAGAGAAAAATATTTCATTGAATTCTAGTGCAGAGCCTCATTAAGGAAGACCACCTCACTTTGCTATGAAAAATATTTATTTTTCTCTAGCTATGTTCCTAAGAAATGAGGAAGTTGTAGAATAACTCTAGAGATGTTATTCTAAGCTTCCTTGTTTTTTCGCTAGAGTATGCTAGAGGTGGCTTGTGAAACTCCAGGTTTGAGTTTGAAGTGAAGATCAATCAGAAGATCTAATATAAATTAAAAGAAGCAATGATCTTTTTAATAATTTTCTACTTCCCCCTTTCACTCCCATAACAGTTTCTGATCCTTCAAGTTGTAAAGCTGTAAAGCAGTTAAAAAGCTCTGTCCATAGACAGAAGAAAAACAGAAGTTCATTTTTTTGTTTCTTTAATACAAACCATTTGTTTTGTATATTTGCAAAGGAGATACTTACTGCAGTTTACACAATCCATTATTCTTATTATGGTTACCTGGTGGTATTCACATACTACTCCTACTCTACCATTCATATTTCCTGTTCTGTGTTGAAATTGATTGTTCTTGTGCAAAATAATGGCTTTGCATCATCCCAAATCCTAATATTTTCTATTTTCTACTTGGTTATAAATCACTAGCTATCTATTAAAGGATTGTCCTGAATCACTGTTCATTCCACTGAGCTTTTTAAAGGTGTGACTTACGTCAACTGATTCCAAATTATTTTCAAACTTTTTGTGCAATTACTGCATTATTGGATCTCTACAAAGTATTTCCAATCATCTATACTGAATTAGAAGTACAAATTTGTGTGAAAAATGTAGCCTAATTTTGTCTGGTTTTTTTTCTGTTGTGATACTCTGATTTATGAGTCATCTTGACCAGTTAATAGATATGGTGAGTTCAAAAACCTGCATATTTGGGATTATTTTGATTGGTCACAATACACACAATACACTCCATATATAAATATGTAGGTCTTGACATATTCGGGTCTTTTCCCGTGTAAGATTGAGAGTATCTTGGCGACGATGTGACCCTAGTGAAGGTCACATTCCCAGAACTCAGGATGTTTCCACACAGCCCATTAACCAGGTCATTACAACACAAAAGACTAGGACCACACCCACACAGGATGCTACGAAACAGCCGACCAATCTGCAAACACCACTCCATCTACCAATCAAGATGCAACCACACAGCCAACCAACCCGCTCACAGCAACATGCCCCATCTCCCCACCAGTATTTACAGAGAGACGGCAGCTCCGACCATGCTTTTCTCACACAAGCACGAAGCCGAAAGCACCAGCCTGAAGATGATGAGTTGCCAAGATACCCTCAACCTTACATGGGAAAAGATCCAAATATGCAAGACCTACATACCTATACCCATGAAAACCTACGAAAATTATATATATATATATATATATATATATATATATATATATATATATATATATATATATATATATATATATATATATATATATATATGTCTTTGGTTATTCGGGTTTTCTCCCGCGTAAAATTAGAAGTGTCTTGGTGATGTTTCGACGAAGTCTCATTCCTCATCTTCAGGCTTCAGCTTCGTGCTTCTGGGAGCAATGTGTGATTGCAGCTGTTTCTTCCTTTTTAACTGCTAGTGGGGGTTTGAACTGATTGGGTGGGAGCTTGGCTGTGCTCTGGTTGGATGGGGGGGTTTTTGTGCTCTGATTGGCTGGGGGTGTGTCCTGTTTGGGTGGGGGCTTGGTTGTGCTCAGATTAGTCTGAGTTGCAGGGGGCTTTGAGCTGGTGAGCTGCACTGCTGCTATTTGGCTTCGTGTTCGTGGTCGTGCTACATCTTCGTAGCGGGTGTCACCCAATCAGTTCAAATCCCCACAAGCAGTTAAAAAGGAAGAATCACACATTGCTCCCAGAAGCACGAAGCTGAAGCCTGAAGATGACGAATGAGACTTCGTCGAAACGTCGCCAAGACACTTCTAATTTTACGTGGGAGAAAACCCGAATAACCAAAGACCTACATACAAACACCTGCGAAAACCTCAGAAAACAAATATATATATATATATATATATATATATATATATATATATTGTTTTTGAAATAAAAATTTAGCACACAGTCTCATAGATGCTCACTATGCTCACAATCTAGAAACAAAAGTAACCCTTTGTGAAAATCAATTTTCTGTATTTAAAAATTCCCCACTTAGCAAAAACGGAAAGGTCTCACAACATCAACTGTCAGGAGCATCCTAGCTGCTTTCCAGCATTACTTTGATAGACATTAACTTTAGATTATCTGAAAAGCAGAGAGCCTTGGTGGTGCAGTGGTTAGAATGCAGTACTACAGGCTAACTCACTGCTCACTGCAAGAATTCGATTCTGAATGGTTCCAGGTTGACTCAGACTTCCATCCTTCTAAAATTGGTAAAATGAGATTGTTGGAGGCAGTATGTTGACTCTCTGGACTGCCTAGAGAGGGCTCTAAAGCACTATGAAGCAGTATATAAGTGCTGTTGCTATTGTCCAAAAAACATTAAATGTGGCATCTGCATATAAGACCTAAAGCAATATAACCTAGTGATGTGATAATCTGCAGAAATATTTTCAGGACTTTCACCTGATATAACCATCATATCCTGTGCTATTATATATCCCAACTGAGCTGATCATCTATTTCTAGACTGAAGGGGTCCTAGTGCCTCCCACATGATGGATCAGCCTACTTGAAAGCTAAGTTAGCACAGGCTTTGGTATTGTTACAAAGTGAAAACTACAGGACTCTGAACACTACTCATATTTATGGTGCTGATAACTGAAGTAGTTGATGCAGTTGGGAATTATATTATTTTCATTGAGTTACTTCTGCTTTGTGAATTGCTATTTACTTCTTTATTTATTTGGTTTTTTTTTTGAGATTTGATAATTTTTATTGTAGTCTGCCATGAATCATATAATTTGCTAGCAGAAATATAATTATGAGCAAGCAAATCGTTAAAATGCATTGACAGAATCGAAACAATTTTAATTCTTTTTCATCATACACAGTAATAGGTATATCAAAAATGCTTTATGTAGTCTTGTTACAGGGACTCAACACAGTTGAGAAAGAACCTTACTTATCACATAGTGCTTGATAACATAACATAATAACAGAGTTGGAAGGGACCTTGGAGGTCTTCTAGTCCAACCCTCTGCCTAGGCAGGAAACCCTACGCCATTTCAGACAAATGGCTATCCAACATTTTCTTAAAAATTTCCAGTACCTAGCATTGATGGCAATGCTCGGTACTGTGTTTCCAGTAATCTAAAGTAAACTGTCCCAATATAAAATGAATGTGTGCTTTTTAAAAAAGTGTATAAGAAGACTTGTATATCATTCATATCTAATACACTCCAATATTCAATTAGAATGCAACTGAAGTGCTCATAACCTACAATTACCTAAAGTTTAAGAAAAGTTTTCATCTGTTTCTCTATGCACATTAATGCATGTCCATATTTTACTGTGCATTCAGCAAAGATGGAATAAGCATGAATTGTCCCCTTCCTTTCAAATGAATGGCTGCATTCATTTGTGTATGCGTGTGTGTTTGTACCTTATAATATACAATCACTGAAATGGTTGATTAACAAGTGCTGAAACAGGAACAGGAGAAAGAATGTTTCTTCTAAAATAATTTCCATCTCAAAGAACTTTTTTTTTCTTGGAAGATAAAAGAATTGTATCTCATGTTTGAAAGTTTCCCAGATATTCCTACTTCATATTTCACTTCATGCCTCTGATATTGAAAGAGTTAGGGAAGTATTCAGTACTGCAACGAGTGGGGGGAAAAGGAGAAATGCTGATTGAGAAAGGCAGGGAAGATAGATGACCACGCTATTGAACCTGCAGACAGAGAGATGAAATAGCTTCTTGTTGCTTTGGCAGTAAAATCACCTATAAAATTCTATGAAAAGGTGTAGCTGTTTGAAAGTAAGCAAAGGAAAGAAAATAGGCAGCAGAAAAGTAGCCATTCAAAGATAAGGCAAAGAAAACAGGAGGGAATCACTTGCTCAACTTCAACTGAGAAATAGTAACCAGACAAGAGGCAATAGGTATTTCTCACATTCAATCTCTTTGCCTTTGGAATTCGGTCAATCCCTTCCACCCTGAACTTATCAATGCTTTCTGCAGCGCCTAAAAACATTAGTGCTCCAAGAGAGCACTGGACTACTCATAGAGTTGAGCCTTATAATTTTATCTTATTATGAAGCTAATCTTGCCTTTTGCTTTGTATTCTTACCCGGATAGAGGCCACCTGAAAGATTCATGGTTTGTAAATAGTTGTGGCAGCGCTCCTTATGTTCTTCCAAAGAGCTTCGCTGCTTATAACTCCGACCACAATATCCACATTTATGAGGTTTGCCAACTGCAGGGGGAAATGGAATTTATTGTAGAAACTCAAAGAGATCTGGGATAATATAGTCCAGATAATGTGAATCAAATATGTACAAACAGCCAGAGTCAACAGCCATCCTGAAGAATGCAAAGGATAATTTTTACTGCAATTTTTGGGGTATGTAATTCGGTCATGTTGTAATGAAAACAGGCCTATCGACTCAAAATATTTGGGGAAAAAGTGCCACTAATAAGAGGAAAAAATTGTCAAATTAGAATTTGGTCAACTCTGGTTTGAAGGATTGAATTTAATACAAATAAATTTAATAATGAATCAAACCTGCCTGATTTTTAAAATCATTTAAAAAAGTTATTTTGCATCTTTTCTACAAGAAAAGCTATAAACAAGAAATTTTGAGTTGAAAACTATTTAAATGACAAGTCTCAAAGTTGCATTCTATGCAGGTAATATTAACTGCTTATATCTAATAGTGAATAAATTTTAGCTGCTAATTTTGTCCAATATTGCTTCTATCTTTATAAAACAGATTTATCTAGGATGGTTTTTTTAAAGTTATCAAATAAACCCATGTTCCCATAACTGAATAACAGCATACCAGAGTTGGAAGGGACTTTGGAGGTCTTCTAGTCCAACCCCTTACTTATGCAGGAGACCCTATACCATGTCAGACTAATGGCTGTCTAATTTTGTTTTAAAAACCTTTAGTGTTGGAGCATCCACAACTTCTGCAGGCTCGTTGTTTTCATATATATATGCTTTCCATATATATATATATATATATATATATATATATATATATATATATATATATATATATATATATATATATATATATATATATATATGGAACAACCTATACCTTATAAGTTGGGCTCATCTATGGAACTGTTGGCCTTATGTAATAAGTTTTCAAATTTATGATTCATTAGTTTTACAGTGCTAATACATGGTCAAGCATTTATTAAAAATAATAAATAGTTCTGAATCAAATATATAGTTTGCTTATATGCTTGACAAGTCACAGACAGGCAAAAGATCATGAGAAAAAAGTATATGGGCTGCTGGGCTGCATACAAACTGATAGGAAATACGCTTTTCCAAGTCTGTTATTCTGTTCTGTTCTGTGCAAGCCTATCAGAAAATTTAACTGAAATGCAACTAATCAAATGTCTAGTAGGCCCTTGGTTTCAGCTGAGGTTAGAAGAAACCTGAACTAAATTAGCATTAATCTCAAATCATTTTGTAGATATAATTTGGTTTGGCCAAATAGCAAGCAAAACCTTTCTAGAATTTTCTACCATGGAACCTACCGGAATGGGTCCTCAGATGGCCCGTAAGAGCATCTCTACGACGGCAAGCATAGTTACACAAGTGGCACTTGAAGGGCTTTTCGCCGGAGTGTAACTTTATGTGGCGGAGAAGGTTGCCCTTTTGAGTAAAGGATGCCCCACACTGATTACACTGGAAGGGGCGTTCGCCTACAGGGAGAATGAGAGGGAAAAATACGTGAGAACAAAACTCTTACAAGGTAATAGGAGGATGATTTCAGTGAGAAAGTTGTTTTCCAACTGGCGCTCTGTGACTTCCACCAGCTGCAGGTTTGATATAACATGAGCCTTTCAAACTAAACCTGCCAGTTCCTTAATGCTTCACTGGCTGGGTCAATTTGATCTGAAAATCTAATTTTTTTTCTAAATCAGAATGGCACATCACAATGCAAATTCAAACTCATTTAAATAAAGTGACTGCAACATTTTGTGTTGAAGAGCCACTCTTCCTGATCAGCAGTTTTGGAATAAACCAATATCCAATTTTGCATGTTGTGGCATTTGGTGGGTTTTTTTAATGTGGCTTTTTTCAAAGGGTCTTTAAAATATGCCACTGAAGCAGCAAAATAAAAAGGAAACTCATTAAAAATGCATTTCAGGATCACAAGTTCATTTCAGCGTTACATTCTTATATTTAAATGAAAGGCACTTCATTATAACAGTTATAATAACTTCTTTTCATTTACATTTTCCCTGTATTTTCCCTTTCAATTTCTTCTCCATTACCTGACTGTCCCTAAGCAGCCAAATCAGGAAAGAGACAGAAAAGTGTGGGGGCAGATGGGCGAGTGAAAGGGTGGGGAAGGGTGGAGTGGGATGGACTAAAAAAAGGAAGTTAAGACAGAGCAAAGGAGACAGCATCTTCCATACAGAACTCCTAACTCTCATTGCTGATATATTATATCAGAGATGGACTGCCGGCTTGTTTGTTTTTGTTTTTGTTTGTGTTGCTTTGCTCTGCTTCTTTTGGTTTTGGTTTTTTAAAAAAACAGTCCAGAGTAATTAATGTCTGATTCACATTTTAGGATTTATACATGGAATTGTTTTATTGTTAAAAGTATATTTTGAAGAGAATAGGCTCTTTTGGTTAGACCATATTTTACCAGCATTGCCAATCAACCTTGAGCATTTTAAGAAACCAATATGCTAATTACAGTTTGGTAATATTTACATATTAATCACAATTCAAGATAGATGCCTTGCTAGATACTAAAGGAAGCTAGAAAACACTGTCTTGCAGTTAATCAACCACTCCTGCTTATCTATAACAATTCTCCTGTATTCTTTATTTTGCTAACATGCCAGTTCTAAAGTAACTTCAACAAAGGTAAATTTCATTTTCCCTCTTGGCCAGTTTAAATTTGTTCTCTCTACATTTTATTAGCCAAATCTGATCAACAGTAGATCAACAGGAATCACATTTCTTTTCCCTTCTCCCATATCCTTTGTGTAGTCTCATAGTAATTCAGCTATTATGTAGCAGAAGAATTTAGTGAGGTGCTGTAATAAAATGTGTGGATGACCTTGAGGAACAAAGGGAAGAGTTGCTGCCTAGGAACCAATCAGACAAGAGAGACCAGTGCCATATGGTCAGAGAAAGAAGGACTCCTCCTAATGGATCAAGCAGTTAAAAATGGTGACAGGAAGTTTGTACTTTCAGATTTGCATGTTTCTGTTAATATACCCGCACAATAAAGTTGAACTAACTCATCCAGTCTTATTTCCTGTCTGGTTTACCTGCGAGAGCTGACACTAATCTTGCAAATCTGAAAGTACAAACTTCCTGCCACCACTTTTAACATCTTGATGCATTAGAGCAGGTCTTTCCTAAGTTTCTTTCTCTGACTGCCCTGCCTCTCTTGTCCGATTGTTTCCTAGGCAGCATCCCTTCCCCATCCCTTCCCCCATAAGTTCATTTACATTACAGGTGCCCCTATCATACCACGGCCTAACACACTTTCTCTTCTTTATCAATCATTACTCCTGCCCAACATTACAGGTGTCTATTAAATGCTGAAACATGCCCTTTTGATATAAACACTTAGATCCTGTCTAATAAAGGTAAGAGATCCAATGAGCCATCGATCTGCATCTAAATAGATCCAAAAAGGGATCATTTCCATAATCCTTCCTAATTACTATTTTAAAAAATTTTCTAACTGAGAAATTACTAGATATTTCTAGATATGTTCATTTTAATAAGCTAAAACATTTCAAAATATGTTAGATGTAACCAATAAATGGTTCTTTCAAAAAGAAAATTTATTCCAAAGCGAAAATTTGAATTTAAAATACTGAACTGGTAAAATAATCATTTTGTCATCATTTTTTCTTTTCACTATCTAATCTTATTATTCTAATTGAACAGTATGTTAAAGTTTAGGAAGTCATATTCCTTCCCACTCCCATATTGTAGTTTTGGTAATTTTTTCTTAGAACTAGTGTGATACATTGGCCAGAAAAATTCTTTTAGAAAATTCATATTTACTGATTTCTTGACCATTATATCTTTCTATGACAAACTATACCTCAGCTCAATCAACTTGATAACTTATTGTGAGATCCAAAAGAAACATACTTTATTTAATTTAAAAATGTTGTCTGTAAATATAATAAACACGTACCATAGAACATTTGTGCTAAAGTTATTTGATCAAAAATATTACTTTTTGTCACATTTTTCTCAGATTCTGAGTCTTCAGAATTTAGTCTGTGGTTCAAGGTTTTTAAAATGTAATTGGTGGCATTTCACTACAATTCTCAGATCCACAATCATTGTGAATAAAAAAAGTGTCAGTAATATAGAATCATACCTGGGTTTCCATTCCTTATCATTTATTTCTATAAATGTCTGGAAAGGAACAAGGGATTAAGAGCCAGATGTCCTAATTTTTTTGTACTCAGTTCTTACACCTAAAAACATAATCAGATTGGTTCAGTGACTAAAAGTCTTGCTCTAGAAATGATGAAATTGAGTTTTAGTTCTGACTTAGGCATGAAGTTTGCTGGATGACTTAGGACCAATGGCTCACTTTCAGCCCTTCAAAGGAAACAATGGAAAACCACTTCTGAAAAGTGTGCCAGAGAAAATTGTATAGAGTTGCTCATGTGATCATCAGTAGTCCAGACTGATTCAAAGAGTCTGGAATTGGTACAGAAGTGGCATCTGTTAACAAAGTAATATTTTGTGGAAATCTGCATTAGATGTAGGTCTATTTAGCAGGAATTGCACATATTTTAGGCAGCCCATTCTTTTGAAATTATTCTCCCTAGTTGTAATGAAACTGGAGAAATACAAAAACCCTTTTAATTGGAATATTGTACAGTTCAATATGGGTGCAGATAAATGAGGAAATGTGCAACATTGCCCCTCTTACTGCAAAGAACACAGAAGATTCTGTGAAAATGTCATGCTTAAAAGTTAAAAGATTTATGATATTCCATGTTGTTTGGAAAGGTGTAGTGAGGATGAACATTTTTTCATAAAATGTCATCCGTGTTTCTGTTGCAACATAATGTGAACATCATCAGGATTCCCAGGTATGAATAAGTTAATCATGTGACTACTTTATAAAACATATGCTGTACAAATCAGTGAAAAACCAAATGCACAGTTATAGAATAGCTATCCAGCTACAACTGGCTCAACAGTTGTAACCCTAAGAGGGATTTAGGTGTCCTAGTGGCCAATCACTTAATTATCAGCAAGCAGTGTGCTACCAAAAAAGCTAATACAATCCTGGGCTGCATCAGTGGAGGAATAGCATCAAGATCATGAGAAGTGACAGAACTATTTATATCACACTAGTGAGGCCACACATGGAATGCTTCATCCATTCTGGTCACTATGATACAAAAAGGATGCTGAGATGCTAGAAAGAGTGCAGGGAAGAGCAACAAAGATGATAAGGGGAGTGCTGGCCAAATGATATGATGAAGGGTTAAGGCAACATGGTATGTCTAGCCTAATGAAGAGAAGGCTTAAGAATAACATAATCATTTCTTCCAATAGTTGAGCGGCTATCATAAAGAAGAGGAGCTTGGACTTATTTTTCAAAGCATCTCAGTGCAGGACAAGAAGCAATGGGTGAAAGCTCATAGAGCAATTCAATCTGAAACCAAGAAGAAATTTCCTGACTTTAAAAATAATGAATCAGTGGCATAGTTTGTTCCCTGGGATTGTGGCTGCTCCATTGCTGGAGGTTTTCAAGAAAAGATTGGATTGCCATTTCTCCTGGATGCAATCCTTCTGCCTTGGGCAAGTAGTTGGATTAGAAGATCGCCAAGGTCTCTTCCAGCCCTATGTTTCAATGATTCTATGTTCTATGATTTCCTTATTCCTTATCTGCACTCCATGAAGAGCTTCACTAATAAACTTGCAAGTGTCTGTTAGAATAGCAATAGCATTTAGACTTATATACTATGCCACAATGTTTTACAGACCTCTCTGGATGGTTTACAATGTAAAAGAATCATTTGCATATTTCCCCCAACAATTTGGGTCCTAATTTTACCAACCTTGGAAGGAAAGAAGGCTGGAGTCAACCTTGAGCCCCATCAAGATCGAACTCCAGGCTGTAGGCAGAGTTTGCCTGTAATACTGCACTTTAACAGAAACCAAAGGCAACTAAAGGAAAGGATTGAGCGGGTGGAGTTCTAGGAATAAATCAGCTTCCCTAATCAGGAAATTGGAAACAGCAGCAAACTTTGAGGAAAGAATGATTACCACTTGCACTGTGAAGCCTAGTTTCTGTGGTAGGGACATATACCAACTGGAAGATAAAACTGAAACATTTTGTTTTGATATGCCGTCATGTGAAAATTATTTGAAAAATAATTTTGAAAAAAAGAGATAAATATGATAGAAGCAGAATATTGGGAAAAAAAAGTGCTCTTCCTTTGACTAAGGATGTACATTGTGAAAGAGTAAAAACACATGTTGCATAGGAGAAACAGACTGAAGCAAAGTGCTAAAAAGTTGCAACAGTATCCAAAAAAGAAGTTGGCAAATCAATCCTAAAATTGCAATTAAGCAATATCCACACAGAATTCAGATTTTGTTCTATAGATATTTTATTTTAAGAAGACATGACAAAAGACTAAACTGGAATGATTTTAAAATGCGCTATAAGCTTTTTAAGAATAAGGAATTTAGTTACCAAAGATTGTTTTCTGATGTGGAGAAAATCTTTGTCTTCTGTTTTAAATATTACATTATAGATTTGTTTGTTTGTTTGTTTATTAGGAAGTCAACTTTCAGGTTAACTCACCTCTTGGTGACTTTTGTGGGAAAATTAACAACACTTTCTTGGAATAGCATGGAAATATCTTGACACTGCCTTTTCTGAAATATTTTTTCAACTTAGATGTCATCTACTGATCACTTGCTATTAAAGTCAGAAATAACAGTGAAATCAATGTTGAAAAATGTGGAATTTAAAATCAATGTATTTATAGATATTATTATGACATTGACAGACCCAGAGTACTAAATCAAATATTGTAGTAGTCATTTTATGGTTATGATGCTCCCTAGGAGTGTTAGAATAAAGAAACATACAAATAATATCCCCTCTAACAGTATCTGTTTTAATCTTTCCAAACTTACAAGCAGCAAACAAGCTTGTATGAAACATTTTAATTAAAAGCAGGCTACTTGCCATTTACAGTCAAGAAAAAGAGTTATGTACTATAATTTCAATCAATTGCAGAAAGTGTTAGTATTCTAACATGTCAGGCACTTATGGAAAGACCTTTGTTCTGAAAAGAGAAAAAAATTCAGATAATTTCAGTTACATTTAGGACTTTTTAAAAAATAGAAGATATCAAGTATTATTTTGAATAACCACATCTGGCAGATATATTAGGGATTGGAGTTATATGAAGAAGAAAAGAAAAACAATAGGACAGGAACGGTAGGCACATTTGTGTGCTTATGCACACCCCTTATGGTCCTCTTAGGAATGGGGTGAGGTCAATAGTAGAAAGTTTTTGGTTAAAGCTTTTAGGATTATGGGAAGAGACCAGAGTCAGGTAAAGTATTCCAAGCACTGATGATTCTGTTACAGAAGTCATATCATATACAGAAGTCATATTCAGGAGTTACAGTGAATATTTTAAACTATAAACCTCATACTGTTATCTGATACATGCTGAAATGTCCCCATGAGATTGTCATGTGTAATTTTAACATGCTACTGAAAAAGTAGGATTGAAGATAATTATTTTTGCTTTCTTAGGACTAGATATGTACAAAACCTTCAAAAGAGATGCTTGATATGAGGGAAGGGTTATCTGCTACATTGTGGCTACCCCCAGATATCTCCCCATGCCTGAGCATGCTCAGCTATTTAGCTTGGCCAGCATATTGAAGTATGGTGACAGGAATCAACAACATCAAACCTCTTTGCCAGGATCCCTCTGCCTACAAGGTTAAAATTTCTCCTCTAATTCAGTGGCCTTTTCAAACACACAACCATGACCAGAATGAAGTCAAAACAGCACTTCCCACTTGTTGCATTCCCCCTTGATACAGATTGGGTCACAAAAGAGAAAATAAGCAGATAAGTAATTATTTCATAGACTAAAACCTAGAGTCAAAAATGAAAACCTGTAGACAAGAATACATTTATCTAATTTGGGGATCAGAAAACAGTGTTGTATAGAAACATGAAACTTAGGTGAGACAGAGGATTGCTGATGAAATCAAGAAAATTCAGATCAGCCAGCAAAGTTTGAGTTAAGTTGAAATGATGGAAAGATGACCAAAAATCAGAATTAGCTATTTGTGTCTGTAATTTCCAAATAATGCAAGGGGTTTTAAGTCTGCATCTTAAATACATGAAGCACGCATGGAGAATCTAACATTCAGGAATAGTTGGATAGCAACAACTTTCTTTGCATTCCTGTGGAGGTATGGTCAGGCCAACAATCTCGTAAAAAGCATTCATTTTAGAACTTCCCAGATTTTTCTGCAACTCATATGGCTCTGCATGGCAGAAGTTCAATGCTTCCTCATAGAAAAACTGATGCGTCGTATAAGAAATCCAAAAAGTACCCTTTTAGGTAAAAAATATACAGTATGTAGAAGGAAAGAATGAAGTACCATTGTTAAAATTATTTAACTTGTAATAGTATAATAATAATAATATCCTATAAGGATATTATCCCACTTGCAATAGTATGTATAGTATGTTTTAGAATCATCCCATCATTGTTGTGCCCAAATAATCAATTTATTATTGTTATGGTTGGTCATATTATTATTATTGCAACTGCAGTGCTTAGTGATGTTCTAAAAATGCTATAAATCACTCAGGAGAAATAACCTTGATTTGCTGAAAAACAATAATAGTTTAGTTGAAATTTAGTGAACACTGTATATTCTTATATTTAAAATATTTGCCTGGTTCCTGCCTTTTAAATTCCAAGCTCTGTCAAAATCTCTATCAACATTCATGTTTGTATGTGTCCATAACCAAACACTAGTAGTATAAACAACAGTAGTTTATGGTATTAGAAGCAACCTAATCATTGTTTTTTTTTTTCTAATAGAAAGTACAATGGGATTCACATAATCCTTACAATTCATGATATGAACTATGGTGGGGGGTAATTTGCCTGCTGATAATGATGCACTGATGCAAATGCCATGAACAAACTATTTGTCTGTTTAAGATCTGCCATTCACTCCTTGCATCCATCTTTTTCCAGATAAGCAGAATCTTTTTGGAAGATTAAAATTACTACCAGGACGAACCTCAGAGTGATTAACTTTAGAGGACTTTATTCCCATTATATTTAAATCTTCGTTAAAAATCAATTTGGATATTTGATTCCAGTAATTATTATTTTGCTTCTAAAATATGGTTATTGAATGAATGGAAAAGAAGATCATTTCTCAATTTGGCAACTGCTATTATTTTGAATTTATGTCTGGCCTGATTCAAAGACAAGACATAGCCTGGTTATTCTATGTGATTTACAAAAGGAATGGATTAGAAATTTAACTTAAAATTCTCCCTGACCTCTTCATGGTGGTATGATATTGATATTCTTGGTATGGTATAGTATAGTATGGTCTGGGTGTGTTAAGTAATGTATTGTCTGATAACCTGAGTTTCAGGATAGGAGTGGGCAGCACAGTACTGGGTTAATTCGAATACAAATCTCTAGTAGCTAAAGAAAAAAAAACTCTGCTAGACCTTACCAGTGTGGCTTCTCTTGTGAACCATAAGAACATTGGGACCGATGCAAATTATCCCACAGACATCACACTTTAGCTTTCCGTTAGGGAGTCGAATGCCTCCAACTCCTGACATGGCTTTGCTGCCACTGTGTGAGCCATTCATTTTGTCTCCAGAGGCATCAAGCATTCGTAAATCCTCCGCACATTCTTCCCCATTCATTTCACAGGCATGCCCATTCTCTTCATCACTCTGTGTCTCTACTTTAATATTACTGGCTGAAAGAAACAATAGAGGATGCCACTCAGTGGTGTTTTTTTTTAAATATAAACCAATCAAAATCATTGTGGGAAAGAAACAGCATAAAGGAAAGCATTTCTCAATAATACACTATAATTGACAAATTACTAATGTACTTACATGGGTGGAATGGACTTATTTAAAATACATATACAATATTAAAATATTTACATTTATAACTCTAAGTTTCATATCATGCCCAAATCTCATATAAATATAATGTGCAAACTAGTGAAATTATCAATGTTTCTGGCAGCCCACAATAGGTCTTTAATATATGATCGTGTTGGCACACTTGACTGAAGAATGTGGCCAAATTTTGTTTTATTGATGTAATATTTGTCGCCATCCATTACATTTATCATTATTGGTTGTTTATTGCCTTATTATTTTATTTTGTACCAAATTTTATTTGATAATATTTGGTTTTCTTTCACCTTTATGCTTTTCTGTATTACTTTCTGCTCATTTACCGTAATAAGAGGCTGACTGACATGTGACTGGATAAAAAAGACCAATCTATCATAAGCCTTTTCCTAGCTCATTTGCCGTGGATTTGGATTGCCAAAGCCCTGTTAAACCTTGAAGCAACCTAGCGGAGACTCTATATATGACAAAGGAGGCAATGGAATACACTTATTGAGGAATGCCGAAATTCACATATGTGAAGAAAGATATGACTTGTCCAGAGCCGTGGTTCTACCTGTGCCCTAGGTGCCCTAGACAGTCACTGGAGCAGGTGTCAAAATATAAACTATTTTAAAGAATGGTCTTCATTTTGACTGATTGCCAAGTCTAGAATGATATAACTGTTCTTGCTCAAAATCTGTCAAGAAGTCAGGTTGGAGCCATGACATCTTGTGAGATTCTGTCATTTTCTGTTCCATAAATTCTGTGTTCACCATAGCAGTAGCACATACTACAGTGGTGCCCTGACTTATTGGAACTCAAAATAAAAGAACAAGTTAGAAGTCAGGGATCTAGGGAATGAAAACAGAAAGAAAAAGCTGTTTTTCTATATTTCACCCAGCAGATGGGAATTGATGTTGGCTTAGATAGTGTACTTTTTAAAAAAATATGTTTGGGCTACTAAGGCCACAAGGGAAAACATAAGATCATCAGGAAATATAGCCCAAACATTTTCATTTTTTCTTTTTCTTTTACTTCAAACATTTTGCTTTACTATGACTCTATTTATTTTATATTTATTTATACTTCATATTTCTTAACCACCTAACTTCCTTAGAATGTTTATTAGTTGCTAAAACTGTTCACTAAAAATGAATTTTGACAGTGCAACATGGGAGTAGTCTGGGAGCACATGTAATCCACACTGCAGATTGCTCATTCCAATTCTATCCATTTCTCTTAATTGTAAGGAAATTAGGTGGAAATATAAGTGGAAATCCTTTCATATTTGAAAAGCAGAACAATTATGAAGAAAGAAAATTATATCAAGAAGAAATAAAGTTAAAAATTGTATTTCTGACATGCCATCTTTCTGTGTATAAAGAGGCTTATTTTCATTTATTTATCTACAAAGGTATCACTCATTCGAAAGATTTTAGAAATCTTTTATATTGGAGTGGATACAAACATGTCACTCCCATCAATATGTAAGTATGCTTCATGTAGATAGGATTTTACTCCTTTAATAATGCAGGTAATCCTCACCTACCAACTGCAATTGCGTCCAGCAATTCCATTGCTAAATAACACAATCATTAAATGAAATATCACATAATCGCATCAGACTTACACAATCAGTTTCACTGTTGTTAAGCAACAAAACCAATGCTTAATAACCATAGCATGAATCCTAGGACTGCAAATTGCAGCAACCTGCCAGCTTTTCTGCTGATTTTGCTTGTTAGGAGCTAAATGTGAAGGGCAGAAATGGTGATTATAGGAATGTGGGACACTGCAACCATTGTAAATGTGCACCAGTTGCAAAGAACTTAAATTATGGTCATATGACTACAGGGACATGGCAATGGTTGCAAGTTTAAGAACCAGTAGGAAACCTACTATTTCAGTGCTTTTGTAACTTAGAACAATCGCTGAACAAGGCAGTCTGTAATTGACGACCACCAACATTCTTCCAGGTGTCTGACCAAGAAACATCAATTTCTTTTTAGATGCATAATCTATTACAAAATAAATATTAATCAGAATTTGTTTTCAGCTCTTTAGACCATATAGACAAAGGTGAGGTATGTGGGTTATGAATGGATAGTAAAAATGGAACATTACTTCTTCATCATTTTGACTGATTTCTTGTGTATTAAATGTGAATTTTCTACCATAAAATTATACAGGCTGTGGTCATGGATAATATTTGGGAAGCAAAAATGATTTTCCTGTGTGATCATACTATGACACTGCTACACATAATTTTTGTCAACTTCTCCATGTTCGATAGAACCTAAAATACCCCATCTTCTCAACTAGATAGTTGAAAATATATAATTAATTGGAGACAGAATTAATCCATTGAATCAATGGGATAAATAAATCATGATTAACTGATAAGTCTATTGATTTCAATGAGTCTACTCAAAGTGTTACTGAGTGCAGATCAAATTCAGTCTGTTTTTATCTTCTTCCAGTTTTAAAAACAAAACATATATTCTTTCTGTCTGGGAATAAATGTCCCTAAGCACTGTGAAACTTCCTTGTATGTAAACATGCTCTGCAATGGTCCTAAAATAATATAGGCTCCTTTGAAGTCAACTGTTGAAAGGTGTTTTTAAGGATCAGCTGTTATGAGTGACAAAAGCCTGGTTAATCGGGTCTAAGATACTAACTCTTAATCATATGCATTTAAAAAATGCAGACACACAGTATCTCAGCTACTATCACACCTACTGTCAAAGTGATAATAATTTTTACTGCAGATAATTGACAATGGGTGAATTATTTTTTATGAGTCAGATCAAACAGAAGGGATGTGAGGAATATTACACATTTTAAGTTCCATCAGCCTTCTGCCAAATTAGACCACTTGTATAGCACTTCTGACTAACTGGCAATGATGTTAGAATGAGAGTTCCCCTCAATCTTGGTACATAATGTTTTAACAATACAAAGGTTAGCTAGCACTTGAATCTAAGTATTACACGTGTAAGACAAAAGCGGTGCCATTGAAATTGTGTCCCCAGGCATGTAATACTTCAGTGTTGAGCAGAATGATCTGATCTCATAACCACTTCTACCACTTAGCCACTGCTAGTTTTGACTTAATAACTTAATATTATGTACCTAGTCCTCCATTTTCTGACCTGATTTGCAGTTTCTGGGCCCTAGACAACCAACCATTGTCTTATTTCTCAATTTTTTTCTTATCATTATGAAATCTGAAATCAAGACATGCATAAGAATTATTTTATCTATCAATCAATCAAACAAACAAACAAGCAAAAGAATCTTAACCAATGAGCCATGCACTTCTATATGTAGAAAAGTAAATATCAAAGTCCTTCTTTTATTTAAATGGTTATAGGGCTCTACGAATAGATGTTACTAAGCATTTAGTTCTCTCTTGATATAAATGATATTTTTTCATATGCCTCTATAGCCAGTCATACACTAGGAATTTTCCTTTACCATGTAAATAAATTAGGCTTTTCTCTAAGCTGATATATGTGTAACACTAACATTATCTGTAAGCTTGAAAAAAATATTAGGAGGTAAAAGTTAAAGGACAAAGGCAAGAACAAAAAAACAAGCAGAGACAAAAAGAAATATATGAGTGACAGAAGTTACATGCACAGATGAAAAAGTTAAGCAATATTTGGCCATCATGCCCACAGAATACTTACGAGAAAAAGATTTGGGGATGATGGTGTGAAAATCCTTAAAGCCTTCAGCCCCATATGCAGCTGCAATAAAGAAGGTAAAGAGGATGCTAGATTGTAAGGTGGTCAAGCAGCACAAGAGGAAGAATCATAATAGACATTGCTTCCATGAAAGAGACCGGCATCACTGTTTAGAGGTAAAATAGAGGACAGAATAATAGGGAGGCAAACTCTTGATTTTTAATGAAGTGTTTTCAGATTTGAAAGAATGTAAAAGGAATTTTTCAGCACAGTTTAAGTGCTTAGAGCAATTCCACTCTAAAATAAACAAAAACCAAACACTTTAATTAGCATCTGTGAGTTTGTTTTCTTCTACATTGTAAGATAACCATATTTTTTGTAAAAAAAAAAAAAAAAAGTGGGATTTTAGGCCTTTGGTACTGTATGCTCAGCTAGAAAATAAGACCATTTAAACATTTATAAGCATCATATAGTATGTAGAATTGGAAAGTGAAGTTAAAATAAAACTTAAAATGCAAGAATAATATTTAGAAGACTTATCTTTAATAGTATGGTCGATCTGGAAAAGAATTGTTTGCTTTGGTAAGGAAGCTAAAACCTAGAATCATGGGATGGGAAGGGGCAATTTAGACAACCACTTTTCATGTAGTAATTCAAATTAAATCATCCAGATAGTTACCCAGCCTTTGATTAAAGACATCCAGTAAAGAGGAGCCCACCATCTAGATAATGAGTTGTCTTATTCATATCTAGATGGATATTGTCTTATTATTAGATTTTTTCCCCCAAACCAAAATTTGTTTCCTGTAATGTAAATCCATTATTCTGGGATATGTGTTGACAAAGAATAGGTCTTCTGTGTAACATTCTTTTGGGTACTTAAGGGTACAATTCCCTATTCAGGTTTTTTCCAAAACTATATATTTTGCATTTCATACATACATCCTTATAGAACCTAGTGTCATATTTCCTAACCCATCCTTATCCCCCTTCTCTGAATCAGTTCAAGACTCTAAATCTTTCCTAAAAGATGCTCAGATGCTATTTCTCTATTTTGTAGCCATATCCAACTGCTGATATATATTCAGTTTGTAATCAACTAATATTTCAATGTTATCCACATACTTTGTTATTCTTCATTCAATATCTCTACATTGGATTCTGTTTGATAAAGGAAGAATTTTACATTTATTTGTTGAATGTTAATTTTGTAATTTCCAGGTCAATTTCTCAAGATCATGAATTGTATTCATTTATTTTCATATACATATATGAAAATATATGACCGCAGCTGCAACATTAGCCATTTCAAAAAACCCCAATCCATACATGCAGCAGACTGACACCCACTATGAAGATGTAGCACGACCACGACCACGAAGCCAAACAACAGCAATGCAGCTCATCAGCTCAAATCCCCCTGCAACTCAGACTAATCTGAGCACAACCAAGCCCCCACCCAAACAGGACACATCCCCATCCAATCAGAGCACAAAAAAGCCTCATCCAATCAGAGCACAGCCAAGCTCCCACCCAATCAGTTCAAACCCCCACCAGCAGTTAAAAAGGAAGAAACAGCTGCAATCACACATTGCTCCCAGAAGCACGAAGCTGAAGCCTGAAGGTGACGAATGAGACTTCGTCGAAACGTCGCCAAGACACTTCCAATTTTACGCGGGAAAAACCCGAATAACCAAATATATATGTATATTTGGTATATATATATATATGTATATAATAACCAATATATATATGTAGGTCTTTGGTTATTTGGGTTTTCTCCCGCGTCGAAACGTCGCCAAGACACTCCCAGAAGCATGAAGCTGAAGCCTGAAGATGACGAATGAGACTTTGTCGAAACGTCGCCAAGACACTTCCAATTTAGACATATATATATATATATAAATTTTGTATCATTTAATACATCTTGCATAGAATAACAAGATGGAAGGAACTTTGGAAATCTTCTAGTCCAATCTCCTGCTTGAGTAGATCTTTTACATTCCAGACCAATGGTTGTCCAATCTGTTCTTGAAAACATTCAGTGATGAAGTACTCAAAATTTATGGAGGGAAGTCATTCCACTAATTAATTCTCACTGTCAGAAAATTTCTTCTTAGTACTAGATGTATCTTTCTTTAATGATATTCCACTACTTAGTTCCTATCCTGCTCTCAGGTGCTTTGAGAATATATTGACTCCCTCTTCTCTGTGAGAGCTCCTAAGTACTGGATGACTGCTTTTATGTCACTCCTTCTCATGCACCTAAGCAATAACAATATGGCATCTCACTTGATACCTACTACTAGTTTAATGAGGACTAATGTTTTTCAACATTTATATATAATATATCAGTTATATATTACTTGTCATATAACTTAGACAATGCCATATTAGTTTGCTAAACAGAAATTTAGTCTTTGTCAAGTTCTTTCCTGAAATCAAGATATATTTTGCCTCATTACATTCCCAGAATTTACTAATGAAGTTATCTAATAAAACAAGTAGAGAGGTTTAGCTTAGAAAGAATTTTTTAAATATACATACTCACTTCAGGTAATGGACATATTATTTGCCACATGTTAAAAACTGATTACTTTTTAATCTACTCTACAGAGTCCTTGGTTTTAATATCAAGCTGCTGATCTGTAGTTCCTTTGATTATCGTAAAATTCCTAGATAATTTGATGAATTCTACACAGGCAGAAGGAATTATAAAGAGGTTTCAGGAAACTCTGGATTTTTTTTCTAATTGATTAAAGAACCAGCAAATCAGCTTAATATGTTAAATCCTTCTTTGCTTAGAAGGATTTAATTATTGAATTCTAAATAACAATTTGAATTCTAAATAACTATTAAAATTGCTCAACTCCCCCCTCCCCCAAATAATTTGAAAACTGTTGAACAATTAAAAAAATGAGCACTACCCAATTGTAGAGGCAGGTGAATTAAAACTAGAATTAAACATCAAATATAAGACCACCAATCAGGAAGTGTAGCTTATTTTCTTTCTAACTGTACTTATATTAAGAAGAATTATAAGTTATGAACATACTCTTCCAATCTTTACTCTGCAGTAAGTTGATGACAACATTTGAGTAAATTTTTTTGCAAAAAATAATAATAACCAGACAAGCTATTGGAATACAATGCTACTGTATCCAAGTTTAATTTAAAAACTGAAAAAAAATTACAAGAGTAATATCAGGTTCTCATGCATCCAGTTCAACAAGGCCTAAATAGGCAAACTTCCCTCTGCAACCTAAGCTTGCTCATTCCAAAGCACCCACAGTGATTTAGACTGAAGTCAGGCAATGTTTTGCGGCTAGTGAACAATTTATATTTGAAAGTACTGTATGTTGGAGATATACAAAAAAATCAGGTTATTCATTTACAAATATGGTGAGTATGTGTCATGTTTATCAGAAAGAACACTAGCAATCTGCAGGATGCTCTCTACCAATTTCATATTTTTTATATATATTTTTTGAAGTGGAGGTAAACCCCTTATGAAAAACTGAAGTTTTGAAGTCTGTGGTTTGTGTCCATACAACTGCTGAAAGGTAAGGAATGATTTGGAAAGGTTATATTATCATGATTTAGTGATTGTGATTTTCTATGGTTAATTATCATCTATTCATTTTGCTTAGTTCTGGTTTGTCCCCCGCATCATGTTTTAAAAGGGAATCAGCAAGAGCTAACCAAAACTGACTCTTGTTCCCTAGGGAGAGCACAGCTGAGCCAGCAAATCACTCCTTCCCCCAGTCTAACTGGAAATCTCAACCTATTGCTTCCCTCTCTCCTGTGCAACATCCACAAAGGCAGCAATTCTGGGCTTTTGTTGGCTTACTTTCTTTCTCCATAGTACTTCCCCTTTTTCCCCTTAGCCTTTTCTTCCTCATCAGCTTGAGATGGCTTGGACATTTCCACTTGGCACTGTTCATACTCCCAAACCTCCAGAGCACTTTATTTGCTCTACTATTTTTTATTTATTTGCTCTACTTTATTTGCTCTACTTCCTAACAAACAGGAAGCAGCAGGTGAAGCTAAGCACGATCACATCAGATACCTGTACAATTAGTTCAGCCCCCCCCCCAAGGTTGTGTGCTCTCCCCACTTCTCTTTCTCTGTATACCAATGACTGCATCTCCAACGATCCATCTGTTAACCTACTGAAGTTCGCAGATGACACAACAGTGATTGATCTCATTCAAGATAATGACGAATCCGCATATAGACGTGAGGTCGAACGACTAGCCTTGTGGTGCGACCGAAACAATCTGGAACTGAACACACTCAAAACTGTAGAAATGTTGGTAGACTTTAGGAGAAACCCTTCCATACTTCCACCTCTCACAATACTAGACAACACAGTATCAACAGTAGAAACCTTCAAATTTCTAGGTTCTATCGTATCGCAAGATGGACAGTTAACTTAAGACACATCTATTTATCTGTGCAGGACTGGGCTAGGTTTTTAATTAAATGTAGTTTTAATGGGGTTTTATTATTTTAATTGTAAATTTTAATTCGGCCTTATCTAATAAGTTTTTTAATTAGTGTTTTATTTTTGTATTTATAGTTATGTATTGGTGTTTTTAATAGGCTGTAAACCGCCCTGAGTCCCTTGGGAGATAGGACGGTATAAAAATGTGATTAATTAATTAAATAAATAAATAAATAAATAAACATAAAAAACATCATCAAAAAAGGACAACATAGACTGTTCTTTCTGCGCCAACTCAGTAAGCTCAAACTGCCCAAGGAGCTGCTGATTCAGTTCTACAGAGGAATTATTGAGTCTGTCATTTGCACCTCTATATCTGTCTGGTTTGGTTCTGCAACTCAACAAGAAAGACACAGACTTCAGAGGATAATTAGAACTGCAGAAAAAATAATTGCTACCAACCTGCCTTCCATTGAGGACCTGTATACTGCATGAATCAAGAAGAGGGCTGTGAAAATATTTACAGATCCCTCACATCCAGGACATAAACTGTTTCAACTACCATCAAAACGACACTATAGAGCACTGCACACCAGAACAACTAGACACAAGAACAGTTTTTTCCCGAAGGCCATCACTTTGCTAAACAAATAATTCCCTCAACACTGTCAAACTATTTACTAAATCTACATTACTATTAATCTTCTCATCGTTTCCATCATCAATCTCTTTCCACTTATGACTGTATGACTGTAACTTTTTGTTGCTATCATTAAGGGTTAAATTGTACCCTATGACCATGTGTTGTAAATGTTGTATCTTGATGAAGGTATTTTTTTTCTTTTTTCTTTTATATACACTGAGAGCATATGCACCAAAGACAAATTCCTTGTGTGTCCAATCACACTTGGCCAATAAATTCTATTCTATTCTATTCTATTCTATTCTATTCTATTCTATTCTATTCTATTCTATTCTATTCTATATGATCATTTCATGCTTGCTGATCTTATTACATAATGAACAGAGAATACTATAAACCAACCTCATGCTTCCTCCAGTTTAAAAAAAATTGTCAGTCTCTGCACCTGAAATATAAATATCAAGTAAAAGAAATCCCTTTGCTTCCATTCTATTAGCAGGAGGAAAGACTAAATGGGTAGTTCTATTGCCCATCCTTCTGTGTTTTCAATTCAATTTTTTTTTTGCTAAAAAAATTCTGAATTATTGATAGGATGGAAAAGATATCTGGCCATCAAGCTGTTCATATACATGTACATATACATTTCTACTAAGAGATTTGATTAAAGCATGATAGAGCAGTTTTGCAGACAGATGTTTTTCCCAACAGTTCTTACCATGTTTGGAAGGAATAGTCTTAAAACCTCTATATACATGTATAGGGTTAAGAGAGTAATATCTCACTTGAGACCCAGTGTCAGAATTGGGTTAAGAAAAGAATCTGATGTGTTCTCCCTATGTGAGCAGGGAAAATCAAGCTCAAGAATAATATTTCACAGGGGATATGAAACTGCTAGAAGGATTAAGATTGCACTTGCTGATAGGAGTGAATATACTAGACGGTTCTTAATTCAGGTGGCAGAAAGCAGAGTAAGGGAAGAGTTCCCCAGAATTGTTTTGCAGCTTGGACTACAACTCTTTTCCTAAACCAGAAACAAATGCTTCCAGGGATGCAAACATTTTTAAAGCAACCCTATTTTTTCCAGGATTCCTTAGCACAATGGTCTCCAACCTTGGCAACTTTAAGCCTGGAGGACTTCAACTCCCAGAATTCCCCAACTCTCCGCCTGGGAGTTGGAGTCCTCCAGGCTTAAAATTGCCAAGGTTGGAGACCTCTGCTTAGCAGCTGTATAGGAAAGACAAAGCTGTTTTAAATATGTCCAGACAAGTGCTTGACAATATTGCTCTGCCATGGGAAGAAGTTCTTTGATAGGAGAGTGATCTTTTATCTTTCAGTTCTTCAGTTCCTCTTTTATCTTTTAGTTATCTTTCAGTTAGTTGAATTGTTCATGACCAAATATCTCAGATCATAGAAGTCTTAGGCCATCTCTGGAAACAAGCAGAGTTGATTAGCATTGGTACTGGAGGCAATCATTTTTGTTCACTCTCAGGTATTAAATTCATTATTATTTTTTTATTTAGCTCAGAGAGGAGGAATGGCAGAAAAGAATCCATTCAAAAAATACCTGGTAGATCTCTGTTTATCAGTTAGAGAGACAATTTGAGAATTTCTTTTGTTTTTCTTGCTCTCTTATTCTCTTATCCAGGAAATATAAGGCTAAGATTTAATTCCATGCTTTAGCATTTGCTGTCATTTTGTAATTTTTTCTCAAGAGCATAATCCTTCTGAAAAATGCACAAATGATACAAATAAGAGTGAACGCTTCATCTCCTGTTGATGCAAGGATAACAAGAGAACTTTAGCAAAAACACATGATGGATTTATTTATATGTATTATATATTTACTATGATATTGCTCTCTTGCTGGTCTGTGACCATAATAAAGATTTGATTTTAATGCTGTCCAAATGAATTTGGGTGATCACAGGGTATCAAAATAACATAGAAACCATATAACAAAACCAAACAGATTCAGATTCAGATTCAGACAAAGAAAAAGGGAAAGGAAAAGGAAAAGGAAAAAGAAAAGCAAGATGAGGAATCTGCCAAATCCTATAACATCCCGTCACCAACTAACTTCCAACAAAGAGGGCGTCAACTCTCCTACTCCAAGACCTAGGAGAAGGCAAAGTCTTCAAGGCCCTTTAGAATGTTTTAAGGCTGTTATAAGGGTTGGAACCAGTGATGGGATTCAGCCAGTTTGCACCACTTTGGGAGAACTGGTTGTTAACTTTCTGAGCAGTTTGGCAAACTGGTTGTTGGAAGAAATCATTAGGGCAGAGAACCGGTTGTTAAATTACTTGAATCCCACCACTGGTTGGAACCATCCAGATCTCGAGAGGATCCTCATTCAAGAGGGCAGATATAGTAGGGAGGACAGGTTTCCTGGATCCTGATAGATGAGATTTTTTAATTGAAGGAACCTGGAGCATGCCAACCCTATCAACCTGAGGTCACACCAAAGAAGATAAGCAGTTGCTCAAATGACCAGGCCCTGAAAGACGTGTGCCTTTTGTAATGGCCTGGTTCCTTCACTTGACTTTTGTACAGAGTCCTCTCTTCGATGCACACACAGCATTAACATTCAGTAGCAGGCACTCTCGGATACTGGAGGCTGATTTGTAACTCATAATATAACTGGGTTTCCACATCCTCCTCATATTGCTGAAGAGGAAGAAGCTGCAAATAATGAAATATAGGAATGCAGGAAAAAAGAGGAAGCAGGAGGCAGCTGAGAGCCCAACCGAAATACAAAGAATTATGGAGAAGTGACAGAAAGGGAAACCCAGACCAGGAATTGCACTTGGTGGCTTATTTAGTTGAAAAACAAAATAACAAGTTAGCAAAAAAGAAAAAAGAAAAGAAAAGAAAAGAAAGGTGGTCTCTTCCACAAAGAATCCAGCCTTCAATATTGAATAGTTTTTCAATGTACAAAAACCTGTGCCATATGTATCAACATAGATTAGAGATCCTCCTTCCAATTCTGTTTACAGTTTATCTCACTGTTTTTACAATGGATGTTTTTGTTCTCAGAGAAATATTTATTTAAAAGTTATTTGTCAACACCTCATACTCAAATGAATTTACAGCATTGGTTACGTGAGATCCACAGTTGTACTAGAGGGCAAACTGGGAATCTGTCAGGAAAATGTTTTGACATTCTATTAAGAAAATAATGATTATTTATTCAAAATAACCATGGCTTCCAGGCACATAGTTTAAAACCATATCAAAATGAACAAATCCAGATGTGCAGTGGGGTACTGTAAAGAGACTGATAGCTGACAGCTTTTGCTAAAGGCAAAGTTAAGGATAAGTCCTTATTTTTTATAAGTGGTAAGAAACAGGATTCTTCTATTAGAGAGGGTGATGCACAATAGAATTATAGTTGCCTATGACTCACCAATTAATGGAATAGCCATTAAAAAAACCTAGCAAATGGCATGTCCTTGAACTATAGATATGAGCCAACTCAACAGTAATGTTGATGCTGCTCTTCTAGCCAGCTGTAATGCTGCAGTCAAAAGTAGAGTGGGTTTTTTTTTTAGAAAATGCAATACTCAACCATACCATTTATGTATTATAAGTTTGTTAAATGCAAAATGTATTATATTAATGTGCATTAAGAAAGATGAAAATAAGTGGTCATGCTACTGAGCCCAAGAGTGCAAAACAATTTCCACTGAGATTGTGACATTTGGCATCCTGTTCATTCAGAATGAAACTTCCATGCAGCAGGAACGGTTTGCAGATTCTAGCTATGGGTTTCTTCTTCTCTTTTTTTCCAACACAGGAAAAGAACTAGCTGGAATAAATCTTTTCTTTTAGTACAATACTTAACCCCCTGTTTACTTCGACATATTTTACTGGGGGGAAAAAAGCAAGTATTCAGTCTGGCCCTGAAATATATTTTAAGCTAGCACTACAAACAACTGTTATATTCGGTTAAAAGTCTATGGAGATTCTCAGTCATCCAGGCCATGATTGTCCCAAAGGTGCTTTTTCAAGAGGCTTTCTAGTTTTTCTTTGAAGACTTTTCGTTTCTCATCCAAGAAGCTTCTTCAGCTCTGAAGAAGCTTCTTTGATGAGAAGCAAAACATCTTCAAAGCAAAAAAGTCCACTTGCCTCTTGAAAAAGCATCTTTGGTATTCAGTTATGTTTATGTACATATTGAAAGAAAAAAAATCCACTAAAAAAAAATTCAATTGTATTCTTTCTTTATAAAGAATAGAAAATATTTTTTTCAGAAACAGTGTTTGATCTTGTAATGTATCACAAGTTCACACATTTAAAAAGGAGAGACGTAAATGTGTGATAATTCAACCCTGATTGGTTTGTTTTAGGGCCAATGAACATATGCACATTTATCACTTTTCCTTGCTACAAACATGAACAAACCATCAAAACTAGAACTCATTTCAGTGAGATAAGGCCAGTGAAATGCATACGCATCTGAATACAGTTCAGAAAACGTGTGAAAGAACTGAGGCTGGATGTATGGCAATTTATCTAGCCTCTCACTGTTAGTTCATGCTACATACAGATTTATTTAGTTAACCAACAACATACTCAGTTGTATCCCCTGAACCAGTCAAAGTCGGTAGTTTTTTAACAATGATTTTGGCCATTTGTTACAGAGGAATTTTTAGAAGTGCCTCACTAAAGTTTTTTTTTTGTTGGTGTTTTTTTTTTTTTGTTTACATTTATATCCCGCCCTTCTCCGAAAACTCAGGGCGGCTTACAGTGTGTAAGGCAATAGTCTCATTCTATTTGTATATTTACAAAGTCAACTTATTGCCCCCCCAACAATCTGGGTCCTCATTTTACCTATTTTATAAAGGATGGAAGGCTGAGTCAACCTTGGACCTGGTGGGACTAGAACCTGCAGTAATTGCAGGCAGCTGTGTTTTAATAACAGGCTTCTTACAGCCTGAGCCACACCGTGGTAAAAAGTTACCTTTTTAAAAATAGTCACATGGCCAAGAAGATAAAAATGCTTAAAAAGAAAAGGAATTTGTAACCTCTCAAGAGTCTAATAAATATATAAACCTTGTAGTATCAGTTCAAGTCATTGTTCCATTAAGGATTGGACACCAGGATTTCAGGCTGTAGAATGGGAAAGGACCTCTTCAAACAATAACTACAAGTCATTGTAACCACATTCACACTTCTATCATTTCAATCTCTAACCGCCCCATCCTCCTGAAGTATTTGAAATCCAAGATTAACATCACTTGTTCCATTGATGGAACTAGGCCAGTTTGGTCTAATGGTTAAGGCAGTAGACTAGAAAGTGGGAGAATGTGAGTTCTAGCTCTAACTTAGCTATAAAAGCCAGCTGGGTGACATTGTGCCACACACTTAGCCCAACTTATCTCATAAGAGTTGTTATTTTGGGGCAAATAGGAAAGAGGCCTTGCCTTGGATTATATAGAAAAATAATAAAAGTGGGATATAAATAAACAAATAAACAAAATAAAATGTGAAATGCTGAGATGAGGAGCAAAAATCATCACCTCAATCCCAGCCTCCATGGTCACAGAATCCCTGCACCCTTCTCACTTTTGCAACTGGTGCTGAAGAGAAGGAGGAAACTGACAAAAGACTCACAAAAGACATTAACCATTGAGGCCCCACCTTGAATTTCATGTTGAATTCACCACAGAATCACCCTGCTCTCAACTAAAATAGGCAAAGTCTTGTCAGTGTCAGTCCTGATGAATTATTTGGGCTATTGTGCCCAAACCACAAAATTCTCAAACTGACTCTTCCCATCCTGGATTTGAAGTACAGGAACTGGGAGGATGGATGAGGCTAGAGAATGGGGAAATGGTGCTATAGTTTTTCAAAAGCCAGCTCTGCTGCAGCTCCAACTGTACTGTAGCCAAGTTGAAAATAAAACAGCTCAGCTCTTCAACAGTGATGACCCTGTGGATATGTAGAAGCTTGAAGTTACTTTCCAGCTTGCACAAAATATTTGTATGGAAATGCCACAAAAATGTGAATTTCACAGAAACAAAACAGTTGCTGGAACACACTATTCCTGCCATAGAAACTGGCTAGCAAATGTGAAAAGGAAATCAATATGAGCTGCTATTAGTCCTTGGGCTGTACTAGTTGCTTTCCAGGACTACTATATAACTTGGGAAACCAGCATGACCCATAATCCTTTGCAAAATGGATCCCAGTTATTTCAACCACAATCTGTTGAATTAAATACCCAGCTTCCCCTGGCTATTCATGGCATATTCTGCTGAATCCATCATCCAAGGATGTGAATTTGTAATGTGAGAAAACATTTATTTTAAGTTATTGGAAGGGAAAAAGCAGAAAGGCAAAATCAATCCCAGTTCTTACTTACAATTTTTATATACATGCTCTTTTAGCCAGGAAAGAATAAATCAAGCACACTTCACATATTCTTCCCCTGGCCAATGAATGGATCAATGGAGAATCCTCTTGCCATGATGTTCTACTTTATATCTTCCATGGACACTATTCCTTTTTGGAAAATAGGATCCATGGATGAGCAAGAATACGGACTAGTTCAGAGCACTACAGTTTGCTTGAGAGTGCTCTGAAAAGCACTGGAGAAATGTGTCTCCTATATTAGTATTCCAGAGGAATAAGGTATATGGAACCAGGTAGAATGTTCCTACTATGGAGGTAATTAAATAAGAGTGGCAAATCTTTCCTGCATGCCTTTTGCAAGTGCTGCTAGTAGCTGCTCCTGCAGCTGCTATATAAATGTGTAATTTGCTAGAGCTCTACCTCAACCTATCTGGTGATCTCTCTCATCCCATGTTTCAGTATGAAAAACATAACCCTAAAAAAGCCACAACACCAAATTGGAGGATCATTCTGTTCTCAGGAAATGCGCAAATTTGAAAATGTAAGCAGCAAAAGGCATAAAAAATGAAAATGAATTTCACATAGCCATCTTTTATTCACACAGGAAGAATGGGGTTTTCTAGGAGTTCAGGGACTACATCATCTGAAACTGTTTGTTCTGCAGGTATCATTTGCTGCCTTGCACCTGCTCTGTACTATAAGGAAGGCCTGTGGTTAGAACTATGTTGGTTGGTTTGTGGGAAACTGCCAGTCAGTCTTTTGACTATGACATTACTTTTGGCTGGAAAGATAAGCATAAATTCATTCAATTTCTTGAAGAATTTTCAGTGCATTCAGTACAACACTGAAAAAGATATATAAAATATCCAGTTGTTTAGAACAGAGTTCCTTTTGTGAGTTGTTTGATCTTAAATAGCTATGAAAATTCCCCTCTTTCTGGAAACTAAAATTGAGCTGCATCTAAAGTTTGTTATGACAATATAGCCTGAAATCAAGGATAGGTGTGTGTGTGTGTGTGTGTGTGTGTGTGTGTGATTTTACTTCACAGGTCTACAACCTTGGCAACTTTAAGACCTGCAATTGCAGTTCAACTCCCAGGATTCCCCAGGATTCTGGGAGTTGAAATTCAAAAGTCTTAAACTTGCCAAGGTTGGAGACATCTGTTCTACTTAACTCTAAACAGACTGGAATGTTGCATGAATAACACTTGCACATGTTCCTTTGTACATGTTACATGTTGCATTTCATATTAGAAACCGTAGCATTATAAGTGCCACTAATTAAGTAAGATATTACCTAAAGAGAAAGAGAAAAAGGACAAGTGTGGCTTCTATTCTTGAAAATTGGAGTTTTTCAAGAAGTAATTGGACAATCATTTATCTAGAATGGTATAAGATCACCTGCCCTAGCAGGAGGCTGCATTAGAAGAGTCCCTTCCAAAGTCCCTTCCTACCTTATTATTCTATATTATTCTCTAAAACATTTAAATTTAAATTCAAGTCAGAAAAATATTTCTGAATATGAGCACCCAGGGACTTTCCGGCCTTGCTATACAAGATATCCTTAGTTAAGACTGCTTTTCTCTTAGAACCACTAGGAAATTTAAAATGGCTAATAAATATGATTTTATTCTCAAATTAATAATTAAATTACTTTTTATATCTTGGTTGTTTAAAGGAGACTAGAGACGAGTAACAAATTTCTCTGCTTTAAAGTTTAAAAGCCTGTTTGTGAGCTTGTACAGGAGATCTGTAAATATTTTTGTGCTCAGTTAAGTTTTCATGGCTGCTGTGAAAAACATGGAATGTAATGCATGCACCTTTGGTTCCCATCCATTTCTGTCAGAGTTTGTTCTGGTAAATTGTAGGACTTCGTTTGGAGCAGACATGCATAGGACCGTACTTACTAAGGTATTAGTACCTCATTTGAACTTGGTTGCTTTTAGATTGCTTCTATCTTTGATTAGTTTCCATCCATTGCTTTTTGTTCTGCCTTCAGGTGCTTTGGAGAATAGGTTGACTCCTTCTTGGCAGCCCCTGAGATACTGGAACACTGCTATCATGTCATATCTAGTCCTTTTCATTAAACTAGACATATCCAATTCCAGCAACTGTTCTTTATGTTTTATCCTCCAGTCCCCTAATCATATTCATTGTTCTTCTCTGCACTCTTTCTAGAGCCTCAACATCTTTTTTACATTGTGGCGAACAAAACTGGATGCAGTGTTTCAAGTGTGGTTGGAATAAGGCATTAAAAAGTGGTATTAACACTTCATGTGATCTTGATTCGATCCCTCTGTTTATGCAGCCTAGGACTGTGTTGGCATTTTTGCAGCTGCATCATACTGCTCATATTTAAGTGATTGTCCACTAGGATTCCAAAATCCCTCTCACAATTATTACTTTTGAGCCAGGTACCGTCTATACTATACTGTGTATTTGGTTTTCCTTGCCTAAATGTAGAACCTTACTTTTTCACCCTTGAACTTAATTTTGTTAGATTAAGTGTTCAAAGTCTGGCAAGATCCTTCTGAATCTTAAGCCTATCATCTGGAGTACTGACTACTTCTGCCAGCTTAGTGTGGTTTGCAAATTTGATAAGTTCCCCATCTATTCCCTCATCTAAATCACTGATAAAAATATAAAATGCCTTACTGAAGTCCAAGTAAATTATATCCATAGCATTTCTCTGGACTACTAATTTTGTCACGTTGTCAAAGAATGGAATAAGATTTGTCTGGCATGATCTGTTTTTGATAAACTCATGTTGGTCTTTTGGTTATGACTTCGTTTGCTTCTAGGTGTTTGCAGATTTGTTGCTTGATTATATTTTCCAGAATCTTCCCAGGTATTGATGTCAGGCTGATAGGTATGCAGTTTCCTGGATCCACTTTTTTCCCCTTTTTCGGAGATGGAAACTTTTCCAGTCCTTTGGTAGTTCCCTGGTGCTCCAGGATCTTTGAAAAATATGGTTCAGTTTTTCTGAGATCACATCTGTCAGTTCCTTCAGAACCTTGGGGTGTAATCCATCTGATCCTGGTGATTTAAATTTGTCTAAGCTGGACAAGTGCTCTCTTACCATTTTCTTGCCTATTTTAAATTGTGTTCTGAATCTGTTTTAATAGTAATGTTTTTGATAGGTTGGACTGGTTTTGTGTTTGTGTAAAATTAAAAAGTTCTGCATTTTCCCTTTTGCTTTTCACCCTCTTGCCATTTTCTCCCGTTAATGGACCAATTGCTTCCTTGACTTTTTTCTTGTTTTTAATATATTGGAAGATGCTTTTTTTTTGTTATGTTTTATTTTTGTCGCAAGCCTTTATTCATTGTGAGCCATAGCTCTCCTTACTTCATCTTTGCAGGCTTGGACTATTTGCTGATATTCTGCCTTAGTTATGTGCCCCTAATTTTACTTTTTTATACTTGTCCTTTTTGTCATTCAATTTGTCAGAGAGTTCTTTATGCAGCCATCTGATTTGTTTGGAGAGCTGTTATTTTTCTTCTTCATTGGAATTGTGCTAGATTGTGCTTTTATAATCTTACTTTTAAAAATTTCCTAAGCTTTTTGGGTTGTTTCCCACTTGAGAAGTCTCATCCATGGACTCCTTCCCAAATTGTCTTCAAGTTTATTGAAATCGTGTCTCTTCCAAGACTCTAGTTTGACTTTTTTCTATTGCTTGTGCTTGTATAATGTTGAATTCCAACATTGCATGATCATTCACTCCCAATAACTTTCTATAACGTCAACATCTTCTATCATTTCATCTCTGTTAGTGAGAATTAAATCCAATATGTCTGACCCTCTAGTTTCCTTGTTTACTTTTTGGGAGACAAAGTTGTCTGCTAGATTTGTCAGGAACCTGTTTGATTTTTACTTGGTGCAGAGTTTGTCTCCCAGTTGATGTCTGAGTTGTTAAAGTCCCCATTACTATTGTGATGTGCTTCCTACACATACCTAGCAAAAAGTTCATTGATTTCCTCTATTTGGGTAGGTGGCCTATATATAGTGATCCTATTGGTCTCAATGGGGCTTGCTACTGAGTGGATAATAGTAAGATCGAACTATAATCTCCCTATTCTCTATGAGGCTCTGCATTCATAACAAGTGAAGATGAAAAGGAAATTACATACTGCTGTAAGAGGGGCTGCTTGACTGTGTGCTGAATTCAGACATTCAGTCTTATAACAGATGTCCCAAAATCAACAATTAACAATTAATAACAACTATTAATTTCAAATGAAATTAATAAATCTATGTCCAATCATAAACAATAAAAGTTAAATTACAGAGAATTATCTCTGATTTGAATAAAATAGAATTAGATAGATTTTGCAGTCAAGGTAAACCAGGTTATCCTGTGAAGAATTCTTACTACAATTACTCAAAAAAATAAATCTGAATTAATTTTCTTGCTTCAATTGGACACATCAAATAATTATTTTAGAAATATAAGTAATTATGATCAATATAAAGGCCATGACATGATAGTAGATAGAGGCAGCAGAGCTGCAGAGGTAAATTAAGAGAATGCATTGAAGCTTCAGTTATTAAGACTGGAATGAATCAGCAATAATTCAGATTTGATCAAATAGTCAAGCTTCAAAGAATGTTTCAATTAATTAAAACCTGTGAGTCTACCTTCAGTGATTATCTAATTCAATTCTATCAAAACTAATACTAACATTTTGCCACCTAGAGTCATTCTGAAGTCAGGGGATGCCAAAATTGAATTAAACAAATTGATTGATTGATTGAATGAATGAATGAATGAATGAATGAATGAATAATTTTGATTCAGAATATGTATAAGTTACAATGGTGGAACTTTAAGACGTCTGAATTTTATGTTTTAAAAATAACAAGAGTAAAATATCTTAATTCTGACAAGTTTCAGCCAAATGGCTTCCAGGATTCAGTATTATACATTTTAAATATTCCATTCCATATCTTGCAAATCTTTTTTTTTTTTTGCAATCACAATTTTTTTAAAAAAATGCTAGTTTGACAAATCCATGATAATTGTTTCCACCTTTAGGCTGGGGAAGTCAAACAGTTCCTCTTCCTTCTAAATTAAAATTTTACATAACCCTTGATAATATCAATGATTGTTACCTCATTTCTGATTTTCCATTACAATAGAAAACCAAAGACAACAAAACTTCCTCCTCATAAGCTAACATTTCTTAATTTAATTTCTATGTTTTTGGACAACAGTTGTCTTTGGCAAGATGGGCATACAAGTTTAACAAACCAATCAACTTATGAAATTAATAAATCTATGTCCAATCACAAACAATAAAAGTTAAATTACAGAGAATTATCTCTGATTTGAATAAAATAGAATTAGATAGATTTTGCAGTCAAGGTAAACCAGGTTATCCTGTGAAGAATTCTTACTACAATTACTCAAAAAAATAAATCTGAATTAATTTTCTTGCTTCAATTGGACACATCAAATAATTATTTTAGAAATATAAGTAATTATGATCAATATAAAGGCCATGACATGATAGTAGATAGAGGCAGCAGAGCTGCAGAGGTAAATTAAGAGAATGCATTGAAGCTTCAGTTATTAAGACTGGAATGAATCAGCAATAATTCAGATTTGATCAAATAGTCAAGCTTCAAAGAATGTTTCAATTAATTAAAACCTGTGAGTCTACCTTCAGTGATTATCTAATTCAATTCTATCAAAACTAATACTAACATTTTGCCACCTATAGTCATTCTGAAGTCAGGGGATGCCAAAATTGAATTAAACAAATTGATTGATGGAATGAATGAATAATTTTGATTCAGAATATGTATAAGTTACAATGGTGGAACTTTAAGACGTCTGAATTTTATGTTTTAAAAATAACAAGAGTAATATATCTTAATTCTGACAAGTTTCAGCCAAATGGCTTCCAGGATTCAGTATTATACATTTTAAATATTCCATTCCATATCTTGCAAATCTTTTTTTTTTTTTGCAATCACAATTTTTTTAAAAAAATGCTAGTTTGACAAATCCATGATAATTGTTTCCACCTTTAGGCTGGGGAAGTCAAACAGTTCCTCTTCCTTCTAAATTAAATAAATTTGAGTTGGGAGGTGACAGGATGAAGCCTAAGTTAAACTATGTAGGAGGAGGGTTAGCAATAGTGCAAGATTTGTGTCTATCCCAAACTGTTTCTTAAATTGGTGGTAATTATCCTCAAATGGGAGGGACATCTCATGGAGGAAATGGAGTAATCTGTAATTGCTTGTTTTTGAGAAAAGATCCAGTTTTGAACTGTTACTGCCAAGAAACTGTTTTTTTTTCTTTTTGGATGTGTGTGTATGTGAGGGTAATGGTATTATTTAAGACTGGGAAAGTTGGTAATTGGTTCAAATAATTTAAGAATCAAGGATTGCATAGCTAAAGTTGGAATATTTCTGTGTATAAATCTTGCAAAGCAAACCTTCAAGTGTGACTTGTTGGTTTGGATTCAATCCCCATTTCAATACATGAATTACATTCAAATGTATCTTTACTGAATCTCTAAATTAAATAAATTTGAGTTGGGAGGTGACAGGATGAAGCCTAAGTTAAACTATGTAGGAGGAGGGTTAGCAATAGTGCAAGATTTGTGTCTATCCCAAACTGTTTCTTAAATTGGTGGTAATTATCCTCAAATGGGAGGGACATCTCATGGAGGAAATGGAGTAATCTGTAATTGCTTGTTTTTGAGAAAAGATCCAGTTTTGAACTGTTACTGCCAAGAAACTGTTTTTTTTTCTTTTTGGATGTGTGTGTATGTGAGGGTAATGGTATTATTTAAGACTGGGAAAGTTGGTAATTGGTTCAAATAATTTAAGAATCAAGGATTGCATAGCTAAAGTTGGAATATTTCTGTGTATAAATCTTGCAAAGCAAACCTTCAAGTCTGACTTGTTGGTTTGGATTCAATCCCCATTTCAATACATGAATTTCATTCAAATGTATCTTTACTGAATCTCTAAATTAAATAAATTTGAGTTGGGAGGTGACAGGATGAAGCCTAAGTTAAACTATGTAGGAGGAGGGTTAGCAATAGTGCAAGATTTGTGTCTATCCCACACTGTTTCTTAAATTGGTGCTAATTATCCTCAAATGGGAGGCACATCTCATGGAGGAAATGGAGTAATCTGTACTTGCTTGCTTTTGAGAAAAGACCCAGTCTTGCACTCTTACTGCCAAGAAACTGTTTTTTTTTCTTTTTGGATGTGTGTGTATGTGAGGGTAATGGTATTATTTAAGACTGGGAAAGTTGGTAATTGGTTCAAACAAGAAAGGCGCCAAGTCTAACCAAACGACTGTCATTATAGGCCGCTACCAACCAAAGTGGAAAAGAAGATTTTCACAAAGCCCAAGATCGAGGGAGTACGGTGCAGGCTTGAAGTGGACACGGGATCAGCGATCACCATCATGTCCTGGGACACCCTGGCGAAGTCGCTGCCGTCCGTCAAGCGCCATCTGCAAGCACAGCGGCTACGAGTGCACGACTACCAGGGAATCGCATCCCTGTTCGAGGGACCACCTCCGTCCGAGTCGAGTACGGCCTCACAAAAGACCCTGCCCATCACGATCGCCGAAGGAACTCTGCCCAGTCTGTTGGGACTAGACTGGTTTCGTGCCCTGGGCATGGGAGTGACTGGCATCTACAGAAGTGACTGCAATTTGAAAGACATTCTCTTTAACGAGTTCAAGATGTCTTCAAGGACTGCCTGGGCAAGTACAAGGGGACCCCTATTTCCTTCAACTTAGACCCCAGGTAGCCCCCATTAGGCTTAAGGCGAGGAGAGTCCTTTGCCCTAAAACCAAAATTGATAAGGAGCTGGACAAGCTCATAAATCAGGGGTTTTGGTGCCAGTCGATCACGCAAAGTGGGAGACGCCAATCGTCACCCCATCAAATCGGACGGGTCAATTAGAATTTGCGCTGACTACAAGGCGACGCTTAACAAAGCCTTACAGAAAAGCGCGTGCCGGTTCCGTGGTGCAACATTTATTGCACTCCTTGGGGCAAGGGCAAGTCTTTGCAAAGTTAGACTTGGCCCAAGCCTACCAACAACTGCCAGTAGACGCCCGACAGCGAAGCCCAAACGATTGTGACGCACAGGGGGCATTCAAGTGCACCGATTGCAATTTGGGGTTAGTGTGGCACCAGGGCTGTTCCAAAACCTGATGGAACGACTACTGCAAGGGCTCCCAGGGGTAGTTCCCTACTTCGATGATGTCCTAATTTCAGGGGAAAACATGGAGGAATTGGGGGAGCGGTTAAGAAAGGTCTTGAGCATTTTCCGGACAGCGGATTAAAAGTCAAGACAAATAAATGTCAGATAGGGGTCGAATCGGTCGATTTCTTGGGCTACCGGATAGACAAGAAAGGAATTCACCCTACTGAGAGCAAAGTTAAGGCAATTAGGAAGGCTCCAGCGCCCAAAAACAAAGCAGAGCTGCAGGCATTCCTGGGATTGGTTAATTTTACGCGGTCTTTTTGAAGAACAAAGCAACCGTTGCGGAACCGCTGCATAGGCTCTTAGGAAAAATACTGTTTGGTCTTGGGAAAGTCAGAAAATAGGGCTTTTGAAGCAGTAAAGAACCTGCTCTCAAGTGATAGCCTGCTCATCCAATATCACGACTCACTACCCCTAGTGCTGGTTTGCGATCGTCCCTTATGGGGTGGGGCTGTACTCAGCCATAGACTTCCAAACGGCACAGAAGCCCCTATAGCGTTCTACTCTAGAACGATGTCCTCCCCAGAGAGGAACTACAGCCAATTAGACAAAGAAGCATTAGCCATTGTATCAGGGGTCAAAAAATTCCATGAGTATGTCTTTGGGCGGAATTTTGAAATCGTGACTGACCACAGACCGTTACTGGGATTACTGGCTGGCGACCGGCCAACGCCTGTGGCACTTTCGCCACGTTTGACTCGATGGACTATATTTTTAGCCGCTTACTCATACAAGCTGCAGCATCGACCGGGGAAAGAAGTGGGGCATGCAGACGCATTGAGCCGATGCCCACTGCCAGGGGCGACCGAAGACCCCACTCCGGGGACACCCATCCTCCTTATTGACTCGTTGGACTCTGGCCCAGTCACATCAAAGGAAGTGGCTCGGGCATCATACCGACATTGTGTTAAGGACTGTACTCGGTTGGGTACAGAGAGGGTGGCCGCTGCGCCGGGCGAGCAGTTCAAAGAATTTGTTAAGAAACGTGATGAGCTCTCGGCTCAAGGGGGTGCCTGTTATGGGGTGATCGTGTAATAATTCCTGTTAAGTTAAGGAGCAAGGTATTGGACCTCCTCCACGAGGGTCACCCAGGCATCGTAAGGATGAAGGGGTTAGCTAGAAGCTATGTATGGTGGCCACTCATGGACGCAGAGATTGCTGAGAGGGTAGGGAAATGCCAAGCTTGCCAAGAGTCCAGACCGCTACCCTCAACAGCCCCAGTCAGAGAATGGGAAAAGCCCCAAGGGCCTTGGTCAAGAATCCACATTGACTTTGCTGGCCCTTTCACGGCCAAACGTTCCTAGTGGTGGTGGGACGCATTTTCCAAATGGTTAGAGATCATACTTATGAAGTCCACCACAGCCGAAGCAGTAATCGCAACCCTGCGCCACCTATTCGCAACTCACGGGTTGCCGGACACTCTGGTGTCCGACAATGGGCCCCAATTCACGGCAGCCCAGTTTGAAGAGTACCTGGCAGAGGGAGGCATCCGACATGCCCTCTCTGCACCTTTCCACCCTGCGCCGAATGGCCTTGCAGAGCGTTCCGTCCGGAGCGCTAAGGAGGCATTGTCCAGGCTCAAGCCAGGTGACTGGCAAACAAAAATAGACTTTTTCCTAGCCGTCCAGCACAGAACCCCAAGCACAGCCACGGGAAAAAGCCCAGCCGAATTGCTAATGGGACGAAACCTCCGTGCCCACTTGATCGCTTGAACCCCATTACACACCCGAGGGTTACAAGGGGAGCTAGAAAAACAAGGAAATGAGCATAGGCGACCGGGTGTGGGCCCGAAACTATGGGGACGGCCCGAGTTGGGTCGCCGGACAAGTAACAAAAGTAACAGGGCCAAAATCGTACGTGGTAGAGCTACCAGACAACCGAATGTGGCGGCGCCACATAGATCAGTTAAGGAAACGAATAACTGGCCAAACCAAACCAACAGAGACAGGTAATGACCAATACCACTTTGAATCCACAGCCGACAATGACCCGGGGGAGGCGCAAGACTTAGCTGAGGTTCCAGAGTTCCAGCGACGCCATCAGGTCCCCGAGGGAAACAGCAAGGAAAATTCCAAAATTAATCCAAGGCCGGATGGCCAAGAAAAAGAGTCGGCCAATAATCCAGAGCCCGATGGCCTAGAGAAAGAGCTGGGAGGAGAAAACAGCCCCTCCGACCAGCTCAAAACACCACCCAGAACTGAACCGCGCAGGTCAGAAAGAACTAGGAGACGCCCAGGTTATTTGCGTGACTACGTCGAAAAATAACATGTGAATAAATATGTAAATAAGACCAAGTGTTTTCTGGGAGGGGAGGAGTGTTATGTATTAACAGTTGTGCCTTTAAATATTTGAGCGGGAAATCAGCACGTTGCTGATTGATTGGACCTCCAGCAGAACTGTATAAAAGGAGAGGTTTTTGCCCCAGCCTGTTGCTGGGTTCACCCTATATTAAAGAGCTGTTGTCACTACCCTGGTCTCCAGCCTCGTTACTTCCCGAACGTAACAGTGGTAATTATCCTCAAATGGGAGGGACATCTCATGGAGGAAATGGAGTAATCTGTAATTGCTTGTTTTTGAGAAAAGATCCAGTTTTGAACTGTTACTGCCAAGAAACTGTTTTTTTTTCTTTTTGGATGTGTGTGTATGTGAGGGTAATGGTATTATTTAAGACTGGGAAAGTTGGTAATTGGTTCAAATAATTTAAGAATCAAGGATTGCATAGCTAAAGTTGGAATATTTCTGTGTATAAATCTTGCAAAGCAAACCTTCAAGTCTGACTTGTTGGTTTGGATTCAATCCCCATTTCAATACATGAATTTCATTCAAATGTATCTTTACTGAATCTCTAAATTAAAATTTTACATAACCCTTGATAATATCAATGATTGTTACCTCATTTCTGATTTTCCATTACAATAGAAAACCAAAGACAACAAAACTTCCTCCTCATAAGCTAACATTTCTTAATTTAATTTCTATGTTTTTTGGACAACAGTTGTCTTTGGCAAGATGGGCGGCATACAAGTTTAACAAACCAATCAACTTATGAAATTAATATTTTTCATTATAATTGAAAAACTTTATAGCTGGTCAAACTAGAAAGAAATGTAGGTGTTCTGTTTGTGCACACATAATCAGTTTTGTGTTAGAAGGACTGCTGGCCCTCTTTGTCCTAAAACATTGTTAGGTAAATAACTCACTGTGAATGGTACTGGATATGATGTCTGTATTCTCCAAAATCACTGAAGCTATATGTATAAATTACAGAAAAGGAGAGGGAGAGGCAATTGCAGGCATGGTTTTGCATACATTTACCCCATTTTAAATGTAAACCTACATGATGGGAAAACTGTTGACTTACTAAACTTCTCTGTCATGAATGCCTTCAGGAGGGAAAGGTCAATAAAAAAGAGAAGAAAGTAATGCTTCACAGTTATGGGGATCATGATGGCTACCCTTACAATGGTGCTATAAGCATTTGGGATAAATGCATGGGGAAACTTTCAATAGTTGAAAAGTGCAAGAAAAAATATATCTTTGCCATCCCCTTTTGACATGTGGACAACTCAATGTGAGATAAGTTGTGTTATTTTTTAACAAAATAGTCATAATCCTCAAGATACTGTCTCTTTTGTTTTTTACTGGCAAAAAATTAGGAAAAAGTTTGAAAGCTAAAGCAAAAAAGTGGGGTGAAAAAATGCTCTACAGTAGGACAAAGATAAAGTTTAACTGCACAATGAGAAGACTGTGTACAAATAATAAACATAAGAAATTATTAATATACAACTCAAGTTAGTGTTGTTTCTTTTCTCATATACACTAATACTTAAAATATAGAACAATCTGATTCTCTGACACTACTGAAACCTATGGCTAATCTCTAGAGACCAAGGATATGAATTAAGGAGTAATTCTGTTTAAAAGGGCAGGAAGAGATATCTCAAGATAGGGAAAAAGAGTAGCCATGTGTACATTTCTATATTAATATCCTTTTTTTTTTCTTCTTCTTCATGTGAACCGGAACAGAAATAGAAAGATCTTAGAAAGATCCTGCTAATACAATTCCTCTATCCTATAAAATTAAGGTGAAAGTTTTTGATGAATGCAATTTCTTATTCAGTTACAGCTAATAGCAGCTTTAAAGTAGATGAAAATGGCAGAAAGAGAATAGTTAATCTTTAGTAGCATCATGATCCGAATAAATTGAATCATCTTTGGATTGCATCTGAACAGTTTTCTATATCATATCCATTTTGAAAGACGTTTGTGTCTAATAAATTTATAGCTATAGACAACTTCCTTCCAGGGACAAAAATATAAATCCCACACGGCTTCATATTTATATTAAAGCTTCAGTCAATCCTTGGGTGGAAATGTGAAAATATTTACTGATTGACTGAAAATTTTTACAGATTGATTGAATGTTTTGTGTCCATATAAAGCTACTCCTCTGTCAAACTGAAGGTAAAGGGTTCAGACAGAATGGAGATGTTGCATATATGGGACCTCCCTAAATAATGAATATGAATATTATTTTAAAATAAATTTGTTCCCATTCATTTAGAATAGACTTTCTTTTCATTTAGATATTATTTGCATTTTACTATTGCTAAAAATTAATTGGATGGACTAGAAATCTGTCTGTGTAAGCATAGTGTAGCTGTGTGATTTGAAGTTGCCACTCTGAGGGCAGAGACTTTGTGGTATTAAAGCAGAAATGTACAACTTGTTCACCAGCATTCTTTAAATTTAATTTTTATTTCTACTCATTTCCCCTGATTTCTCCTACTTTCTCCTGAAATAAACACTGTATTTCTCTGTATTGATTAATCTCTATTAAAATTGCATGCTTTGGAACTTTTGTGATTATTTTTAAAAAGGTAGAATTTCAGTAAATGTTCCTATGAACTCAAAGCAATTGGTTTCTGAACAAAAAAAAAGTCTTATTTGAATAATTCGTTTTGTAACTAATAGTCTGGAAATAATAGCAATAGTTTTAGTAAACTGGCTTCAATGATAACAGCTTTTCTGATCTGTAAAAATAAGAGATGTGACTCTCCCAATATTCGTGAAAGACAGTTACTTATTCAGCCCGCCAAGCCTAGAGGTGCTTTCCCTCTGCAATCCTATGGTTAAGTAGATTGTTCCTCTCAGCCTTTTTGGCTAAAAGGACCCTTTCCTTGTGACAGGTCCTAAATACCTGAGCTGAACTTGTTGCTGTTGTTAAGCCAGAGATCCTGCTAGATAAATTTGCAGTCCCCAGCTAAACAGGACTTATCAGAATGGGAGAGATGTGCTTCACAGATAAAAATGACTTCCTCCCGCTGCAGATAACATCAGCAGCCTCATTATCCGAGCTGAAAAAGCCACACAACTGAGCACACGCTCTCATATCTCCACATTTAGCCAGAACCATCTTTCTTTCCTCCCCTGCACAGCACGGAAAGCTGGTTTTTTTTCTTTCCGTTTGTTTCTTTCCTCGAGATCAGTGATAATCATCGACAAATTTCTCCACTGTTGATGGTGTTACTTGGTTTTAGGATGCATCAATTTTGCACACTTAACAGATACTAAGGAGGGGAGGGGAGGAATTTTGTTTCATGGGGTTTTATACAAGCAAACAACTAATATTGCAATTCTACAGTCACCTGGGTAGCAATAGGACTAAGAAGCTTAAACTCACATTCTTAGAACTGGGAAGACATGTAGAATTGCACTGCTGGCCCCACTAAATTAAATGAATTTCTACAGAAATACAGATTGGATTGTGCAAAAATAAGATAAGTACTTGATACAGACTTACCATTAGGTATTTAAGAAATCCTCCCAACATTTATATTTTCAGTGGAATTCTGCTCAACTTAATTAACTTATATTAATACGATTCAGCCTTAATATCTGCCCACTGTATATGTTTGCTTATCTTTCCTTTATTATTCCCCATTTTTTAGTCCCTCCTTATGATAAGAATTTGTATGATCTATTCCTTTGTTTGTGCTATGAATTGCCATGGGGAACTAAAATGCTGCATAAATTCTATGCTCCAAATGATTGATTTTTGAGACTATACATTATTTTATCTTTTGAACAAATTGCAAATCATAGCATCTATTTTTGTCTCAAGCATTTGTTTCCATCTATTGATTTAATCATTAGCAAAATTAAAGCAAAACACACTCAAACACTTGAGACAGGTCTGTGCCTTCACAAAACCTTCAAAATATCAGTGGACAATTACACCAATGAACATACATAACAGAATAGAATAACAAAATAAAAGAGCTGGAAGGGACCTTGAAGGTCTTCTAGTCCAACCCCTTCTCACATAAGAAACCTTATACCATTTCAGACAAATGATTGTTCAATCTGTTCTTAAAAGCCTCCCGTGTTGGAGTACGCACAACTTCTGGATGCAAATTTATTCATTTATTTATTTAGAAAATTTGTATTGCTGCCTACTCATACATGGTGACTCAAGGCAGCTTACAGAACATAAAAACACAATACAAAAGAAATAAAAATAATAAAATAATTAAAATAATAATCCCGACCCCGGTGACAATACACATTCATACCAACCTCCATCCTGCTCTGGGTTCCCCAGACCCACTGCCAGAACCAGATCTTTAGGGCCTTCAAAAAAGTGTTAGAGTGGGGGCCTACATAATTTCTGGAAAGATGATGTTCCAGAGGGAGGGAGCCACCATAGAGAAGGCCTTTATTCTGGGTCCTACCAGATGTATCTCCTTAGGAAATGGGACCTGCAACATTCCTTGCCTCCCCACTCCAGTGGGTCGGGTAGATGTGACTGGCAAGAGACAGTCCCAGGTTATCCCTCAGATAACCTGGTTCCAAGCCATGAAGGGCTTTAAAGGTGACAACCAGCACCTTGGGTTGCACCCGGAAGCAAATTGTCAACCAATGCAACTCCCACTCTAGACGTGAAATATGTGCACACCAAGCTCTGCACAAAATGATGCAGACTGTTGCATTTTGCATCGACTGGAGCTTCTGGATGCTTTTCAAGGGCAGCCCCATGTAGAACATGTTGCAAGAGTCAAGACAGGATGTGACTAGGGCATGAGTGACTGTAAGTAGGGATTGTTGGTCCAGGAAAGGGCATAACTGATGCACAACTTGCAGTTGTGAAAAAGCCCTCCTGGCCACAACTACCATCTGCTCTTCGGGCACGGGTCATGTGTCCAGGAGAAACCCGTTTATGCACTTTGTAACCCCATCCAAGACCAAAGGTGGCAATTCTCCATGGACCAAAGAACTCCAAACCCTGAGCCACTTGGTTCTGCTAGGGTTCAGTTTCAACCTGTTGCTCACTATCCAGCCCTTAACAGCTTCCAAGCACTGCAAGAGGGAGGCCATGGCATCACTTAGGCTGAAATATGCATATGAGTATCATCAGCATACTGAAAATATCTGAGTTCATGGTGACAGATGATATACCCAAAGGCTTCATGTAGAAATTGAATAGGAGCAGAGAGAATACCTAGCCCTGCAGGACCCTGCAAAGCATTGGGCAAGGGCAGGATCTCTCACCTCCTATTAACACTGACTGAGAGGGGCCACAGAGGAAGTTAAGTGAACCAAGATAGCACAGAACCCTCCACTCCCAACCCTTGAAGCCATTCCAGAAGGATACCATGGTTGATGGTATCAAAAGCCACCAAGAGGTCAAGTAGATCAAGGATGGATGCACTACCACCATGCTGCTCCCATCAGAGATCATCAAAAACTGCAAACAATGTGGTTTCTGTTCCATATCCAGGACTGAATCCTGGCTGTTTTTCCACTGATTAAATTCTAACTGTCAGGAAATTTCTTGTCCTGTCTTCAGGTGCTTTGAAAAATAGGCTGACTCCCTCTTCTTTGGGGCAATCCCTTAGATACTGGAACATTGCTATCATGTGTTCCAATCTGAGATGACCTGTTCCCAATAGAAGAAAAGGCAGCAAAGCTCCATATGATGGAGCTTCAATTAGGTTATAAATTCCCAGTACAGTTTGAAGTGATGCAAAATTAGGAATCTCTGCCATGAGGTTGAGGGTATATAAGTTTAGACATAAGAAATCAATCTATTCCATACTAGCTGGTATTTATAGAATGTGTTGTTTTTGTTAAGATAGTGGCTAGATGAACAACATTCTTCCCAAATAAATAAACCATATTTCTCAATCAGGAGTAGAACATTTCCTCTTTTTCTTTAGCATGTATGACTTTTTATTTTGTCTGTTGGGTGTTGACCTATATTTCACAGATTCTAAAGGGGAGGAAAAGGAGACAGTAAATGCCTCACTGGATTTGAGCAACATCAGTTCAATTATCTGTTTCCCCTATTACACTTTGCTGTTGTAGTAATATAATAAAAACCCAAGCAACTGTTTTTGGGAAAAATAGGACCTTTCCCAAACAAAGCAACAACACATGAATATTGGCACCTAAAAAAAAACTAGTCGTAATTCCTTTATGGGTTGGATTCAGGACTCTTAAAAAGTGCTGGAATTCTTGATTTTAAGGGAAATTAAAGTTGAATATAAGCAAAGCCTATCCTGGACTTCCAAAAAGTTATTTTATCAGAGTAATGATAAATAAGATTGCTTGGGAAAAGGAATTCAAGATGGTACTCAAGAACATAAAAGGGAATAAATTCAACATGCAGTTGCAATGAAGAAAAAAATCAAAAGACATCCTTGTGCTTACAGAAAAAGCAAATGAACATTTGAAAACAAGAGAGCATACCGGGTATAGAAGGAGAGGCAGAACTAGATAATTAAGAACTATAATGATGTTCTCAGAAAGGATAACATTTAACTAGATGAAGAATGCTAAGAATAAGGAAAATGACTATTTGAGATATTTTCAAATATTGGAAGAGTTATACTATATGTTATTAAAATGCAAAAAGTAACTAAAGAAAAGTCAAAGATATATATAACTTTTATTTTGGCTGTTTTCAATAAAAGACTGTTTTGCCAGGCACTTGAGAACAGCATAAAGCACAGAACTAAAAATTAAGATTTATAAAAACATGGCCAGGAAGAACATATTTACTTCAATGAGTTTAAACCACTGGGATCAGATATATTGCAACCTAGAGTACTGAAGGCCTGGCTCAATCTTTAGATATCACCTTTGAGAAATCCTGGAGAATGAATGAACTCTTGATGACTAGAAAAGCAAAACAAATATCTGTGTCTATATTTCAAGAGGAACGCAAAAGATCTACAAAGTTATAGACCAATTAGCTCAACACCAATAATTGGAAATTCATAACATTATTTGTTTAGCATCTTTAAAGCAATATGGCAATTACTAAATGTAAACATGGATTTGCCAAAATATCTAACTTTTAATTGGATAACTTTATAGTTTGTGAGAATGCTGGAATGCCGAGTATCTTCATTTAAGCAAAGTATTTAAGAAGATATCTCATGATACTCTCATTAGCAAGCTATATATGTGTGGACTGGATGACATGACAATCAGATATATAGTTCATTTGAAAACTGTACCTAGAATTACTAGTTTACCCTTACTAAACTAGAAGGAATATCTTGTGGAATGCCATAAGATTCAGTCCTGGGTTCTTTATGTATGCTAAGAAATGCTTATCTATACAACCGAGATGTAAGACGTAAGATGGACACTAGTAAATTACTTTATGGAATTTCTTTCTTATATAGAGCCTTGGCCTCATCTCTTGTTATTTTTAGGCTAGTTTGAAAAGCTATTTGCTCTCTTTAGCTTCCAACTAAAATGTATTACTATATATATGATTTATATTTATTGTTTAGTAATTGGCTTTCTTTAATGCTTCTTTAAAGAGCTGGAAACTATTATTTAAGGGGAAATAGTTATACCAAAATTGGTTGATACTGTCAGCTGCTTATAGAAGACTATGCCTACATACATACATATGTATGAACATACATATGTATGTATATGTATAGTCTTTCTATAAGCAGCTGACAGTATCAACCAATTATATACATTATATATGCTTTAGGGGGAATTGTTATACTAAAATTGGTTGATACTGTCAGCTGCTTATAGAAAGACTAAAGCAGATATATATGCTTTTGAGTCAGTAGGTTCCTGATGACTGTCTGGATATATCCCTATAGTTTTTTTCTCAAAAATGATTTTTCACCTACTTCGTAGGGCTAAGAGAGAGTGATTGGTGCAAGGTCACCCAGTTGGCTTTGTATCCAAGGGAGGGCCAGGACTTACTGCCTTTCAGTTTCTAGCCTTACATCTTAAAAACCACACTAGATTTGCTTCTCACGTATACTGGATAAAAAAACTCTCAAATGTATTGCATTATCATATTTTATTATATTTATATTTCATAAACCATTTGGAATGGCAAAAAAAAAAAAAAAAACCTCCAGAAAAAATGTTTAAGGAAATTTTTTTCCTTTAATGAAGCCTCTTTCTAATGACGACAAATGATCACTACCAACTTGAGGAATTCATATGGTAACCACTGTCTGTTTGTTAAAATGTAGTAAACTAAATCATCATCATCATTTTAGCCATGGTCTATCCACTGCAGGATAGGAGTTTTCCACATGTTTCCAACCAATATGGTCCCGAGCTTTCTTTTATCAAGAAATAAAAAAAAGAAAAACATAATGAAGTAGAGAGTGATGGAAAAGATGGAATTCCTACCCTGTTTCCCCCAAAATAAATAATCCCCTTATAATAAGCCCAATTCGGGGAAACATGGTAGTTACAAAATAGAAGATATAAGAAACAAACCCAAGACCCATAAAGGACTCAAATGCCTATATACTAACACTCAGTCAGTTTAGTGTAAGTTTAGGGAACAAACTTGAAGTATTTAGTACATGAAGGCAGATATGATATAGATGCCATTACTGAAACTTGGTGGGATGAAACTCATGGCTGGAATGTACTGATGGAAAAATACAAGCTATTCAAAAGAAACAGACCTAACAAAAGAGGAGGTAGAGTTGGATTATATATAAAAGATCACTAAATTTCTACAGAAATACACAAAATGAAGGATGAAAACCTCCTAGGATCCATATGGGTCAATATAAAAGGGGGAAAATTAGATTGCTATAGGCATATACCACAGGCCATAAAACCAAACAGAAGAAATAGATGAACACTTCGCTAATCACTTAATAAATGCATGTAGGAAACATACTACAATAGTAATGGGAGACTTTAATTACCCTGATATCAACTGGGAGACAAACTCTGCAGCAAATGGCACATCAAACAGATTCCTAACCAACTTAGATGACAACTTTGTCACTCAAAACTAGAGGAAAAACTATACTGGACCTAAATCTTACTAATAGAGAAGGAATCATAAAGGGAGTTGAAGTTGCCGGAACCTTGGGCGAGAGTGACCACATCATACTGGAATTATATATAGTGCAAACACAAGCAATACAATATAATCCAACTAGTGTCTTAAACTTTAAAAGAGCTGATTTTAACAAACTCAGAGACTGCCTAAGCAAAATATCATGGATAAAAATCCTAAAGGGGAAAATAACTCAAGAAGAAAGGGGAACACTAAAAATTATAATAAAAGCCCAGTCCAACACAATACCACTGAAAAAGAAAAACAAGAAATCCAAGAAGAAACTAGCATGGTTTCACAAACATCTCTCTGATAAACTAAAAGGCAAAAAGTATAAGTACAAAAAATGGAAGAGAGAAGTTGGTAAGGAAGTTATAGGTGGTAGGGAAAAAGCAGAGCCGCTTAATTCATTCTTTGCATCGGTCTTCACACAAAAAAAAGACTATTGCCCAATCTACCAAAAAACCTAACTATAAAAGACAGACAAGAAATAAAACTGAAAATATGCAAGAAAATAGCAGCAGCACTTATATACTGCACTTATATGGTGCGTTACAGCCCTCTCTAAGTGGTTTACAGAGTCAGCGTATTGCCCCCAACAATCTGGGTCCTCATTTTACTGACCTTGGGGGAAGAATGGAAGGCTGAGTCAACCTTGAGCCTGGTGAGATTTGATCTGCCAAACAGCTGGCAGCAGGTGATCAGTAGAAGTAGCATGCAGTACTGCACTCTAACCACTGTGCCACCACGGCTCAAATGGTAAGAGAAGATTTGTCTGACCTTGATGAATATAAATCACCAGGACCTGATGGATTACATCCCAGAGTTCTGAAGGAGCTGGCAGATGTTGTCTCAGAACTATTGTATCATATCTGTTAAAAATCTTGGAGTACCAGGGAACTACCAGAGGATTTGAGCAAGCAGTGGGGTACCATAAGGTTCCATGTTAGGCCCAGTACTCTTCAATATCTTCATAAATGACTTAGATGAGGAAATAAAAGGGGAACTCATCAAAATTGCAGACAAACTAAGCTGGCAGGAATAGCCAACACCCCAGAAGACAAGCTCAGGATCCAAAAAGATATTGACAGACTTGAACAATAGGCCCTATCAACAACATGAATTTTAATGTGGAGAAAAGCAATGTTTTATACCTGGGCAGGAAAAAACAAAGATACAAGTACAGATTAGGGAAACCTGGCTCAAAAAACAGTAAATGTGAGATGAGCACTTAAACATGAGTCAGCAGAATACAACAGCAGCCGAAAAAGCTAATATATCCTTGGTTGTATAAACAGAGGCATAGAATCAAAATCATGTGAACTATTAGTACTACTTTTTAAAGCATTAATAAGGCCATACCTGGAATATTGCATCCAATTTTGGTCACCACATTACAAAAATATATATTGAGACTTAGGAAAAAGTACAAAGAAGAGCAACTAAGATGATTAAATTAAGATGATTTGCTCTGTTATTTTAATAGGGTTTTTAAAGGGAATTTTAATGGGAATTTTAAGGGGGGGGTAGGAACTGACGGGTCTGGGTTGGAGGGGGGGGGAGGGTAGTGTTGGGTGGGGGTGGGAGGGTTAGGGTGGGTGAGGGGTAGCCCGTCGGGTGGGAAACCAGTTCCAGCGCATGCTCGTGGCGACTATCAAATGGGTTCGGAGGGTATGGGGGGGGAGTGTGTTCCTTTGTATGAGGGTGAGTCTATTTGCACGGTAAGTGGGAGGGGCAGATATGGCGGAAGGGGGATCGATCAACATAGGGGTCACGCGTTCGATGTTTACAGGCGATCGCGTGCCCCGATCCCCTGACTTTCCCTGCCTCGGATGGTCAAGACCCTCAGAGCCTGGGCCTCGTCTGATGTTATGCAACGCACGGTCCGTGGTTAAGGCCCCCTAATACATGATCTGATTCAGGGGTGCCGCGGATATTATAGGCGTTACGGAGACCTGGTTGGGCACTGAAGGGGTGTGCCCTGGTCGAGATGTGCCCACCGGGTTTCCGTGCATTCCATCAGCCGAGGCCCAGGGTAGGGGTGGAGGGTGGCGGTTGCTATTAAAGAGAGTCTAGAGCCGAGGGAGACCACTGTACCTCAGATCGCCGGTGTGAATCCTCTTTGTGAGGTGGGGTCATAGATGTCAGATGGGCTTGCTGGTCGCGTACCTGGCTCCTTGCTGCGTGACAGCTGCCCTGCCCGAGCTCCTGGAGGTGCTTGCCGGGTGGCAGTGGAGACCCCAGACTGTTAGTCATGGGGACTTTAACTTGCCATCTGCCGCTCGCCATCGACGGTAGCTCGGGAGTTCTTGGCCTCCATGACGGCCTTGGACCTGACTCAAGTAGTGGATGGCCCCACTCACATCGGGGAGGCACACTGGACCTGATTTTGTCTCTGGTCAGTGGTCGAGAGATCTGGACTTAAAGGAAATAGTCATTGAACCTTTGTCATGGTCAGATCACTCTCTCCTTCGCCTGGACTTTCTGACCGCTACCCAACACCGCAGGGAGACGGAACCATTACGATGGTACCGTCCCAGGCGCCTGATGGACCCAGAGAGGTTTCGGACGGAGCTTGGGCCACTTCCTGAGGGTCTGGCTCACGGCACGGCAGAGGAACTAGCTGCAGCCTGGGAACGGGCTGCGGCTGGGGCTTTAGACCGTGTCGTGCCTTTGCGGCCTCTGACCCGGCGCAGATCCCAACCGGCTCCTTGGTTCTCCGAGGAGCTGAGGGGGATGAAACGCCGGAGAAGACGCCTAGAGAGTTCCTGGAGGTCCAGCCGTTCAGAGGCTGATCGGACACTAGTTAGATCCTATACTAGGACCTACCTAGTGGCACTGAGGGAAGCGAGGCGTTCCTACGCCTCCTCCCTCATTGCGCCGGCAGATACCCCCCCAGCTGCCCTGTTCCGGGTGCCCCGCCCCCTCCTTCACCAGGGGGAGCGGGATGACCCGTTGCGGGGACGTGCTGAGGAGTTTAACGGTTATCTATACGATAAAATCGTTCAGCTTAGGGACGGTCTGGACCAAAATTGTGGCGATTCAGACGGGGTATCTGAGGGCGGTCTTGGTGATGTTGTTTGGGATGAGTTTGACCCTGTGACTCCCGAGGACATGGACAGGTTGCTGGGTAGATTGAATGCCACCACGTGTTTACTGGACCCGTGCCCCTCCTGGCTGGTGCTGGCCACTCAGGAGGTGACACGAGGCTGGCTCCAGGGGCTTACGAGTGCTTCCTTGTTGGAGGGAGTCTTTCCGGCCGCCTTGAAAGAGGCGGTGGTGAGGCCCCTCCTCAAGAAGCCTTCCCTGGACCCGGCTGTTTTGGGTAATTATCGTCCGGTCTCCAACCCGCTCGGCGAAGGTTGTAGAGAGTATGGTGGCATATCAGTTTCCCCTGCACCTGGAGGAAACTGTCTATCTGGACCCGTTCCAGTCCGGCTTCCGACCCGGTTACAGCACTGAGACGGCTTTGGTCGCGTTGGTGGATGATCTCTGGAGGGCCAGGGATAGGGGTTATTCCTCTGCCCTGGTCCTATTAGACCTCTCAGCGGCTACCATCGACCATGGTATCCTGCTGCGCCGGTTGGAGGGATTGGGAGTGGAGGCACCGCTTATCGGTGGTTCTCCTCCTATCTCTCCGACCGGTCGCAGACGGTGTTGACGGGCAGAGGTCACCCGCGCGCCTCACTTGTGGTGCCGCAGGGCCGATTCTCTCGCCTTCTGTTCAACATCTATATGAAGCCGCTGGGTGAGATCATCAGTGGCTTCGTGTGAGGTACCAGCTGTACGCTGATGACACCCAGCTGTACTTTTCCACACCGGCCACCCCAATGAAGCTATCAAGTGCTGTCCCGGTGTTTGGAAGCCGACGGGTCTGGATGGGGAGAAACAGGCTCAAGCTCAATCCTCCAAGACGGAGTGGCTGTGGATGCCGGCATCCCGGTACAGTCAGCTGAGTCCGCGGCTGACTGTCGGGAGCGAGTCATTGGCCCCGATGGAGAGGGTGCGCAATTTGGGCGTTCTCCTGGATGCACGGCTGCCTTTTGAAGATCATTTGACGGCCGCTCCAGGAGAGCTTTCCACCAGGTTCGCCTGGTGCGCCAGTTGCGCCTTTCTAGACCGGGATGCCTTGTGCACAGTCACTCACGCCTTGTGACGCCTCGCCTGACTACTGCAATGCTCTCTACATGGGGCTCCCTTGAAGGCATCCGGAGGCTGCAGTTGGTCCAGAATGCAGCTGCGCTGGTGATAGAGGGAGCCCTCGTGGCTCCCGAGTGACACCTATCCTGCGCAGGCTGCACTGGCTACCTGTGGCCTTCCGGTGCGCTTCAAGGTGTTGGTGAACGCCTTTAAAGCGCTCCATGGCATAGGGCCGGGTTACTTACGGGACCGCCTGCTGCTACCGAATACCTCTCACCGACCGTGCGCCTCACAGAGAGGGACTCCTCAGGGTGCCGTCGGTAGCGACAGTGTCGTCTGGCGACACCCAGGGAAGGGCCTTCTCTGTGGGGCTCCCGCCTCTGGAACGAACTCCCCCCAGGACTTCGTCAACTTCCGGACCTCCGAACCTTTCGCCGCGAGCTCAAAACTCACTTATTTATTTGCGCTGGACTGGGTTAGTTTTTTATGGGTTCTTAATTGGGTTTTATCGATGGGTTTTTAATGGGTTTTTAATGGGTTTTATTATTTGCTAAATTTTAATTGCGGCCAAATTGAATAAGTTTTTTAGTGGTATTTTAATAGTATTTATTTTGTAATAGGAATGTTTATTTTATCTGGCTGTAAACCGCCCTGAGTCCTTCGGGAGAAGGGCGGTATAAAAATTTAAATAATAAATAAATAAATAAATAAATAAATGATTGCCTTATACACTGTAAGCCGCCCTGAGTCTTCGGAGAAGGGCGGGATATAAATGTAAACAAAAAAAAACACACCAAAAAAACCAAAACAAAAACCAAAGGCCTGGAGACTAAAACATAAAAAACAATTACAGGATTTAGGTTTGGTTAGTCTAGAGAAGCAAAGGGCTAGGGGGGCATGATAGCAGTATTCCAGTATTTGAGAGGCTGCCACAAAGAGGAGGGGATCAATTTAGTTTCCAAATCACCAGAGGGCAGGACAAGAAACAAGGGATGGAAACTAATCAAGGAGAAAAGCAACCTGGAATTAAGGAGAAACAGTGAGGACAATTAACCAGTGGAACAGCTTGCCTTCAGAAGTTGTGGGTGCTTCAATCACTGGAAGTTTTTAAGAGACTGGACAGTCACTTATCTGAAGTGCTATAGTGTCTTTTGTTTGAGCAGGGGGCTGGACTAAAAGACCTCCCTTCCAGCTCTATTTTGATTGAATTGGGCCCACAATACTTGCTGATGTCATCACTCCATCTTATTGGCCAAGGTATATGTTGTGGAAGAACATCTAGTTCTTCTCCAGATATAATTTTCTTTCTTTCTTTGAGTTAACTAAATAAAAATACTGAACAATTGGTAAACTTCATCTGCCAAGGGTAGAACTGACCATATTTAAGATATAATTCTTGTTATTTGTGATGATAGATTTATTTGTAAAATCTGAGGAGATAAAATTGTTTTAATCCCGAACGACTATTCTACAGAATAGTGATGAAAGGAATTCCCAAACCTATAATTTATTTATACATTAATTCTGCTTGTTCCTCTGAAAATAAAGAGGTAAATGTTTTTATAGACATTAGCAACTTTATCCATTACATTTGCTGTGTAAGAATGTTTCCTCATGGCTGTGCTGCAACTGTCATGATAAAAAGTTTTGTCTTATCTCTTTTCTACTTATCTTGGAATCAAAAGAAACATAGTGGGAAGAAACCACACTAATTAGTTCATAGACACATGCACATTCACATGTATCAAGGCAGGAAATCTCCCAGTATGGCCATAACACTGTCATAAGGAATTATTTGCATAACTGCACTTTAGGAAACATGGGGAAATTTGTGTAAGTATGTAAGTACACACACACACACACACACACACACACAAACAAACAATATGTTCTCCATATCTACTATCCACTGTCCTCTACAAAGTATAGTGTAAAGGGGTGGTTTGCAGATTCAATCAGAACATAGCAATATTTAAAATAATATGTAGAGGATCCCTACATCTTTGTAAAAAACAATAATAATAAAGCAGCAAATTTACTTTGAAGGCATCTGGAAATGTTTCTACAGGTAGTCTCAATTTACAACCACAATTGCAACAGGAACTTGCAACTTCCATTGCTAAGTAATGTGGTCATTAAATGAGTCCCCCCCCAATTTTATGATCTTTATGTTGCAGTTGTTAAGTGACTCATGCAGTCATTAAGCAAATCTAGCTCTCCCCATTGATTTTGCTTGTTGAACGACCTCCAAGAAGGTTGCAATCATGTGATCAAAGTATAAGGCATTGCAACTATCATGTCGGTTGGTTGCCAAGCATCCAAATTTTAATCACATGAACACAAAGATACTGTAACATTCATGTAAGGACTGTTTGTAAGTTACTTTTTTTCAGTGCCATTATCATTTTGAATAGCCATTAAACAAATACTAAGGACTAAAGACTATCTGTACAGATAAGACAGACCTCCCTAGACAGAATCTTCAGAGTCTAGATGCAGCCAGTACAAAGGTACACTCCTCAGTCTGAACAGGATCAATATCAGGCAGACTGAGGACACATAAGACCACCACCCAAATTTTGGGAGATTTATAGGTGAAAAAGTGGTTTTATTTTTACTCTAAACCATTCTGGCTTTTTATCTGGAAAACAAACTGGAAGCCAGACAATTTATTTCAATAAAGGAATGACATGCAACTCTCTTTATGAGCATGTAGTAATAAATGAGCTTCAGTCATCTGGACAACTGTAGTTTTCATACAAACTTATGCCTGTCAGTCTTGTCCTGTCTGACTTTGCCATTTTTCCCTCAATAGCAGGATTGATCTCAAGTTAGAAGGGGTTTTGTTCTGATTTCTGTTGCCAGCTAAGCAACAAATAATTGAAATTTAGGCTTCTGCATAACTAAATTCAGAGTTGTTAATCTTAGGTAGAGGGCTGTCTGCATATATATATACATGCTGTATACATACTGCATACACATATATGTACACTTTGAGCTTATGCACTGGAGACACACATACACATACATCAAATTAAGTATAGATATATGTGTATGTTATACTAGCTGAACACTTAGCTATCTTTTTAAAAAATATATAAATACACTCTCTTATTTTGGACACAAATAGAGAAAGAAATCCATAACATGGGTTTAGATAAGTAGCCTCTATATTTTTTTTTACCTTAGGTACTTATAATTAAAATTAATCATTAGTAGTTTTCCCCATCTCTTTTTTTCCCCTCTCTTTTATCCTCCTCTAATGCAATCTTTTTACTGTTCTCTCCCCATTCCATCTATCCTTTTTCTTTTATGTGACTTCTTTTTTAAAAATGTAAACAATAGAAAAAGCATCAATGAGTGAAGCCAACCGTGAGTTTCAATCCATTAACTGGAGACCAAAAACTTATATGACTTGGCATTACAGATAAGTATTCCAGGTACTCTCTCTATTTAAATTAAAGATGTTAAATTTTTAAAGCATAAGCCAAGTTAGCTCTAGAAAAACTTGTATGTCTTCCAGTCCTTTCCCCCTATAATCCATGCTGTTATACATTTAGTTCTTCATTATGAAATCATTTGGGAAAACTGAACAGATTTTTTTTAAAAAAATTAAAGTGTTGCCTGATATTTTCTTTAAATATCAACTTTGGAATTTTTTAAAAAAAATTTAAGACAGAAAAGAAACATGAAAAAGAGGCTGTCAAAAATGAGAGTACAGGCTTAAACGTCTTTCTCCCAAGTATAAGTGAAACATCTTATGCATGACAGAGCAGAATCACCCCATGTATCAACAACCTTACCCAAAACTCTTTCATTTCTAGAATTTGGCAATCCTCCTGTGCTAGTTGAAAGATCTTCTGGTACAGGCATGGGCTCATCAGTGTCGTCTGGAGCATCGCTTACTGGAGGACTTTCTTTCCCTGATAATAAAAGAGCAATCCCACCAAGTTAGGAAAGTTCTCTGTTTCTTTTCAAATAAGATATAGATAATATTGATAGTGATTCCAAGACCATAAAAAAACAAAACAAGGCAAATCATGATGCTGGCTTTTGATTAGCAAGAATTTTAAAAATAAAGGCAGATTTTGAATTGAACAAAGCCTAAAGATTAGTAAGTATATTTGCTGCTCTCTCCTTTTGTATCAAGTCACAATGCAAATGATTTTATTATTCTTTTCAATTCTTTTAACACATTGAATTGAAGCCAGGCTATTTTCAATTAAATCCTATTGAAATCAACAAAAGTTGGAGTAATGATTAACTTTTCATATTATTTGTACAGCCCTAAGAGCAACGAAGTTAATATATCAGACAGCTGAATAAGGAGAAATTTCCTAACAGTGAGGATAATTAATGAGTGGAACAGCTTGCCTTCAGACATTGAGAGTGCTCAATCACTGGAGGACTTTCTTTCCTGATAATAAAAGAGCAATCCCACCAAGTTAGGAAAGTTCTCTGTTTCTTTTCAAATAAGATATAGATAATATTGATAGTGATTCCAAGACCATTAAAAAAAAAAACAAGGCAAATCATGATGCTGGCTTTTGATTAGCAAGAATTTTAAAAATAAAGGCAGATTTTGAACAAAGCCTAAAGATTAGTAAGTATATTTGCTGCTCTCTCCTTTTGTATCAAGTCACAATGCAAATGATTTTATTATTCTTTTCAATTCTTTTAACACATTGAATTGAAGGCAGGCTATTTTCAATTAAATCCTATTGAAATCAACAAAAGTTGGAGTAATGATTAACTTTTCATATTATTTGTACAGCCCTAAGAGCAATAAAGTTAATATATCAGACAGCTGAATAAGGAGAAATTTCCTAACAGTGAGGATAATTAATGAGTGGAACAGCTTGCCTTCAGACATTGAGAGTGCTCAATCACTGGAGGACTTTCTTTCCCTGATAATAAAAGAGCAATCCCACCAAGTTAGGAAAGTTCTCTATTTCTTTTCAAATAAGATATAGATAATATTGATAGTGATTCCAAGACCATTAAAAAAAAAAACAAGGCAAATCATGATGCTGGCTTTTGATTAGCAAGAATTTTAAAAATAAAGGCAGATTTTGAACAAAGCCTAAAGATTAGTAAGTATATTTGCTGCTCTCTCCTTTTGTATCAAGTCACAATGCAAATGATTTTATTATTCTTTTCAATTCTTTTAACACATTGAATTGAAGGCAGGCTATTTTCAATTAAATCCTATTGAAATCAACAAAAGTTGGAGTAATGATTAACTTTTCGTATTGATTTGTACAGCCCTAAGAGCAATAAAGTTAATATATCAGACAGCTGAATAAGGAGAAATTTCCTAACAGTGAGGATAATTAATGAGTGGAACAGCTTGCCTTCAGACATTGAGAGTGCTCAATCACTGGAGGACTTTCTTTCCTGATAATAAAAGAGCAATCCCACCAAGTTAGGAAAGTTCTCTGTTTCTTTTCAAATAAGATATAGATAATATTGATAGTGATTCCAAGACCATAAAAAAACAAAACAAGGCAAATCATGATGCTGGCTTTTGATTAGCAAGAATTTTAAAAATAAAGGCAGATTTTGAACAAAGCCTAAAGATTAGTAAGTATATTTGCTGCTCTCTCCTTTTGTATCAAGTCACAATGCAAATGATTTTATTATTCTTTTCAATTCTTTTAACACATTGAATTGAAGGCAGGCTATTTTCAATTAAATCCTATTGAAATCAACAAAAGTTGGAGTAATGATTAACTTTTCGTATTGATTTGTACAGCCCTAAGAGCAATAAAGTTAATATATCAGACAGCTGAATAAGGAGAAATAGATTATGGATAATTTGGAATATCGTTTTGAATCAATTTCTATTTCGACTCTAAATTGTTTCATATATTAATCCTCTATTTATTGAAAGAAAATGTTAAAAAGGACAGATAAGGGAAGTGCACATTCTTTTCCACATTGATATTCCTACCTTTTTTTGCACATAAATGGTTGAAGTATATTTTTGGGAGAATACATGTATAACAGGCACTTTTTAACCACTTATACTGTGACAATTACAAGACATTAGCCTCCTTCTTGTGCAAATAGCTTTAACATCTAAGCAAACACTAGTTAGCTGCTGGTTATTCCTAAATTCTGCTTTAATACTACCTGTCAAATAAATAGAATTTTTTTCCTAAGGTTTTCCTGAGCAAAACCTTCCTTTTGAAATATATAACCAGTAAATAAATACGTTTTATTTAATGTGCTATATATTGGCTCTTCTGAGCACCAAAGAGTGTTTGGTGTTCATATTTCATGCCTTAACATCGTTTACATTGTTATATCCAGATAAGTCAGAGTTGTGTGGTAATTTAAATAGATATGTAATCACACTAACATTTTCTAGCAGATGATTTTCAAAATGGAAAGATGGGGGAAATAGTCATTCTTCATTTAATTTTTAAGAAGCATGTTCAGAATAATAACTGGAACTGGCTGTGCAATTGCAAACAAAGAAGTAAGCACTGGGACCAAATATTTAAATGGCATCTTGATATCTGAGTCTCAAATGAGTTTTTTTGCTGTTTGATAGAAACCAGTCCTAAATACATATTTCAGGTCTGTTCCATGCATTTCATTCACTTTGTTTTGTTAGAGAAATTCTCTTTGGTTACCACCTTCAAAGCGCTCCATGGCTTAGGGCCCGGGTACTTACGGGACCGCCTGCTGTTACCACATGCCTCCCACCGACCCGTGCGCTCTCACAGAGAGGGTTTCTCAGGGTGCCGTCCACCAAGCAGTGTCGGCTGGCGGCCCCCAGGGGAAGGGCCTTCTCTGTGGGAGCACCTACTCTCTGGAATGAACTTCCCCCCGGTTTACGCCAATTGCCTGACCTCCGGACCTTTCGCCGGGAACTGAAAACTTATTTATTTATCCAAGCGGGACTGGCCTGATTTTTAAATTCTAAATTTTAAATTTTAAATTTTTCAATTGTAATTTTATTGGGTATTTTATATGGTCAATTGGATGGTTTTAATTTCGGCCTTTTATTGAATAAGTTTTTTAATTGTTATTTTGGTGTGTATATAAATTGTTTTAATGCAGGCTGTACACCGCCCTGAGTCCTTCGGGAGAAGGGCGGTATAAAAGTTTAATTAAATAAATAAATAAATAAATAAATAATACAAAACTGTGAGGCTAGTTTTCTGGCAGTGCTACACCTGCTATTGCCATGCCATCTCAGCTTGGCACATCATATTCAAGTCACATCAAACAATTCTTTTAGCCAAGATAAAGTCCGAGAAGGCTGGTTTGATGAGTCTTCTTTTTGTTATCTGACTGACAGTACTCCAATTAAAGATACTAGCTCTTGGCTGTAAATAACCATTTGATTCCTAAATGGCAGGGAAAAAAATTATATTTCTTGCTAATAGTAACAAAACACCTTGATTTTACTTTGTAAGAAAAGATAGATCACAAAATAACAGAGAAGAGTGCTATGATAATTTTGAGGGAATAGTAGACAAGCTTTTCCTTGCATACATCTAGTGGCCTGCAGAATTTTTGCAGCCTAAGTATGATAGCCCTATTCTAGTATCCTTAGCCTTCATTTTTCAAAAGAGGCTATAGAACAGAGTTGTCCAAACAAGTTATAATGTATTTATGAAAGAGATCCCATTATAATATACTATAGGTAGGTATTTATTTTTCACCAGTTAGAACAAAATCAAAAGTTAAGCATACAGAAAGAAATCACATGAGAAATATTTGCCACATAAATCAGATAATAACAGTATACAGGGAACTCTCTACAATTGGGATCAGAATTTCCATCATTAACTAAGATTGTAATAAAGTAAGATATGACCACATCACTTAACAATGGCAATCCTGGTAGGGCCAACAAACATGCTTCATTAAGCAAAAACCCACCCAACTCAATCCAAACTGTTCTGAACTTGCTCACTCCCAGCCCCAAGCCTCTGTAAGGTACCAGATTGACTTAAACTCACCTCAACTCTCACTCATCTCTGCCTTTTTGGCCACCCTGCACCCTGCCTTGTGGGATGTCAAGCAACTCCAGAACTGTGTGGCTCTGCTGCTGTTTACCACACTCAGGAAAGCCAGCGCTGTTTCAGCCCAGTTCCAGCCACAATAATCCTTGCCACTTGCAGTCTGAAACCCCTACTGCCCTGCGTTCCACTGCCACAGCTATACCTGGCCTGGTTGTTGTGCTGGCTGGGCCTAGGTTTCACTCTTTGAAAAAAAGCAATTCTCAGGAGTGTAGCACAATGGAACTTTTTGGCATGCCACAACTCTAGAGCAAAACCCAACCACCATCACCCCATCCCAGCAACCATGCTAGGAACATCTCATCATCAGTGGGAGTAAGAAGACAGTGAAGGTCATCTGGGACAGTGCACAGGAAGGAAGGGGGAGGAAATGCACAGATGGGGGAGAGATAGATAGATAGATGAGGACTTGAGGCACCTCTGCAATCCTAAGAGAAGTGCCAAGGGCCAAATTTTAATCCTTTGACCATCAGGGCTCTTCAGTGCATAATTTCAGGCACAGATCATAAGTTCAGCATATCTGACACTTCGATTGAGGAGGGGATCAACTTATTTGTAAAAGCACTAGAGGGCAGGATAACAAACAATGGATGGAAACTAATCAAATAGAAAAGCAACCTGGAATTAAGGAGAAATTTCCTAACAGTGAGGATAATTAATGAGTGGAACAGCTTGCCTTCAGACATTGAGAGTGCTCAATCACTGGAGGCTTTTAAGTAGAGACTGGATAGTCACTTGTCTGAAATGGTCTCCTACTTGAGTAGGGGGTTGGACTAGGAGACCTCCAAGGTCCCTTTCAGTTCTATTATAATTGGATTGAATTGAATGGTTGCTTACTGAATGGTTATAAATCGAGGATACCCTGTAATCTCTGGGCCTCCCACACTGGTATGACCTATTGTTGAATTTTCACTGTCATTACATTTTCAATTGAGTAGGGAAATAGCTCATTTCAAAAAAGACTGCTTTCTGGAGTGGAATAGAAGTGTGAATGGGAAGCTTATCATGTAGGAAGCTCATTTCAAATCCATCTATGGTTGTATATCTGCTATTTTAAATATAAATTTACAGCTATTTTAAGGCATGGAATCATTATGCTTTTTCTTTTTGTCAGCCAATATGCTGTTGATCCTTCTCCTACTCACACAGGCAAAGGAAGCAGAAGGATCTCCCTGTTGTTCAGTCCCATGTTGTTAGAAAGTTTCTATCTGTTAGGCATTACCTGTTGAATGGCTCATATGTACTACAATTACTCCTACTTCATAAAGAAAGGATGGATAATGTTGTTGACTCAGAGAGAACTAACAGGATCTGAATCAGTCGTTCAGGGACTATACTTATGACCATGCCTATCTGGACATTTGCATACACAATGCCCCTTCCCACATACATATATACATATCTTAATCTATACATATATACAGGAACATGACAGCTTAATCTCTTTTACGAGTAGAAAGAAATGCTATAAATAAAATATAATAACACTTATCTGCTATTCCAAATCAAGAAGACAAAACTATGGTACTTCAGGTACCTTTATCCATAATTTTGGCCTATCTTTTCCTAAACAGTGAAATCACCTAATCAATCAGTGTTTTTTTACCATTAGCAGCAATAAATTAGCCTCAGGTGATAAAGAAGAGGAAATTATTAGTTTATTATTTAGTTATTAAATATGGATTCTTACTCAAGACCTATTAAGGAGTGCACATGATGACAGGCATAGCATATTGCTAAGATATGCAAATTTCCAAGCAGACACATCCATTAAATGTGATGAATATACACACTGAGTTATTATATATTTTATCTGTTAACATGTATTAACATGGCACTTAACATGTATTTATCTTAATTGTATGATCTGTAGATCATCTAACATCTTAGATGTTCCTGGTTTCTAATATTTTTGAGAAGCATTTTTTGACACTATGTATAATTTTATATATATCAACATGATCGTACTTCACTCATTTTTTAAGCAAAAACCAATTATTGTATTTTTTATTGGTAATATTTCTTCCAACTCTTTGCTAATTGCATATTCTGGAGTGACAGTTTACAGAACGTTCTTTTGAGGTGAGATAACAAGTTTTCATAAGTCATGACTTTTATATGCTTATGTCATACATCAGGATCATCACACCCATTTACATTGTCATATATATACACATACATACCATACACACACACACACACACACACACACGAACCCAGTGCTCATTCTCAAAAGGCATCTTAAAAAAACAGACACCTTAACAGCTAAACAGATAGCAACATTAAAAAAATTAGACTGGTATAACCTGCTTTAAAATATACATTCTGAATCCTCCTCTAACCAAAAAAGGACCAGTCCTGGCTCAGCTGAAATAACAGGTGGTTTCTGAACATAGATTCAAAAATAGTAATGATTATCAATTTAATGTTATTTGTATCATAATTTACAAAAGGTATTCCATTGAAGATTTGAGCATAGATTGGCCTGTATAGGAATAAGCAATCTAGTAGGTAACTTGGGCTAAGTCATTTAAGGCTCTGTATACTGAAGACAGCACAATTTCACTGAGCTATTTCCATCCTCTCTTAGACCAAATGCCTTTCATAATCCATCACTGTTGCTGTTGACCAATTAGTAGGTTAGTATGTTGAACTAATTTAGTATGTGAACCTCTAATGGAAGAAGACTCCCCAACCAAAACACCTGCTAAGGGATGTGTTAAGTTTGGGCAATAACGAGGCAGGAGACCAGGGTAGTGACAACAGCTCTTTAATATACAGTGAACCCAGCAACTAGTACTGAGGAAAACCTCTCTTTATATATATTTCAGCCGGTGGTTTCAACCAATCAGCAACGTGCTAATTCCCGCCAAAACTCCCGCCAAAACTTTTAAAGATACATTACAGGATGAAATAGATTTTCCCCTCCTTTCTCTTTCCTCATATGATGGACTTCAGGTGCTTAGGAGAGACCTGGTCAAGGGAAATGTTATTCTATCTTTCTTAGCAATTTTAATTTTTATTAAATGTACCATATTTTTCGGAGTATAAGACGCACCTTAGTTTTTGGGGAGGAAAATAAGAAAAAAGCTGATTGGCAGGTGGATTGGCCTCCCAGAATATCCCCAATCAGCTGTTCCCAGAGGTGAATTTTAGCAACAGGTTCCTTGGTTGTGAGCTCTGTGCCTTTTTTTTTTTTTTTGCTTTTTTCACCCTGCCTCTGAAACTCTGTTTCAGAAAAAACTTTTTTCTGCCTTTGAAAGCTTCCAAAACAGAACTTCAGAAAAAAACCCTCTGAAGCTCTGTTTAGGAGCTTCTTTTCTCAAGCTCTATTTGGGGGCTTTTTTTCTGAAGCTTCTTTCAGCCTCTGAAACCTCCATTTGAGAAACTGGGTGGGGCTACATTCAGAGTATAAGACACAACACAGATCTGCAAGATTCTGTTATTATAGCCAATCCCAATAAAAGTAGTGTTAGCCTTTCTTGTAGCTTTCTTAGTCAGGTTTACCTAATGGGACCGACTAGCCTACTTACAATGTTAAACTTGATTTTTATGGGAAATAATTGACAACATTAATTACCTTTTTTTATTTGCATTGCCTCTGGTTGAAAACAGATTCTACTTCTCATAAATACTGTACTGCCCATAATATACAAAGGTAATCTTAGTAAAGAAAGCAATTTTATTCTCTGTCTGTTTAAAATAATCAGTAACTCCATAATGAATTCAGATTATGTCTTTCTATGCGAGCTGAAGCATTCACCAATCCCATTATGAATAAGGCCATAATGGATTAGTGCAGTGGTGCTGTTTTTAGCCAGCATTCAGTAAAACATATATAGTTTATATTATTTCATGCTGAATATCCAATTCAAGTAGTCCTCAGGTTATGACCCCAAAATTTATGTTGTTAAGTGAGAATTATATTAAGAGAGTTTGCTCCATTTTACAACTTTTCTTGCCTCATTTGTTAAATGAATCATCGCCGTTCTTAAATTAGTCACACAGTTGTTAAGTGAATCTGGCTTCCTTATTGACTTTGCTTGTCAGAAGATTGCAAAAGGAGATGACATGACTCCATGCAACTGTTATAAATGTGCATCAGTTGCCAAGGCTCTGAATGTAAATCACATGACCATGTGGATGCTGCAAAGGTCATAAGTGTGAAAAGTCACAGTCAAAGATCATAAGTGTGAAAAGAACAGTCACAAAATGAACTGTTGTAATTCAAGAACTATCTGCACTAGTCATTGGTAGCTAGTTTTTTCTGTGATGCTTACAATCTGCATTTGTGCCCAGGCCTACTGTCTGTCCCCTGCAGTTGGAATTCAGAGAAGTATTTCTTTGTTAAATAGAAATCCTATTAATCTTGATCTAATTTGCTCTATTAATTTGTTCCAACTTTTTATATCAAAACTTAGAGAAAAATAAGTGATGTCACAAGTCAGTTGTCCGTCTCCTAACATCCGGCTTACTAAAGACTTGCTAAAAATTTAATTCTTACTCCACCCAAGCCCTATCCTGCTTTCTGATGCAGGTGTTTTTACAGGAAACCACACAAATGAGATACTGCAGAAATTGAATTTCATTTCCTCCTCAATTTGGTTTTAGCTGAATTTGCCACTTGTATATAAATACAAGGTTTTAAAATTCTTTAGGTTCACTCTTCGAACAACCTCCCTCTCCACATTAAATTTTATATTAATATAGACCTATGAAAAGGGAAGCATAAAGTGAACAGAAATCAAACATAATTATGTAGGCTTAGATTAGAAACACAACTCTAGACCAGAACTAGGTGATATTACAGGCAGAAAGTTACCAAGTGGGGTATAATTTATATTGGAGAAATTTAAAGCAATTTAAAACAGCCACTGCTACTTTTCCACAAATTTCAGTAAACCTTCAGAACTACTGAACAATGGCCCATAATTGTTTTCATTGAAGGTACCAAGGACTTCACGAAAGAGAGATCAGCCTAGCAATGGAAAGTGTGATAGTAGCATTCTGGCCAGGGCATACTAAAGTGTTGAGGAATGGGGTAAGGCATGAGTTTCTGCAGCAAAGAAAGCAATCTACCCCAAGTTGCACATAATTCCATTGTCACAGATTGAAATTGGAAATGTATGTATCTATGCATGCATGCACGCATGTATGTATGTATTTTATTTAATTTCTATTGCACCTTTATTATTTCTTCAACAAAAAATATAATGAAGATACTTAATAATCCTTCCTTCTCCTATTTTTCTCCACAACAATAACTTTGGGAGGTGGGTTAGGCTGAGAGAAAGTAATTGGCCCAAGGTCAACCAGCTGGCTTTTATAGCTAAGGAGGGACTAGAACTCATGGTCTCTCACTTTGTCTCCAGGTGCTCTAACCACTAGACCAAACTGTCTCAAATAACTCCTTTTAACCTACATAGCCAAACTGGAAGTAAACTGGCTCTATCTCAGAATAGTATTGACAATTTGGGATCACAGTGGCTGGGAACGTAGCTAAGAAGCATCCTAAATGCTAATCTCCGAACTGTGCCAAGGAAAACCCTAACGGCTCTACTAGAGGTTTGTACACAACTCTACAGATCTTACTCAGAAGAATTGTATCTATTGCACCATTTGAAAAAGACAATCTGAAAAGTCAAACTGAAATTGACATATCACCTGCTTTTCATTCTTTTTCAAAATGCAATTTTAAAGAGTGATCAGGGGTTTCTACATCTCAGAAACAACCTTATTAAAAAGCCTAAACAATAAAGAACCTAAAAGTGTCTAACATAAAGACTAATACTTGTTGACATTCTTAAGATACTCTGTCCTGTTATATTGTTAAGTTGTTATGCAATTGGCTGACTATCCACATTTCAATGGAGTAGATCTGGTGGAGTGAAGAATGCAGTGGATTACCTCAAAGTTTCATCTTGGGCCCAGTACAGTTCTACTTTTAGGCAAGAAAAACCAAATGCACAAATATAGAAAGGTGGTAGCTTGCTCAATAATAGTAACGGTGAGAGGGATCTAGAGCCGAGGTGGTGCAGTGGTTAGAGTGCAGTACTGCAGGCTACTTCAGCTGACTGCTAGCTGCAGTTCAGCAGTTCAAATCTCACTGGCTCAAGGTTGATTCAGCCTTCCATCCTTCCTCATGGGTAAAATGAGGACCCAGATTGTTGGGGGCAATATGCTGACTCTGTAAAACTGCTTAGAGAGGGTTGTAAAAGCACTATGAAGCAGTATGTAAGTCTAAGTGCTATTGCTATTGCTATTTTGGAGTCCTAGTGACCTATCACTTAAATATAAGCCAGCAGTTTGCTATAGCTACCAAAAAAGCCAAAGCAGTCCTAGGCTGCATTAGCAGAGGGATAGAATCAAGATCATATGAAGTGTTAATATTGCTTTGTAATACCTTGGTAAGACCTCACTTGTAACAGTGCATCCAGTTTTGGTCACAATATAAAAAAAATGTAGAGACTGTAGAAAAAATACAAAGAAGAGCAACAAAGACAATTAGGAGGACTAAAGGATAAAACATATGAAGAATGGTTGCAAGAATTGGGTAAGTCTAGTTTAATGAAAAGAAGGATTAGTGGTGATAGGGTAGCAATGTTGAAGTATCTAAGGGGCTGCCACAAAGAAGACAGAGTCAGCTTATTTTCCAAAGTACCTGAGTGCAGTATAAGAAGCAATAGAAGCTAATAAAGGAGAGAACCAACCTAGAACTAAAGAGAAATTTTCTGACAGTTAGAACAATTTATCACTAGAACAACTTGCTTGCAGAAGTTGTGGATGCTCCAACACTGAAGATTTTTAAGAAGAGATTGGACAACCATTTGCCTGAAATAGTATTGGATTTCCTGCTTGAGCAGAGGGTTGGAATAGAAGATCTCCAAGGTCCCCACTCACTCTGTTATTTTGTTATTTATGTTAAATAAATGACCTAGATGAGGGGATTGAGGGGCACTATCAAATTTGTGGATGACACCAACCTGGAGGGAATGGCTATTTTATACGTGAAATTATGACTGAAACCTATATAGGTTCACACTGTCAGGAAGTTTGTCCATAGTTTTAGGTTGCTTCTCTCTTTGTTGAGTTTCCATCCATTGCTTCTTGTTTTGCCTTCTGGTGCTTTGGAAAATACTTCCCCCCCTTTCTTTCTAGCAGCCCCTTAAAAGATTGTTGCCTTTCATACTCTTGGGCAAAGCATGTGAGCCATTTCCTCCTTTCAGTGGTCCATGAAAGTGCATCTATAGCAGAGGTCTCTAACCTTGGCCACTTTCAGACTTAAGGGAATTGAAGTCCACAAGTCTTAAAGTGGCCAAGTTTGGAGACTCCTGATCTATAGTATGTAGATAATAAAGTTGAAAAAAGGTGAAAAACATTTTTGCAGAACTATAGATACGTTGAGACTGGGTGTGACAAGGAATGGCTGGGAGGGGAGGGGCCGGGCGAGGTACCCCTTGACATGAGAGACATTGAGTTGGCCATGCCTACCCAGTCATATGACCATCAAGCCACACCCACTGTCACATGACAGTCAAGCCACGCCCAAAAAATAAGCCATGCCCACAGAACCGGTAGTAAAAAAATTTAGAACCCACCCCTGTCCTAGACTGCATCAACAGAGGATAGTATCAAGATCACAAGAAGTGATAGTATTGGAACACTGCATCCAGTTCTGGTTACCCCAATACAAATAGATGCTGACATCCTAAAAATTATGCAGAGAAGAGCAACAAAGGTAATAAGGGGTCTGGAGTCTAAATTGCATGAGGCAATAGATATTGGAACTAGGTATGTTTAGCCTAAAAAAGAGAAATTTTATAGGCGACATGTTAGCATCTTCTAATAGTTGAAGGGCTGTCACAGAGAAGAGGGGGTTAGTTTATTCTCCATAGCACTTGAGGGCAGGGTAAGAAATAAGGGATGAAAGATTATCAAAGAGAGATCCAACCTAGAACTAAGGAGGCCTTT